>NC_090310.1:60501926-61209426 GCF_039906515.1 Pseudorca crassidens
TTGGGATGATTCGTTGTCTAAAGGAGGGAAGGAAGGAAGGAAAGAAAGAAAGAAAGAAAGAAAGAAAGAAAGAAAGAAAGAAAGAAAGAAAGAAGGTAAAGTATAATAAAGTTATTATAATTAATTATTAAGAAAAAACTTTAAAAAAAAAAAGGACGGATAGAACCCTAGGACAAATGGTGGAAGCAAAGCTATACAGACAAGACCTCACACAGAAGCATACACATACACATTCACAAAAAGAGGAAAAGGGGAAAAAAATCATAGATCTTGCTCTCGAAGTCCACCTCCTCAATTTGGGATGATTCGTTGACTATTCAGGTATTCCACAGATGCAAGGTACATCAAGTTGATTGTGGAGATTTAATCCGCTGTTTCTGAGGCTGCTGGGAGAGATTTCCCTTTCTCTTCTTTGTTCTCACAGCTCACAGGGGCTCAGCTTTGGATTTGGCCCTGCCTCTGCGTGTAGGTCGCTGGAGGGCGTCTGTTTTTTGCTCAGACAGGACGGGGTTAAAGGAGCCGCTGTTTCGGGGGCTCTGGTGCACTCAGGCCAGGGGAAGGGAGGGGCACGGCGTGCGGGGCAGGCCTGCGGCGGCAGAGGCCGGCGTGAGGTTGCACCAGCCTGAGGCCCGCCGTGCGTTCTCCCGGGGAAGTTGTCCCTGGATCCCGGGAACCTGGCAGTGGCGGGCTGCACAGGCTCCCCGGAAGAGGGCTGTGGATAGTGACCTGTGTCGCACACAGGCCCCTTGGTGGCGGCAGCAGCAGCCTTAGCGTCTTCCGCCCGTCCCTGGGGTCCGCGCTTTTAGCCGCAGCTCGCGCCCGTCTCTGGAGTTCCTTTAAGCAGCGCTCTTAAACCCCTCTCCTCGCGCACCAGGAAACAAAGAGGGAAGAAAAAGTCTCTTGCTTCTTTGGCAGGTGCAGACTTTTCCCCGGACTCCCTCCCGGCTAGCCGTGGTGCACTAACCCCTTCAGGCTATGTTCAAGCCGCCAACACCTGTCCTCTCCCTGCGCTCCAACCGAAACCCGAGCCTCAGCTCGCAGCCCCGCCCGCCCTGGCGGGTGAGCAGACAAGCCTCTCGGGCTGGTGAGTGCCGGTCGGCACCGATCCTCTGTGCGGGAATCTCCCCGCTTTGCCCTACGCACCCCTGTTGCTGTGCTCTCCTCTGTGGCTCCGAAGCTCCCCCCTCCACCTCCCGCAGTCTATGCCCGCGAAGGGGCTTCCTAGGGTGTGGAAACTTTTCCTCCTTCACAGCTCCCTCCATTGTCCCTATTCTTTTGTCTCTGTTTTTTCTTTTTCCTTTTGCCCTACCCAGGTACGTGGGGAGTTTCTTGCCTTTTGGGAGGTCTGAGGTCTTCTGCCAGCCTTCAGTAGGTGTTCTGTAGGAGTTGTTCCACGTGTAGATGTATTTCTGGTGTATCTGTGGGGAGGAAGGTGATCTCCACGTCTTACTCTTCCACCATCTTCCCAGCCTCTTGATGAAATATCTGAAAGAGAAATTAAGGAAACACTCCCATTTACCATTGCAACAAAAAGAATAGAATACCTAGGCATAAACCTTCCTAGGGAGAAGAAAGACCTGTATGCAGAAAACTGTAAGACACTGATGAAAGAAATTAAAGATGATACCAACAGATGGAGAGATATACCATGTTCTTGGATTGGAAGAATCAATATTGTGAAAAGGACTATAATACCCAAACCAATCTACAGATTCAATGCAATCCCTATCAAATTACCAGTGACATTTTACAGAACTACAACAAAAAATCTTAAAATTTGTATAGAGACACAAAAGACCCCACATAACCAAAGCAATCTTGAGGGAAAAAAAACAGAGCTGGAGGAATCAGACTCTCTGACTTCAGACTATGGTACAAAGCTACAGTAATCAAGACAATATGGTACTGGCACAAAAACAGAAACATCGATCAGTGGAACAAGATAGAAAGCCCAGAGGTAAACCCATGCACCTATGATCAACTAATCTATGACAAAGGAGACAAGGATATACAATGGAGAAAAGACAGTCTCTTCAATAAGTGGTGCTGGGAAAATTGGACAGCTACATGTAAAAGAATGAAATTAGAACACTCCCTAACACCATACTCAAAAATAAACTCAAAATGGATTAGAGACCTAAATGTGAGACCGGACACTACAAAAATCTTAGAGGAAAACATAGGAAGAACACTCTTTGATATAAATCACAGCAAGATATTTTTTGATCCACCTCCTAGGGTAATGGAAATAAAAATAAACAAATGGGACCTAATGAAACTTCAAAGCTTTTGAACAGCAAAGGAAACCATCAACAAGATGAAAAGACAACCCTCAGAATGGGAGAAAATATTTGCAAACGAATCCACGGACAAAGGATTAATCTCCAAAATATAAAAAGAGCTCATGCAGCTTGATATTAAAAAAACAAACAACCCAATCCAAAAATGGGCAGAAGACCTAAATAGACTTTTCTCCAAAGAAGACATACAGATGGCCAAAAGCACATGAAAAGCTGCTCAACATCACTAATTATTAGAGAAATGCAAATCAAAACTACAATGAGGTTATCACCTCACACCAGTTAGAATGGGCTTCATCAGAGAATCTACAAACAATAAATGCTGAAGAGGGTGTGGAGAAAAGGGAACCCTCTTGCACTGTTGGTGGGAATGTAAACTGATATAGCCACTATGGAGAGCAGTATGGAGGTTCCTTAAAAGACTAAATATAGAATTACCATATGATCCAGCAATCCCAGTACTGGGCATATACCCAAGAAAACGGCATTTCAAAGAGACACATGCACCCCAACGTTCATTGCAGCACTATTTCCAATAGCCAGGTCATGGAAGCAACCTAAATGCCCATCAACAGACGAATGAATAAAGAAGATGTGGTAAATATTAACAATGGAATATTACTCAGCCATAAAATGAACGAAATTTGGTCTTTTGTTGAGACGTGGATGGATCTAAAGACTGTCATACAGAGTGAAGTAAGTCAGAAAGAGAAAAACAAATATCGTATATTAACGCTTATATATGGAACCTATAAAAATGGTATAGATGAACCGGTTGCAGGGCAGAAAGTGAGACAAAGATGTAGAGAACAAACGTGTGGACACCAAGGGGGAAAGCCGTGGTGGGGGGAGTGGAGGTGGTGGTGTGGAGTTGGGAGATTGGGATTGACATGTATACACTGATGTGTATAAAATTGATGACTAATGAGAACCTGCTCTATTAAAAAAGAAAAATGTTTGTACCAGAATGATTACTGTGTGTTGCAGGGAGAGTGGGCTACTTTATAACTTTATGTTGTTTTCCTTAATTCCTTGGAATTTTCTTTGTAAAATAGATGAATTTCTTTTAGGAATTCCAGAAAGCCTTTAGAGAAATATTCTTAAAATTGTTTGCTTTACAAATGTATGTTATTATTTTATTGAGAAATAAGATTAAAATCATCTTTCTGATTTTAAGATAAAAAAATAAAAATCATGAAAAAAATGAATATATGTGTATATATAACTGATTCACTTTGCTGTACACCTGAAACTCACACATTTACATAGTTGTAAATCAACTATACCCCAGTATAAAATAAAAATTAAATTTAGAAAAAAAAATAGAATAGTGGAAATAACTGCCACAGAGCAGACTAAAGGAAAAAGAATTAAAAGAATTGAGGAGAGTCTCAGAGACCTCTGCGACAACAGTAAACACAGCGACATTTGAATTATAGGGGTCCCAGGAGAAGAAGAGAAAAAGAAACGGTCTGAGAAAATATTTGAAGAGATTATAGTCAAAAACTTCCCTAACTTGGGAAAAGAAAGAGTCAAGGCCAGGAAGCACAAAGAGTTCCATACAGGATAAATCCAGAAAGAAACACTCCAATACACATATTAATCAAACTATCAAAAATTAAATACCAAGAAAAAATATTAAAAGCAACAAGGGAAAAGCACCAAATAACATACGAGGGAATCCCCATATGGTTAACAGCTGATCTTTCAGCAGAAACTCTGCAGGCCAGAAAGGAGTGGCAGGACGTATTTAAAGTGATGAAAGGGAAGAACCTCCAACCAAGATTATTGTACCCAGCCAGGATCTCATTCAGATTTGATGGAGAAATTAAAACCTTTACAGACAAGCAAAAGCTAAGAGAATTCAGCACCACCAAACCAGCTCTACAACAAATGCTAAAGGAACTTCTCTAGGCAGGAAACACAAAAGGAGAAAAAGACCTACCAAAACAAACTCGAAACTATTAAAAAATGGTAATAGGAGCATACATATCAGTAATTACCTTAAATGTAAATGGATTAAATGCTCCAACGAAAAGACACAGGCAGGCTGAATGGTTACAAAAACAAGACCCATATATATGTGCTGTCTACAAGAGACCCACTTCAGAGCTAGGGACACAAAAAACAAAGTGAGGGGATGGAAAAAGATATTCCATACAAACGGATATCAAAAGAAAGCTGGAGTAGAAATTCTCATATCACACAAAATAGACTTTAAAGTAAAGACTATTACAAGAGACAAAGAAGGACACTACATAATGATGAAGGGATCAATCCAAGAAGAAGATATAACAATCGTAAATATTTATGCACCCAACATAGGAGCACCTCAATACATAAGGCAAATACTAACAGCCATAAAAGGGGAAATCGACAGTAACACAATCATAGTAGGGGACTTTAACACCCCACTTTCACCAATGGACAGATCATCCAAAATGAAAATAAATAAGGAAACACAAGCTTTAAAGGACACATTAGGCAAGATGGACTTAATTGATATTTAGGGGACATTCCATCCAAAAACAACAGAATACACTTTCTTCTGAAGTGTACATGGAACATTCTCCAGGATAGATCATATCTTAGGTCACCAATCAAGCCTCAGTAAATTTAAGAAAATTGAAATTGTATCAAGTATCTATTCCTACCACAACACTATGAGACTGGATATCAATTACAGGAAAAAAACTGTAAAAAATACAAACACATGGAGGGTAAACAATATGCTACTAAGTAATCAAGAGTTAGCACTGTAGAAATCAAAGGGGAAATCAGAAAATACCTAGAAACAAATGACAATAAAAACTTGATGACCCAAAACATATGTGTTGCAGCAAGAGCAGTTCTAAGAGGAAAGTTTATAGCAATACAATCCTACCTCAAGAAATAAGAAAAATCTTAAATAAACAACCTAACCTTACACCTGAAACAATTAGAGAAAGAAGAAGAAGAACACCAACCGCCCAAAAAAAATTAGCAGAAGGAAAGAAATCATAAAGATCAGATAAGAAATAAATGAAAAAGAAATGAAGAAAACAGTAGCAAAGATCAAGAAGAATAAAAGCTGGTTCTTTGAGAAGATAAACAAAGTTGATAAACGATTAGCCAGACTCATCAAGAAAAAAAGGGAGAAGACTCAAATCAACAGAATTAGAAATGAAAAAGAAGTAACAACTGACACTGCAAAATACAAAGGATCATGAGAGACTACTACAAACAACTATATGCCAATAAAATGGACAACCTGGAAGAAATGGACAAATTTTTAGAAAAGCACAACGTTTCAATACTGAACCAGGAAGAAATAGAAAATATGAACAGACCAATCACAAGCACTGATATTGAAACTGTGATTAAAAATCTTCCAGCAAACAGAAGCCCAGGACCAGATGGCTTCACAGATGAGTTTTATTAAACATTTAGAGAAAAGCTAACACCTATCCTTCTCAAACTCTTCCAAATTATAGCAGAGGGAAGAACGCTCCGAAACTCATTCTACGAGGCCACCATAACCCTGATACCAAAAGCAGACAAAGATGTCACAAAAAAAGAATCACTGATGAACACAGATGCAAAAATCCTCAACAAAATACAAGCAAACAGAATCCAACAGCACATTAAAAGGATCATACACCATGATCAAGTAGGGTTTATCCCAGGAATGCAACGATTCTTTAATATATGCAAATCAATCAATGTGATACACCATATTAATAAATTGAAGGATAAAAACCATATGATAATCTCAAAAGATGCAGAAAAAGCTTTTGACAAAATTCAACACCCATTATTTTATTTCATTATTATTTTTTAACTTCTTTATTGGAATATAACTGCTTTATAATGGTGTGTTAATTTCTGCTTTATAACAAAGTGAATCTGCTATACACATACATATATCCCCTTATCTCCTCCCTCTTGCCTCTCCCTCCTACCCTCCCTATCCCATCCCTCTAGGTGGTCACAAAGCACCAAGCTGATCTCCCTGTGCTATGTGGCTGCTTCCCACTAGCTATCTATTTTACATTTGGTAGTGTATATATGTCCATGCCACTCTCTCACTTCATCTCAGCTTACCCTCCCCCGAGCCATGTCCTCAAGTCAACTCTCTATATCTGCGTCTTTATTCCTGTCTTACCCCTAAGTCCTTCAGAACCTTTTTTTTCTTTTTAGATTCCATATATATGTGTTAGCATATGGTATTTGTTTTTCTCTTTCTGACTTACTTCACTTTGTATGACAGACTCTAGGTCCATCCACCTCACTACAATTAACTCAATTTCATTTCTTTTTATGGCTGAGTAATATTCCATTGTATATATGTGCCACATCTTCCTTATCCATTCACCTCGATGGGCACATAGGTTGCTTCCATGTCCTGGCTATTGTAAATAGAGCTGCAATGAACACTGTCAACACCAATTTATGATAAAAACTCTCCAGAAAGTGGGCATAGAATGAACCTAAATCAACATAATAAAGGCCATATATGACAAATCCATAGCCAACGTCATTCTCAATGGTGAAAAACTGAAACCATTTCCTCTAAGATCAGGAAAAAGGCAAGGATGTCCACTCTCACCATTACTATTCAACATGGTTTTGGAAGTTTTAGCCATGGCAATCAGACAAGAAAAAGAAATAAAAGAAATCCAAATTGGAAAAGAAGTAAAACTGTCACTGTTTGCAGATGACATGATACTATACATAGAGAATCTTTTTTTAAAAAAAATAAATTTATTTATTTATTTATTTTTGGCTGTGTTGGTCTTTGTTTCTGTGTGAGGGCTTTCTCTAGTTGTGGCAAGCGGGGGCCAGTTTTCATCGTGGTGTGCGGGCCTCTCACTATTGCGGCCTCTCTTGTTGAGGAGCACAGGCTCCAGCCGCGCAGGCTCAGTAGTTGTGGCTCACGGGCCTAGTTGCTCCGTGGCATGTGGGATCTTCCCAGACCAGGACTTGAACCCATGTCTCCAGCATTAGCAGGCAGATTATCAACCACTGCGCCACCAGGGAAGCCCCTACACAGAGAATATTAAATATGCTATCAGAAAACTACTAGAGGTAATCAATGAATTTGGTAAAGTAGCAGGATACAAAATTAATACACAGAAATCTCATGTATTCCTATGCACTAACAATGAAAAATCTGAAAGAGAAATTAAAGAAATACTCCCATTTACCATTGTAACAGAAAGAATAAAATACCTAGGAATAAACCTACCTAAGGAGACAAAAGACCTGTATGCAGAAAACTGTAAGACTCTGATGAAAGAAATCAAAGACGATACAAACACATGGAGAGATATACCATGTTCTTGGATTGGAATAATCAATATTGTGAAAATGACTGTCCTACCCAAAGCAATCTACGGATTCAATGCAATCGCTATCAAACTACCAATGGCATTTTTCACAGAACGAGAACAAAAAATTTTACAATTTGTATGGAATCACAAAAGACCCTGAAGAGCCAAAACAATCTTGAGAAAGAAAAAAGGAGCTGGAGGAATCAGGCTCCCTGACTTCAGTCTATACTACAAAGCTACAGTATTCAAGATAGTATGGTACTGGCACAAAAACAGAAATATAGATCAATGGTACAGGATAGAAAGCCCAGAGATAAACACACCCATGTATGGACACCTAATTTATGGCAAAGGAGGTAAGAACATACAATGGAGAAAAGATAGCCTCTTCAATAAGTGGTGCTGGGAAAACTGGACATGTACATGTAAAAGAATGAAATTAATACACTCCCTAACACCATACACAAAAATAAACTCAAAATGGATTAAAGACCTAAATGTAAGGCCAGACACTATAAAACTCTTAGAGGAAAACATTAGGCAGAACACTCTATTACATAAATCACAGGAAGATCCTTTTGGACTCACCTCCCAGAGAAATGGAAATGAAAACAAAAGGGACATAATGAAACTTAAAAGCTTTTGCACAGCAAAGGAAACCATAAACGAGATGAAAAGACAACCCTCAGAATGGGAGAAAATATTTGTAAATGAAGCAATGGACACAGGATTAATCTCCAAAATATACAGGCAGCTGATGCAGCTCAATGTCAAAAAAAACAAACAATCCAATTAAAAAGTGGACAGAAGACCTAAATCGACATTTCACCAAAGAAGACATACAGATAGCCAAGAGGCACATGAAAAGATGCTCAACATCACTAACTATTAGAGAAATGCAAATCAAAACTACAATGAGGTATCACCTCACACCGGTCAGAGTGGTCATCATCAAAAAATCTACAAACAATAAATGTGGAGAGGGTGTGGAGAAAAGGGAAGCCTCTTGCACTGTTGGTGGGAATGTAAATTGATACAACCACTATGGAGAACAGTATGGAGGTTCCTTAAAAATCTAAAAATAGAACTACCATATGACCCAGCAATCCCACTACTGGTCATACACCCTGAGAAAACCATAATTCAAAAATAGACATGTACCACAATGTTCATTGCAGCACTATTTACAGTAGCCAGGATACGGAAACAACCTAAATACCCATCAACAGACGAATGGATAAAGAGGATGTAGCACATATATACAACGGAATATTACTCAGCCATAAAAAGAAATGCAATTTGTTTATTTGTAGTGAGGTGGATGGACCTAGAGTCTGTCATACTCTGTCATACTCTGAAGTAAGTCAGAAAGTCAAAAACAAATACTGTATGCTAACACATATATATGGAACCTAAAAAAAAAAGTTCTGAAGAACCTAGGGGCAGGACAGGAATAAAGATGCAGACGTAGAGAATGGTGAGGGGAAGGGTAAGCTGGGATGAAGTGAGAGAGTGGCATTGACATATATACACTACAAAATGTAAAATAGATAGCTAGTGGGAAGCAGCTACACAGCACAGGGAGAGCAGCTCGGTGCTTTTTGACCACCTAGATGGGTGGGATAGGGAAGGTGGGAGGGAGGCGCAGAGGGAGGAGATATGGGGATATATTTATACATATAGCTGATTCACTTTGTTATGTAGCAGAAACTAACACAGCATTGCAAAGGAATTATACTCCAATAAAGATGTAAAAAAAAACCCAAAAATTGTGACACCAGGAAATGGACACAGCATTCTTAAAGTGAGACAGTCTTATAAAGCCAATGATACCCTGTGAAGATGATAACACCTGCTCTCTAAGAAGGCGGTTCCCCCCCCCATTTGATCCGACCTTGTTGACCCAAGGAAGACTAAATGAGTTTAAATGTATGAACAGTACCTGAACAAAGTAAGTATTTAGTACTCCAAAGAATAAAGGGAAGTCTTCAACAACTACAACAGCAACAACAACAACAAAAGTCATGCTCATGCTCATAGAAACAGAAAGTAGAAAAGTGGTTGCCAGGGGCTGGGGCTGGGGGTAATAGGAAGAGGTCGGTAAAAGGTACAAAGTTTCAGCTACAAGATGAATAAGGTCTGAGGATCTAACATAAAACATGGTGGCTATAGTTGATAACACTGAATTGTATCAATATAATTGAAATTTGCTAAGAAAGTAGAATTTAAATGTTCTCACCAGAAAAGAGAGAGAGAGAGAGAGAGAGAGAGAGAGAAAGAGGATAAACTTGTGAGGTGATGGATGTGGGATGTGTTAACCAGATTGCCGGGGAGATCCTTTTACAATGTACATGTTTATCAAATCACCATGATGTACATTTAAAAAATCTTACACTACTATTTGTAATGCTGAAGCTAAATTATTTATAATGATAAAGTACAAATAAATACAAATACAAAATCTAAGAAATAAATACAAATAATACTTGCAATAATAAAGCTGAAAAAAGTGTATAAAATTGAAGTTCCTTTATTTCACTACCACTAAAAATCTACCTTTCAGAAACCATGGTTAAGTTTTAATACAGAGATTTTAGGCTTCTTTTCTGTTCTAGACATTTACCTTGAGGGATCTCATCCATGCTCATGACTTTTAATATCATCTCTAGTTTGCTGTCTTTCAAATCTCTATCCCCTGAATTCCAGAAACTGGTAACCAAAGTCTCCTGGAAACTCCACCAGGTTATCTCTCAGGCACCAAAAGCACATGTCCAAGATGAGTCTTTTTATCTCCCCCCCCAGTCTGCTCCTATGGCATCCCTTCCCATCCTCTAACTCCAGCCAGAAGCTGAGGCTTTCTCTCCTCTACTTATTCTATCTCTCAATTCCCACTTCTAGTCACCATGGCCTTTGAATCGTGCTCCTAACTCTATTTAAAGAATTGTACATGTGTATGAAGTCAATAGCATTGATCTTTTCCTTTGGGCTACTTTTTTCTGAGTCCAGATGGTTTCTTGGATGTGAAGGGGGCTCCTGGCCATGGAAGCCTTTCTGTCCCGCATTTATTCTTTGTAGGCAAGACTCCAGCTTCCATGATCTTCCCTGAGTTCCAAAGGGAAGATTCAAACAGTTGATAATCAAGGGAGTAGCAGCCAAGAAACCACCTGAGGCAAGATTAAAGGGACCAGAGAAGCTCATCAAGATTAGAAGACTACCTGAGATGAGATTAAAGGAATACAGACCCTGCACACACCCTAATCTTGTCAGCAACCCCACACTTGAACTATTGCTATAAAACTCCTCATCAAATCCTCCCGGGTTGGGATACACAGTTTTTTGGGGCAGGAGCCTGCTGTGACCCACTTTGCCTGGCAAAGCAATAAAGCTATTCTTTTTTACTTCACCCAAAACTTTGCCTCCAAGATTCAATCCGGCACCAGTGTACAGAGGCTGAGCTTTCGGCATTAGCCACAGTAGTCGAGAAGCCCAGCGTCTAGAGGTGCTTAGGACAGTGGCTATCACCCACATGGAGGAGCCCTGGCAAGGGTCTGGGGAGGCATGTTGGGGGCAGTGGTGAGGGATGTCTTAGTTTGAATTCCTGTGAAAGCAGAACCTAAGGGAAAGGCTTGTGTGCCTACAGTTGACTTGGGAGGTGATCCAAGGAGCTAGAAGTGAAGGAGCATTAAAAGTGACACAGAAACGAAGGAATGTCTACTGAGTGTGTTAATAAATGGATTACTGTTATGAATGTTTGTGTCCCACCCCAGATTCATATGTTGAAATCCCAGTGAAGATATTAGGAGGTGGGGCCTCTGGGCCTTTGGTCAGGCTCTGCTGTCATGAATGGGATTAGTGCCCTTTTTTTATAAGACTCAAGAGAGTTCCCTCACTCTTTATGCCATGTGAGGATACAATGAGAAGACAGTATTAGTCTGCAGCCAGAGAGGGTCCTTATCAGAACCTCATCATGATCTCAGACTTCAGCCTCTAGACCCATGAGAAATGAATTTCTGTTGTTTATAAGCCATCCAGTCTATGTTTTTCTTTGTTATAGCAGCCTGAACAGATAAGACAATTACAGTGAACAACTGGGGCTTAATCCTGCTGGTCATTCTCTGAAGAACTGTATGGAACACACCTTAGGCCTGTCCCTCCAAAAAGATTATAGAGTCAAGTCCAGTCTCCGCTGGTAGTGGGTCACCTCCAGAGGTGTCAACTCCTCACACTTCTGGAATGTGCCTGCACAGGGCTGAGCAGCCTTCTGAAGCTTATCTAAAAGCAGAGCAGAGACTTGCCCATGGAACACACTTGTTGTGAGACCCTGGCAATGGTGCATGGGACGCTACCCCAGCTGTGCCGAGAGGAAGGCTTGGTCCATCATGAGTGTCTACTACAAGGGGGGAGTGGAGTGAACCCAGCTCCTGGCTCCCACTCCCACCAAATCATGGAAATTGTCTGATTACTTTATATACACTTATGTTCCATTAGTTATTTTGTTTGAAGAAAGGGTTTTGCAGCTGAAATCACTTAAAAGACACTTCTCTTTATAGTCTGATTTCAATTTCAACACTAGTGGGAAGATTCACTAGGTGTGCCCTCCTCAATTCTCTGTCAAGTGTCTGAAATTCCTGGTTTAGAATCTGAATCACTCATTTGGCTCACCCTGGATGTCTGTTAAGATGCAAGTGCCCCCGACCGTACCCTCCCTGATTTGCTGTCACCCATTCAACTCTCAGTGGTACTGTGACTGCTGGAGTCTCCTAAAATGGTTTTGATGGGGGAGAAAGAACTGGCCGACCCAGGCAACAGGTGAAGGATGAGCCCACATCAGCTCACCCTGGAGGGTAAGAGTTCAAAGGCAGCATTTCTGCTTTTTTATGGTAGTGCTATGTGCTATGTTAGTGCTATGGAGGCGATAGTGACTAGCAGCAGCAGAACTGCTCCTGCATGAGCCTCCCTGTGTGACTCTTGGCCAGGCTCCTACCTTGCTATGTCTGTTTCCCCATCCATGAAAAGAGAGTGGATGGTAAGGGTGGAGGGGAATGTTGGCCTGGCCAAGCTCCAAGTTTCTTCTGGGTGGGAATTATGGGGAATTGGACAACAGACTTACTGAAAAAGGAAGCTGGTATCAGCTGGAACTAACATTTTTTTTTAAGATTTTTTTTGATGTGGACCATTTTTTAAAGTCTTAATTGAATTTTTTACAATATTGCTTCTATTGTGTATTTTTTTTTTTTTTTGCCAGGAGGCATGTGGGATCTTAGCTCCCTGACCAGGGATTGAACCTGCACCCACTGCATTGGAAGGCAAAGTCTTAACCACTGGACCGCCAGGGAAGTCCCTGGAGCCAACATTTATTAAGTAGAAAAGCAGACCCAGTGTGGCCAGGCTTTTAGAGAAGCAGCAAGTTTGAATGTTATGTCAGTCTCATGGTTTTAAAATGTCAGCAATAGATTCAAACACTTTAAAAACAAAGTATAGGCCAATTTAAATCCTCCATGGGCCTACTACATTCACCAATTGTTCTTAAACATTAGTGTTCAGGAGAACCTTCTGGAATGAAGGTAAGTATATGTATTTCCTGGTTTGGTCTACAAAGATCTTGTACGAGGAACATGCATTATTTTGTCTCTAGTAAGAATTTTTGCCTTAAAGTATATTTTGTCTAATATTAGTATAGCCACTCTTCTTCTTTTGGTTACTGTTTGCATGGTATATATTTTCCCATCCTTTTACTTTCAACATGTTTTTGTCTTCGAATAGACAGCATGTAGTTTGGTCATTAAAAAAAAAATTCCATTCTGCCAACGTCTGCCTTTTAATTGGAGGGTTTAACCCATTTACGTTTGCTGTAATTACCATTAAGATAGGATTTATATCTGCAATTTTGCTATTTGTTTTCTGTCTTATGTCTTTGTTCCTCTATTACTGACTTCTTTTCTGTTAAATAGATATTTTCTAGTATACCATTTAAATTTCCTTGTTGTTTCTTTCACTATAATTTTGAAGTTATTTTCTTAGTGATTTCCTTGGGGTTACAATCAGCATCTTAACTTAAAAAATCTAATTTGAATTAACTTTAACTTAATGTGAATTTCATATAGAAAATTTACTCCAATATAGCTCCATTTCCTCCCTAATCCTTGTGTAATTATTATATAAATTACATCTTTATACATTATAAACATATTGACATCATTTTATAATTATTGTTTTATGATGTTTTTAAAAAATTATTTATTTTTAATAATTGTGGTAAAATATACATACAAGTTACCATTTAAATTGCTTTTAAGGGTACAGTTCAGTGGATACTGAGCTGGGTCCTTAGCATCAGAAGGAAAGTCATGGGCAGGGGAAGAGAGTCTAAACTGGAGGTACAAGGGAAAGCTGTCAGACACCAGAATCAGTTCCTACAGTAATGACTGGGACAAGTGAGGCCAAGAGAATTTGGAGTGTCTGATATACATCTGTTCTACCCCACTCCCTGTCCCCCTCCCATGCTGGATTAATACATACAGTTACAGCAAGTTCCCCCCTCTTTAGGGTGCTAGTTCTCAATCTTGACTGCACATTGAAGTCATCTAATTTCTTGAGTCTGGCATTTGCTAGTTGCTAAATGCTAGAAGCTGGTTCTGGTCTAGGTCTCCCTCTGTTGGTTATCTTTAAGATTGCAGTGGGTTTGCCTCAGCTGTCTGAATCCTTAGATCTTTCCTTAATATCCAGGCTGCTGCTCAGTGTCTATCCCTGTGATTCTCCAGAGAAGGAAGTCTCTGCTCTACTCTGGGCAAACCCTCAGAGCTCTGAGTTGAGCCTCAGTGTAGGTCTCTGGTGTCACAGACTCAGCCCTGATTAGACCACTTCTGACCAAAGGAGAAATCAAATCTCACCTCCTTCAAAGGTCCTCCCAGTGACCTCCAGGCAGAAAGATTGTGTCCTTCCTGGTACTCCCAAACCCTGGTGCTGTGGGGTAGGAGTAGTGGTGGGGAACCTCTTTGACTAAGACGAATGCCTGACCCTGACAATAATAATTAAAGCTGACCTTTACTGAAACTTAACTCTCTGCCAACTGCTATTCTAAGTGCTCAACATATTTAACTTACTGATCATCCCAACTATATGAGGTGGGTCCCATTATAATCTGCATTGTATAAATGAAGAAACTGAGGCATGAGAGTTTAAATAATTTTCCCAAAGTCATACAGTCAGTTGAGCCAGGATCCCCAGGCAGTCTGATACTATAAATAATATTATTTGTATTGTTTTCTGTGTCCAGGTACTGTTAGCTACTTGACATTCACTATCACTTTTAGTTTTGCAGATGAGAACCTGGGACTCAGAGAGGAGGAATAAGAAAATAGACTTAGGTTTGCCTGTCCTGGTGCTTTTCTAAATCAGGTGCCTCTGTTGGCAGAATTCATCATTTATGTTCAGTGGACTGCCTGCATCAGATGCATCTGGATGCCATAATAATGCGTATGCCTCACGATTCTGAGCCAGCAATTTTGGAGGATGAGCTGTGAAAATCTGCATTTTAGCAATCACTCCAGTTGATTCTGATTTACACAGAAGTTTGAAAAAGTTTACTCTCTGCCCCCTCATTAGAGCACACCTACCACCCACCTTAGATAAAAATTACTTGAGTATGTATCTCTTTCCCTCTATAATGGTTAAAAATTTTTTACTGCAAGCAATAAAATCTCTGACAATAGTGGCTGAAATTCTAAAGAACTTTATTGTTTATTTAATAAAATATCCAGAATTAGACAGTCTTAAGACTGGTATAGCAGCTCAGCAGTGCCATCAAGGACCTAGTTCTTTCACTTTCTGTTATGCTATCTTTGGCTATCTTCTTCATGCTTGTTTCTTCATTGTTACAGATGGCTGCTGCAGATCCAGTCATCTTGTCCAAACTTCCCAGACTTCGTTTCAGCAAGAGCATAGTCACATGACTTAGGTATAGCCAAGCACAAATTATCACCTGGAATTTTTAATTGGGAGCTGGTGGCAAGAAGAAGCAGGGACAATAGGGATTCCATTCTGGGGGACAATGGTGATAATTATGTTGGCCAGAATGGATTCTAGTGCCATGTTATTCTTAGGTCAAGCAATGATGTCCTCACTCGATGGGTTTATGATGCAATTTTCTTATTGAGGTAAAATTGGTGTATAACATTATATGTTTCATGTGTACAACATTATAACCATCCATCACCATATACTTGACCCCCTTCACCCATTTTGCCCATTCCCCAACCTGTTCTCTGTGTCTATGAGTTTTTTTTCCTTTTATTTGTTCATTTTTGTTTTGTGTTTTAGATTTTACATATGAGTGAAATCACTCGATTTTCGTCTTTCACATTCTGACTAACATAATTCCCTCAAGGTCCATCCAAGATATTGCAAGTGGCTATATTTCGTTCTTTTTTTATGGCTGATTAGTATTCCACTGTGTATATATATGATATCTTTATCCATTCATCCTCCAGTGGACACTTAAGGTTGTTTCCATATCTTGGCTATTGCAAATAATGCTGCTACAAAATCAGGGCACATATATATTTTCAAATTAATGTTTTCATATTCTTTGTATAAATACCCAGAAGTGGAATGGCTGAATTGTATGGTAGTTCTATTCTTTAATTTTTGAAGAACTTTCATACTATTTTCCATAGTGGCTGAATCAATTCACAGTCTTACCAACCGTGTAAAAAGATTCCCTTTTCTCCACATCCTTTCCAACACTTGTTACTTCTTGTCTTTTTGGTGATAGCCATTCTAAGTATGAGGTGGTATCTTATTGTGGCTGTGATTTGCATTTCCCTAATAATTAGTGATTTTCATGTGTCAGTTGGCTACCTGTATGTCTTCTTTGGAGAAATGTCTACTCAGATCCCCTGTCCATTTTTTAATCTGGTGGGGTTTTGTTGTTGTTGTTAAGTTGTATGAATTCTTTACAATTTTTGGATATTAACCCCTTGTCAGATGTGTAAGTATCTTCTCTCATCCAGTAGTTAGCCTTTTCATTTGATGATTGTTTTCTTCACTGTGCAAAAGCTTTTTAGCTTGATGAAGTCCCATTTGTTTATTTTTGGCTTTATTTCCATTGCCTTTGGAATCAGATCCACAAAAACATAGTTAAGATTGTTGTCAAGGAAGTTACCACCTATTTTTTCTCCTAGGAATTTCATGGTTTCAGGTCTTACGTTCAAGTCTTTAATCTATTTTGAGTTAATTTTTGTGTATGGTGTAAGATAATGGTCTAGTTTTATTCTTTTGCATGTGGCTGTCCAGTTTTTCCAACACCATTTTTTGAAGAGACTGTCCTTTCTCCACTGTATATTTTTTTCTCCTTTGTTGTAAATTAGCTATCTGTATATTTGTGGTTTTATTTCTGGGCTGTCAATGCTGTTCCATTGATATGTTGCATCTGTTATTATGCAAATGCCATACTGCTTTGATTACTATAGCTTTGTAGTATGCTTTGAAATCAGGAAGCATGATATCTCCAGCTTTGTCCTTCCTTCTCAAGATTGCTTTGGCTATTCAGGGTCTTTTGTGGTTCCATACAAAGTTTAGAATTATTTGTTCTAGTTGAGTGAAAAATGCCTTTGAAATTTTGATATAGATTGCATTGAATTGAATTTGAGAGTAGATTGCTTTTGGTAGTATGGATATTTTAACAATATTAGTTCTTCCCATTTATGAGCATGGAATATATTTCCATTTACTTGTGTCTTCAATTTCCTTCATCAGTGTCTTATAGTTTTCAATATACAGGTCTTTAAGCTCCTTGGTTAAATTTATTCCTAGGTATTTTACTTACTTATTTTTGATGCAGTTGTAAATGGGATGATTTCCTTAATTTCTCTTTCTGATAGTTCATTATTAGTGTATAGAAACAGCACTGAGTTCTGCAGATTGATTTTCTATCCTATAACTTTACTGAATTCATTTATTACTTCTAATAGTTTTTTGATGGAATCTTTAAGGGTTTTCTATATAAAGTATCATATCACCTGCAAATAGCAAACATTTTACTCCTTCCTCTCCAATTTGGTTGCATTTTATTTATTTTTCTTGCCTAATCACTGTGGTTAGGACTTCCAATACAATGCTGAATAAAAGTGGTGAGAGTAGGCATTCCTGTCTTGTTACTGATCTTGGAGGAAAAGGTTTCATCTTTTCACCATTAAGTAAATGTTAGCTGTAGGTTTGTCATATATAGCCTTTATTACATTGAAGTATGCTTCCTCTACACCCACTTTGTTGAAAGTTTTTATTATAAATGGATGTTGAATTTTGTTAAGTGCTTTTTCTGCATCTGTTAAGATCATCATAAGATTTTCATCCTTTATTTTGTTAATGTGGTATATCATGTTGATTGATTTGTGGCTGTTGAACCAGCCTTGTATCCCTGCAATAAATACCACTTGATTATGGTGTATGATGCTTTTAATGCATTGTTGAATTTGGTTTGCTAATATTTTGTTGAGGACTCTTGCATCTATCTTCAATAAGGATACTGACCTGTAATTTGTGTGTGTGTGTGTGTGTGTGTGTGTGTGTGTGTGTGTGGTGTCATTGTCTGGTTTTAGTATCAGGATAATGCTGGCTTCATAAAATGAGTGTGGAAGTGTTCCCTGCACTTCAATCTTTTGGACAAATTTGAGAAGGATAGGTATTAAATCTTGTTTTGTATGTTTGGTAGAATTCACCAGTGAAACCATCTTGTCCTGGACTTTTGTTTTTTGGGAGATTTTTGATTACTGATTCAATGTCCATGATAGTAATTGCTCTATTCAGATTTTCTATTTCCTCATGACTCAGTCTTGGAAGACTAAATATTTCTATGAATTTATCCATTTCT
The DNA here is from genome assembly GCF_039906515.1 of Pseudorca crassidens. Taxonomy (NCBI): domain Eukaryota; kingdom Metazoa; phylum Chordata; class Mammalia; order Artiodactyla; family Delphinidae; genus Pseudorca; species Pseudorca crassidens. The sequence goes on from NC_090310.1 coordinate 60,520,409, forward strand.
TTTAGGGTGTCCAACTTGTTAGCATAAAATTGTGGTAGTCTTTTATAACCGTTTGTATTTCTGTGCTGTACTGAAATATTTCTAAGGTCTCCTCTTTCATTTCTTATTTTGTTTATTTAAGCCCTCTATTTTTTCTTGGTTAGTCTAGGTAAATATTTGTTAATTTTGCTTATCTTTTGAAAGAACCAGCTCTTAGTTTCATTGATCTTTTTTGTTTGTTTATTATCTATTTCATTTACTTCTGCTCTTGTCTTTATTATTTCCTTCCTTCTCCTAAAGTTGAGCTTCATTTGTTCTTCTTTTTTCTAACTCCTTTAGGTGTAAAGTTAGATTGTTTATTTGAGATTCTTCTTATTTTTTGAGGTAGGCCTGTATTGCTATGAACTTCTCTCTTAGAACTGCTTTTGCTCTACCCCATAAATTTTGGTATGTCATATTTGTTTTCCTTTGTCTCTATGTATTTCTTTTTTTCTTCTTTGACTTCTTCAGTGCCCCATTTGTTGTTTAGTAGCATGTTATTTGATCTCTACATTTCTGGGATTTTTCCCATTAAAAATTTTTATTTATTTATTTGAGTATAGTTGCTTTACATTGTTGTGTTAATTTCTGCTGTACAACGAAATGAATCAGCTATATGTATACATATATCTCCTCCCTCTTGGAGCTCCATCACACCCCCTCCCCATCCCACCCATCTAGGTCATCACAGAGCACTGAGCTGAGCTCCTTGTGCTATACAGCAGGTTCCCACTAGCTATCAATTTTACGCATGGTAGTGTGTATATGTCAATCCTAATCTCTCAATTTGTCCCACCACCTCCCCTTTGCCCCCTGTGTGCACACATCTATTTTCTACATCTGTGTCTCTATTCCTGACCTGAAAAGAGGTTCATCTGTACAATTTTTAATGCATATAAATTCCACATATATGTGTTAATATACAATATTTGTTTTTTTCTTTCTGACTTACTTCACTCTGTATGACAGATTCTAGGTACATCCACATCTCTACAAATGACCCAATTTCGTTTGTTTTTATGGCTGAGTAATATTCCATTGTATATATGTACCACATCTTCTTTTTTTTTTAACATCTTTATTGGAGTATAATTGCTTTACAATGGTGTGTTAGCTTCTGCTTTACAACAAAATGAATCAGTTATATATATACACATGTTCGATATCTCTTCCCTCTTGCATCTCCCTCCCTCCAACCCTCCCTATCCCACCCCTCCAGGTGATCACAAAGCACCGAGCTGATCTCCCTGTGCTATGCGGCTGCTTCCCACTAGCTCTCTACCTTACGTTTGGTAGTGTATATATGTCCATGCCTCTCTCTCGCTTTGTCACAGCTTACCCTTCCCTCTCCCCATATCCTCAAGTCCATTCTCTAGTAGGTCTGTGTCTTTATTCCTGTCTTACCCCTAGGTTCTTCATGACAATTTTTTTTCTTAAATTCCATATATATGTGTTAGCATACAGTATTTGTCTCTCTCTTTCTGACTTACTTCACTCTGTATGACAGACTCTAGGTCTATCCACCTCATTACAAATAGCTCAATTTCGTTTCTTTTTATGGCTGAGTAATATTCCATTGTATATATGTGCCACATCTTCTTTATCCATTCATCTGTCAATAGACATTTAGGTTGCTTTCATGTCCTGGCTATTGTAAAAAGTGCTGCAATGAACATTGGGGTACAAGTGTCTTGTTGAATTATGGTTTTCTCAGGGTATATGCCCAGTAGTGGGAATGCTGAGTTATTTGGTAGTTCTTTTTTTTTTTTAAATACATCTTTATTGGGGTATAATTGCTTCACAGTGCTGTGTTAGTTTCTGTTGTACAAGAAAGTGAACCAGCCATATGCATACATATATCTCCATATCCCCTCCCTCCTGAGCCTCCCTCCCACCCTCCCTACTCCACCCCTCTATGTCATCACAAAGCACTGAGCTGATCTCCCTGTGCTATACTGCTGCTTCCCACTAGCTATATATTTTACATTTGGTAGTGTATGTATGTCGATGATACTCTCACTTTGCCCCAGCTTCCCCTCCCCATCTATGTCTTCAAGTCCATTCTCTATGTCTACGTCTTTATTCTTGTCCTGCCATTAGGTTCATCAGTACCATTTTTTTCTTTTTCTTTTTTTTAGATTCCATATATATACGTTAGCATACGGTACCTGTTTTTCTCTTGCTGACTTACTTCACTCCGTATGACAGACTCTAGGTCCATCCACATCTCTACAAATGACCCAATTTCATTCCTTTTTATGGCTGAGTAATATTCCATTGTATATATGTGCCACATCTTCTTTATCCATTCATCTGTCGATGGACATTTAGGTGACTTCCATATCCTGGCTATTGTAAACAGTGCTACAATGAATATTGTGGTACATGTCTCTTTTTGAATTATGGTTTTCTCAGGGTATATGCCCAGTAGTGGGATTGCTGGGTCATATGGTAGTTCTAGTTTTAGTTTTTTTTGTGGTATGCAGGCCTCTCACTGCTGCGGCCCCTCCTGTCACAGAGCACAGGCTCTGCGTGGCACACGGGATCCTCCAGGACCGGGGCACGAACCCGCGTCCCCTGCATTGGCAGGCGGACTCCCAACCACTGCGCCACCAGGGAAGCCCCTATTTTTAGTTTTTTAAGGAACCTCCATACTGTTCTCCATAGTGGTTGTATCAATTTATATTCCCACCAGCAGTGCAGGAGGGTTCCCTTTTCTCCACACTCTCTCCAGCATTTATTGTTTGTAGATTTTTTGATGATGGCCATTCTGACCAGTGTGATGTGATACTTCATTGTAGTTTTGAATTGCATTTCTCAAATAGTTAGTGATGTTGAATATCTTTTCATGTGCCTCTTGGCCATCTGTATGTCTTCTTTGGTGAAATGTCTATTTAGGTTTTCTGCCCATTTTTTAATTGGGTTGTTTGTTTTTTTTGACATTGAACTGCATGAGCTGCTTGTATATTTAGGAGATTAATCCTTTTTCCTTTGCTGTGCAAAAGCTTTTAAGTTTCATTAGGTCCCTTTTGTTTATTTTTGTTTTTATTCCCATTTCTCTAGGAGGTGGGTCAAAAAGGATCTTGCTGTGATTTATGTCATGGAGTGTTCTTCCTATGCTTTCCTCTGAGTTTTATAGTGTCTGGCCTTACATTTAGGTCTTTAATCCATTTTCAGTTTATTTTTGTGTACGGTGTTAGGGAATGTTCTAATTTCATTCTTTTACACGTAGCTGTCCAGTTTTCCCAGCACCACTTATTGAAAAGACTGTCTTTTCTCCATTGTATGTTCTTGCCTCCTTTGTCATAGATTAGGTGACGATATGTCTGTGTGTTTATCTCTGGGCTTTCTATCCTATTCCATTGATCTATATTTATTTTTTTGTGCCAGTACCATATTGTCATGATTACTATAGCTTTGTAGTATAGTCTGAAGTCAGGGAGCCTGATTCCTCCAGCTCCATTTTTCTTTCTCAAGACTGCTTTGGCTAATCGGGGTCTTTTGTGTCTCCATACAAATTTTAAATTTTTTTGTTCTAATTTTGTGAAGAATGTCATTGGTAATTTGATAAGGATTGCATTGAATCTGTAGATTGCTTTGGGTGGTATAGTCATTTCCACAATATTGGTTCTTCCAATCCAAGAACATGGTATATCTCTCCATCTGTTTGTATCATCTTTACTTTCTTTCATCAGTGTCTTATAGTTTTCTGCATACAGGTCTTTTGTCTCCCTAGGTAGGTTTATTCCTAGGTATTTTATTCTTTTTGTTGTAATCGTAAATGGGAGTGTTTCCTTAATTTCTCTTTCAGATTTTTCGTCATTAACTATAGGATTGCAAGAGATTTCTGTGCATTAATTTTGTATCCTTCAACTTTACCAAATTCACTGATTAGCTCTAGTAGTTTTCTGGTGGCATCTTTAGGATTCTCTGTATACTATCATGTCATCTGCAAACCATGACAGTTTTACTTCTTTTCCAATTTGTATTCCTTTTATTTCATTTTCTTCTCTGTTTGACATGGCTAGGACTTCCAAAACTATGTTCAATAATAGTGGGAAGAGTGGACATCCTTTTCTTGTTCCTGATCTTAGAGGAAATGCTTTCAGTTTTTCACCATTGAGAATGGTGTTTGTTGTGGGTTTGTCATATATGGCCTTTATTATGTTGAGGTAGGTTCCATTTGTGCCCACTTTCTGGAGATTTTTTTATCATAAATTGGTGTTGAATTTTGTCAAAAGATTTTTCTGCCTCTATTGAGATGATCATATGGATTTTTATTCTTCAATTTGTTAATATTGTGTATCACACTGATTGATTTGAATATATTGAAAATCCTTGCATCCCTGGGATAAATCCCACTTGATCATGGTGTATGATCCTTTAATGTATTGTTGGATTCTGTTTGCTAGTATGTTGTTGCAGATTTTTGCATCTATATTCATCAGTGATATTAGTCTGCAATTTTCTTTTTTTTGTTTTTTGCGGTATGGGGGCCTCTCACTGTTGTGTCCTCTCCCGTTGCGGAGCACAGGCTCTGGAAGCACAGGCTCAGCGTCCATGGCTCATGGGCCCAGCTGCTCCACAGCATGTGGGATCTTCCCAGACTGGGGCATGAACCCGTGTCCCCTGTATATGCAGGCGGACTCTCAACCACTGCACCACCAGGGAAGTCCCCCCTGTAATTTTCTTTTTTTGTAGTATCTTTGTCTGGTTTGGGTATCAGGGTGATGGTGTCCTCATAGAATGAGTTTGGGAATGTTCCTTCCTCTGCAATATTTTGGAAGAGCTTGAGAAAGATGAGTGTTAGATCATCTCTAAATGTTTGATAGAATTCACCTGTGAAGCCATCTTGTTCTGGACTTTTGCTTGTTGGAAGATTTTTAATCACAGTTTCAATTTCATCATTTGTGATTTGCATGTTCATATTTTCTATTTGTCCCTGATTCAGTCCTGGACAGTTATACCTTTCTAAGAATTTGTCCATTTCTTCCAGGTTGTCCATTTTATTGGCATAGAGTTGCTTGTAGTAGTCTCTTAGGATGCTTTTTATTTCTGCAGTGTCTGTTGTAACTTCTCCTTTTCATTTCTAATTTTATTGATTTCAGTCCTCTGCCTCTTTTTCTTGATGAGTCTGGCTAATGGTTTATCTTTTTTTTTTTATCTTCGGAAAGAACCAGCTTTTAGTTTTATTGATCTTTGTTATTGTTTTCTATGTTTCTATGTCATTTTTTTCTGTTCTGATCTTTATGATTTCTATCCTTCTACTAACTTTGGGTTTTGTTTGTTCTTCTTTCTCTAGTTCCTTTAGCCGTAAGGTTAGATTGATATTTGAGATTTTTCTTGTTTCTTGAGGTAGGCTTGTATTCCTATAAACTTCCCTCTTAGAACTGCTTTTGCTGAATCCCATAGGTTTTCGATCATCGTGTTTTCATTGTCATTTGTCTCTAAGTATTTTTTGATTTCCTCTTTCATTTCTTCAGTGATCTCTTTGCTATTTAGTAACATATTGTTTAGCCTCCATGTGTTTGTGTTTTTTACGGCTTTTTTCCCATAATTGATTTTTAATCTCATAGCGTTGTGGTCAGAAAAGATGCTTGATATGATTTCAATTTTCTTAAATTTACTGAGGCTTGATTTGTGACCAAAAATGTGATCTATCCTGGAGAATTTTCCATGTGCACTTGAGAAGAAAGTGCAATCTGCTGTTTTTGGATGGAATGTCCTATGAATATCAATTAAATCTATCTGATCTATTGTGTCATTTAAAGCTTCTGTCTCCTTATTTATTTTCATTTTGGATGATCTGTCCATTGGTGTAAGTGAGGTGTTAAAGTTCCCCACTATTATTGTGTTACTGTTGGTTTCCCCTTTTATAGCTGTTAGCAGTTGCCTTATGTACTGAGGTGCTCCTATGTTGGGTGCATATATATTTATAATTGTTTTAACTTCTTCCTGGGTTGATCCCTTGATCATTACATGGTGTCCTTCCTTTTGTCTTGTGTCATTTTTTATTTTAAACTCTATTTTATCTGATATGTGTATAGGTACTTCAGCTTTCTTTTGAGTTTCATTTGCGTGGAATATCTTTTTCTATCCCCTCATTTTCAGTCTATATGTGTCTGTAAGTCTGAAGTGGGTCTCTTGTAGACAGCATATATATAGGTCTTGTTTTTGTATCCATTCAGCGAGCCTGTGTCTTTTGGTTGGACATTTAATCTATTCACATTTATGGTAATTATCGATATGTATGTTCCTATGACCATTTTCTTAATTGTTTTGTGTTTGTTTTTGTAGGTCCTTTTCTTCTCTTGTGTTTCCCACTTAGAGAAGTTCCTTTAGCATTTGTTGTAGAGCTGGTTTGGTGGTGCTGACTTCTCTTAGCTTTTGCATGTCTGTAAAGCTTTCGATTTCTCTGTCGAATCTGAATGAGATCCTTGTTGGGTAGAGTAATCTTGGTTGTGCGTTCTTCAGTTTCATCACTTTAAGTATATCGTGCCACTCCCTTCTGGTTTGTAGAGTTTCTGCTGAGAAATCAGCTGTTAACCTTATGGGAGTTCCCTTGTATGTTATTTGTCGTTTTTCCCTTGCTGTTTTCATTAAGTTTTCTTTGTCTTTAATTTTTGTCAATTTGATTACTATGTGTCTCGGTGTGTTTCTCTTTTCGTTTATCCTGCCTGGGTCTCTCTGTGATTCCTGGTCTTGGGTGACTATTTCTTTTCCCATGTTAGGGACGTTTTCGACTATAATCTCTTCAAATATTTTCTCAGGTCATTTCTCTTTCTCTTCTCCTTCTGGGACCTCTATAATGGGAATGTTGTTGTGTTTAATGTTGTCCCAGAGTTCTCTTAGGCTGTCTTCATTTCTTTTCATTCTTTTTTCTTTATTCTTTTCCCCGGCAGTGTACTCCACCATTCTGTCTTCCAGGTCACTTATCCGTTCTTCTGTCTCAGTTATTCTGCTATTGATTCCTTCTAGTGTATTTTTTATTTCAGGTATTGTATTGTTCCTCTCTGTCTGTTTGTTATTTAATTCTTCTAGGACTTTTTTTTTGTGGTATGCAGGTCTCTCAGTATTGTGGCCTCTCCCGTCTGGGCGCGCAGGCTCAGCGGCCATGGCTCATGGGCCTAGCCACTCTGCGGCATGTGGGATCTTCCTGAACTGGGGCATGAACCCGTGTCCCCTGCATCGGTAGGTGGACTCTCAACCACTGCCCCACCAGGGAGGCCCCTTCTAGGACTTTTTAAAGCACGTCTTGCATCTTCTCGATCTTTGCCTTCATTCTTTTTCTGAGGTCCTCCTGATTCATCTTCACTATCATTATTCTGAATTCTTTTTCTGGAATGTTGGCCATCTCCGTTTCATTTAGTTGTTTTTCTGGGGTTTTATCTTGTTCCATCATCTGATATATAGCCCTCTGCCTTTTCATCTTGTTTATCTTTCTGTGAATGTGGTTTTTGTTTCACAGGCTGCAGAATTGTAGTTCTTCTTGCTTCTGCTGTCTGCCCCCTGGTGGATGAAGCTATGTAAGAGGCTTCTGGAAGTTTCCTGATGGGCGGGCCTGGTGGTGGTAGAGCTGGGTGTTGTTCTGGTGGGCAGAGCTCAGTAAAACTTTAATCCGCTTGTCTGCTGATGGGTGGAGCTGGGTTCCCTCCCTATTGGTTATTTGGCCTGAGGTGACCCAATACTGGTGCCTACTTGGCTCTTTGGTGGGGCTAATGGCAGACTCTGGGTGGGCTCATGCCAAGGAGTACTTCCCAGTATTTCTGCTGCCAGTGTCCTTGTCCCCGCGGTGAGCTATAGCCACCCCCCGCCTCTGTAGGAGACCCTCCAACACTAGCAGGTAGGCCTGGTTCAGTCTCCTACGGGGTCACTGCTTCTTCCCCCTGGGTTCTGATGTGCACTCTCCTTTGTGTGTGCCCTCCAAGAGTGGAGTCTCTTTCTCGTACAGTGTTGTCAAAGTCCTACAATCAAATCCCACTAACCTTCAAAGTCTGATTCTCTAGGAATTCCTCCCCCCGTTGCTGGACCCCTAGGTTGAAAAGCCTGATGTGAGGCTCAGAACGTTCACTCCAGTGGGTGGACTTCTGTGGTACAAGTGTTCTGCAGTTTGTGAGTCACCCACCCAGCAGTTATGGGATTTGATTTTATTGTGATTGCACCCCTCCTACCAACTCATTGTGGTTTCTCCTTTGTCTTTAGGTCTGGGGTATCTGTTTTGGTGAGTTCCAGTGTCTTCCTGTCGATGATTGTCCAGCAGTTAGTTGTGATTCTGGTGTTCTTGCAAGAGGGAGTGAGCGCACATTCTTCTACTCTGTCATCTTGAACCAATCTCTGTGTTTCCTTATTTATTTTCTGCCTGATCAACCTGTTGTTGTAAGTGAAGTGTTAAAGTCTCTTACTATTATTTTATTGCTGTCAATTTCTCCCTTTAGGTCTGGTAATATTTGCTTTATGTTGGGTGCATGTATATTTATAAACATTATATCTTCTTGCTGGATTGATCCTTTATCATTATGTGATGCCCATTTTGTATTTTATTACAGTCTTTGTTTTAAAGTCTATTTTGTCTGATATGAGTATAGCTACACCAGTTTTCCTTTCATTTCTGTTTGCATGTAATTTCTTTCTCCATACCTTCTCTTATAGTCTGTGTGTGTCCTTACTTCTGAAGTTAGTCTCTTGTGGGAAACATATAATTGTGTCTTGTTTCTTAATCCACTCACCCATTCTATGTCTTTTGATTGAAGAGTTTAGTCCATTTACATTTGAAATAATTATTGATAGGTATGCACTTATTGCCATTTTGTTAATTGTTTTCTGTGTCTTTTTCATAGTTCCTCTCTGTTCCTTTCTTGTTCTTGTTCTCTTCCTTTGTGGTTTGATGACTTTCTTTAGTGTTAAGTTTGGATTCTTTTCTCTATTTCTTTTGTGTATTTACTATGAGTTTTCACTTTGTAGTTGTTGTGAGATTCATATATAAAACCCTATATGTATATAATAGTTTGTTTTAAGTTGATAGCAACTTCAATTTGAACACATTCCAAAACACATTTTTACTCCCTCTCCTATTTTTTGTATCTTTGATGTCTCATTTTACATCTTTTTGTTTTGTGCATCCCTGAACTAATTATTGTAATTTTAGTTAATTTTTACTATTTTCATCTTTCAACCTTCACACTTGCTTTATAACTAATTGATTCACTACCTTTACTATATACTTACCTTTACCAGTGAGATTTTTACTTTCATATGTTTTCTTGTTATTAATGAGTGCCATTGCCTTTAAGCTCAGAGAAGTCCTTTAACATTTCTTGTAAGGTTGATTTACTGGTGATGAACTTCAACTTTTCTTACCTGGGAAGCTCTTGATCTCTCCTTTAATTCTGAATGATAAACTTGTGGGTACAGAATTCTTGGTTGAAAGTTTTTTCTTTTCAGCACTTTGAATGTGTTTTGCCACCCTCTTCTGGCTTGCAAATTTTCTGTTGAAAAACCTGCTGCTAGCCTTATGGGGTTTCTCTTATATGTAAGAAGTTGTTTTTCTCTTGCTGCTTTTAAAATCCTCTCTTTAACTTTTACCACTTTACTATAACATGTATTGGTGTGGATCTCTTTGGGTTCATTTTATTTGGAACTCTCTTTCCTTCCCCAGATTAGGTAAGTTTTCAGCCATTATTTCTTCAAATACATTTTCTAGTCCCTTCTCTTTCTCTTCTTTTTCTGGGACCCTTTAATGTAAATGTTATTCTGCTTGGTGTTGTCCCAGAGGTCCCTTAAGAAATCTTCATTTTTTTTAATTCTTTTTTTTTTTTTTTGCTGCTCTATCTGGGTGATTTCCATTGTTTTTCAGCTCACTGATTCATTCTTCTGCTTCATCTAGTCTGCTGTTGTATTTTTTAGTTCATTTATCTAGTGTATTTTTCAGTTTGGTTATTGAATTCTTCAGCTCTGTAGCTTGTTTGGAACTTTCTTATATTTTCTAACTCTTTGTTGAAGATCCCACTGTGTTCAGCTATTCTTCTCCTGAGTCTGGTGAGCATCTTTATTACCATTACTTTGAACTCTGTATCAGGTAGGTTGCTTATCTCTGTTTCATTACTGTCTTTTTTTCTGAGGTTTTGTCTTGCTCTTTTCTTTGGAATATATTCCTCTGTCTCCTCATTTTGCCTGACTCTTTGTGTTTATTTCTGTGTATTAGGCAAATCAGCTCTCTCTCCCGGTTCTTGAAGGAGTGGTCACTGGAAGACTGGGAGTGTGCTTTGTTCTGTTGTCTGTGCAGTACTCTGGAGGTGCTAGCCTGCCAAGATCTGTCTCTCTGCTTGTTTCAGTCCCATGGGGCCCAGAAACACAAGCCCTCCTGGCCACCAGCACCAGGTGTTCAAGTGTTCTCCCCTGTGTGGGGTGCATGCACCTTCTATATCTAGTGGGGTGGGACAACTGTGGATGAGAGCTAGGATGGGGCAAGCCCATCTGCTGGATCTGGCAGTGCAGGGACTGTGCTGGATGAGTGCTGGACTGGGGTGAGGTCACACTCTGGGTCTGGTGAGGTGAGGGCTGTTGTGGGTGATCAGCAGGCTGTGTGAGCTGTGCTAGTGAGTGAGATTGAGAGTGCCAAAAATGATGCCTGCTAGCTCCAGGCTAATGAGGCAGAAGGAGAGTAAGAAAAATGGCAGCTGCCAGCATCTCTGTCCCTGGAGAGGTCTCCAAAAGACCCTTACTCTCCGTATACATCCTAAGATTAGTCAGCAAATCTCCCTCCTCAAGGGCTTCTCAAGCTATGGCTTCTGCATTGGAACTTGGAGCCAGTGTGTAGGCCCTGCAAGAGTGGAGTTTCTGTTTTATACAGTCCTTCAGCTCTCTCAGAATAAGCCCTGCTGGATTTCAAAGCCAGTCATTCCAGGAGTTCACCTTTCTGGTTCAGGTTTCACAGGCTGAAGTGTCAAATGTGGGGCTGAACCCCTTGCTCCTGAGGGAGGAGCTCCCTCCTTCTTGTTGGTCACCTCTCTTACCCATCTTGATGTGCCTTCCCCCCCTCCTTTGTCTTTTGTTGTGGAAGAGCTGTTCTGCCAGTCTTCTGGTCTTTTTTGAGAGAACTGTTCTATATGTAGTTGTAAATTTGGTGTGTCCATGGGAGGAGGTGACCACAGGATCTTCTTATGTCACCATCTTGAACCCTTTTCCTGTGGTTCAGTTTTGACTGTGATGCCAATCGTGTGGCCATCCTTTGCTCCTGCTCATTTTCTAAACCTGGTTCTCCATCTTCTCTCCTTAGAGTGACTACCTTGTGTCCTTTCAATATTTTCTCCTCTCCTTGATCCGGCCAGAGTCAGTTTCCTTTGCTTGCAGACAGGTCTATCATGCTTGGTTTTGTCAGGTCTCAGCCAAAACAACTCCTCAGAGGGACCTCCTCCAGCCACAGGGGAGGTAGCCTGTTATTCCCCAGGACAACACCTGTGTTTTTCCTTCATTACACTTATAACAAACTGTCAGTATTTTATTTGCTGGTTTACCTGCTTCTGTCTGATTCTCCATTAGGATGTAAACTTCATGAGTTGGGGCCTTCCTTGGTGGCACAGTGGTTAAGAATCCACCTGCCAATGCAGGGGACACGGGTTCGAGCCCTGGTCCAGGAGGATCCCACATGCCACGGAGCAACTAAACCCATGAGCCACAACTACTGAGCCTGCACTATAGAGCCTGTGAGCCACAACTATTGAGCCCGTGTGCCACAAGTACTGAAGCCCGTGCCTAGAGTCCATGCTCTGTAACAAGTGAAGCCACCACGATGAGAAGCCTGTACACCGTAATGAAGAGTAGCCCCCGTTCACCGCAACTAGAGAAAGCCTGTGCACAGCAACAAAGACCAACACAGCCTAAAATAAATAAATAATAAAATAAATTAAAAAAATAAACTTCATGAGTTCATGGACCACTGTATTCTCATGTGTGCAGTGCCTGACACAGAGTAAGTATTTAAGATGGTTGTGATTGAGTAGATGCATAGATGACTGATGGATGCACGGATGGTTAAAGAGTCTTGTTTTGGGACAGGGCTGACCTGGGAGGCATCAGATGAGCAGATAAGCCCTTTACCTTAGGTCACATTCCTTACTCCAGAGTCACTTTGAGTCTCCCGGTTCTCTTCATCCATGATGAGCAGGCACATCATTTTTACACGACAGCATCATGAAGAGAGAACCCTATTCTTAAACAGAACCACAAGGGTTGCTCCTGTCCTGGGTGGGGAGTGTTCCTGCCTCCTCAACAAACAGGCACCAGCCAAGCACAAAGGGGAACAATAATAAGATAATATTTAGATAAAATGCTTTAATGTCTGTGCATAATGCCTACTTAGACACTGATAACCCTGGAAATAATAGGGACACATTAATGACACTGGGAAATTATTCAAGAGGCTGACATGCACTGAAGCTTGTGTCAATTAACTGATGCGTAACAAACTACCCCCAAACTTCGTGGTGTAAAACATTTATTTATTGTTCTCATGAGTGAGGATTTCAGACATGGCATGGTGGGGATGGCTTGCCTGTGTTCCATGAAGTTCAGAGCCTTGGCTTGAAGACTTGAGGGCTGAGTGTAACTCAATGTCTGGGGCTGAAGCTACTGAAGTTTTGTTTACTCACACGGTTGGCAGTTGATTCTGGCTGGTGGTGGGAACCTTAGCTGGATTTTCAGCTGGCATACCTACATGAAGCCTCTCCATGTGCTGTGGGCTTCCTCACAACATAGAGGCTGGGTTCCAAATGTGAGTGCTGAGAGAGAGCAAGAGAGCAAGAACGAGAGTGAGCCAGGAAGAAGCCATGTTGTCTTTTATGATTTATCAGAAGTCCCATAGCATCACTTCGGCTGCATTGTTCATCAAGGCAGTTTCAAAGGACAACCTTTGAGAAGGGGGGAGATTAGACTTTACCTTTTGATTGAGTCTGGAAGAGCATATGGAACTAGGATTGTGGCCATGTTTGGAAAATATAATCTGCCGTACAGCCCCTCCCCCACTCTGCCCCACCAAATTGAAATGAACTCTGGCCAGTCAGGGTCAGGCTTTTCCCAGTCCTCATCCACTTGCCTCTCCAGCCTCACATTCCTCATGTTTAGCAACAGATCTTCCCTTCTCATGCACCCCCCCTCACCCGGATCCAATGTCCCCTGCCTGAATATGAGAATGTCTTAACATCTTTCAAGGTCAGCTCATCTGAGACGTTCTCCTTGATTGCCCCAGCCTCCCAGCTGGACCTCAAGTCTTCTTTTCCCTCTGCTCCTCCTTCCAAGACTGGTGTGGAGCTCTGAACACCTGGGACATTGACCAAAGAAGATGTTTCCTGGGCCTAGGCCAGGGTCCCAGCACAGGGGTTAGAGGGTTAGACACAGAGAGGTGGCCAATGGGGGGCCAGAGTGAGTCTGGAGGGAGAGGTAAAGAGCTTCCATTTTGCAGTCCCCCAGGGCTCACCTAGTGGAGGAAGAGCAAAAGAGCAGTGCTCCGTGAGCCCTGGAATCACTGTATTGCTCACGCTAGAAGATGTTGGTGTCAGTTATTAGCCTACTTTCTTCACATTCCACGTCTAATCCCTTGGGATGTCTAGTGGGTTCTGCCTTCTCCACTACTTCTTCGTCCAGCCTTTGCTACCCACGCTGGTCTGAGCTACCATCACCTCTTACCTGGATGGTTACAGTAGCCTCCTCACTGGACTCCCTGCATCGGCCAGAGGGCTTCTTTTAAAACACAAGTGAGATCCTGTCACTTCTCTGCTCAAAACCCTCCTGGATGCCCCATCTCATCCAGGATAGAAGCCAAAGTCCTTACAGTGGTCTTCAAGGCCCGATGGGATCTGTGCCCCCCACTCCACCACTCTGCTTTCATTCCGATTACTCTCACCCTCACTTCTCCTCTACAAGAGCATTGCTTCCTTATGTTCTGATTACACACCAGGTATACTCCCACCTCAGGGCTTTGCTCTGTTGTTCCTGGAACTCACTCCTTTAGATCTTCACATGGCTTTCCTTCATAGTTCATTTTCTGTTTCTAGTAAATATCACCTGTCAGAGGGCTGCCCTGCCCAGTCCCTCCTCAACACATATCCTCATCCTGACTTTTATTCATCAGTGTACAATAATTATTTGAAGATGTATTTTGTATTTATTTGATTACTCATTTTATTATCTATCTTCCCACATCCACTTCTATACCTCTGTTTCCCCATGCCAGAAAACTTCTAGAAAACAAAGATCATCTGTGCTGAATCCCTAGAACCTGGTCACAGTAGGGGTTCATGAATCATCTGTGATTCAAGAAATCTTGGAATTTAATGGCTTCGTGACCCTAGGAGGTCGCTCACATCAGGTGAGTTGGATTGTCAATGTCATATACAAAAACACCAAAATCTTCCTGTAGAGTTATGCCTCCAGTCTCCACAGGGATATCAAGTTTAAACAGAAGGCTGGACCTTCAGTCTGAAGCACTGACCATCAGATGATTTTACAAAAGCCTGTAATTCTCACCATGGAACAGTAGGAGACCCCCCTCTCTCCTCTCTCAAGGGCCCAGAAGTTGGAAAGGGCACACTCCAAATTGACAACTTGTGTGTTCTCTGGAAAAAAGAGTAGAAGAGGGGTGGGAAAGAGAACTGTCTGTTTTTCAGTCTCTATTTTGCTTATGTATTTAAGGGAATTTTATACTGTAACTATATTTGTATAAAATATTTTAATAAATGTATCTGTATATGTTAAACATTTTTATTTTACAAAAGAGAAAGCTAATTTACTATGGGTTGGCCATTAATAAGGTGATATCAATAACTCATTTTATGCACATTTGCCTATGTTTCTACCTTGTATATTGGCAACTATTGACAGATAAACAAATGATTGCAATAAAGATGATCATAAAGGTATGTGAAGGTTAGTATGAGAGCAAAGAATGGAGAGAACTTGCTCTAAACCTCTGCTTCCCCATTGGTACAAGGGAAGTAAATAATGTCTGCCTTTCAAGGTTGCAGGGAGGGGAAATGACACACGGCAGGAAGACTCCCTACTATGCGGCAGGCTCCAGGAGATGCTGGTTGAATTCAGCTGTTTGAGGCTGGCTTCTAAGGCAGGTGTGATCAAGTTTGGGAGGAGGAGTGGTCTAGAGCCAAAGGTAGGACGGGTAAGGAGGCTGTTTCTGGGAAGAGGGACTCATAGCTCCCCTATTGATGGCACTTAGTGTGGGAAGGAGAGAGCCAATAACCAAGTAGTTGCAGGAAAGTAGTGTGGGAGGAGGCATCCAAGAATGCCTCTCCAGGGCTGGGTGCCATGGCAGAGACACACTTCCTTGACTTTCTGCATCATTTACCCCCTTGTTTCTTTGTAAACCTGTGATGGCATTTATCACTGGATACCTTTTCAGAATTTGTGTAGGTAGTACAACATAACATAGAGGTTAGGCACTATAGCCAGTCTGCCCAGGTACCACCACTGCCACTTACTAACTCTCCTGTGACCCAATTAAGTCTTGAAGTCTCAGTTCCCTTATCTGTAAGGTGAAGATAATGTTAGTCCTTTCCTCAAAGGTTTGTTGGAAAGCTTAAATAAACAAGTACCTATAAAATGCTTAGAACAGACTTCTGGCTTCCCAGTCTGACATGTAAGAAGCTTGGAAGTCGCCACTCTGTACTAACAACAAGTAAAAATCTAAACAAACTGAAAAATCAACAACTCTTCTTAGATCCATAAGAAAAGTGAGGTCCCAAGGCAAACTGCTGTCCCCCAAACTGGAGAGATTTGTGAATACAGAGAAACACTTGAGCAGCAACCTCTGTGGGAACCAGTGTTGGGGTAGGAAAACCTGAACTGAAGTGACTTTTTTGTTCTGTTTTATACTTTATTAAGATTTTTAAAATAACTCATCTTAAACAAGGTCAGTTTTTACAGGATTACTCTAAAGAAAGTGGTGATTGATGGAGGCTCATTGTGGACAAGTCTGAGAGTTAAAAACTCCAGGGGGACCCAGTCATAGAGGGTCCCCAACATCTCTGTGGGTTTTCCCTCCAGAAACCTTACCAGGTTTTCTTGGTGAAGATCGGAGAAAATTCCCCTCATGTTTTCTTTGTTTTTCTTATTGTTAATTGATCTAAAAGATAATAGTTTGTTCAAAATAATAATTGATCTAAAAGATATTATTTTGTTCAAATAATAATAGTTTGTTCAAATAGTAATATATTTGATTGTGTATTTATATATTTCATATATATGGTGTATATATGTATGCTTACATAATAAGAAGTGAAATGAAGGAAAGCAGTGATATAAGGGACAGGAGAAAAGAATTTGGATTATTATTATAAGGTACTTGCACTAAAAAAAAGAACAAAAGATATGCTAAGCAAGGAGAAAAAATGGAATAATATAAAATGATCAATTAAAAGCACAAAGGCAGAAAAATAGTGAGAGACAAAACTAGAAACAAAGTAACAAATAGAAAACAGTAATAAATGTAGATATTAACCCAACTATATCCAGTTACTTTGAATGTCAATGATCTAAATACACCAATTAAAAGACAGAGATTGAAAGAGTGGATCAAAAAACAAGACCTAACTATATTTTGTCTAGAAGAAATCCACTTTAAATATAAAGACATATATAGATTAAAAGTAAATGAATGGAGAGAGTTGCACCATGTTAACACTAATCAAAAAAATGTGGGAGTAGCTATATTATTTTCTGACAACAGATTTCAGAACAAGGAAAGTTATCGGAGATAAGGAGGGTGTTACATAATGATAAAGGGGTCAGTTCTCCAAGGAAACATAACAATCCTTAACGTGTATGTGCCTGATAACAAAGCATCAAAATATGTAGGATAAAAATTGATAGAACTGTAAGGAGAAATAGATAAATCCACTATTACAGTTGGAGATTTCAACATATCATTATCACAAATGTGTAGATCCAGCAAGCAGAAAATCAGTAAGGACATAGTTGAATTCAACAATGCCATCAGTCAACTGGATATAATAGACATCTATAAACTAATACACCCCAAAACAGAATACACATTTTTCTCCAGCTCACATGGAATATTCACCAAGATTGACCACATTCTAGGCCACAAAACACACCCTAACAAATTAAAGGAATAGAAATTGTGCAATGTGTGTGCTTAGACCACACTAGAATTAAACTAGAAATTAACAGCAAAAGGATAGCTGGAAAATCCCAAGATAAATGGAGATTAAACAACACAATTCTAAATAACACAGGGGTCAAAGAAGAAATTTCAAGGGAAATTTTAAAATATTTTGAGCTAAATGAAAATATAACTTAAAATGTTTAGGATGCACCAAACCAGTGCTTAGGTGGAAGTTTATAGCACTGAATGCATATATTAGAAAAGAAGATCTAAAATCAATAATCAGTTTCCACTTTAGTAAACTAGCAAAAGAAAAGCAAATTAAATCCAAAGTAAGCAAAATAAGGAAAATAAAACTTAAAAATAAAGCAGAATCAATGAAAAACAAGAAATCAAAAGAGAAAATCAACAAAACCAAAAACTAATTTTTTGAAAAGATCAATAAAATCAATAAGCCTCTAGGCAAGCTAAATAAGAAAATATAGAGAAGACACAAATTATTAATATCAAAAATGAAAGAGGGGACATCACTGCAGATCCATGAGCATTAAAAGGATAATAGAGAAATGGTATGAATAATTCTATGCCCACAAATTTTGTAACCTAGATGAAATGGACAAATTCCTTGAAGACACAATCTGACAAAACTCACAGAAGAATCTGAAAAGGCCTATATGTATTTAATTTCTATCAAAGAAATTGAATCAGTACAAAACAAGAAGAACCAGCCCAGATGGGTTCAATGGTGAATTTTACCAAAAGTTTAAGGAAGAAATTACACCAATTCTCTACAATCTCTTTTGGAGAGTGGAAGCAGAGAGAATACTTCCTAACCCATTCAATAAGGCCAAATACCAAAACCAGACAAAGACATTATAGGAAAAGGATATGACAGACCACTATCTCTCATGAACATAGATGCAAAAATCCTCAACAAAATACTGTGTAAAACATTGTGTAAAAAGACTTATGTACCAGAATCAAGTGGGATTTATCCCAGATTTGCAAGGCTGGTTCTGCATTCAAAAATCAATTACTGGAGGAGACCATCAAGTCGGCTGAGGAGTAAGACATGGAGATCACCTTCCTCTCCACAAATACATCAGAAATAAATCTACATGTGGAACAACTCCTACAGAACACCAACTGAATGCTGGCAGAAGACCTCAGACTTCCCCAAAGGCAAGAAACTCCCCATGTACCTGGATAGGGCAAAAGAAAACAGAATAAACACAGACGAATAGGGATGGGACGTGCACCAGTGGGAGGGAGCTGTGAAGGAGGAAAAGTTTCCACACACTAGGAAGCCCCTTTACTGGCGGAGATGGGGACTGGGTGGGAGGGAAGCTTCAGAGCCATGGAGAAGAGTGCAGCAAAAGGGGTGCAGAGGGCAAAGCAGAGAGATTCCCACACAGAGGATCGGTGTCAACCAGCACTCACCAGCCTGAGAGGCTTGTCTGCTCACCTGCCGGGGCGGGTGTGTGCTGGGAGCTGAGGCTCAGGCTTCAGAGGTCAGATCCCAGGAAGTGGACTGGGGTTGGCTGCGTGAACACAGACTGAAGGGGGCTAGTACGCCACAACTAGCCGGGAGGGAGTCTGGGAAAAAGTCTGGAACTGCCTAAGAGGCAAGAAACCATTGTTTTGGGGTGCACGAGGAGTGGGGATTCAGAGCACCGCCTAAACGAGCTCCAGAGACCCGTGCGAGCCACAGCTATCAGTGCAGACTCCAGAGACAGGCATGAAACACTAAGGCTGCTGCTGCAGCCACCAAGAAGCCTGTGTGCAAGCACAGGTCACTACCCACACCTCCCCTCCCGGGAGCCTGTGCAGCCCGCCACTGCCAGGGTCCCGTGATCCAGGGACAACTTCCCTGGGAGAACACACAGCGCACCTCAGGCTGTTGCAATGTCCCGTTGGCCTCTGCCACCGCAGGCTCGCCCTGCATACGTACCCCTCCCTCCCCCCGGCCTGAGTGAGCCAGAGCCCCCGAATCAGCTCCTTTAACCCCATCCTGTCTGAGTGAAGAACAGACGTCCTCAGGTGACCTACACGCAGAGGCGGGGCCAAATCCAAAGCTGAACCCCAGGAGCTGTGCGAGCAAAGAAGAGAAAGAGAAATTTCTCCCAGCAGCCTCAGGAGCAGTGGATTAAATCTCCACAATCAACTTGATGTACCCTGCATCTGTGGAATACCTGAATAGACAACGAATCATCCTAAAATTCAGGTGGTGGACTTTGGGAGCAACTACAGACTTGGGGTTTGCTTTCTGCATCTAATTTGTTCCTGGCTTTATGTTTATCTTAGTTTAGTATTTAGTTTATTATCATTGGTAGATTTGTTTATTGATTTGGTTGCTCTCTTCCTTTTTTAAAAAAAAAATATATTTTTTTCCTCTTTTGTGAGTGTGTACGTGTATGCTTCTTTGTGTGATTTTGTCTATATAGCTTTGCTTTTACCATTTGTCCTAGGGTTTTGTCTGTCCATTTTTTGGGTATAGTTTTTAGCACTTGTTATCATTGGTGGATTTGTTTTTTGGTTTGGTTACTCTCTTCTTTTTGTTTTTTACTTTTTTAAAAATTACTTTTTAATGTTTTTTAATTTTAATAACTATTTTTCACTTTAATAACTTTCTCTCTCTTTTTTTTTTGCAGTATGCAGGCCTCTCACTGCTGTGGTCTCTCCCGCTGTGGAGCACAGGCTCCGGACGTGCAGGCTCAGCAGCTGTGGCTCATGGGCCTAGCTGCTCCACGGTACGTGGGATTTTCCTGGACTGGGGCACGAACCTGTGTCCCCTGCATTGGCAGGCGGACTCTCAACCACTGCACCACCAGGGAAGCCCCCTCTCTTTCTTTCTTTCTTTCTTTCTTTCTTTCTTTCTTTCTTTCTTTCTTTCTTTCTTTCTTTCTTTCTTTCTTTCTTCCTTCCTTCCTTCCTTCCTTTCTTTCTTTCCTTCCTTCCTTCCTTCCTCCTTCCTTCCTTCCTTCCTCCCTCCCTCCCTCCCTCCCTCCCTCCCTCCTTTCTTTCTTTCTTTCTTTCTTTCTTTCTTTCTTTCTTTCTTTCTTTCTTTCTTTCTTTCTTTCTTTCTTTCTTTCTTTCTTTCTTTCTTTCTTTTCTCCCTTTTCTTCTGAGCTGTGTGGCCTGACAGGGTCTTGGTGCTCCAGCCAGGTGCCAGGTCTGTGCCTCTGAAGTGGGAGAGCTGAGCTCAGGACACTGGTCCACCAGAGACCTCCCAGCTCCATGTAATATCAAATGGTGAAAGCTCTCCCAGATATCTCCATCTCAACGTTAAGACACAGCTCCACTCAATGACCAGCAAGCTACAGTGCTGTACTCCCTATGCCAAACAACAAGCAAGACAGGAACACAACTTCACCCATTAGCAGAGAGTCTGCCTAAAATCATAATAAGATCACAAACACCCCAAAACACACCACTGGACACGGTCCTATCCCACCAAAAGGACAAGATCCAGCCTCATCCACCAGAACACAGGTACTAGTCCCCTCCACCAGGAAGCCTACATAAACACTGAACCAACTTTAGCCACTGGGGGCAGACACCAGAAACAACGGGAACTATGAACCTGCATCCTGTGAAAAGGAGACCCCAAACACAGTAAGTGAAGCAAAATGAGAAGACAGGGAAACACACAGCAGATGAATGAGCAAGGTAAAACTCCACCAGACCAAACAAATGAAGAGAAAATAGGCAGTCCACTGGAAAAATAATTCAGAATAATGATAGGAAAGATGATCCAGAATCTTGTAAACAGAATGGAGAAAATACAAGAAACGTTTAACAAGGACCTAGAAGAACTAAACAGCAAACAAACAATGATGAGCAACACAATAAATGAAATTAAAAATTCTCTAGAAGGAATCAATAGCAGAATAACTGAGGCAGAAGAATGGATAAGTGACCTGGAAGATGAAATAGTGGAAATAATTACCACAGAGAAGAATAAAGACAAAAGAATGAAAGAAGGGAAGAAAGTCTCAAAGACCTCTGGGACAACATAAAATGCACCAACATTCGAATTACAGGAGTCCTGGAAGAAGAAGACAAAAAGAAAGGGACTGAGAAAATATTTGAAGAGATTATAGTTGAAAACTTCCCTAATATGGGAAAGGAAATAGTCAATCAAGTCCAGGAAATGCAGAGAGTCCCATACAGGATAAATCCAAGGAGAAGCATGCCAAGACACATATCAATTAAACTATCAAAAATTAAACACAAAGAAAAAATATTAAAAGCAGCAAGGGAAAAACAACAAATAACATACAAGGGAATCCCCATAAGGTTAACAGCTGATCTTTCAGCAGAAACTCTGCAAGCCAGAAGAGAGTGACAGGACATATTTAAAGTGATGAAAGGGAAAAACCTACAACCAAGATTACTCTACCCAGCAAGGATCTCATTCAGAGATCCTTGACGGAGAAATTAAAACCTTAACAGACAAGCAAGAGTTAAGAGAATTCAGCACCACCAAACCAGCTTTACAACAAATGCCAAAGGAACTTCTCTAGGCAGGAAACACAAGAGAAGGAAAAGACCTAAAATAACAAACCCAAAGCTATTAAGAAAACGGCAATAGGAACATACGTATTGATAATTACCTTAAATGTAACTAGATTAAATGCTCCAGCCAAAAGACATAGACTGGCTGAATGGATACAAAAACAAAACACGTATATATGCTGTCTACAAGTCACCCACTTCAGACCTAGGGACACATACAGACTGAAAGTAAGGGAATGGAAAAAGATATTCTATGCAAAGGGAAATCAAAAGAAAGCTGGAGTAGCAATTCTCATATCAGACAAAATAGACTTTAAAATAAAGACTATTACAAGAGACAAAGAAGGACACTACATAATGATCAAGCGATCGATCCAAGAAGAAGATATAACAATTGTAAATATTTATGCACCCAAAATAGGAGCACCTCAATACATAAGGCAAATACTAACAGCCATAAAAGGGGAAATCGACAGTAACACATTCATAGTAGGGGACTTAAACACCCTACTTCCACCCATGGACAGGTCATCCAAAATGAAAATAAATAAGGAAACACAAATGATAATGATAAATGATACACTAAACAAGATGGACTTAATTGATATTGATAGGACATTCCATCCAAAAACAACAAAATACACTTTCTTCTCAAGTGCTCATGGAACATTCTCCAGGATAGATCATATCTTGGGTCACAAATCAAGTCTTGGTAAATTTAAGAAAATTGAAATTGTATCAAGTATCTTTTCTAACCGCAATGCTATGAGACTAGATATCAATTACAGGAAAACATCTGTAAAAACCACAAACACATGGAGGCTAAACAATACACTACTTAATAACCAAGAGATCACTAAAGAAATCAAAGAGGAAATAAAAAAATACCTAGAAACAAATGACAATGAAAACAAAACAAGCAAAAACCTATGGGATGCAGCAAAAGCAGTTCTAAGGGGGAAGTTTATAGCAATACAATCCTACCTCAAGAAACAAGAAACATCTCAAGTAAACAACCTAAACTTACACATAAAGCAATTACAGAAAGAAGAACAGACAAACAAAAAAAACCCAAAGTAAGCAGGAGGAAAGAAATCATAAAGATTAGATCAGAAATAAATGAAAAAGAAATAAGGAAACAATAGCAAAGATAAATAAAACTAAAAGCTGGTTCTTTGAGAAGATAAACAAAATTGATAAACCATTAGCCAGACTCATCAAGAAAAAAAGGGAGAAGACTCAAATCAATAGAACTAGAAATGAAAAAGGAGAAGTAACAACTGACACTGCAGAAATACAAAGGTACATGAGAGATTGCTACAAGCAACTGTATGCCAATAAAATGGGCAACCTGAAAGAAATGGACAAATTCTTAGAAAAGCACAACACTCCAAGATTGAACCAGGAAGAAATAGAAAATATAAACAGACCAATCAGAAGTAATGAAATTGAAACTGTGATTAAAAATCTTCCAACAAACAAAAGTCCAGGACCAGATGGCTTCACAGGTGAATTCTATCAAACATTTAGAGAAGAGCTAACACCTATCCTTCTCAAACTCTTCCAAAATATAGCAGAGGGAGGAACACTCCCAAACTCATTCTACGAGACCACCATCACCCTGATACCAAAACCAGACAAAGATGTCACAAAGAAAGAAAACTACAGGCCAATATCACTGATGAACATAGATGCAAAAATCCTCAACAAAATATTGCAAACGGAATCCAACAGTACACTGAAAGGATCATACACCATGATCAAGTGGGGTTTATCCCAAGAATGCAAGGATTCTTCAATATATGCAAATCAATCAATGTGATAAACCATATTAACAGATTGAAGAAGAAAAACCATATGATCTTCTCAATAGAGGCAGAAAAAGCTTTTGACAAAATTCAACACCCATTTATGATAAAAATCCTCCAGAAAGTAG
The DNA here is from genome assembly GCF_039906515.1 of Pseudorca crassidens. Lineage (NCBI taxonomy): Eukaryota > Metazoa > Chordata > Mammalia > Artiodactyla > Delphinidae > Pseudorca > Pseudorca crassidens. The sequence goes on from NC_090310.1 coordinate 60,544,012, forward strand.
GCATAGAGGGAACTTACCTCAACATGATAAAGGCCATATATGACAAACCTACAGCCAACATCGTTCTCAAAGGTGGAAAACTGAAACCTTTTCCACTAAGATCAGGAACAAGACAAGGTTGTCCACTCTCACGACTGTTATTCAACATTGTTTTGCAAGTTTTAGTCGCAGCAATCAGAGATGAAAAAGAAATAAAAGGAATGCAAATCGGAAAAGAAGTAAAACTGTCACTGTTTGCAGATGACATGACACTATACATAGAGAATCCTAAAGATGCTACCAGAAAGCTACTAGAGCTAATCAATGAATTTGGTAAAGTAGCAGGTTACAAAATTAATGCACAGAAATCTCTTGCATTCCTATACACTAATGAAGAAAACTCTGAAAGAGAAATTAAGGAAACACTCCCATTTACCATTGCAACAAAAAGAATAAAATACCTAGGAATAAACCTACCGAGGGAGACAAAAGACCTATATGCAGAAAACTATAAGACACTGATGAAAGAAATTAAAGATGATACCAACAGATGGAGAGATATACAATGTTCTTGGATTGGAAGAATCAACATTGTGAAAATGACTCTGCTACCCAAAGCAATCTACAGATTCAATGCAATCCCTATCAAACTACCAATGGCATTTTTCACAAAATAGAACAAAAAATTTTACAATTTGTATGGAAACACAAAAGACCCCAAATAGCCAAAGCAATCTTGAGAAAGAAAAAAGGAGCTGGAGGAATCAGGTTCCCAGACCTCAGACTATACTACAAAGCTATAATAATCTAGACAGTATGGTACTGGCACAAAAACTGAATTATAGATCAACAGAACAGGATAGAATGGCCAGAGTTAAACCCATGCACATATGGTCACCTTATTTTTGATAAAGGAGGCAAGAATATACAATGGAGAAAAGACAGCCTCTTTAATAAGTGGTGCTGGGAAAACTGGACAGCTACATGTAAAAGAATGAAGTTAGAACACTCCCTAACACCATACACAGAAATAAACTCAAAATGGATTAAAAACCTAAAGGTAAGGCCAGACACTATAAAACTCTTAGAGGAAAACATAGGCAGGACACTCTATGACATAAATCACAGCAAGATCCTTTTTGAACCACCTCCTAGAGAAAAGGAAATTAAAAAAATAAGCAAAAGGGACATAATGAAACTTAAAAGCTTTTGCACACCTAAGGAAACCATAAACAAGACAAAAGACAACCCTCACAGTGGGAGAAAATACTTGCAAATGAAGTAGCTGACAAAGGACTAACCTCCAAAATTTACAAGCAGTTCATGCAACTCCGTATCAAAAAAACAAATATTCCAATCCAGAAATGGGCAGAAGACCTAAACAGACATTTCTCCAAAGAAGACATACAGATTGCCAACAAACACATGAAAGAATGCTCAACATCACTAATCATTAGAGAAATGCAAATCAAAACTACAATGAGGTATCACCTCACATGAGTAAGAATGGCCATCATCAAAAAATCTACAAAACAATAAATGCTGGAGAGGGTGTGGAGAAAAGGGAAGCCTCTTGCACTGTTGGTGGAAATGTAAATTGACAGAGCCACTATGGAGAACAGTATGGAGGTTCCTTTAAAAACTAAAAATAGAACTACTATATGACCCAGCAATCCCACTACTGAGCATATACCCTGAGGAAACCATAATTCAAGAAGAGTCATGTACCAAAATGTTCATTGCAGCTCTATTTACAATAGCCAGGACATGGAAGCAACTTAAGTGTCCATTGACAGATGAGTGGATAAAGAAGATGTGGCACATATATACAATGGAATATTACTCAGCCATAAAAAGAAATGAAATTGAGTTATTTGTAGTGAGATGGATGCACCTAAAGTCTGTCATACAGAGTGAAGTAAGTCAGAAAGAGAAAAACAAATACCGTATGCTAACACATATATATGGAATCTGAAAACAACAACAACAAAATTTCTGAAGAACCTAGGGGCAGGACAGGAATAAAGACGCAGACGTAGAGAATGTACTCAAGGACAAAGGGAAGGGTAAGGGTAAGCTGGGACGAAGTGAGAGAGTGGCATGGACTTATAAATACTACCAAATGTAAAATAGCTAGTGGGAAGCAGCCGCATAGCACAGGGAGATTAGCTCGCTGCTTTGTGACCACCTAGAGGGATGGGATGCAGGGGGCGGGGTGGCGGGGAGAGATGCAGAGTGGGGAGATGTGGGTATTTATGTGTGTGTATGGTTGAATCACTTTGTTGTAGAGCAGAAACTGTCACACCATTATGGAGCAATTGTACTCTGAAAAAGATGTTAAAAAAAAAATCTGTGCAACTCAAAAAAAAAAAAAAAAGAAATCAATTACTGTAACCCATTACATCAATAGGCTAAAGAAGAAAATCACATGTCACATCAATAGATGCAGAAAAGACATTTGCCAAAATGCAACACTCATTTCAAACCTTCAGTAAACCAGGAATAGGGGGGATTTTTTCAATTTGATAAAGAACATCTACAAAATACCTAGCATCATACTAGAAGGTTTCTCACTAAGAGCAGGAACAAGGCAAGGATGTCTCCTCTCACCACTTTTTTTCAATATTGGATGTTCTAGCTAATACAATAAGAAAAGGAAATGAAAGGTGTACAGATTGTGAAGGAAGAAATAAAGCTATCTTTGTTCATAAATGACATTATTATTTTTGCAGAAACTCTGAAAGAATCAGCCACAACAGCAGCAAACTCCTGGGACTAAGAACCTATTATAGCAAGATTGCAGGATTTAAGGCTAATATAAAAAAAACAATCATTTTCCTATATACCAACAATGAAAAGTGGAATTTGAAATTTAAAAAACCATAATATTATTTAATTTAACACCCTCCAAAATAAAACAGATAAAATGTTAAGAAAATACATACAAGATCTATACAAGGAAAACTACAAAACTCTAATGAAGAAATCAAAGTACTAAATATAGGACAGATATTCCATGTTTATGGATAAGAAGACTTAATATTGACAAGATGTCAGTTCTTCCTAACTTGATCTGTAGATTCAAAGCAATCCCAATTAAAATCTCATTGAGTCATTTTATGGATATCAACAAAATGATTCTAAAGTTTATATGGAGAGGCAAAAGACCCAGAATAGCCAGCACAGCATTGAAGGAGAAGAACAACATCAAAGGACTGACACTACTCAACTTCAAGATTTGCTATAAAGCTACAGTTATCAACACAATGCGGTATTGGTGAAAGAATAGACAAATAGATCAGTAGAATGGAATAGAGAGCCCAGAAATAGAGCCACATAAATATAGTCAACTGATCTTTGGTGAAGGAGCAAAGACAATACAATGGAGAAAAGATAATCTTTTCAACAAAGGATTCTGAAACAACTGGACATCTACATGCAAAAAAAATGAATCTAGACACAGACTTTATACCATTCACAAAAATTAACTCAAAATGAATCACAGACCTAAATGTAAGATGCAAAACTCTAAAACTCCTAGAAGATAACATAAGGGAAAATCTAGATGACCCTGGGTTTGGCAATGACTTTATTTATTTTTACTTAAAAAATTTTTTTTTTGGCTGCACTGAGCAAGATGCAGAATCTTAGTTTCCCCACCAGGGATTGAACCCAGGCCCCCTGCAGTGCAGCAGTGGAAGCACGGAGTCCTAAACACTGGACCACCAGGGAAGTCCGTGGCAATGACTTTTTAAATACAACACCAAAGGCATGATTCATGAAAGAATTAATAAGCTGGACTTCATCAAAATTAATAATTTCTCACCTACCAAAGACACTGTCAAGAGAATGAGAAGACAGCCACAGACTAGTAGAAAATATTTGCAAATGACATATCTAATAAAGGACTATTATCCAAAATATACAAAGAACTCTTGAAGTTCAACAATAAGAAAACAAATAACCTGATTAAAATAAAGGCTAAATACATTTAGCAGACACCTCACTAGAGAAGATATATAGATGACAAATATGCATATGAAAAGATACTGGACTTCATATGTCATCAGGGAAATGCAAATTAAAACAATGAGATACCATTACATATCTATCAGAACGGCCAAAATCCAGAACACTACCAATACCAAATGCTGATGTGGGTGTGGAGCAATAGGAACTCTCGTTCATTGCTGGTGGAAATGCATAATGCTACTTTGGAAGAGAATTTGGCAGTCTCTTATAAAACTAAGTATACTGTTATTGCATGATCCAGCAATTGGGCTCCTTGATATTTGCTCAAAGGAGTTGAAAACTTATGTCCACACAAAACTCTGCCCATGGATGTTTATAGAAACTCTACTGATAATTGCCATAATTTGGAAGCATCCAAGGTGTCCTTCAGTGGATGAATGGATAAACAAACTGTGGCACATCTAGACAAAGGAACATTACTCAGAAATAAACTATCAAGTCATGAAAAGACTTAGAGGAAACTTAAATGCATATTACTAAGTGAAAGAAGTCTGGCTGACAAAACTACTTACTGTATGATTTCAACTATGTGGCATTCTGGAAGAGGCAAAACTATGGAGACAGGAAGAGGATCAGTGGTTGTCAGGTGTTAGAGGAGAAGGAGGGTACTATAATGGTGGATACATGTTATTATAAAGTTATCCAAACCCATAGAATGTACAACACCAAGAGTGAACCCTAATGTAAAACTATGAACTTTGGGTGATAATGATGTGTCAATATAGGCTCATCAATTGTAACAAATGTACTATAGGCTCATCAATTGTAACAAGTATACTATTCTAGTAGGGATATTGATAATGGAGGAGGCTATGCGTACGTGGGGGCAGGGGATATATGAGAAATATCTGTGCCTTCTGTTCAATTTTGTCGCGAATCTAAAACTACTCTAAAAAATAAAGTCCATTTATAAAGAAAGTTAAAAGGACAAAAATAAGAATAACAATGATTGCCACTCAAGAATGCTATATAGGATTCAGTAAGATAATGGACATGAAACATTGAGCACGATATCTGGCACATAGTAGGCACTCAATAAATTTTTAAAAATCCTTAGAACAGTGACTTACAGATTTTACACTCTCAACGAATGTTAGATATTATAATTTTTTAGTACTTCCAATTAGTCACTTCATTCATTCATTTGTTTGTTCAACTACAATCTCATTCACCTCTTTGGTCTTTAATGAATATCTATGGGTACTTAGTCTACGCCAGACACTGCTAAGTGTGGAGGGCTAAGGGAAACCTGGTTCTTGCCCATGACAAGTACATAGTCTAAGATGGGGAGAGGGATGTACAAAGGCCCAGATGACTTTAAGCCAAAGTGGTCTAAAAAGACATGTGCACAGTGAAGCGAATTTTAGATGAAGGAGGGGCCAACTGTGTATGCGTGCAGCAAGGGGAGGAGGGATACGGAGAAGGTTTCTCAGAAGAGGGGACATTTCACTGGAAAGGGCAAGGATGTATGCATGGACATGGAGAAAAATGGTTCCTTTGCTGTATAACAAACCACAGGAAAACATAGTGACAAAACAACCAGCCGCTCTGTGGCTTGTTTGGCTTCTGGACAGTTTCTGCTGGTTTTCACTCCAAACTCAATTTCTTTAACAGATATGGGGAATATCTACTTTTCTTGAATGAATTTTGATAGTCTGTGTCTTTCAAGGAATTCATTTTATCTAAGTTGTCTGATTTATTGGCATAACATTGTTCATAATATTCCTTTACTCCCTTTAAATAGCTGCAGGTGCATTCATTCCTGATATTTGTAATTTGTGTATTTTTTATTTTTTCCCAATCAGTTTGGCTAGAGATATATCAGTGTTATTCATTTCAAACAACCCACTTTTAGAGTCATTGGCCAATGGGATGTTTGCAGAAGTGAAATGCATAATTTCAACTTTTGACTTTCAGATTGGGAAGGAGGGTGCCCATCTATTCCCCTTTTCTTTCTTCCTGCTGGATGGCCTGTGGGCTTTTGCCTTGAGCTGGAAGAACCACCTGGAATCGATAGGTGGAAGCTATGTGTGGAGGATGACAGCATTGTAAGACAAGGAAGCCTGTGTCCCTGAGATGCTTCCCTTGGCTCTTATATGAGAGAAATTAATGCCCATTCTGTTTAGGACCCTGGCAGTTTGGGTTTCCCTGCTATGGCTACTGAGCATATATCCTAACCAATAGAGTAAGGTCACCTAATTCTGGGGTTCAGCCAGCAGGCCGACTGCATCTCACACTTTGCTACAACCTCTAACTTCTCTTCTACCAGAAATAAATATGGCGCTGTGGCTTCTGCCTGCTATTTCTTTGCTTTATTGTTAAAATCCTTCAGAACCCAAGTGGGGGGGAGGGGTGTATAGACATAGCTCTAAGACACATGTACTTGGGGTTGGTTACAAACTCCCCATGGATTTTTAATGACACACCTTAGGAGACTCCCTTGAGGATGGAAACCCAAAGGCAGGGATCATGCTCTTGTTGGTTTTTAATCTCTCTGGACAGAGCCTGGCAGAAAGCAGGCACTCGGGAGACGCTTGCTGACAGGGCTGATGCTTGAGGGATTTAAAGTCTGGGGCAGGCCTCATGTGGATGGGAGGAAATGGAAACCTCTGGATTTCCTTTTTTCTAATAGAAACCAGGGCAGAAGTCTGACTATTTCACCCTGCCCCTGCTCACTGGGGACTGGTGTCTCTCTCCAGGCCAAATCAAGGGGCATTTGAGAGAGTGGCAAGGCTCCAAGAGGAGAGACGAGCTTCCCCCTCCGCAGCTGGGGGCCTGGTGTCCTGCAGAGACTGGGAGGCCCAGCTGCGTTCAGACACCAGAACTGGGCCCTGGTGAGAGCTCCTTGACACCAGGAGCAAGTATGGACACACGTTCTGGTGCTGACTGCCCACCTGGGGCACTTGGAGGTGGGAAGCTGACGCTGGACCAGCTTGAGAGGCAGAAGCGGGAGAGGAGGTGGCTGTGGCAGGGCAGTGGAGCCCATGAAAGGGAACTGGGCTCAAACCATCACAATAGGACCACTACTTCCAGAGCAGTTAGCGGTAGGGGAGAACCTCCAGAGGCTGAGTCTGAGGGGCATGTTGGCCACACTGGAGACATGCAACACAGAAAGCCTGCACTTACATGCCAGCCACGCGGCGGGCTCCTGTGGCCAGGCTGCATCAACACCAGTGAAATAGAACTTTGTCATTTTTCTCCTAATTTCCTCTCTCCCTTCTCCAACTCTGATGGATCAGGCAACAAGAGGGGAAGGAGGAAGGAAGAGGGGGCATGCACAGTGCCTCCTTCTGCAAGCCCAGGTCAGGCCTGAGCTGAGCATAGGGCAGAAGCTTTGAACTGGTTGTGAGGCTGAAGCTTCTGTGTAGGTTGGACTGGTCCCTTATATCCAAACAGGGAGGCATGATTGCCAAAATGGGGTTAGTCAGCACCAGTGACGGAAAGCTCTGGGATCTGCTTCGGGTATTTCAAGGGGCAAAGACTGAGGAACCCTGAGAGCATGTGTGAAGGCAGAGAAGGTTCTGGTGGAGTTAGCAGGGCTCTGGCTGCAAGAGAAGGAGTGTGGCACAAGTTGGGGCGAGTGCAGTGTGAGCAGAGGTTGGGCCACCACCCACACCTGCTCTGTGAAAGGGTTCCAGTGAAGATTTTGAAGTCCCTTCTCACCCTGACGCCTGTAGAGACCCTGGAAGAGTTTGCCTGGCTACACAGAGAGTGCCCGAAGCCTGCCTGGACAAGGCGCTCCCTCCAAGGCGCTCCCTGCCTGCTCCAAGGCAGCCAATCTCTTTTTGGACATCATCTTAGAGAGGTTTCCTAAACTGATTTGAAACGTCTCCCTAGTTTTGCACTTGGAGCCACACAGAACAAGCCCACTCTTCTTGGACACTGGAATATAGAGAGCACGGCCTCCCCAAGGCCATCTGTTCTCCAGAAGGACATGGCCCCAGCCCCCCTCTCTCCTTCTCCACCACCTGAGTTGAAGCAGCAGTCCTGTAAAGTGAGTGCTGTGTGATCGCGCTCTTTTTAACATTTATTTTGAGGGTGCGGTTGTGAGTGTTACAACAGATGGCTAACCATCATCCCCCCCACCTCCACAGTGGCCTAAGAGAGGAGCAGGAATGTGCCAACTGCAGGCTGGGGATCAGCAAACAGTCCAGACCATCTTCTCCCCCTGTATCCATTTGGAGAGCCGCTGGGTCAGGTGTCGCTCCATGCCCACAGCACTGAGGGTATAAGGGCTGAGCAGGGTCATGGAGCTCACAGAGTGGGCGGTGTTGAGGAGAAGCTTGGGGAACGTGCAAAAGTGATCAAGCTGCGGGCCAGGGTGAAACCAGCCCAGCCTGGGAGCAAGGGAGGGGTGTGTGCTGGAGCCTGGAGGTCCGAGTCCAGGCCACCTTGGGGGACGGAGTGAGTTTCCCAGGCTGGACAGTGTGGGTGGGCAGGGGGCTCACTCCACAGGTGAGCCCTGCCTGCTCCCTGTTCCCCAGTTTGTATGGGGCCACCTGGGCCCTTCACTCGACCACTTTGATGGGCAGCATGCCCTTGATCGCGGAGAACTTGTTGCAGGAGAGGTTGACGAGGAGCTGCTTGGTGCCACTCCGGGTGGGCAGGATCTCAAAATCCACTTGGGACTGCTCCCTGGGGCTCAGGTTTGGCATGCTGATGGGGAAAGGCAGGAGTCAGCGTGAGGCCTCAAGTTCTGCTCTGGTCAAGGTCACTGCTCCTTCAGCTCCCTCTAGCTGCCACCCTGGGTCATCAAACCCCTTCAGCTCTGGGACCCCTCAGCAGGGGAAGGGGCAGTGGGTGGATCCCATGATCTCCCAAATATGAGGACCAGCTCCAAGCTCTGGTGACGTGGACTTCCCTTGAGTTCAAGTTTGGTGAACCCCCAAACCAAATGCAAACGTGTATCCCTATGTGCAGATTCCCAGGTTCAGAGGCTAGAGGAGTTCTGTCTGCCCTGCCCCGGGCTCTGGAGAGGGCCCCTCTGCCCCCGCTCCCACCATCCCACACTGGACCCTCAGCCTGGGACTCACTCGATCTCGAGGGTGCCCTGCAGCAGGCCGCTCCCCTCCGCTATCAGCTTGCAGTCCTTCACCAGCTCATCCAGCGGGTTGGAGAAGAGAATCTGCACAGTCACAGGCTTTTGCACGCGGGCCTGGTCCAGCACCTGTGGGGAGAGGGGTTGACAGAGTCAGGGCTGGGCTGTTCATTTCATCTGCCCTTGATGAGAGCCGACGGGGCTGCGCCGGAGGCTTGGTGATGGGGAGGATGTTGCTGAGGACAAAGGTAGGGAGGATAACGATCCTTAGGAGGTTTATTCCTCCTAAGTTCCAGTGACATCCATGCAGGGGGTTCCTAGGAAATTGCTGTCATCCCCAGGATACAGACAGGACACCCAGGCGTGGAAGAGAAGCAGCACATCGCAGCGGCTGAGAGGGCTTGAATTCCCAGCCAGGTTCACGGGCCCTTTCTTAGTTCATCTCAGGAAGGGCAGCCGCCACTTCCGAGGACGTGCCACATGTGGTCTGCACAGGGTCCTTGATCAGGGGCTGGAGAAACCTAGGTTTCTGGTCAGAGGAGCACCCTGGACTATTTGCTCCCAAAGATGAAACCTTGTGCTCCTGCTGATAAGCCGCCGAGCCTGGGCAGATACGTCGTCTCCCAGGGCCTTGACTCTCACGCTGATAAAGAGGGCTGATCCCTCCCCTCCTCCCTCCCTGGGCTACAAGGGCCAAATGAGATCATGGATGCAGAAGAAGGCGTTTTGGAAACAGAAACCGAAACTGGGTGACTGGTGGATTTCTTTTCTCTGTTAGAGGCCGCTACTTTTTGTTCATTTGGTTTTTTTTTTTTCTTGCCACCAATTCTCACTGCAATCATTTTACAGTGATAAATCTGCAGTTCAGGTTGATGCAATAACCGAGGCCTTTCTGGTTCCAGAGCCATTTGCTCTTCTTGCTAGACCCTGCAATGCCTGCTAATAATTTGTGCATAATTGAAACATTTTAGAGACCATGATCTATACCGTAATTTCTCCCATGGAACTCATTTAAGTGTATGACACGATTTGAAGAGTGAAGCATAATTTTATGCCATTGGGACACGAGGGTACATAAACGATGCCATATCCTTCACGCTGATATTCAATTTGAGATTTTCGTGTATTTGTTTTCTTTTCTTTATTGCTGCTTACCACCCCGTCCTATTGACCTAAATCTGTGCATGCACCCAAAGAAGAGGATAAGAGCCACCAGAAGACTGTGTCTGATTGTCAGTAGGTCATGGGCCAACGTGAAGGACATCACCCTTTGGAACAAAGTTCAGATTGTATGGTCTGGTTCTAAAGTCTTCAATACCTACTCCCGATCAGCGTCAAGTAAGATAATAGGATTTTCCCCAAATTATTCTCTTTTCATACAGATCACCCGCGTGCCCTGCTCTGAGTGAGCTATGCATTGATTCATTCAATCAAGATGAGATTGTCTTGATTCTCTGAAGGCTGAAGTAAGGAGAGGTTGCAATAAGAGCAAATTCACACCAAGACGCCCCAAAGAAGAAAGAGCAGATGCCCTTTAAAAAGATTAAATAAGAAAGTTTTTGATGGAATATTTCCAGGCTGTGTGTATTCTGATTTCCTTTGAAAAGATGTTACACTCTCTTGAAAGACAAAGCTGATTTGATATGGAAGTCTAAAAGATGTAGAGTAAAAGTACTGCATCCAAGAGAAAGCTATAAGCAGGTTTGAGGATATTGGATAAGGGAATATAATGGGGGAAAAACTAACTTCATTTAAACACTGATAATTTTTACGCAGAATGTTTCATTTCGCAGCCTGAGGGGTGGGAAACAACACTTGCTGCCTGTCATTCTACAGGGACGGGGTGCGTTTCTTGGAAACGTCCTGGGAAGCAGGAGAAGCTTCTACACTCAGGGGACAATCATGGATTGAGGATGAAAACTCGGCGGGCAGGAAAGAAGGTGAGCCTGGAGCCCAGAAGCTCTGTTCTAGTCCTGCCCAATGTGGGGGGCTGTTGCTGTTTCACAACCAGTGTGATGGGCCCACAACAGGGGTGGCCCTCCCTCCCTGGCCCTGGAGGTGATGGACAACCCCCCTCCCCCCATTCTGAAGAACAGTCTAGACTAACCAGGACAATGAAAGAGCTCTATTGCAGGCTAGCTGCATGGAGCAGGTGCCCTGGGTCCCCCTGCCCTCTGTCTGACATTAGGAACCTCTGAAGCTGGGGTGTAGCTTAGGGAGGGTGGGGCTAGGGCAGCCACAAGTACTCTAGAAATCTGGGGCTAGGGAGGCTAGTGGCACTGCGATGGAAAATAAAAGGCAATCTCTGTCTAGACCGCTGGTGCAGATGGTACAGCAGACTCGGGAGGAGCCTCGGAAGGACCCCTGAAGCTCTCTGTGGGATCCCACGGGAAGACCCCATCTTCCTGACCCATTCGTCTGCCTGTCCTTCCCTGCCAGGCTCTCACCCCTCAGATGTGTGCTGTCTGGCTCTGGCAGCCTTCACACTGGGCTGGGGTTGGCGTGGTCAGGGACAGGCTTGGAGTCAGCCAAATACTTCCAGCCCCAGTGCTGAGGAAGGAACAGAATGGCCCCAAGTGCCTCACGCCAACCTGCAAGCCCCCAGATGCCTGGGCTCCTGAGAGGGAGCCTGGGAGCAGAGCCTGCAGCCAAAAACTGAGGCATCCTCATTCTCAACCACTGGGAAGATGCTGTTGCTGGCTGTGGGTGTGCTGGGTGCCCTGGAAAGGGCCTGAGGTCTAGCCCTGGCTCTGGCAGTAATTGGAAATTCCCTTCTCCTCTCTGGGCCTCAGTTTACTGATATGTGAAATGGCAGGACATGGGAGCTTGAGACTAGTTCTCCAAGAGTCCACAATTCTGTACCTCTGGGGTCTAGAGTTGGGAGATGCACATGAGTTTTGACCATTGCGGATTTGCTCTACAAGTGTGTCCAGGGGCTGGGCTGTGGGTTTCTTGCAGTCAGGACCCACCCCTTGTGGCCCCCTGTGATTCCCAAGCCTGGCACAGCCCAGGACACAGCAGATGTCCAGAGCAAGTGAGCTGAAGAGCCCCTCTGGCCATCCTCAGCTGGCATCCCCAGCGGGTCTAGAGCTGCAACCAAAGAAGCCACAGGGCAACGTGCCTGTGGAGATTGTCAGACAGGGAGCAAGGAGGCTACTTTTTTTTTTGCCTCATCCCACAGCTTGCAGGATCTTAGTTCCCTGACCAGGGATTGAACCCGTGCCCCCTGCAGTAAAAGCTCTGAGTCCTAACCACTGGACCGCTAGGGAAGTCCCAAGGGCGCTACTCTGATTGGAACTCTTGACTGATCCATTTGGCAGAGGCTGGAGCTGAGCTGGGCCCATCAGCAGGGGAGGGCCTTCTCTGTAGTCTGGGAGGGCTGGGCTGGCTGGAGAGGCACCCCTTCAGCACCCCTTTACCTCCAGGGTCAGGGTGGGGTTTTCCAGGATGATGTCCCTCTCCACCACCACCTCGGTCTCGTCGCTGATCTCGCACACGGCTGTGGCCCGGATCATGTTGTCTGCCTTCAGGTACTTCTCGTACAGTGCATATGCGATCTTTACAGGATGCTGTATTTCTGGAAGGAGAAGCCAGGGAGCAGAGTGAGAGGGAGTGGGGTCGAAACCTTAGAAGCTGATGCCAAGCCAAGTCGATGCGAGCTGGCTGGGATCATCTGCAGCCCAGGCTTGCCTGAGCCCTCCCTGCCAGGCCCTGTGGGAAACATCTGTCTGCTCCGTGCAGGCTGCAGAGCAGGGGCCAGGGGCAGCCCAGGACTCTGGCTGGATGGGCTCATAGGGGCTGAAGCCTCCTCCCTGTCCTGGAAAATATCGGAGGGCAAGTTTCCTTCTAAGGGGCAGGGGAAGAATACGAGTACTAACTCATTGCCCAATGACGAAAACAGTAATGATGACAACACAGTAATAACTAGCAAGGGAAGCCAGGGCTAAATAAGCGCTTGGGTCCTCCCCGGTCATCCAGTAGCCTGGGATTCTGTGGCAACAGCATCTGGACCACCTCCCCACTTCTGGTCTCCCCTGCTTCCAAGACACTCACACACACCGGAAGATAGGCTTTAGAAGCACTTCCACCCCCACCCCCAAATCATGTCACTCTTCTTCCACGTCACTTCAAAAATCTTCCACGGCCCCTCGCTGCCTCAGGAATAAAGTTCAGACCCCTCAGTACGGCCCTTCGTGACTCTCCCCCTCAAAAGAACGTTCCCTCCCATGCTTCTCATTGTCCTTTTGACAAAATAGGTACCTTATCACCTCCAAGCTTTGACTCACAAGGTCCCCTCAGATGGAAAGGCCTTCCCCAGCTTTCCTCCCTTTATCTGGCTCCTCCCTAAGCTTCAAGGCCCCTCTCTGACTCACAGGGCAGGCAGCGAGGGTCCTCCCCTTCCAGCGGGTGCAGGGCACTCCCCCCTCCCTTATGCAGTCATGTTGGGTGGTCTGGGGGGGCCCCCGCATCCACAGGGTCATACACCCCTTGAGGAAAGTCTGTGAGGAAGGAGCTGTCTCTGCTTTCAGCACTGGAGGGACTTACCTAGCCTGCCCCAAATGTGGAGACGCAGGCCCTTGCATCAGCTGGTCCTGCCCTCTTGGACAGTGAACGCTGAGGCTCAGCAAAAGAGGGGGACTTAACAGTGTCGCCCAGAAAGTAGGTGATGATGTCAGGCCTCCAGAACCACTTCACTTGCCTCCTTCCTCTCCTTCCCATTTCACTCTGCTGCCTCTGGCAGAAGTATGGATTTTTAGAAAGCATTACCTCACGTAAATTATTTTTGCTCTACAGAAATAGCTCTTCCCTTGAGCTTTGAAGGTAAATAAGAGCCAGGCAGTTGCTCTTGGTATGGGGAAGATTTCTGCTACATTCTGCCAGAAGAGAGGTTGCTAGGGATGCTGCCTTCTGACAGGTGTAATACAGAGGTATTGCAGTTTCTCTGCAGACAGAATTCCTTCAAGATGGGCTGTGTAATTAATCAGTTTTTATTAGTTCCTTATGTGAAGCAAATAGCCACCCCACCCTTGTCAATCTGCTTTGTATAAGTCCAGACTTTTCATAACAGCTTGAAGGATTTTGCCACTGTGGGCACACCTGCATTCTAATCCTTCCACAGCCCCAGGCTCTCTCTCCTCTACTTTGGTCCCCTCCTGTCTATGCTACCCAGGAGTACAAAGTCATGGTTCCTCCCAGAGGCTCAGACCTCCGAGAAAACCTATCACTGTCGCTGGGAATCAAGAAATTCCACGCACCCATTGGCAACTGTGGGGGAACATTGGAGAGGGTTCAAGACCTTGTGGTATATTGCAACCCTTCTAGGGTCAAACTCAGAAAGTGATTCATTGCGTGGTGGGGAGGGGTGGGGTAGGGTGGCAGCTGGTATGGGAGAGGGGTGGCAGCAATAAAACCTAGGAAATGGGTGGTGGCACTGGATTTAGCATTAGGAAATCTAGGACCAAGACTTGGCATTGCCACCTGCTAGCTATGACACAATCTCTTAAGCGAGTCACAATCTCTCCAAGCCTCAGTTTCCACCTCTGTAAAAGGGAATACTGAAATCTGTCCTTTTAGAAGGTCAAATGTGATAGTACCTACGAATATATAAGGAAGTACTCTGCCCACTGGGCAATGTGGTATGTACCTGTAAGGGGTATTTGCAGTGTGTCTATTAACTGCCAAAGCCTCCCGCCTTCTTCCCCCAGGGCATAAAAGGATTCGGGTTAGCACCACACTGACTTGCACTATTCACCATAATAGCAGCCTCCAAAACTTCAAAACCCCAGGCTTGACCACAGAGGTCACGTGCTGTTCCTTCCTTAATCAATTGACTCGGTTCCAACAGGAACTCTCCAATCCCAAGAGAATACCAGCTACCTTGGGTGCATGGTACCCCAGCAACCTACAGGATGAGTTACCTCCATTGGGACCCAGAGACAGGGTGACGGACTCCTTCCACACCTCGTGTACAAGTGTGCCATTGTAGACGATGGTCCAGGCTGTCATGTTCACCGTCACTGTCTTCGAATCACCCGTTAGGTTTCTGAGCATCAGGGCCATGTTGACTTCTTTGCCCACTGTCAGTATGTCAGTGATCTTGAACTTCCCGGAGATGCTGGGCTCCCGTTCCTCTCTACTAAAGACTCTTGCAGATGTTGCGCGAAATGACATGGAGGGTTGAAGTTTCCCCAAAGCCTTTTCAAACACTTGCCTTTCCTGGCTGGAACCTGTGTGGTGGGAAAAGAGAGAAGCACCTCAGGGATGCGGTGGCAACCTGGACAAAGGACAGCGTCCTGCTTGGAAGGGTGGCCTGGAACTAACACTGGTTCTGCTGCTTGCCCAACGATTCTGATTCAAGCAAGTGTCTGACCTCTGCAGGTCTCCATTTCATCCTCCTTAATACGAGGCTCACATCCCAGCTGTTCCAATCAGCTCTAAATTTCCATGGAGATGTAGGGAAAGGTGCATAAAATTACTCTATGGCTTGATATTTTGCTTAGGCTAATTAGGCTAGATCGCCCCCTTCCTTCCTTCCTCTCTTCCTCTCTTCCTTCCTTCTTTCTTTCTTTTGATAAATGGTCCTTTGTGAGACAAAGAAAAAACAGATAATTTAAAAATAACAAAAACTGAGCTAAAAAAGATTACAATAAGTTCATAAGTGAAAAAATGGTTATGATTTAGAGTTAACTTCATTGAAAAAAATTTCAAACCAGTTTACCATGTTATTCTGCTTTGTTTCTAAAGATGCTTTGAGAATTGAAGAGTGGAACTTTTGTCCATGTCAGTTGACGAGAACTTCCCACAGTTGTTGTGGTTCCAGGTTATGACTAGTTTAAATTGTCGAGAGAGTTCAGGTTTCATAAACACAAAGGCTGAACCACAGGTTGGGTTTCTGGTTCTGACCTGGGTCATGGGTGCTGCTGAATGTGATGCTATAAACAGTCCCTGGAGAATGGCCAAGATCATGGCCTAAAAATCACGGCTCCTGGGATGCTAAGAGCCAACTCCAAGTCTCTGAGCCCGGGTAGACCACACAGTGCACATAAGGCTCCCTGCCTGACCTGAAGATAGACCCACTATCAAGGAGAAGGTATTGTCCTTCCAGGAACACAGACAAAGATACACAAAGAATGACCATACTTTTGCCCCCGCCCCCTAACTTCCCCAACCAACCTGTGAAATTTTAAGGCATCAGATGACTTACTTAGAAGCGCTTTACAACCAACCTGTGAAATTTTAAGGCGTCAGATGACTTATTAGAAGCACTTTACAATTTAGTGAGGTCTTTCCCATAAGTTACATGTAACAACTGGCAGAGACCCCAGAGGCCAACTGTTAGAGTTAAGGCCCTAAGAGGAGGAGCGACTGGTCCAAGGGACTGGTAATCTGGGAATTAGGGGCAGAAAGAAGGCCAGTCCCCAGAAATCGAGACCTGAGTCTAGTAGTTCCTCCTGCACAGCTTACTGAAAAGAAGACAGGCAGCCCAGTTACCCAGGCTGATGGCTCCTGGTGGGCTGGGTTCCTTTTGGTGCATTCCCATTCTCTAGCTGAGCTGTAAGTCCACACCCAGGTCTGATGGCTGTGCAGGGAGCTGAGCCTCTGTGCCCAGAACCTCGAAGCAGGTGTGTTATGCACAATGAGGCTCAGAGCCTACATAGCTACATAGGTCACCTGCCAGGCTTACCCAAGACCAAGCTTCCTGCTACTGTTTTCTCCCTTGGTGTTGCTGTTGCGCCAATGCTTAGCAGCCCATTTTATGAGCTTTTCCTCCCTGGGGCCATCAGACACAAGCTGGAATCATTAGGTAAGGAGGACTGATCAACAGCAGGCGGTGTGATCAGCCCTGCTGTCCCACAGGGGCTAGGTCATCACCAGGGCTCCTGCAGGGATCCCACAACCTGGCCGTGGCCCCTTCCCATTTCTCAGGAGGTTTGGCTGGGACAGCCAGAGCCCCCAAGAAGCAGAATCAAGGTGTGACAGTCAGGTAAGGAACCCCACAGAATCACACAACCGTGTAAACAGTGCACTTCAGAAGTCCCTCTGGGAGGTCATTCCAATGAGGTTGCAGATGTTCAAGTTGACAAAAATCATCACTATTTATTAAGCCCTCACTATGTGCCGGGCACTGCCCTTGGCACTTTCTGTACACTAGCTCATTTAAATCCCACTGAAGATAGGCCTCGCTCTTCTCATTTTACAGGTGAGAAAACGAGGGATCAGAGAGGCTAAGCATCCTGCTTGAGGTTGCACGGTTATGAGGGGTAGGATGGAGTTCACCTCCTGCCCGGGGTTATCTTTTCCTTGGCCCCTACTCTTGTTTCTACATCATGACACTGTTGAGAATTCTTGTCACACACCGGCCTGTCCCCCTGGCCTGTGAGCTCTGCAGGGGCAGGGGCTCATCTGCGGGATGCTTCCTGGCCTCCCAGAGCCAAGCGTGGGTGGGCACTTGGGGAGGTCTCAGTACATGTTTACTGACTGAGAGAAAGGCCATCTGACCCCAGCTGGGGGGAATGGCCTACATAGGTGGACTGGGGTCCAACTGAGGGCACCAATCTCATCACCCTAGAGTCGTGCCTCAAAATGGCCACAAATACCACACCCAGAGGTTCAGCCACCTGGGCTTGGAGCCCACTCCCCTGCTCAGCTTTCCTCTTCTGTAAATGGCACCCAACAACAGCAGTCAGCAGGGTATGGAGCTGTGGGGTTCACGTTGGGGGCACGTGGGCACCTTCATGAGAGCACTTTTCTTGACACCTCAGAACCAACAGTGAGGATCAGCTGAAAGAACTATTTCCAAGTATTTTAGAAAGAGTGACATGTTGACCCTATTAAGGAGTGATTGGCCTGCTAGAGCAAGCATTAATTCACTTTTGCCTCTTTCTAAAAATGAACATCACCTTCAAATGTAGAACTTTGGTCACTATTGAGACTCCTCAAAGAGATAAGTCTCTGACTCTGAAAGCAACTTCCTAAATAGAGCAACAAATGTAATTTGTGTTAAAGGTGGCCTCGTAGCAACTAGGCTTCTAGGTGACTTTAGGGAGACCAGCACTCATGTGGATGCTGAAGATTTCAGGGACTCGGGCATTGTCCTCATGGTGTAAGCCCACCTCATCTGGCTTTTGGGGAGGCCTCTGAAGCAGACGAAGCAGTGCCCACATCTTGGGGGACTGTCCATTTCTTTTTTCAGAGAATGTTTCCTGCCTGTGTTTCTTAGAGGCTAGGGGAGTGGGCTGACTGAGAGGTCCTCGGGGGGGGTCTCTCGTGGGGGCCATGTTTCTCCCTGTGATGTTCAATCGTGGGGCTGTCATCCCAGTTGTGTAACTGGCAAAGGGACACAGCTGGAGATGAGCTGAACTGGCAGCTGCCTGAGTCCTATGGCCAATTGCCAGTGGTACAGTGTCTTTTCATGACGGTTCTGTTCCCACGGGAAACAGTCTGGGGAGCTGGGCATTAGATGCCAGGGAGCAGTCCTACCATTCAGGCAGAATTGGCTGACAATGCGGAAGGAGTATGAGCAATTTTTCCTTCTCCACCTCAGAGCTGTCTTCCCACCGTTAAGCCCTGGGTGGCACAGCCCATCCACACCCCCTCCTACCTTCTGGGTACTTGTACTTTTCAGTGACATCCATGCGAGAGTTGCTGCCCACCGCCTTGGTACTGATATTTTTGCCGATGGTGTGAGTGTTTGAGAAATTCTTCTTCAGGGCGCCGGTCCAGGCATCGTAGATCCATGTGATGCGGTCGGCATTAACCTCAGCAAAGATGAAGGGCATGTCGTAGTCCCAGTCCACATTACCCTCTCGGAGAGCGACGACTGAAGCAGGGCCGCACTGGAACACCCCTGGGGGCCAGGGTGCAGAGGTTGGATACATGCCAAACCCAGGCCCATCTGCAACAGTACACCCCATGGCCTGCTCCTCTGGGGGCCACCCGTGACCACCCAACTCCCCTGCCTCTACCCCGCCAAACTCCTTCAACCCCAACAGTCTGCCCCCTTCTTGGGGCACTCAGCAGGACACTCCGGGGCTATTGTTATCTTCTGCAATAGCGCTCTGGTGAGACTCCACCTCCACAGAAGACGGCCCAATCCTGTATTCTGTGGGTGCATAATTTGTGCTGACCCACTGCCCTCAGTCTGTTTACTAAAGGGGAAAGTCTTGCTGTCTTGTGCTCAGGGCTGCCTCTTTTCTACTCTGCAAATCATTCATCATGGCACATATATGACCCTGAAACAAAAATTCCACAGGACAATTCTTAGTCTTAATGTCCAATGCACCCTGATATTTTCTTTTCCTTTCCTTTTCCCCACCCCTTTCCATGATATTCTATTTCATTTCTTAAAATGATGGTCACAACACATTAACTTGATTTTATAGCTGCTAATGGGTTGCAGTGAAAAGGTTGAATAGTGGCCTAGAAAATATCTGGAAGGTCACCCTCCTCACACCCAAGTTCCCCAAATCTAACGTTCTTTGCTTCTGGTAGAGACGCTGCAGTTGGGGAAGGGAGTAAGACTTCATTTTCATTGTAAGTGCTTTTAGAATGATTTGAATTTTTTTTAAGCCATGTGCCTATATGACCTTTATGATTTTTTTTAAGTTTGAAAGAAACAACTGAAAATGAGGGTAACGGACAGGAATGCTCTGGAGGTCAGGGGAGGGAAGGGGAAAGGTTCCCGGAGAGCCTGAGACCCAAGCTCTGATGGGAGAGTGGCCAGAGGTGGGAGCACAGGGATGGGGCCGGGCCAGCCTGCGTGGAGAGCTCGGTCTGGCAGGGGACACGTGTGAAGGTGAAAGAGGTGATGGGGGCCGTGACCACGGAGGTCTGGAGCTGAGCCAGGGAATTTGGGTTAAGTCCCAAGGCAATGGGGACCTGGAAGCTTTCTGTGCTGGGAGGGATGGGCTACCAGAGGTGGTGCAGGAGAATCATGGCTGGCAGGGGACGGCTCCTTTCCCTTGCTGCAGGGCATGTGCCAGGGCCTCTGCAGCAGCCATGTGAGTGCAGGTATGGCAGTCATTTTAATAGCAGCCTGAACCAAGAAAGTTAGGAGGGAAATCTACTTTCCAAATAGTTTTGTTTTAATCCCTCCTTTCCCTCTGGAGGTAGAGAGGATTTGGGTGACCTTGCTGTGCCGCTGTCCACCACTATAAAGAATCGAGAGGTCATGACTTAGAGCCAAACCCAGAGAAGGGGGCCGTCAGAGGGTTGGTTACCTTGGCTCCTTTCCTGGGGGGTGGCGTCCAGAACCTGCCATCCACTGTATGATGGGCTTAGGTCAGTCCGTGCAAACCAGCCTTCATTCCAGACGTGGAAATTCCTGCAGACAGAACCACAGACTACAGAGTTTGGCCAAGGCCACACAGCAGAGGAGTGGCAAAACACCACATCTCTGATCTGACAGTGCAGCACCCTGATACTCATCAAGCGAGTTTACTCTGTGCCAGATATTGTGCTAGACCTTGGCAAGCATTGTCGCACTTAAATTCTCACAGCACTGTTAAGTGGGTACTATTTTTATGCACATCTCTTAAAAGAGGAAACTGAGGCTCAGAGAAGTTAAGCAGCTAACAATGCCAGAGTCAAAGTTTGGACACAGGTATGCCTAACTCCAAAACCTAGGTCCTTGACCACCATGTTCTACTGCCTTTCTGAGGAGCAGAACAGATCTAGGTTAGAGCCAGAATCCAGCAAGCAAACCCACACAGCTTTCTCCTATGCATCCTGTTGGGGGACACTACTGTATTTCGTGTGGGATGAAAATGAATGGGGCTGCAGCAAGAGTGCCAGGTCTGGCTAAGAGCCACAAAGCCCTTGGGCTGAGGTCCGGATTGAAGAATGACATATACCAGTCTTAAAATGTTCTTCATCCATGGCAGCCCCTTGTCTCCCAATCTATATGTCTCAGTCATTTGTCTTCTCCCTCAGCAGGTATAACCAGTTAGCCAAAGCTTTATGCATTCTTGATTCTGCCCTCTACTCTCCCCTTCTCGAATCCCACAGCAACTACATAAACATTGGCTTGGCAGTTTTGAGTCCAACTTAGAAGAAAATGTAAGTAAGTCTGACATAAATTCAAGTTCTATCCAACTTGAAAAAAAATTTTGTTATACTCATGAGTTGGAGAAGATAGTTTTAAGCAGAGAACCAACTTCTGAATGATAAATGTGACTAGGTAAAAATATTAAACTCGCATATACCAAAAAAACAAAGAAACAAACTATAGTTCTGTTTCCAGCATGGGAATAAGCTCATAATAGACAGTCCTTTCTGTAGAAAACAATAAACTGGGGAAAAAAATACAAAAGACAGCTGAGAGTAAAGAAAGCAGGAGGATTTTGGGAGGGTGCCAAAACTTTTAGGAAGGGGCCAGCATGGAGCAAGTTGTACTTTGGCGCCCTTGCCCCTAAGGACAGGTTGCAGTTGAGGTAAAGTGCAGGGCAGTAAAAACTCCAACAGACAGCCTACATCTTTCTGACCTGGGGAGATAAGAAACTGAGCCTGGGTTAACCAGGGTTGCTAGAGAGTGAAGGGGAAGTCTTAGAAAGGAAAGGATCAGAAAGGGGGACCCAGATTTGTATATAAACTCTGCCTAAGCTTCTGGGTGACCTCTGAGCTAGGCATATATGAGGCAAACTACAAGTAGTCCAGCTAAAAATTCAAAAAATGAACTGAAATTTGGGCTGCTGCCCACCATAGGTGAGATAGAATTTGCAGTTTGAGTCTACCTCAGGTAGACTGCTAAGACAAAATGTAGAATCAAGAAGAAGCCAATGTCCAGGAGACAATCCAAATTTACTCAACATACAAAGAACCAGAAAAGTGTAGCTTGTCCTCAAGGTAAAAGACAATCAACAGGGACTAACCCTTAGATAATCCAGGTGTTGGCATTATTGGATAAAGACTTTAAAGCTGTTATGATAACTATTCTCAGTGTAATAAAGGAAAATATGATCATAACAAATGAAAAGAGGGGGCCTCTTAGCAGCAAAATAGAAAATATGAAAAAATGAACCAAATGGAATATTTTAACTGGGAAAAAGACCAATATCTGGAATTAAATAATTCAATGGATGGCTTACTAGCAGAATAGAGAAAACAGAGGGAAGAGTCAGCAAACTTGAAGACAGATCAGTAGAAATTATCCAATTTGAAGAAGAGAGAAAAAAGCGTTGAAAAAAATCCATTAAGCAGGGAAAATATATGCAACATGTATACTAGACAGAGATTTACTATAATGAATATTATAAAGTACTTACAAATCAATAAGACACAAAAGATCACCTAGAGGGGTGGGATAGGGAGGGTGGGAGGGAGACGCAAGAGGGAGGAGATATGGGGATATATGTCCATGTATAGTTGATTCACTTTGTTATAAAGCAGAAACTAAGACACCATTGTAAAGCAGTTATACTCCAATAAAGAGGTTAAAGAAAAAGACAAAAAAGAGGAAGTCAAACATGTCAATAATTGACAATGAGCAGGCAATTTTCATAAGCAACACAAATGATCACTGAACATATGGAAATAGTTTTAACTTCACCACCATTAAAAGAAAATTAAAACGACAAAGAAATACCATTACACTTATTAGACTGACAAAGATGAAAGCATAGGATGATACACATTGTTGTGTGATACTCATCATTGTGTGGGAAAACAAGCAGTATTATACACTGCTGGTGGGAGTTTAAATTGGTATGACATTTGTCAAGGGCAATTTGGCAATGAGTTTGAAATACCTTTAAAAACCTATATACTCACTGAGCCAGTAGTTCCACTTCTAGGAATTTCTCCTATAAAAACCCTCACATTAGTGCACATAGATGTACATGGAAAGATGTTCACTGAAGCATTGTTTGTAATAGCAAAAATAATGGAGGAAAAATTTATCAATAAGGAATTGGTCAGATAAATTGTGGCATAGCCATGCAGGAGAATATCGCGCAGTTGTCCAAAAGAATGCGGAAAATTAATCTAGCACTGACATGGAAGATGTCTAACTTATACGACCAAGTAAGAAAAAAAATGACAAAATAGTGTGTATATGTAGAAGCTTATAAAAAACATATTAATAAGATGAAACTATTTCGATTTAGAAAATTATACATTAAAAAAAGCAGTGAAAGTTAGTCCCCCATAATTCTATTATCTTAGATAACCACAGTTTAAATAATGGTTTGGTGTATATATTGTGCACATGGACAGATTTTGGTGCATATGAACTAAGTTGCACATTATTTATTTCTGTAATGTTTTCATATTCTATAATGAAAATTACTTATTACTTCTGTAATTCTATATTTACAAAATAAATAGATATTTAAAAATATGTATATTATATAAACACTAATAGCTAATACAGTTGTGTCAACACAGCATATTATTAAGTTTTCTGTCTTATATAGTAGCTCATTTAATCTTCACAATGCTCATATAAGATAGGAATAATTATTATCTCCTTTTGACAGTTCTAGAAACTGAGGCACAGAGAAGAAGTTAAGTGACTTGTTCAAGGTCTCAAAGTGAGTAAATAGGCAGAGTGGGATTTTAACCCAGGCAGAGGGCTGCAGGGTCCATGCTTTTAACTACTAAACTATACTGTCCCTCTAAATTTTAATTTATTGACAAGAAGGATATTAAAAATTATGAAATAGACTAGTTAACTTGGTCTCATTTGGGTAATTAACACTCAATGCACAAAAACAGAATGAAATGTCTGGAAGGATCTACCTCAAAATGTTGTTAGTGTTTTTCTTTGGGTAGCTATATTACTATTACTCTCACTAATTTATTTTTTTAGTGTTTTATAATCAGGAAAAGATTGTTTTTGTTTTGCATGCTGTAAAATGAAACCTGCAAGGCTTCCTATGGGGACCAGATTGGGAGTTCTACACTATACAGTTGTCAGGAGTTAGAAGTGCTCCCTAAGTACTGATCAGGTGCACTGTGACCCTGCTACATCCTTCAGAGAACAAGGGGAGAGTTACAAAGTCAGCTCCAAAACAAGACAGAAGGAATAAGACCATAAGAGGTAAACAAACAGACAATGATAAATAATACCAACCAATGATATGAGTAGGAAGAGCACATACTGTCAGTACTGTAAAGAAACACAGGTCAAACTCCCTCTTGCCAGAACACCAGAATCACAACTAGCTGCTGGACAATCATTGACAGGAAGACACTGGAACTCACCAAAAAAGACACCCACATCCAAAGACAAAGGAGAAGCCACAATGAAATGGTAGGAGGGTCACAATCAATCACAGTAAAATCAAATCCCATAACTGGTGGGTGGGTGACTCATAGACTGGTGAACACTTATAGCACAGAAGTCCACCCACTGAAGTGAAGGTTCTGAGCCCCACGTCAGGCTTCCCAACCTGGGGGTCCGGCAACGGGAGGAGGAATTCCTAGAGAATCAGACTTTGAAGCCGAGTGGGAATTGATTGCAGGACTTCAACAGGACTGGGGGAAACAGAGACTCCACTCTTGGAGGGCACACACAAAGTAGTGTGCATATCGGGACCCAGGGGAAGGAGCAGTGACCCCGGTGGAGACTGACCCAGACCTACCTGCTAGTGTTGGAGAGTCCCCTGCAGAGGCAGGGGGTGGCTCTGTTTCACCATGGGGACAAGGACACTGGCAGCAGAAATTCTGGGAAGTACTCCTCGGCGTGAGCCCTCTCAGAGTCTGTCATTAGCCCCATCAAAGAGCCCAGGTAGGCTCCAGTGTTGGGTGGCCTCAGGCCAAACAACCAACAGGGAGGGAACCCAGCCCCACCCATCAACAGTCAAGTGCATTAAAGTTTTACTGAGCTCTGCCCACCAGAGCAACAGTCAGCTCTACCCACCACCAGTCCCTCCCATCAAGCCTCTTGATAGCCTCATCCACCAGAGGGCAGACAGCAGAAGCAAGAAGAACCACAGTCCTGCAGCCTGTGGAACAAAAACCCCATTCACAGAGAGATAGACAAGATGAAAAAGCAGAGGGCTATATACCAGGTGAAGGAACAAGATAAAACCCCAGAAAAACAACTAAATGAAGTGGAGATAGGCAACCTTCAAGAAAAAGAATTCAGAATAATGATAATGAAGATAATCCAGGACCTTGGAAAAAGAATGGAAGCAAAGATCGAGAAGATGCAAGAAACTGCACAACAAAGATCTAGAAGAATTAAACAACAAACAAACAGAGAGGAACAATACAATAACTGAAATGAAAACTACACTAGAAGGAATCAATAGCAGAATAACTGAGGCAGAAGAACGGATAGGTGACCTGGAAGACAGAATGGTGGAATTCACTGCTGTGGAACAGACTAAAGAAAAAAGAATGAAAAGAAATGAAGACAGCCTAAGAGACCTCTGAGACAATATTAAATGCAGCAACATTCGCATTATAGGGGTCCCAGAAGGAGAAGAGAGAGAGAAAGGACCAGAGAAAATATTTGAAGAGATTATAGTCGAAAACTTCCCTAACATGGGAAAGGAAATAGCCACCCAAGTCAAGGAAGCTCAGCGAGTCCCATACAGGATAAACCCAAGGAGAAACACACTGAGACACATAGTAATCAAATTGGCAAAAATTAAAGACAAAGAAAAATTATTGAAAGCAACAAGGGAAAAATGACATAAAACATACAAGGGAACTCCCAGAAGGTTAACAACTGATTTCTCAGCAGGAACTCTACAAGCCAGAAGGGAGTGGCATGATATACTTCAAGTGATGAAAGGGAAGAACCTACAACCAAGATTACTCCACTGGGCAAGGATCTCATTCAGATTCCATGGAGAAATCAAAAGCTTTACAGACAAGCAAAAGCTAAGAGAATTCAGCACCACCAAACCAGCTCTACAACAAATGCTAAAGGAACTTCTCTAAGTGGGAAACACAAGAGAAGAAAAGGACGTACAAAAACAAACCCAAAACATTAAGAACATGGTCATAGGAACACACATATCGATAATCCCCTTAAATGTGAATGGATTAAATGCTCCAACCAAAAGACACAGCCTTGCTGAATGGATACAAAAACAAGAGATCAAGATAAAAAAAAATGAATTACATGGGACTGAGTGAACTGATGAGGATGATTATAATTTTTGTGACTTTCTGTTTGAATAAAAAAAAAATCTCACAAGGACTCAGAGGCAAAAAATGTACAAATCAATTATCACAGCAAAGTAAAGGAGCTGTTACAGTGGAGGATTACTGGACTGAATGTCAATATTATGACATAGTATGAGTGTGTTTCGTGTTTGGTAATTGCAATCATTGTTGCTTTTGTTGTGGTCATCCATTTACAATGCTTGGTGTCAGTTTATTTATCTCTTATAAAAATAAAATACAGTGTGTGTGTGTGAAAAAAAGAGAATGTTTAGTGCATCTTTAGCAGGGCATGGGGTGGGGGGGATGAATTGGGAGATTGAGATTGACATATATACACTAACATGTATAAAATAGATAACTAATAAGAACTTGCTGTATAAAAAATAAAATAAAATAAAATTCAAAAAAAAAAAAAAAAGAAACATAGGTCATTACAAAATTTCTGGAAGGCTACAGCACTAGATGATTTTAAAATGTCCATTCCCTTTAACCCAGTATATACCATTACTAGGAATCTTTCTTATGGGACTAATCACAGACATGCTCAAGATTTACATATAACAATGCTCGTTACTGTGTTATTTACAGTAGGAAAAAATGGGGATAGGTAACATAGGGAATAGGAGATAGTTTATAGCAGGAAAAGAGATAATGGTTTAACCATTCAATGGAATATGATACTTTTAAAATCTTATTTTTTGAAGATTACTTAATGACATTGTGAAAATGTTCATAATACCATGTTTAGTCAAAAGCACACGATTTAAAACTATGAAGTGGTTGGTTTCCAGGTGTGGAGAAAAGTGGGATGTGTCTATCATATGCTCCGTCTTTTACCCATGCCTTTGTAAAATGTATGATCCCAATTCTATAAAAACAACAACTAATAAAGAAAAGATTGGATAGAAAACTACTTTACATATTTCTGAGATTTCCTATGACTGTGAAAAAAAAGTCATCATAAAAATTATCTCCAGGCAGCCCCACAAAATGCCTTTTTGATTGGGTCCTTAAGATCAGTTAGAATTCACCCAGGAAAGTAAGAGGAGTGTGGGAAGATGACCCTAGAAGGGTGAAAGGAGAAAGAGAGGATGAGGAAACAGGGAGAACACCATGTTTCACATTCATCTCATTCCTGGCAGAGAGCCCCAGAGAAGGGCGGGTTGGTTAAGACAGATTGGTAAGTAGCTATGTTTGAATACTTATTTGCAAGGCAGGAATTTAAGACAAAGCAGATAAAAGTTCATCCTGGTCCCTCCATCATTTGAAAGCCAGCACTTTGCTCACAGCTACTTGGGATGTATGTGCCTTTCAAATGCACCATCGGGTTTGTTTCTGGCTGTGTGCCACATACTTTCCCACCTCCCAACCTTGGGCTCTGCTCCTGTCTTGAGTGTTTCAGGAGTAGGAATTTAGGAAAAGGAGAGACTGAGGCATTTATTTAAAAAGATGCAGATTTCCTGCCCTCCCAGCTCCCTCCACTCAAATCAGTTCTAATGCGACCTTTGAAGTTTATAAACCACCGCCCATAGAGACAGCAACTGAGTTATGCTAACCTTTGAATTCACGGGGTCAGGAGACCCTCTCTAGAAAGTGACCCAAATCCCTACCCATTCTGCCTATTTGTCCTTCCAAATGCAGTTCAGATACCACCTCCTTCAGAAAATCTTTTCCTAACATACTCAGAGGGTGCCAACCTTACCTCTGTGCTATCTCTGCATCTTGCATGATTCAGTTATTTGACTTCTGCTCAGTAATCACCCAGCTTCTCATGCAGCTAGGAACTCCTCTAGCGAGATTCCTGTATCTCACTCCTCTTGGTGCCCTGTGCCCAGTGCAGGGTCTGGCATGCAGTACTTACACCATGCTCACTGAATTGAATTGTTGTGGAACCTGGACACTCTTGCAGCCTTGGTTTCCTTGCTGTGGGTCTGAGCAAGCTACTCCAGGTACGTTGGGGACTAGCTAAGTATTAGTGGAGGCTGGTGGCCATGGAGAGACGCATTAGGAGCCAGGGCTCGAGTGGGGGGTATGGGTTCTGACAGCTCTTCTCCAGAACTGACCGACGCCACCTCCCTGACCACAGGGCCGGGAAATCTCCATCTGCCTTCCACCTCGGAGCTCTATAAAAGGCTACAAATAGAGTCAAGTCTGTGACTCGAGAAACTGGGGAATCAAGTTGAATGAAATAAGAAAATGAGCCAGAAGTGCCAAGGTAAAGATAACCTTGGCCGAACTGTTCCAAATCATTTGGTTGCAGGTCTCAGAAACCTCCTTTATAGTGGTGTAGAAGGGAACCATATTAAAGAAGCTTCCCCCAGAGTGTCCTGACTCCAAAGAAGTGAAAACTCCAGAGCCTTGTGCCTTTTAAGCCCAACCACTGTCATGAGCAGAATGGCTTAGAAGAAAATGGACCCCACTGGATCCTGTAATGTGATTCAAAGAAGGATCTACATTAGAGAAATGCAAATCAAAACTACAATGAGATATCATCTCACACCAGTCAGAATGGCCATCATCAAAAAATCTAGAAACAATAAATGCTGGAGAGGGTGTGGAGAAAAGGGAACACTCTTGCACTGCTGGTGGGAATGTGAATTGCTTCAGCCACTATGGAGAACAGTATGGAGGTTCCTTAAAAAACTACAAATAGAACTACTATATGACCCAGCAATGCCACTACTGGGCATATACCCTGAGAAAACCAAAATTCAAAAAGAGTCATGTACCAAAATGTTCATTGCAGCTCTATTTACAATAGCCCGGAGATGGAAACAACCTAAGTGCCCATCATCGGATGAATGGATAAAGAAGATGTGACACATATATACAATGGAATATTACTCAGCCATAAAAAGAAACGAAATTGAGCTATTTGTAATGAGGTGGATAGACCTAGAGTCTGTCATACAGAGTGAAGTAAGTCAGAAAGAAAAAGACAAATACCGTATGCTAACACATATATATGGAATTTAAGAAAAAAAATGTCATGAAGAACCTAGGGGTAAAGCAGGAATAAAGACGCAGACCTCCTAGAGAACGGACCTGAGGTTATGCGGAGGAGGAAGGGTGAGCTGTGACAGGGCGAGAGAGAGTCATGGACATATACACACTAACAAACGTAGTAAGGTAGATAGCTAGTGGGAAGCAGCCGCATGGCACAGGGATATTGGCTCGGTGCTTTGTGACAGCCTGGAGGGGTGGGATAGGGAGGGTGGGAGGGAGGGAGACGCAAGAGGGAAGACATATGGGAACGTATGTTTATGTATGACTGATTCACTTTGTTATAAAGCAGAAATTAACACACCATTGTAAAGCAATTATACTCCAATAAAGATGTTAAAAAAAAACAAAAACAACAAAAAAAAAGAAGGATCTAGAAGAAATTTTTGAGGTCCCCGACCTAGCCCTTCATTTTACAGATGGGAAACAAAGGTTTCCCAAAGGTTACCCAAAGCCTTACTCTATCCCGTCCCCTAATCCTAACCCGTACGATAACACTAACCCATGACCTCAGACGTACGCTCAACCTAAACCGTTGTCGTACCCTAACCTGTCCCCTAAACCGTCCCTGTCTCCTAACCCTAACCCTAATCCTAACCCTAACTCGTCCCCTAATCCTAACCCATACGCTAACACTAACTCGTGCCCTCACACGTACGCTCAGCCTAAACCGTTTTCATACCCTAATCTGTACCCTAAACCGTCCCCGTTCCCTAACCCTAAGCCTAACCCTTACCCGAAGCCTTACCCTAAACCGTCCCCTAATCCTAACCCGTACAAACAAAGGGATCTCTAAGATCCCTTCCAGCTCTAATGTTCTTTGACTGGGGAGAGTCATGTTGACAGACACCTAGGTCCACCTCCAACTTGGATGCTATTTCAGTTTGACTTTGGGCAAATTGTTTCTCCCCACTGAGCTGCTGAGACAGCATCTAGTATCATAGAAAAGTTGCGTTTGCTGCCTAAGTGTGAACCTAAGAACCCAGCTTTTCCACCTGGTTGGTGTCCAGCCACTCCTTTTCTGGAAAATCTCAAAGTAAGCGGTCTGAATTCTCAAACATCAGTCAGGAATAGTGATAACATTCTTTGGCATCTCTCTGGTGCTTCATAGTTTACAAAGCCGCCTGGGTTCAAATCCCAGCTCCACCATTTTCTAGTTACCTGCCCTTGGGTGAATGACTCTGTGTCTCAGGTTCCTCAACTGTAAAATGCGGTGTTCATAATAGTGCCTACTTCATTGTTTCTGAAGAGTACATGCAAGCACTCAGAACATTACCTGGAACACAACAATCGCTCAGCAAATTATTAGTTGCTGCTGGTATTATTATTAAGCACTTTCAGATGCTTAACCTCACTTGATCCTTACATTCTATTACTTTAAGCAAATCTGGACAAGGTTCTAAAAATTTTTAACATTTACAACATACAAAGATTCAGTTGGAAGGATTTCTGTTCAAACCCAAACTGTCCTTTTAATAATAGGTTAGGAATCCCACTCTATGCAGAAAATGACTCGTGGGATAGCTCCCCCACTACCCCCCGGTGGGAACCATGTTGAAGGGATGCAATAGCTCCCTTGGGAGGGGTAGCTCTTACATAAAAAGTGGGGCAAACTGAAGCTGCAGAGAATAAAATAATTAAAGACTTAAGTGAACATCTAGTTTCAGGCCAACCTTTATATTTCACTGCTGGGGAAACTGGGGACCAGAAACATGAAGTGGCTTTCACAAGTTCTAGAGCCAGATGGTAGTGGGGCTGGAACTAGGGCTCAGGATTCCCTGTGTGCACACCACCCAGTGCCGGTTCCCCACCCACAGCTGGTAGGGAGGAGGGTGGGGAGGGACTCACAGCTCTCACTGCTTTCTGAGGACGGTTCTGATGAGGGGGGATGAGACTCCCAGGAAAAATCACAGCTTTAGGGCCCAATACCCTGCAATGAGGCCAAGAGAAATGACAGTGGAGACACCCTGGAATGTCTCCACAGGCCCAGACTTGCCCCAAGGTGATTATATTTGGAATGAATTATGAAGCTAATGTGGAGTGGTAGCATGAACCAGGAACCAAGAGATCTCAGGACTAATTACAAATTCAGCTTAAAGGCCCCACCTTCCTGTTCCCAGGAAGTCTTCCTTGATGGCTCCCTCCCTGAGTTCCCACAGTGCTTACTGTCTGAATCATGCACCTGGCATACCCCACACCATCCCACATTGCTAAATAGCTTCTACTAATGGCCTCCCCACTCCTTATCTCCTAGCAGCACCAGATATGCTCTCAGTGGAGGGACTGAGCCTTAAACATTCTGGTCTCTCTGCAGTTGCTAGTGTGCAGGATGATCACAGAAGGGTTATGCCAAAGGGGACCTCCCCTTCCCCAAATCAGTCACTTGTTGAACCAAGCATCTCCTTTTGTGAAGGAAGCCAAAGTCAGGACTGTCATTGCCCCAAGGATCAGAACAGGTTACAATGGGATTTTGGACACAGTAACAAAAGAAAAAAATAGGCAGAAGAAAAGACCTTCATTTATGAGAAGCTGGGAAAAAAACCTCTCTGTAAGTAGCCGTGCCACTAGAGAGAAACGTTGTGTACGGGCAGGTTAAGAAAGAACCTCTGAAATAAGCTTTCTCTGCCCCATTAAACCCTAGAATCCATGTGACCTTGAGTGAATTCATACTCCTCCCTCCCTTCAGAGGGGAGGGGCTGCTTACACTACCCAGTGCCATTATTGGTGTGGGGTGTTGTTTATTTGTTTTAAAAGCTTTTTCTGTTCATTTTACTATTGCTTTGACTTTATTAGTTACCCTGAGTACATTTCAGTAAAGTTGGATCTACTTATTCTGGGAATAATAAGTAATAAAGAATTTTTTTATAGACCATTTCAAAGTTGAACATCTGGAAATAAGATGGCATCTGTTATCAGGTTATCTAGACAAGTATATGCATGTGAGGGATGATGTGTGTGTATAGCCTTTGAAATGGATTCAAACAATGGATTATTGACATATGCATGTAGTACTTTATATACATAGACACCTAGATATCTATGTGTATATACAGATATAGACATAATTATTTTCAGTTGCCATCTGGTAATAACTTGGCATATGGTTTAATCTTAAATAGCTGTAACAATATCTATTTTATGTATATATGCAGCTATACAAAGTTATGAATATATGTCTATAAGTTTTAGATAACTTACTTCCAGTTGGCATTTATTATATATTACATACATATGTGTGTGGATAGATTCGTGTGCACATAGCATATTTATGGTTAGAAATACATATGCCCAGTTACATAGAAAGCTCCTTTTTGTTCAGTTGGAATCCAGAATAAGCTAACATGTTATTCTATCAACCATGATACACAGCAAGTATATATGCATAAGAGAAAATGTGTCGCTTTTCTCTAAGAAAACCCAGAAGTCATATGGGTTGCCTGAAGTGACATAAGTCTATATTTATTACCAGAAAATCAATAGTTTCAGTGTTTATCTTCTAAAGTAGCATGGGGTCCAGTGGGCGCTACAAATTCAGGGAAGAGCCCAGGAATCATATCTTGCACTGGTATAACAGCCTTCATCTGGCGGCGAGATAAAGTAGACCATCAGATTTTGCAGAACTCTGAGAAGAGCTGTTTCGGGTCTTGCAAGATTCTTGCTAGATTCAGCATTTTCATTTTACACTTGATCTTAGCCAAAAGGTCAAGAAGGGATAGCATTTCCACTCTAAACCATATGTTGACATGGTACTTGCCTCCTAACTCCTGTTTGGAGCTGGGTCCCAGGAGCTGGGGAGAGCTGGGGAGAAGCTGCTCAGATGTGGTGCTCAGAAAGGGTCAGACACTCACCATACGCTGTCACTGCCTTTGTCGATGGGCTGTCCTCTGGGGTCATAGTACACATCCACGCTGAGGTTTTCGTCTGTGTCATGAGCTGAGTTGAAGTTGGTGATAACTCGGGAGGGAATCCCCAAACACCGCAGCGCTGCAAGTCAAGGGCAGTCTGAGGACTTGGGGTGCAGTGGAGGTGGTATCTTGGGGTACCCCACTGCTGCCCACCCAGGAAAGGCACATCACACTCAGAGTACCTGTGTTGAGGGTCCCAGCGAAGACCCAGCACTGGCCGTATCGGACTGGCCTGAAGCCAGAACTTTGCCACCGCTTGAGGATCTCCACGCTGCCATTCCAGTTCCTCGGGTCCTGGCCACCTACGTAGTTACCACTCCAGTTCCCAGAAACCACACCATAGTCATCATTGGCATTGATCTGGGCAGGAAAAAAACCCCAAAGAAATCAGCACAGAGAGTGACGTGCAGAGTTCAGGGGACAAGATAAGGAGACACGGAAGGAAGCCAGGGAGCCTCCTTCAAGAGGATTTTCTGTCTTTCTGGGTGATTTGGATGATAATTGTGACAATGATCCCCCTAGGGGTATCAAGCGGTATATGAATTTAACAGTGCTTTCCTTAACAGGCCATGTTTGCCCCTAATTCACATATCATCCCCAGCTCACAGGGAAAACTGAGGCTCCGGGGCTTGTCAGTGGTGAGGGACGGGCAAAAAATCAGCCTGCAGGCAATTTCTGGCCAGAACTCATGGGCAGCTGCTGCTGCCTGACTCGAGAGTCCACGGTTTGAAGCTCTCTTTTGGTGTCTTGGTCTTCTAAACAGATCCCCTTAGAACTTCAGCAACTAACTTCTTCTTGGAAAGAATAAAGATGGACTGTTGCTTTTCATTCATTCATTCATTTATTCATTCCCTCAACTTAAGGCATGATTCTTGTATAAGTAACACAACCACGATGCAGTATGAAAAGAGCACTGGACTAGCGATCAAAAGATCTGAGTTTCTTAGTCTTAGTCTTTTATAGACTCATATTGAAATATTTAGGGATGAAATGATATAATGTCTGGGATTTATCAAACAATCTGTGGAGGAAGGGACAGAGATGAAACAAGAATGGCCTTGAGTGGGTAATGGCTGAAGCCGGTGATGGGTACGTAAGAGTTCATTTTACTTTTTCCTCTACTTTAGTGAAAGTCTGAACTGTTCCATGACAAAAAGTTAAAAGAGAATGAAAAAAGGAGAAACCTGAGAGAAAAACACGTATCGTATATTATCGCTTATATGTGCAATCTAGAAAAATGGTACAGATGAACGTATTTGCAAAGCAGAACTAGACACACAGATGTACAGAACGAATATATGGTTACCAAGGGGGGAAAGGGGGTGGTGGGATGAATTGGGAGATTGGGATTGACATACACACACTACTAGGTATAAAACAGATAACTAATAAGAACCCGCTGTATCGCACAGGGAACTCCACTTTGCTGTACAGTAGAAACTAACACAACACTGTAAAACAACTATACCCCAATTTAAAAAATTTTTTTAAATAAAGTAAAATAATAGATAACTAATGAGAACCTACTGTATAGCACAGGGAGATCTACTCAATGCTCTGTGGTGACCTAAATGGGAAGGAAATCTGAAAAAGAGAGGATAGATGTATACGTCTAACTGATTCACTTTGCTTACAGCAGAAACTAACATAACATTGTAAAGCAACCCTACTCCAATAAAAAATAAAAAAAAAAGAAGAAGAAGAAACCCGAGTTGCAAGCCCAGCCTGGCTGCTTGTCAGCTGGGTGACTGCTTGCGCGGGAGTCGATTCCCCTCTCTGGGCCTTCATTCTTCACCTTCCAACACAGGGAACTTTAGAAACAAGTACTTCCTCAGCTGTCTTCCAGCAGCCACGTTTTCAGAGTTTATGAAACTTTGACTAGCATTTATCCCAACCTTACAGTGAGAACGGCTCCCTCTCTCAGTGGGGGCCACAAGGGCAAGGCCTATGAGGACGAACAGTCTGGAAATGGAAGGATCCTTGCCCAGGACAGGCTGATCCAGCCTTCCGCGGTCCCTCCGTGTGGTGGGTGAGCTCCACAGCCCCTCCAGGATGGTCTGGGCTGGAATAGCAGGATGGGGCCAGATGGGGCTCCTTCAAGATGGAAGATTGCACGGCCCATCCCCATCTCCTGAGTCACAGGTGCATCAGCCTCCAAAGTGGTAATCAGCAGGGTCATCTCTGACTGAAAGCTGAGGTTTCAAAGCCCCACACAGGCCATAATTCGCTCGTGGCCCAGCCCAACCAGGAGGGCTGGAGAGAGAGTGGGGAGGTTCCGCTGAGGCACCCAGCTCTGAGATCAAGTGGTTTGTCTGGAGGGCAGGGGTGAGTCAGCAGCTACTGGAGCCAGCTGCCTCCCCTCCCCTCTCCTGAGCTGAGGAGGCTCAACTTCCTAAAGTGCCTGAATCCAGCTTCCCTCGACCTTGGCGTTGGCTTTAATCCACCCCCTCCTGGGCCACTTGGTTTTCCATGTTGGGCCCAGGCCCCACTCCCTCTCTGCACTCTTCCCAGCTGCCTTGGTCCCCACCATTTCCTCAGCACCTCCACATTGCCTGGGCCTCCCCACAGCTGTCCTGTGAAGTTTGGGTTAAGAAGTGCTGTCTGATGACCCCCGATATCTATCATGCAGTCAGAAGGTCATTCAAATTTCTAACCATGTAACTAGCTTGTTAGCTTGGATATTCTCCCAACTCAAAAGAGACTTAAAATGCCTAGTCCATTAATCAAAAAAAAAAAAAAGGTAAAGACACTCCTGAGTAATCATTTAGTTTCAGAGGGTTAAAGTTCAAGAACTCTCTGACTTTTAGCTTTTTACTTTGTAACTTTTGAGCGGGCTATCCCTTGTTTGGATAATTTCTGATGGAGGTGCTCTCTGCACACTGACTACAGAGCAGTGCATTCCTCCAGCATCCAGCTTATGTGTGCCTCTGAGTGCACGTGCACATGTGTCTGGGGAAGTGGGGACAGGTTTCTCACGTGGAGGGACTGGACAAGTGAAGGAGGCCCTGGGCGGGCAGCTGGAGGCCTTGTTCTGGCCAGACTCACAGGCTGAGGCTGTGAGTGAGTCACTT
Organism: Pseudorca crassidens; assembly: GCF_039906515.1. Classification (NCBI taxonomy): domain Eukaryota; kingdom Metazoa; phylum Chordata; class Mammalia; order Artiodactyla; family Delphinidae; genus Pseudorca; species Pseudorca crassidens. Next base: position 60,580,158 of record NC_090310.1, read on the forward strand.
CAGCCCCCTGGCATCAGTTTCCGCATCTAGACAATGACTGTGTTGGCCTCTGCCCTCCCCACTGGCACTGGAGCCCTCTGTGCTGAGGATGGGATGAGTCAGAGCAAAGGAGGTTAACGCTTCAGGCTCACTCAGGAGCTTACCCCCTTTCCCAGGAGCCCCAGGGATGGAGCAAATTCTCAGCGTTGCCTCCTTCTGGTCCTGGCAGACACCCAAAGACCAAATCCTTCGTCACTGGAGGAAGGCCTCGCAATACAGTGGAAAGGGCTTTGGAGCCAGGCAGCCTGGGTCCAGTTCTGCCTTTGCCACCCACTCGCTGTGTGTCTCAGGAATGTTCTTTAATGTAGAGGCTCCACGCGTGCGAAATGGGATGGTAACAGCCACAACTACATTTTGTGAGATGTCAACCAACGCTATAAGTGGTTGTGCCTACCCCATAGCTGGGTTTGATATACAGGAATAACTAGTTATTATGGTTTTCTCATCACTCACCATTGCACTCAGCACCCGGCCAATATACTGGGGATCGTCTCTGCGGGCCACATCAGTAGCAGGGTCACGGCGAAAATTCAGACTATTATCCAGCAGAGAGAGGCAAATGTTCAGAATGCCTTCTTCAAACTGTTCAAAATGGGACCATATGTTACGATGAAAGAAATGACAAATAGTATCAGCTTATTGAAGGCACGGGGGCTACACTGGTAAGAACCATGGGCTCTGCCCAGATCCTTCTACTCCACAGCCTCCAGAGCTGAGAGAATCTGAGGAACAACCACCCAACTTGGGCTTTAACCCTGCAAACTCATCCAGAACTCTCGCTATACACAGGGCCTTGAACTGAGGCCCCTAAAGTTAATGGCACTCCCTCACTGTTATGAACTTGAGAGCAATCACTTGGCCTGTCTGGGCCTCAATTTGTCCATCTTTATAACAGGGGGTCAGACTGAGCTCATCTCAAAGTTTCCATCTAGATCTGACATTGATCTTGAGCATATTACTCAGACTTTGGGGGAACTGATTAAAAAGATAAAATGTCTCATTAAATTGGAATTTGAAGCCATTTTCACAAAATAAGACTTATTTTTGTCATTGCTTCTCAAATGGAGAAGGCCAAGCTCTTTCTTGCCTTAGGGTCTTTGCATGTGCAGTTCCTTCGACCTCCAGTGCTCTTCCCCAAGAGATCTATCTGGCTCCTTTGCCTCCTTCAGGTTTCTGATCAAAAGTTCTTTTCTAAGAGAGGCTTACCCAGATCTCGCCCTTCAAAAATATCTTCCCTTCCATCCCCGGGTGCACCTTATGCCCTTACCCACCCCATCCCACTTTCTTTTTGAATGAAATTTAACACAGAACCCAACATATAAAACTCAACATATAAAATATACGGCAGATGTGCTCTGGTTGACTACAGAATGGGGTCTGGACATGGCAGAGAATGCACCTGTCCACCCCCTGCTGGACATGCAAGGTACCCCACCCAAGGCACTTCCTTGTAATGTCTTCATTTGTCTACTGGAGAAAAGAAAAGGTGGAGGGAATCCCTGGATGTTTTTCAGGCTGAGCAAACCTGGGAACTCTGTGGACTCAGATGTCATACTAATGAAGGACCTTTGAAAGGTCGAATGCACACGCCAAGGAAGCTTCCTCACATTCTTACCTAGAATGAATAACAGAAACTACATTATTGTCCCAAGTGTCTCTACTGGGCCTTATCCTCATTTGTGCATCATGGTACCAATAACACTTCATTGCATCAATTTAGTTACGTGTCTGTTTTGCCCACTAGATTGTGACCTCCTCAAAGACAGGAAATCTGTCTTATCCATCTCCTGTATCCATAGTGTGCAGCTTGGGGCCTGGCACATAGTAGGTCATCAGTAAATGCCTTCTGAATGGACGAATGAAGAGAAGGCAGGCGAATGGACAGATTTGGGAACTTCCACCTATCTGTGGGGCCAGCGGCTGAGCTTCTTGGGTATAATAGGGACATTACCACCAGGCTTTATGATCTTTTTACCTGTCCATAGTTCCAGCCAATCACGCTAATGTAACTTGTTCTTCCCACGAAGATGACGCCAGCATCTTCCTGAACATACTCCTCTCTCTCATCATGGTTACTCATAAAGACACTATCGGCTGTTTGACACAAAAAGCAGATATTAGGGGTTATAGAGAGGACTATAGAGACCAGTCGTCCTCTCAGTCCTGAGTATCCTCCTGGGGGCTGGAGCAAGCCCCACCTGCAACCCTTCACCCAACCTCCACTGAGGAGTGAAGCCTTGGGCTATAATGCTTCCACCTCATATTATGGGAACTATGAGCTTGAAAAAGAAGCTGGAATGACCTGAGAATCTGAAAATGAGACCCTTGGGAATGAAACACTTGCTTCTTCAGGCACAAGCTATCTCCACACTGCAGAATTGTGCTGTGGTCATTACACCGTACTATACAGTTTTCAAAAGCCCATGAGATCCCTGCAATAGCTCCAGAAATAGCAGGATGTCCATTTAATGGTGAGGAATTTGATGCTTGGAAGGGTAGAGTGACTGTCAGACACACAAAGCTGGTTAAGTGGCAGAGCTGGACTCAAACCCCTGGCTTCTGACTTCTAGCTTCTGTGCGGTTTCCATATTCCAGAAACTTTCCCTAATCAAACCTGAGTCCATGAAAATCATTCCCCCCGTCTCCTTTCCATGGGCATCGCTTGGCTGATGGCTGGGAGTGTGGGTGGCTAGGTGCCTACCTTGCAACCAGGGGTTAAAGAGCAGTATGAATGTTCCAACTTCCATAGTGGAGTCATTGCCCTCATAGGAGATCTCAATGCTCAGCGTGTATCTTCCTATGGGTGCATCGGCAGGACTGAGGATAGAGATGCTCAGAACATTGTTCTTGTTGTTCAGAAGTTGTGCACCCCAGCCAGTGCCACTTATCCTGTTGGAGAGTGGAAACACAGCCTTTGTCTTGGCCGACTCTGAGGGGTAAGGCCCTGTAAAAGAAGGCATAGGACAATGGAAACCAAGTAGTGTTGGCCAGACTGTGGGGAGAAACCAGATTCCAATATAACTGCCGGGGCCCTTTGGGAGACATCATACAATGAAGCATTGTGTTATGGCGCTGGAAGCAGCTGGAGAGACCACGTGGGCCAAATCCCTCTTGATGTGAAGACCGTGACCCTCAGACTCAGAGACAGGCCGAAACTTGCTCAAGGTCACACCAAGTCAATGGTAGAGCTGGGCTAAAGCCCGGGGCCACCACCACCACCATCCCTCGGATGCACAGCCCCGAGGTCTACTCAGATGTGTGTTGGCTGGGAGAGCAGGGAGCAGGTACCTGTGGAAGCTGTGAATGTCGCACTTCTGTTACAGCCGAGACATCGGTATACGGTCAATGACATGTAGAAGAGTTGGCCTCTCCGCACGACAAGCTCCTGGCTGGAGAACTTGTCTGTGTGATGTGCCTGCTCATTGAGGCTTATCTGCCAGTCGACACTCTGGAGTCCTAAAGCCATGAGACAGAAAAGAAGACTTGAGATCCTCAGAGGCAAGGGATGGTGGTGTGGGGGAAAAAGTGTAAGTTACCAAAGAGACTGCTTTTGGACAGGGCTCGCTGGGGAAGAATATTCTAGGAAGAATCACATGAAAATGCAAGCATAGCAAGCACTTTACAACCTATTCCCATCTGCCTTTTCAGGCTGCTGAAGCTCTGCACACACTAGTCCCACTTCCCCCTCCCCCTGGCCAACTGTCACTCAGCTCTCAAAGAAGTAGCTTCACCCAACTGGCCAGGAGAACTGAGTAACCAATTCTGTCCACTTTATCCTCCTTCCTTTGTGGATGGGGGCTCACGTAGAACTGGGAGGAGGCTACTTCTCTCGAATCCACCACCCTGGTTTGGCTTCCTTGCTTTTTCCTTTGTGTCCTCCCAGATACCAGGTGTCTTCTATCACTCCAACACCCAGCAAACATTTAGCTGTGTCATCTGTACTTTATATGTGCAACACCTCGGTGTTGGCCTGAGCATCTGATGCTGAGGAGGATTGTGTAACCCTGACAAGCATTTCGAGGCTGGACATTGGGCAATCACTGGCCTGGAAGGTCTTTCAAATGCTCACTGGCAAGAGTGGCCTAAGGCCGTGAGATCCCTGGATAAGACCCTGAGGACTAACACCTCAAAATCCACCCCCAAACTTCTCAGGTGATTGTGGAGGTGAGGGAGCTAAGCTGAGAAGGGTTTCAGAGAAGAAAGATTCCAGGAGATACGAGGAGTTTAGCCAATTTAAACCTTTTGAGATATTTAATTCCTTTGAGCTACATTTGAGATGTTCACCACCCATTCTTCTGCAAATGGAAGTGGTCTCTGTCTTTATGATGTGGCCATGGCTATGATGGGAGTGGAGTAGCCCATCCCAGCACCAGGCACAGCTCTTGTTTATACGTGTCTGTCTGTGTTCATCAGAATGTGCCTTCTTGAACTTTATCTTCTGATGCCTAGCACATTGCTTGACTGTATTAGGACAGTTAGACAAACAACCGAGGGAATAAATGAGCAAACAAACATAAAACTAATGTCATGCAATGACTATCATGACTAGAGCTCTAAATTTAGTCTATAAGGAAAGGTGTATATGGGGTATTTGTTCAATAAACAAATAGAGAATACATATTATTTATAGAACACTACGTAAAGCACAATGTTGGGGGTGTGAAATGTATGAAAAGTAGTTTGAATCCTCAAAGAGCTTCAGGAGTGCATAAGACAACATGTCAGAATGAATGGTGGAATGAGGTAAATCCAATCTCCCCCAGAAAAGGTGTCTAGGAGATGTAGGTAAGAATCACTTTCAGTTATAGGGATCAGAAAAAATTCATTGAAAATGCTGGGCCTTGAGGGAAGAGAGAATTTTGTCAGGTGCGTTCCAGGCAACAGGCAGAGAGGCCCAAGGCCCAGGAGAGCAGGTGTCTCATTCGGCTAGAGCAGAGGCTTTGCACAGAGTAGAAAGGGGAGGCAGGGAGGGCGTGGCTCCAGGGCAGGCCTGGGGCTGGGGGCTCCCATCCAAGCAACTCCGGAGATGGGCAGAGGCTCGTAAGAGACACTCTCTTGAGTGGGACGCAGACTCGGGTGATGAGCCAAAGGCTGCTGCTGAAGCAGGGCTCAGGAGGTGATCTCACCTCCACTTGGAGTACTAAAGATTCATTCATTCAAATGCCCACTTGTTCATTCATTCATTGAACAAATGGTTATTGAAAGAATAAATTAAGTTTTTCTTTACTCAGAGAAACTAAAACATTCATGCAATCAAAAATATCTATTGAATGAAGGGCAAGGCAAACGGAGAGAAGGTGGGACAGAAGAGGATGAACGCTCCTGAATGCAGACATTGAATGGCGACAGCTCAGATCTCAGGCACCCTCTGGCAAACATCAAGCTCTACGTGACTTGCAGAGGCTGGTTTGCTAAAAGCTAGGACTCTTTAGGGCAACGTCCCCACCTTTTAAACCCCTGCCTCTTACAAACTGTGCTCACTGCCTTCTGTGCATGGGATCCGGTAGAGCTTCACTCACTCTCTCGTTTTAGAAAAAAAGAAGAGCTCTTAGAAATGTGTGGTCTGAGGTCACACAAGCCCCCCTGGAGATTCTTCCCCGCTCCCAAACCCTAAAGGATATGCGCCTTCTCCCCAGGAGAAGCTTATTATTCTTGACCATGGACTCTTGGAGAGCAACAATTATATCCCCAGACAGCCTCAGTCAAGCACAGGGGTGAGGAAAGAGGGGTGGCAGCGACTCCCATCTATAGCCAGCTTCTGCCTTCCCTCCAACAGGCCCACCTCCTTCTTTGCTGTGCCGAGGGTTATGCACTGTTTGCTATATGAAAAAAAGATGAATCAACATGCAAAAGTACACACAGCCAGTGTACCTAGGTTTGCTTAAGTCCTGAAAAATAAAACAATTCTAACTATCAGAAAAATAGTAGCGATGTCTCCCTTTCATGCCAGAACGCAGTGGCTTGTCTGCAGGGAAAATGATGAAGAAGACTGAGCTCCAGGGTGCCTTGGCTGCAGAGACACCGAAAGGAGACGAAGGGCACTTTGCGCGGACTAGGTGAAGTCCTGGGATGACTGAGATGGTCATCTCTGCCTCTCCCAGCATAAGCCCCGGCATGAAGGAGTCTTGCTCCTTCATGGGGTGCTCGTGGGACATGCAGAGCTTCTCTGAGCTGGAGGGTGAGGAAGAGCATGACGCATTTGTCATCAGTCTCCTATGTGTCAACTGCTCTTAACAGTACACAGAGCACCCCTTCGGGTGCGGGGAGGAGGGGCACCTGAGCCCTTACTGCCGGAAGGGCATCGTGTGTAACCTTTGTGGCAAACGAGGACACGCCTTTGCCCAGCGTCCCAAAGCGGTTCACAATTCCGTGGCAGCTCAGCTAACCGGCGTGGCTGGGCACTGAACACCCGCCTGCCTGCCAGGGTGAACACAGAGCCAGCTTACCCCTCTTAAGTGCCAAACCTTTTTTTTTTTAAACCATTTTTTATTGTTTTTGAAGATCAATGTTTGTTGAATTGAGAATATTGTTGACCCTGGCTTCTGTCAGGGTGTCTATCTTTTGAAGCTCATCCCGTCCCCTTTTAATTTGCTGCTTCTAATCTCCGTGGTCTGAGAATTTGTGAAACCAGTGTTGTTAGAAGTGTATGTAACCTGAGTCAATAGACTCTGAATGGTGGCCAAGGGCCTCTCTTATGGCATTAAAATGCATGGACTTTGTGACAGCGCTTTCAGTGGCTCAGAAGCCATTCTTCACAGAATCATGGAATCGAATCTGGAATTTTCCTGCTGGAAAGGACCTAAAAATTGGTCTAGACCAATCCACTGGTTTTCCAACAGATGAAACAGGACCAGAGAGGTTAAATGACTGGGTCAAAAATCACATAGCTGTCTGGTGCCAGAGCTAGCTTAGAGTAGAGTTCCCTGACCCCAAGCCCGGTGCTCATTCCACTACCTCTCACACCTCACAACATTTTCCTCAACACTTGAGGGCCCAGAAAGTCTGCTCTTTCCAGAATAATGAGCCCAGGGGAATGCTAAGAAATCATCTGGGGAAGGAAGCAGAAGATTTGGCAGGAGCTTCAGAATACTTGGGAGATACGGAAGGGACAAAGGAACATAATCCAGGGTGTACTCATTGCCCCCTTGGGTACCGTATCTGGATTAAAGTGGCCCCACTTCTTTGTGGCCTTCCCCTTCCCTGTTCATTGCCATCAGTGAGAAATAGAGGTGCTCCTGAGTAAAGGTTTGCATTTGCATCTTAGCCTCAATAGCTAGTGTCCCCAGAGAAGCAGCGGACTGGAGCTCATCTGCAACCTCCGGACTTTCAGGAGAAAGACGGAATTCCAGGGGAGCTGTTAACTCTGAAATGTACTTGGGAAATAGACCAAGCTAGAGGGCATTGGGTCTACTAAGTGTTATCAAGTTCAAGTAAAAAAGACAGTACACTGCTTTTCTTTTAGTTTTTGTCTCTCCTTTATGTTTTGCGATTTCCTCGTGGCTTAGAATGTAAAATCGATTGTTTAAAGTTTTGTTCTGAAAAAATATTTACCTTTTGTATTGCTAAAAAAAAAACCCAAAACAGTACATAGAGCACCTTACACCTGTCATCGATGAAATCTTACAGAAACTGCAAACTGAGGGGGGGATTAGCAGATACACACTACTATATATAAAATAGATAAACAACAAGGTCCTACTGTATAGCACAGGGAACTATATTCAATATCTTGTAATAACCTATAATGGAAAAGAATGTATATATAAGTATAACCAAATCACTTTGCTGTATGCCTGAAACTAACAGAACATCGTAGATCAAGTATACTTCAACTAAAAAAAAAAAGAAAGAAACTGATACCTTATTCGAGGTCATATACCTAATGATTGGCAGAGCCAGGATTCTGAACCCAGGTCTTACTGACCCTCCCTGTTGCCATGGTCCCCTGTTCTCCACCTGGGAGGGGGACCCAGGTGGTGAGAAGCCCTCACTGTGCATTGTCCTCCCTTCTGGCATTTGCATCCTGACACGGAGGAGAGAGTGAGCACCTGGAAGGGGAAATGTGTTCCAAAGGGCATTCTACTGGGAGGTGAGTAGAAGAGGAGCATCCCTGAATCCCGAGGGGGACGGCATGCTGAGTGCACGCTCCCAAAGTCCCCAGGTGGTTCCTGCCTCCCTCGGTCACCGCCCCACGTGTGAGCCCTAGGATCGTTTCTGCCAGCCCCAAATCAAGGATCTGATGATCCTGTCTGTGGATTATCCAGGGCCTTTGTTCTCCCACCCACCACCCCTTGGCATAGCACTAATCACAGCCAGAGTGTTCCAGAAAGGGTAGGGCAGGGGGTAGGGGAGGTGCACAGCCATCCAAGTTTCTTCTTGAGTTTACAACTCCATGGATGTTTATGAGCCTCAGAGCTGTTTTTTACACCTGCCTGGATGAAGGGCAGGGATGAAAGGAGAGTGGCTTCGCCCTTACAATTGACTCAAAAACACAGACTCTCCAAGGGAGAAGCCTTGGAGACCGAGCATCTCCCCACACCCTTATTCTGGCTGTGAGGACGTGGAGGCCCAGGAGGTGGTTTGCCCACAGTGGGATGTTTCTGAACTCTCATCCAGGGCCCGTCTCACAATCCCACACCGCCTCCTTGAGTCACTGCTTAACTCTACCATCAGGCCGGGGGCAATTTCCCCAATATTTTTTTCCTGAGAATATCAGTGCCACCAGCAACACTAATGTGGTAGCAACTGACAAATGTCTATCCCAGGGCTTCCCTGGTGGCGCAGTGGTTGAGAGTCCGCCTGCTGATGCAGGGGACACGGGTTCATGCCCCGGTCCAGGAAGATCCCACGTGCCGCGGAGCGGCTGGGCCCGTAAGCCATGGCCGCTGAGCCTGCGCGTCCAGAGCCTGTGCTCCACAATGGGAGAGGCCACAACAGTGAGAGGCCCGCGTACTGCAAAAAAAAAAAAAAGTCTATCCCAGTATTCACTTGCTCCTTCTTTCTTGGTAATAAAATCCCCCATGTTAATGCCCAGGCTCCCCTGCAGCTGGGGGTCATGTGAATGAGTTCTGGGCAATGACTTGTAGGTATAGTGATGTGTATTAACTTCTAGGAAACCTCTTTTTCTTAAATTGAGGTGAAATTCACTGTTTTAACCATTTAAAGCATACAATTCGGTGGCATTTAGTATATTCACAATGTTGTACAACCATCACCACTATCTACTTTCAGAACTTTTGCATCAACCCCAAATATATCCCCCACTCATCTGCAGTCACTCCCCATTCCCCGCTAACTGCAGCCCCTGGCAACCATTAATCTACTTTCTGTTCCCCTGGATTTGCCTATTTTGGTCATTTCATATCAATCGAGTCACACGTGTACGTAGTCTTTGAGTCTGGTTTTTCACTTAGCATAATGTTTTCAAGGTTCATCCATGTGGTAGCATTTATCAGTAGCTCCTTCCTTCTTTATGGCTGAATAATATTCCACTATGTTTATATACTGTATTTTGTTCATCCATTCATCAGTTGAGGGACATTTGGGTTGTTTCTACCTTTGGGCTATTGTAAATAGTGCTGCTATGAACATTCATTTGCAAGTATTTGTTTGAATACCTGTTTTCAATCCTTCTGAGGAAACCTCTTTTTCAAAAGTTGGCAAATGCCCTTAGCCTGCTCACTTCCATCTTCTTCCACCTGCTGCCCGGGGTGTGGGTGTGATGTAGACTCAACTCTAGACCACGCATGCCCTCAGGACATCAGAGTGGGGAACTGCACAGAGCCCAGGCCCCTGGGGATTGTGCAGCTGTCCTCTCCACCAGAATGGCCTACATCCAGGCCTATTGTGTAGGGAAGAAGTAAACTTCTGTCTTGTTTATTTCTCTAAGCCATTGTTATTTGGGGTTCACTGTCATTCACAGCTAAACCTAATTACATATACCTGATAATGTAACCTCCCCTTCTTCTGTGGTCCACCTTTGGCAGGGGTAACATGAGAAGCACAGAACAGATTCCAGATTGTGAAAGCGGGCTCACTAGGCAACCGTCTCCATCCTTATCAGCTGGGCTCTGTAATCGAGTCACCTGCAGCAGGTGGGGAGGATGACTTGGTTGCAGGTGTGGGACTGGGGTTTTCACTTGCTGTTTCCGGGAGGACCACAGAGAGCTGCTGGCAGGTGCCCATCACATAATGATACTCTAGGGGCTGCATCTTCCCCACCTGCCCAGACCCTATTCCCTAGGTCTCTTCTCTAGACTAAGATTTTTTTTAATCTTACAGATTTCTAGAGTTAATTAGGGCTGAGAGATATATTAAAAGTCATCTAGCCAAGTGTCTTCAAGCTTTTTGTTAGAGACTTCATTAATACAGAAATACATTTTGTACATTGCTTACACACATGGGTCTATGATTGACGTAAAGCTTCACAAAAAAATACTAACCCTTACTATGTACAATGCACTGATATTTTCTGTTTGTTTTTTTTTTAATTTGCTGATCACAATCCACTAAACTGATTTCACAACTTGCTAATGGGTGACAACTGGCAGCTTGAAAAACAGTGATGTGATCCAATATTCCCATATGACAGGTAAGAAAGCTGAGGCGTTGGAAGGGGAAGCCATCTGCTGAGGTCACAGGGTAGTTTAGAGGCAGAGCTTGGCTCAGAAACCAGGTCTTAGATCTTGGTCACTGGTGGGCTGTGAGTCATTCCCAATGTCCCCCTCAGCTCCAGGCACCGGGATGTTTCCAGCTCCTGGCAGGACCCCCACTCGCTCCAGCCCTTGCCACTCTGTTCTTTCTCTCTCTCTAGGCTGTGCTGCTTCCCTTCACCTTTCTCCCACATTCAGACATTTTCAATCCCTGTGCAGCATGGGTGGTACAATTTCTTGGCACCCTGGTCGTGGGGAAATGGGGGTTCCCTGGGTGGCTGAATGAGGGGCTGCTGAGGATCCCGGGATGAATGAGTCCTGAACGGATGGTCTGAGCAGCCTTGAGCAAGGTCTCAGCATCTCTGTAGAAGGGGACAGTGAAACCAAACATCCTCCCTTGTAGGGCTTTTGTTGGGATCCCACGTGTGCCCATCACTAGGGCCTGGCCCTCTGGTAGGGGCATACAAATGCCTTAGGATCCCACACATAATGGCACCAGCAACACAGGATAGAGGAGGGTTTGAGCTTTCTCATGGGCTGCCATTGAGGGCCTCAGATGTGCAGACACTGCTAAGCATGTGTGAGCATGTGTTCTTTTATAGTTACAAACCCTTCTATGTTGTCATTCTCATTTCACAGATGAGTGATTTGAAAGTCCAGTCAGGTGATGTCACTTGCCAAATATCACTTGCTCAGGCAGAGCCTGGCCTGAGCCCGGACTGGGAGCTGGTGCGGCCTGACCACACGCAATTTCCACGCTGCCACCCGGCAGCCAGCTGAGGTCGTGGTGGTGGCATGACCTGGGCACAGTTCCAGGAAGCTGCCAGAGAGAAAGGGCCACCCACAGCTTCCTCCCCGCCTCGACATTATATGGTCAGCATGAGAGGAGAGGAAGGAAGAAGGATTCTGGGCCCCCTTCACTTCCAGAGAGAGTTTAAGATCTCTTAGACCCTCACTGAGTCCAAGGATCATTTGGAGAATTCATATTAGCCTAAGCCCCACCACTGACCCACGAAATCAGGATCTCGATCTCTGCGTTAGGGACAGCGTTGATTTTTTTCCCTTAAACCCTCCTGGTGATTCTAATTCGGAGCCAGAGCCAGGACTGAGAATCACTGCCTTAGGCCTACATAGCGTTTACACTAATCAAAGCTCCTTTCAGTGAATTCTCTCCCCTGAGCCACACAGCTGCTCTGAGAGGGAGGCAGATGGGGCAGTCACCATCTCCTGTTTACAAAGGAGGAAAACAGGCTGAGAGAGACGAGTGCAGACTCCTTCGGAATCCCCCTCAGCCCCTACCAGAGACCTGAGTCCCCGTTCCTTACTTCAGCGATCCAGAGACCTGAGTCCCCGTTCCTTACTTCCTCACTCCAGCTCACATCCCAGGCCAACACGTGGGCCCTGGGGAAGGAACCATTGCTCCAGCTGTGGAGCGCAGCCCAGCAGGGTGGAGGCTAAGCCGAGAAGTTCTCTGAGGTGAACAGAGCAGCACGGACACAGCGCAGGGGCTTGGAAATGGGGAAAGAGCCGCTGGCATCCCAGCTCCCAGGAAAGGGCTTCTGTGCAGACCCACAGCCCAGAACGGCACGGGTCCTCTGCACACTGGGGCTTGAGGCCAGAGAGGGTAAGTCCTGAAGCCAGCGCTCTGCCCAGCAAAGCGGCTGGCAGGAAAGCGCACCATCCCAGCGGGACAGGGCGTCAGTCCTCAGCACAGAGGTTCTGGCCTCCTGCAGGCAGAGGTCTGCATCCAGGTTGGAACCTTGGGGATCCTGCCTCTGACCCAGGGCCTCCGAGTGGCTTCAAGGATGGGGAACAATGCTTCCCCTCCACACTGGGCCCAGCGTCTGTATCCACAGCCTGCATTCCTGTCTGGCGTGGGGCTCTGGCCTCGGTGCCTGGCAGGCAGATGGTGCCCGACCACTCTGTGCAGAAGGCTGCCAGGCCTTCCTCCACCACATCATCCCCCACTCCGGGAGGCGGAGTAACCGCACACCCCGGATTCCAACACGAACCTTAACTTGGGAGCTAGACGCAGCCCTCTCAGACCAGCACGCTGTGACCCTGATAGTCCCCTGGGTCACACGTGCCCAACCACCCACGTTTCTTTTCCTGTTCCCTCCGCCCAGAACACTCCTCATTCCACAAAACTACTTTTTTAAAAAAAATTAATTAATTTGTTTTTTTGGCTGCATTGGGTCTTCATTGCTGCACGCGGGCTTTCTCTCGTTGTGGCGAGCGCGAGCTACTCTTCGTTGCGGTGTGTGGGCTTCTCATTGAGGTGGCTTCTCTTGTTGTGGAGCACGGGCTCTAAGTACATGGGCTTCAGTAGTTGTGTCACGTGGGCCCAGTAGTTGTGGCTCGTGGGCCCTAGAGCACAGGCTCAGTAGTTGTGGCACACGGGCTTAGTTGCTCCGCGGCATGTGGGATCTTCCCAGACCAGGGCTTGAAGCCGTGTCCCCTGCATTGGCAGGCGGATTCTTAAGCACTGCACCACCAGGGAAGCCCCCACAAAACTACTTCTGACTGAGTCCAACTCATCGTCCATACCAAGTGCCACCTGGGTCCCAGGGTCTTTCCTACCCCAAACCATGGCCAAGATTAATCCCCTCCTCCTCTTGGCCCCCTGGCTCTTATTTGGATTTGTAACACAGCCTAATGACAATCCACTTCGAGCCCCACGAGGGCGGAGACCGCAGCTCATGATCTCTGTGCTCCACCGCGCCTCGTGGCTCTTTCCCTGGGTGTCCAGTAAGTGAACCCATTCATTCAGGAACCATTTTCTGAAACCTGCTTGGCTGACTGACCAGGACGGGCCAGGAACTCAGGTGTGAGAGCTTCAAAGGAGTGAAGGTGTTTCCCTGTCTCTCTTTTTAAAAATTTGATTTTCTCTGAACTGACCATCGTCCACATTTCACTGTGACCTTAGAATATCTGGTGGATCCAGAAGTTGAGCCTTAAGAGCTCAATTCCATGAGTCACAGGCACTGACACACTGGGCCCCTCAGGACGTCATGCAGGTCTCCTGGTGGGCAGGCTGCTGTGGGTGCACATGCCCCCAGAGGGTGAGCCTCTGCTGGGGCCCATTGCTCTCTGTCCCGGGTGCCCTTTCATGGTGAGAGAGCTGTCAGTACTGGCAGGAGCCTGGAAGTCTATCCATTTCAAGCCCTTTGTCTTGAATCGGGAGCCTGAGGCTCAGCGGCAGCAGAGGCTCAGGCTCAAATGAGGAACCAGGTTCAGTATTGCTTTCCTGTGTCGCAGACGTCACCCGCACTCATGGATAAGCTCGGCTCTGATAGTAGGACACAGTGGAAAGGGTGCTACTAGAACCGAGTCTGGGCCCTGCTATCAGCTTTCTGTGGGACCCCGGTAAGTGTCTGTACCTTCCTGGGCCACCATCTCCTCCAGAGGGAGGGAGATGGCCTGGCTGACAGCTGGCATCCCCTCTTGCTAAAGTCTACAGGATCCAAAGTTCCCCTTCTTAGCAACCCAGCACTGCTGCATGCTCACGGGAGGAAGCTGGGGATAAGGGAATGGTCCTTTTTGCTGCCACCCTGTCCTGGTCTTTGTGACTTCTGAAGTAACCAGCATTGCCCGTTTGCATCATGCTCAGCGATTTCTTGGGCAAACCTTCCTGCAGACCTAACCACCATTCACAGTATTTTACCGGTTTGACTCTTGCCTTGTTTGGATTTGGTGTAGCTGCCAAACCACTGGGCAGAGCACCCATGACAGGCAATAATTAGCCTGCTGCTTAGCAGGGGCGCCGTCAAAGCCGAGCCCAGTCCTCAAAGTGACCTCAGAGCCAGAGAACCTGAGCTCCCCAGCAGTGATGTTTCACCCCCTTCCCAGGGGCCGCTGGTAGGAACTGTCCTCGGCACACCTGCTCCCTTCTGCTCCTGGCGGTTCCAGCTCACCAAGTCACTTTTAAAGAGCTTGCTGGTGCTTCTGGATGTGTAGTTTACTTAGGAGAATTCCGGCGCTGCCAATGGTTTCTTTTAAATCAACTCACATGCTGTCACTCCCTCCCTCCCTTGTAGCCCTGAGATGTACTTTTCTTTGCCAGAGTGACTGACAGCTGGTAAAACTGCACTGAGAAACACAGAAAGCAGGTACCAGCTGGCTTGAAAAGGCAAAGCTTGTCTGTCTGTCTAAGGGGACGTGACCTCCAGCTGCGTTGAAGACCCTGCCCATTATTCAGGACTCCATCCCAAACACGCTCTATCTCCGGGACCATGCTAGAGGGAATAGGCAGCCACTGAGAAAGAGAACCCTAAAATATCAAGGTCTAGCCTTCAGAGTTCCCAAGGCAGCTGTCCCGAGCTGGACACTCTTGCCTCTCAGTCGGCCCAGAAGCATGGGCATCCAGCGGGGGCTGGCAGAGAAGATTCCATGTACTCACCAGACATGTTTCACCTTCCTTTGCCTCCTCTCTGGGTTCGTCTGGGAATGGCACAGATGGTGTGGGGAGACTGGCCGCTGGGATCACCTTACCATTTATAGAAGCTTCTCCTACACACCCCAGTGAGAGTCCTAATGAGGTGGGTGAGGCATCCACCTCATTACAGGTCCTTCCTGTAGTACCTGTAAGCGTTTCACTAACCACATACTTGTCACCCAATGGAAGGTCATGCTGCTTGTGCAAGACCAGCTTGGGGAGAAGAGGGGAGGTAAGAAAAAACATGCAGAGTTTGAGTTTATGATTTTTTTTTCAAGATGAGCAACTTCCTGG
Organism: Pseudorca crassidens; assembly: GCF_039906515.1. Taxonomy (NCBI): domain Eukaryota; kingdom Metazoa; phylum Chordata; class Mammalia; order Artiodactyla; family Delphinidae; genus Pseudorca; species Pseudorca crassidens. The sequence goes on from NC_090310.1 coordinate 60,595,578, forward strand.
ATCGTAGGGTTTAGGAAATGATGTCATGTTTTTCTCTTGTTTTTTTACGGTACGCGGGCCTCTCACTGTTGTGGCCTCTCCCGTTGCGGAGCACAGGCTCCAGACGTGCAGGCTCAGTGGCCATGGCTCATGGACCCAGCCGCTCCGTGGCATATGGGATCCTCCCGGACCGGGGCACAAACCCGTGTCCCCTGCATCGGCAGGCGGACTCTCAACCGCTGCGTCACCAGGGAAGCCCGATGTCATGCTTTTCTTGAAGTAGTTTGTCCAGAGCTGATGCTGAGAAGTCCCTTGGGGAGGTCAAAGAAATGTCTCCCCAGAATGCAAGCAGAAAATTGCCTAGTCCTTTCTCACCATCTGCACACGCTGATGGTCTCCACTTGCATGAGGGGCGTGAGATGCTCATCACGGTTCACTGTTCAGGTTGCAGTGTGCCAGAAAGTGCATTTGATTTGGGGTTAGAAGCACTCAGTTCCGATGCTGGCTGGGTCCTGGGCTATCACTAAACCTTGAAACCTTGGAAGCCTCCTCTGACTAGAGTGGAGGCATGCCCACCCTTCTCAACTCGATAAGTGGGGGAATAATCAAATAGGTGATGTGAGTGGGAAGTGCACGGATGTGCACCATAATGGATTAAATCCAGTTGTCACCTGGAATCAAATGTCGGTTTGATTCAGATGTGGGGAGGGGTAGGGGGGGACTGTTCTTTTTAATGAGGCAGTGGGGACAGCCCCTGAACCTGTAGCTGTGGCATGCTTTCATTCTGGCTCTGCCATGTACTCTCCGTAACACTGGAGGGTAAGTCACGGACCATCTCTGAGCCTAGCTTCTATACTGGTTACATGAAGGAGAGGGAGACTCTCATTCTACGTATTTTATTTGCTTGTTTGTTGTTTTAAGGGGATATATTTTTCAAAAGATCCTATTGTGGCTGTTTACAAGTTCCAAGGTTTCCTGTGACAGACAAGGGACTGTTAAAACGTGATAGTGCTCCAAGGGTCCATGACAGAGTGGAGATTCCCAAGGCTTCCCCCAAGCTTGGAGGGGGAGGGAAGCACCAGGACACTGTTAGGGCGCTAGGGAGAAGGTGGGAATGCTGGATCTTGAGAGAAGTGAGAGTGAATAGACAGGCGGACGGGGAAAGAGGCATCCGCATTGTGTCTCTGTGCTCTGGGCTCCCACAGCACTTGGTACATCTTAGAGCCTCTCTTACCAAATGCATCTCCCTGCACTGGGGCAATCTGGTTAGGTCTGTCCCCATCACTCACTCTCTGAAGGTCCAGGCTGTGTGTTATCCACATCTTCTCAGAACAGAGCATAGGCTTGTCACACGGCAGGAGCACACATATTTTTGAATGAGTGGATCAAACAATCAGTGTAAAGGTGGAAATAATTACCATCAATGTAGAGCCCACCCTGGGCAGGCACTGTCTAAACGCTTCACATGTATTACCTTTTCTTGTCTTCAGATCAGTCCTATGGCATGGGTACCATTTTGCTATCTTATGGGAGGGAGAAATGGGTTAACACAAGTCTGTGTGACCAGGAGATTCACACCCATATGTGAGCGACTCCAGAGCCCATCTGCTTAACCTGGAGGTTGGCCGCCTAAGTGACGTGGGACCTCAGCCTTTCCCAGGCCTCTGGCGGCTCTGTACCCATGGCCTCGTGGACTGTGGCCACTGTTGGCTCTGGCAGATGACTCGGAAGAGAGCAGAGTGTAGAGAGGTAATGGCGGGGAGAGCTGGCCCCAGCAGCAGCTGGGTGTGTGGCATGCATCCTGGCCCCTGCCGTGGCACTGGCTGGCACTCTGGGCAAGGCCCTCACTATGCTGAGTCAGTCCTGCCAGAGACCCCGAGAGCTGCGTGATTCCAAGGGGATGAGCGGATGTGAAGGGCTGCACAAGCCCTCAAGCGAGGGATAAAGAAATGGGGGGAGGGGCTGCTTATTACTACTACTGCTGTTGTTGGCCTGGCAGCCAAGAATTGGACCCTGGGCATCCCTTTCAGTGACCTGGCAGGAAAAACTGACAAGGGGACAGGGAGGCAGTGCTGCCCTTGAAGAATCCTGAAGTCACACAGACCGGGGTCCAAACTCGGCTGTGCCACCACCTCAACTCTTGGAGCCTCCGTTCCCTCATCAGTAAAGCTGAGATACAAGCCCCACGAGGATCGAAGGAGAGCATGAATACAAGTGCTCGGCATCACTTCTGTCACCACTCAGCATAACACGGTAGCACTGATGCTATTGGTATGCTCATTGCCCGTACAGCACCCCGCAGTAACGAGTGTCATAGATTTCGCGATGGGACCCACAGTGTGGACAGTGGTGCCTGCCCACCGGCCCCTTGGTTTCCCCTTGGAAAGATCTGTAGCTGATCAGTCTTGACCCCAGGGTGGTGTGGTAGAAAGATGCCCAAGTTGGATTCAGAGGAGCCCAACTAAACACCGGGCTCTGGGGCTTGCCCACTGTGTGACTTTGGCAGAATCCTTTTCCTTCTCTGAGCCTCAGTTTCCTCATCAGCCTATGCACACACCTCCCAGTGCTGTTGTGAGGTTCAGAACTCTGAAATCGTAGATATGACACTCCCCTATAGAAGGGTGGTGCCGGCGTCCCTCCGCCCTGCCTGCCGCTCTGGCCCGGCTCCCTGCAGTCTGCTAACTGCCCAGCAGTGGGGCCTTGCCTCCTTGCTCTGAGCTGACTTCACATTAGCTGCTGGAGGATTGTACCACGGCCACAGATGCAGCCACAGCCCCAGCCTGCAGGCGGGGATAATGCTGTAATTGGCATGCTGTGTCACAATTTCAGCTAATGATTTTCAATTCACAGGTGGAGTCACCCAGCCACACGCATGATGAAATTCCTGCTTGGCCACGCTTTCTGCACCTCAGACTCCATTAGGATGGAACATGCAAATATGGGCTTTAAAAAAAAAGGAGACGCTATTTGATCATTTGCCTTTTTTTCTCCCTCTAATTAAGGGATTTAGAGTTGCTGAAGATTTCACTACACGTGTAAAGGTACAAAACCTTATGAGAAGTCATCTACTCAGCCTTTTTCCCAGTGTAAGAATCCCCTTTCCTGACACATTTCTCTTGAAAACTCCGGTGACAGGGAACTCACAGTCTCAAAGCAGCCCATACACGAACCAGACAGCTCTGGCTGTAACATCCATTTCTGGGATGATTCTGTTTAAGGCATATCTTCCCCCATTTCATAGGAGTTCTGTGAAGGCAGGAGCTTTTTTCCAGATCCATCACTGCGCCATCCCCAGTGCATCACTGTGCCCAGAGCACACCGTGGGCTCTCAGGAACTGGGGTTTAAAGTGCGTTGAAAGGACCAGAAAGTTCTTCTCCTTTGAACTGAGAATCTGTCTCCTTAGAGCTTCTGCCCATTGATCCTCGCTGCTTCTCCCCACCCCTCACTGATCCCACCTGAGTCCCCCATCCCCCTCTTCACCCAACAGCCATCGTGTTCTCCCCCAAGTCTGGCAAACACCCCCATCTCTCCCAATAAGTCTGTTCTTCTCTAGGTTAGACGTCCGTCTCTCCAACCATTCTTGGTGAGTCATGATTTAGAGGCCTCTCCTCTTGATGAGATCATGTGCTCCCCTCTTCTGAAAGCTTCGATGGCTCCCAGTGGCTCCCCATGGCCTATCACAGCTCAAGTTCCTTAGTCTGGCATTCACTTCAGCGAATGTCCGGTTTAATTCTGTTTTTTCCTACCACTCTTACACGAACTCTCCTATTCAGCAAAGCATGTCTAATCATTTTTCCTGGAACCCCACATGATTGTCCCTGCCTCTATACCTGTTTATAAAATGCCCCTGCCTGGAACACCTTCCCTATTCCTACTGTATCAAGGTCTCATCGCTTCCAAGGCCCAAAGCAAGTGTCTCCTCTCCTCCTGGTCATTCCAGTATGTTGTGGAAAAAGGGTTTGTGATGAAACAAGCAAACCTAGGTTTAAGCCCCAGACACATTTCATGAGCACATATCTTTATAATCACATGGACCTTGGGCAGATCACTTAACATCTCTGAGCCTAAGGTTTCTTCTCTGAAAAATGGGTATGATGATGCCAGCACTGCTCACCCTCCAGAGCGTTCTGAGGAATCATGTGATGATACACGTAAAAGCTCTTTGTAAATGACAAGGTGCATTGACTTCTCTCCGTGTGAGCCTCTGGAACTTGTCCAGTGTCATGCATCAGGCACCTAACGATACACGATCTGACTCTGTTAGTGACGTTTCCTCAGGAGGGGAGTGTGTGAGTCTGCATGGCTGGCCACCGTTTCCTGACACCAGGCCTTGTGCCAAGTGTTTCACATCAGTTGACTTTTAAACCTCGCAACAATCCTCCCAGGGAGATAGTACAATTCCATTTTATAAATAAGAAACCAGAGGCTTAGTTAGAGAAGCTAAGGAACTTGACAAGGGTACACAGCTAACAAGTAGCAAAGCAGGATCTGAACCCGGGTCTGCTGGACAGCAGAGGCCTATCTATGTTACCCTGTCTCTGATGAATCCTCCAGTTCAGTGACACCAGGGTGTCTCTGGGTCTTGCCTTCAGGATATTGTTGTTACTGATACTGGTGACAATGATGTTAACTCAAGGCTGGACAGAAGGAAGGGCCCCTTCGGAACTAATATCAAAGCCTCAACTTCAATGTGTTTATGTCCAAATTTTCCACTCCCACCCAAACAAACAAATAAAGCAAAACCTTGGAGGGAGAGTAGACTTGTAAAAGTCCCTCACAGTTCATGTCAGTGCTCATTTCACGCAATGTCTGTCGGAGGGGTGGGAACTGGTCAGGACTGGAGACTCCAAGCCCTCAGGAAGAGAGGGAGCAGCTTAGGGAGAAGCTGAACTTGTTTTAAAAGCAGAAACTCATAAGAGCTGGAAAGAGCTGCAGAACAAGTGATGGCCACCGATTGCGGAGATTAAAAAGAGTTATTTATTGAGGGGGAGGCAGGAAAAGACCAGAGAGAGCCATTCCAGGCAGAGGAGAGCAGGTAGCCTTCTCAGGAAAAGACTGCACGTGAGTTTATGGGAAGCACCAGCGTGAAGACAGTGGGAGAGGGTGGGGGAGGCCAGCTCTGCCCGGAAACAGGCTGAGGACACGATCCTGGGGCATGAGGAAGGGACATCAGAAGGCAGCCCCGCTCAGTGCATCCGTGATGCCTCTTGACGGAAGGGTTGGTTCACTCTGTCAAGCTGTCACTCAGCCACCTGTGAGTGTGTGGCTGAAAAACCAAACAAGGAAGAGAAGAAGCCACCACCAGAAGGCTGGCGGTGTGCACAAGAGCACAGGCACCAAGAGCATGCCAGGGAACAAGAGCACAGAGGGCAGGTCCCGGGGTTTGCCTGCCAGGAAACAAGAGCACAGAGGGAAGGTCCCGGAGTTTGCCTGCCAGGAAACAAGAGCACAGAGGGAAGGTCCCGGAGTTTGCCTGCCAGGAAACAAGAGCACAGAGGGCAGGTCCCGTGGTTTGCCTGCCAGGAAACAAGAAGGACAGAGGGCAGGTCCCCGGGGAGTTGCATAAGTCCTCAGAAAGGAAGTGGCCCAGAAAGTTCATTCAGCCCAAACCTGCCTTTTACATATGGGAGAACTGAGGCCTTTGGAGAAATGATTTGCCTATGGTCACAGGATAAACTGGCCTGGGCTCAGAACTAGAAGAGCATTGAAGGTCATTTGTCCCACTTCTTCCTTCCACCAAAGAGAACAGTGAGCCCCAACACCTGGAACTAGGATGCGGGCTTCCCTGCTTGCCACACTCTGCTCTACATGCTGCCATTTTGGTCCCTTCCTTTTTTTCAGTTAAGAAACCCATCTTAGAAAGGCCTCAAGAGTCGGATATGCAAGATTAAGGAAATATTTTTCAATCTTATCAATAGCAGCAAATATTATTAACATTGTTAAATATTTGTACAATTATCACAACATTTGCTTTTATACTCACCATCTCCCCTGATCCTTACCGGGCTCCTAGGAGCAGATTTTAGTACAACTGCCATGTTATAAGGAAGAGAATGGAGGCCCAGATAGATTCTGTGTCTTAGCAGAAGCCAGACTCAAATCTAAACCTTTGACTCCTAATTTCATCCTCCTTCTTCTCCACCTCATGTCAAGTGCTAATATGGACAAATTCTTAGAAAGGCACGACCTTCTGAGACTGAACCAGGAAGAAATAGAAAATATAAACAGACCAATCACAGCACTGAAATTGAAACTGTGATTAAAAATCTTCCAACAAACAAAAGTGCAGGACCAGATGGATTCACAGATGAATTCTATGCAACATTTAGAGAAGAGCTAACACTTATCCTTCTCAAACTCTTCCAAAATATAGCAGAGGGAGGAACACTCCCAAACTCATTCTACAAGGTCACCAACACCCTGATACCAAAACAAGACAGAGATGTCATAAAAAAAGAAAACTACAGGCCAATATCACTGATGAATATAGATGCAAAAATCCTCAACAAAATACTAGCAAACAGAATCCAGCAGCACATTAAAAGGATCATACACCATGATCAAGTGGGGTTTATCCCAGAAATGCAAGGATTCTTCAGTATACGCAAATCAATCAATGTGATACACCACATTAACAAATTGAAGGATAAAAACCGTACAATAATCTCAGTAGATGCAGAAAAAGCTTTTGACAAAATCCAAAACCCATTTATGATAAAAACTCTCCAGAAAGTAGGCATAGAGGGAACTTAACTCAACATAATAAAGGCCATATATGACAAACCCACAGCCAACATTGTTCTCAATGTTGAAAAAATGAAACCATTTCCACTAAGATCATGAACAAACAAGGTTGCCCACTTTCACCACTATTATTCAACATAGTTTTGGAAGTTTTAGCCACACCAATCAGAGACAAAAAAGAAATAAAAGGAATCCAAATTGGAAAAGAAGAAGTAAACCTGTCACTGTTTGCAGATGACATGACGCTATACATAAAGAATCCTAAAGATGCTACCAGAAAACTATTAGAGCTAATCAATGAATTTGGTAAAGTAGCAGGTTACAAAATTAATGCACAGATATCTCTTGCATTCCTATACACTAATGATGAAAACTCTGAAGGAAGAATTAAGGAAACACTCCCATTTACCACTGCAACAAAAAGAATATAATACCTAGGAATAAACCTACCTAAGGAGACAAAAGACCTGTATGCAGAAAACTATAAGACACTGATGAAAGAAATTAAAGATGATACCAACAGATGGAGAGATATACCATGTTCCTGGATTGGAAGAGTCAACATTGTGAAAATGACTCTACTACCCAAAGCAATCTACAGATTCAATGCAATCCCTATCAAACTACCACTGGCATTTTTCACAGAACTAGAACAAGAAATTTCGCAATTTGTATGGAAACACAAAAGACCCCGAATAGCCAAAGCAATCTTGAGAATGAAAAAAGGAACTGGAGGAATCAGGCTCCCTGACTTCAGACTATACTACAAAGCTACACTTATCAAGACGGTGTGGTACTGGCACAAAAACAGAAAGATAGATCAATGGAACAGGATAGAAAGGCCAGAGATAAACCCACGCACATATGGACACCTTATCTTTGATAAAGGTGGCAGGAATGTACAGTGGAGAAAGGACAGCCTCTTCAATAAGTGGTGCTGGGAAAACTGCACAGGTACATGTAAAAGTATGAGATTAGATCACTCCCTAACACCATACACAAAAATAAGCTCAAAATGGATTAAAGACCTAAATGTAAGGCCAGAAACTATCAAACTCTTAGAGGAAAACATAGGCAGAACACTCTATGACATAAATCGCAGCAAGATCCTTTCTGACCCACCTCCTAGAGTAATGGAAATAAAAAAAAAATAAACAAATGGGACCTAATGAAACTTCAAAGCTTTTGCACAGCAAAGGAAACTATAAACAAGACTAAAAGACAACCCTCAGAATGGGAGAAAATATTTGCAAATGAAGCAACCGACAACGAATTAATCTCCAAAATTTACAAGCATCTCATGCAACTCAATAACAAAAAAACGAACAACCCAATCCAAAAATGGGCAGAAGACCTAAATAGACATTTCTCCAAAGAAGATATACAGACTGCCAACAAACACATGAAAGAATGCTCTACATCATTAATCATTAGAGAAATGCAAATCAAAACTACAATGAGATATCATCTCACACCAGTCAGAATGGCCATCATCAAAAAATCTAGAAACAATAAATGCTGGAGAGGGTGTGGAGAAAAGGGAACACTCTTGCACTGCTGGTGGGAATGTGAATTGCTTCAGCCACTATGGAGAACAGTATGGAGGTTCCTTAAAAAACTAAAAATAGAATTACCATATGACCCAGCAATCCCACTACTGGGCATATACCCTGAGAAAACCAAAATTCAAAAAGAGTCATGTACCAAAATGTTCACTGCAGCTCTATTTACAATAGCCCGGCGATGGAAACAACCTAAGTGCCCATCATCGGATGAATGGATAAAGAAGATGTGGCACATATATACAATGGAATATTACTCAGCCATAAAAAGAAACGAAATTGAGCTATTTGTAATGAGGTGGATAGACCTAGAGTCTGTCATACAGAGTGAAGTAAGTCAGAAAGAAAAAGACAAATACCGTATGCTAACACATATATATGGAATTTAAGAAAAAACAATGTCATGAAGAACCTAGGGGTAAGGCAGGAATAAAGACGCAGACCTCCTAGAGAACGGACTTGAGGTTATGGGGAGGGGGAAGGGTGAGCTGTGACAGGGCGAGAGAGAGTCATGGACATATACACACTAACAAATGTAGTAAGGTAGATAGCTAGTGGGAAGCAGCCGCATGGCACAGGGATATTGGCTCGGTGCTTTGTGACAGCCTGGAGGGGTGGGATAGGGAGGGTGGGAGGGAGGGAGACGCAAGAGGGAGGACATATGGGAACATATGCTTATGTATGACTGATTCACTTTGTTATAAAGCAGAGACTAACACACCATTGTAAAGCAATTGTACCCCAATAAAGATGTTAAAAAAAAAAAAAAGAAAACTACAGGCCAATATCACTGATGAATATAGATGCAAAAATCCTCAACAAAATACTAGCAAACAGAATCCAGCAGCACATTAAAAGGATCATACACCATGATCAAGTGGGGTTTATCCCAGAAATGCAAGGATTCTTCAGTATACGCAAATCAATCTATGTGATACACCACATTAACAAATTGAAGGATAAAAACCATACGATAATCTCAAAAGATGCAGAAAAAGCTTTTGACAAAACCCAAAACCCATTTATGATAAAAACTCTCCAGAAAGTAGGCATAGAGGGAACTTAACTCAACATAATAAAGGCCATATATGACAAACCCACAGCCAACATTGTTCTCAATGTTGAAAAAATGAAACCATTTCCACTAAGATCATGAACAAACAAGGTTGCCCACTTTCACCACTATTATTCAACATAGTTTTGGAAGTTTTAGCCACACCAATCAGAGACAAAAAAGAAATAAAAGGAATCCAAATTGGAAAAGAAGAAGTAAACCTGTCACTGTTTGCAGATGACATGACGCTATACATAAAGAATCCTAAAGATGCTACCAGAAAACTATTAGAGCTAATTAATGAATTTGGTAAAGTAGCAGGTTACAAAATTAATGCACAGATATCTCTTGCATTCCTGTACACTAATGATGAAAACTCTGAAGGAAGAATTAAGGAAACACTCCCATTTACCACTGCAACAAAAAGAATATAATACCTAGGAATAAACCTACCTAAGGAGACAAAAGACCTGTATGCAGAAAACTATAAGACACTGATGAAAGAAATTAAAGATGATACCAACAGATGGAGAGATATACAATGTTCCTGGATTGGAAGAGTCAACATTGTGAAAATGACTCTACTACCCAAAGCAATCTACAGATTCAATGCAATCCCTATCAAACTACCACTGGCATTTTTCACAGAATAGAACAAAAAATTTCGCAATTTGTATGGAAACACAAAAGACCCCGAATAGCCAAAGCAATCTTGGGAAAGAAAAACAGAGCTGTAGGAACTAGACTCCCTGACTTCAGACTATACTACAAAGCTACAGTAATCAAGACAGTATGGTACTGTCACAAAAAAGGAAATAGAGATCAATGGAACAGCATAGAGAGCCCAGAGGTAAACCCACGCACATATGGTCACCTTATCTTTGATAAAGGAGGCAAGAATATACAATGGAGAAAAGACAGCCTCTTCAATAAGTGGTGCTGGGAAAACTGGACAGCTACATGTAAAAGTATGAAATTAGAATACTCCCTAACACCATACATAAAAATAAACGCAAAATAGCTTAAAGACCTAAATGTAAGGTCAGACACTATAAAACTCTTAGAGGAAAACATAGGCAGAACACTCTATGACATAAATCACAGCAAGATCCTTTTGGAGCTACCTCCTAGAGAAAAGGAAATAAAAACAAAAATAAACAAATGGGACCTAGTGAAACTTAAAAGTTTTTGCACAGCAAAGGATACCATAAACAAGACGAAAAGACAATCCTCAGAATGGGGGAAAATATTTACAAATGAAGCAACTGACAAAGGAGTAATCTCCAAAATTTACAAGCAGCTCATGCAACTTAATATCAAAAATCCAAACAACCCAATCCAAAAATGGGCAGAAGACTTAAATAGACATTTCTCCAAAGAAGATATACAGATTGCCAACAAACACATGAAAGGATGCTCAACATCACTAATCATTAGAGAAATGCAAATCAAAACTACAGTGAGGTATCACCTCACACCAGTCAGAATGGCCATCATCAAAAAATCTAGAAACATTAAATGCTGGAGAGGGTGTGGAGAAAAGGGAACCCTCTTGCACTGTTGGTGGGCATGTAAATTGATACAACCACTATGGAGAACAGTATGGAGGTTCCTTAAAAAACTAAAAATAGAATTACCATATGACTCAGCAATCCCACTACTGGGCATATACCCTGAAAAAACCCATAATTCAAAAAGAGTCATGTACCACAGTGTTCACTGCAGCACTATTTACAATAGCCAGGACATGGAAGCAACCTAAGTCTCCATCGACAGATGAATGGACAAAGAAGATGTGGCACATATATACAATGGAATATTACTCAGCCATAAAAAGAATCGAAACTGAGTTATTTGTAGTGAGGTGGATGGACCTAGAGACTGTCCTACAGAGTGAAGTAAGTCAGAAAGAGAAAAACAAATGCCGTATGCTAACACATATATATGGAATCTAAAAAAAAGGTTCTGAAGAACCTAGAGGCAGGACAGGAATGAAGATGCAGACATAAAGAATGGGCTTGAGGACATGGGGAGGGGGAAGGATAAGCTGGGACAAAGTGAGAGAGTGGCATTGACATCTATACAGTATCAAATGTAAAATAGCTAGTGGGAAGCAGCTACATAGCACAGGGAGATGAGCTCGGTGCTTTGTGACCACCTAGAGGGGTGGGATAGGGAGGGTCGGAGGGAGGCTTAAGAGGGAGGGGATATGGGGACATATGTATACGTATAGCTGATTCACTTTGTTATACAGCAGCAACTAACACAACAATGTAAAGCAATTATACTCCAGTAAAGATGTTAAAAAAATAATAACAACAATAAATGGAAAAAAAGATGTTTAAGCTCACTCACGTGCTGGATGCTTAGAGTAACTTGTATATGTACAGCGTTTCACTTTATTTTTACCACCTGACATAACGTAAGTTACTTGACTATAAATGTGATTTACGCAGAATCTAAAGGTTTGGGAAGAGGTGAAGAGCTGTCCAGGGGAGTGAAGTGGGGAAGGCATAGGCTGGGCTGGGAGTCCATAGCTTCAGGCGGCTCTGTCTGGCCCCAGCCCTGCTGCTCACCCACAGGCGGGCTCAGAGCCAGACGCCCCGTCTCAGGGCCCATCTCCCCAGCCTCCAAAGTGCTAAGAGAATTGAGGTGGTTAGTTTACACAGGCACTGCCTGTGTAACCTGGGCCCTTCCCATGGTGCCTGAAGAATCAACAGATCTTCCACAGAGGTCTCGAAAGACAAGAAGAAAGATTAGAGGGAGGGGAAAATATTTTTCTATATTCCATGCATTCATCCACCTCACATTTATTATGTCCACCATGTGCAAGGCTCTCTTTAGACATTTTGGAAAATTCAAACATAAACACATTTCATGAAGGGCAATTTGTACCAAAACCTTTAAAAGTATACATATACAAGTGCATATAACAAAATGATCCATAAATTTGTTAATAAAAGGAAATACTTTGGAAAAAATGTAAATGTTCAATAATAGGAAATTTATTAACTTGTGGCAGATCCATACATTATGCAGGTATTAAAAGGGATGATGTAGATACATGAGAATTTGACACTGAAAGATGTTCATGTTTTAAAAAAATGTATGTAGGGGCTTCCCTGGTGAGCAGTGGTTGAGAGTCCGCCTGCCGATGCAGGGGACACGGGTTCGTGCCCCGGTCCAGGGGGATCCCACATGCCGCGGAGCGGCTGGCCCATGAGCCATGGCCGCTGGGCCTGCGCGTCCAGAACCTGTGCTCCACAACAGTGGAGGCAACGTGAGAGACCTGCGTACCCAAAAAGAAAAAAAAAAGTATGTATGAATGAACATATTTAAATAAGTATTAATATATATGAGTGTGATACATATACGCACACTTGCTCTCAGAAGAAAATCTAGTCAAATATATAGAAGGCTACATACGAGAATGGAAATAGTGGTCTATGTGGTGTGATTAAAAGATAATCTTGTGTGGCACATATATACAATGGAATATTACTCAGGCATAAAAAGAAATGAAATTGAGTTATTTGTAGTGAGGTGGATGGACCTAGAGTCTGTCACACAGAGTGAAGTCAGAAAGAGAAAAACAAATACCATATGCTAACACACATATATGGAATCAAAAAACAATGGTTCTGATGAACCTAGGGTCAGGACAGGAATAAAGACGGAGACGTAGAGAATGAACTTGAGGACATGGGGAGGGGTAAGGGTAAGCTGGGACAAAGTGAGAGTGGCATTGACATATATACAGTATCAAGTGTAAAGTAAATAGCTAGTGAGAAGCAGCCACATAGCACAGGGAGATGAGCTCGGTGCTTTGTGACCACCTAGAGGGGTGGGATAGGGAGGGTGGGAGGGAGACGCAAGAGGAGGGGATATGGGGACATATGTATACGTATAGCTGATTCACTTTGTTATACAGCAGCAACTAACACAACAATGTAAAGCAATTATACTCCAGTAAAGATGTTAAAAAAAAAGATAATCTTGATACTGTATGCAATTCTGTATTCTTTCAATTTTTATGAATCGTATCACATATTTTTATAATCAGAAAAACAACATATTCTCATTTTTAAAAAATCAGAAAACAACATTTTCATTAAAAAAATAACGTCATATTTACTGATGTTAATGATATAGAGTAACATAAAAAAAGATTTAAAAACTTTATAGGGTAATCCAATTTTGATACACCTATAAAGGTAAGAATTTTAAATGTAGGAATTTTTTCTTTTTTCTTTTTTTGCGGTACGCGGGTCTCTCACTGTTGTGGCCTCTCCTGTTGCAGAGCACAGGCTCCGGACGCACAGGCTCAGCGGCCATGGCTCACAGGCCTAGCGGCTCCGTGGCATGTGGGATCTTCCCGGACCGGGGCATGAACCCATGTCCCCTGCATCGGCAGGCGGACTCTCAACCACTGTGCCACCAGGGAAGCCCATGTAGGAATTTTTTTAATTCAAGTGTAGCTGATTTACAATATTGTATAAGTTACAGGTGTACAATATACTGATTCACAAGTTTTACAGGTTATACTCCATTTATAGTTATTATAAAATATTGGCTATATTCCCTGTGTTGTACAGTATATTCTTTTAGTTTATTTCATACCTAATAGTTTGTACCTCTTAATCCCATCTCTATATTGTCCCTCCCCTTCTCTCTCCCCATTGGTATCCACTAGTTTACTCTCTATATCTCTGAGTCTGCTGTTTTGTTATTAAATGTAGGAATTTTAAAAGCTTAGAATGTTGTACAACAAAATGCAAATGATTTGTATTCCCTGATTTTGCTTTGCTGTATTGTCTGCTGTCTAGAATGAATATGCATAAATTATTAACAGGAAAGTAAAATTATGTACCAGGAAATTTTTTATTTTTCTAAAAAAAGTATTAATAAAATAGAATCCCTGCCTCTAAAGAGTTAACTCTAACAGTCTAACAGAGGAGATGAGAAGAGAAAACCTGACAACACTGTGCAGCAGCGTTCTGCAGGCTTACTTGCTATGAGAAGGGAACAATAACAGTGAAGAGGACTTGAGGAGAGATTCATGGAAGACATTTGAGCCACTCCTTAAAAGGTAGATATGAACAAACAAAAATTGGAGGAAAGGGCATTCTTAGCAGGGAAAAGGCAGGGAAGAGGCTTGATCACACATGATCAACTCTTCTCTGTAAGCTGCCCGCCTTTCCCAGCCAACCATCGTGCTTAGTTATCAAGTTTGTCCACACCTTTTCAAACAGCCCGCTCTGAATGAGTGCAAAGGGTGCACTTTCCATCCTGTTTTGATCTTGTTGTATACTGGATGAGGGAAAGAAACATGGATTTGGCGCTAGGTGACTTATGAGTGAATTATTTTACAGTTTGAATTATTGGTTCTTGGCTGGGTTTGACTGGCAATTTTCATCTTCACCGAATGTATCTGATACTAAAGGTTCTTCAGTTCTCAAGGACAAGTGGGGATTTCCCACGCATCAGATTTAGCTCTTAGTTTCATGCATCTATAAAGAAAGGTATAAACTACAGAGGGCTCAAGCTTGTGCTGGCATAACATGGCCCTTCACAGCAAGGAAGTTACTGACTTTAAACCGGAAGAGTGACTGGCAAACAATGCTAGAACCCTGTCTGCTGGAAGAGAGTCAGGACACTAGAAGTTCTGGGAACGGCTCTGTTCACCGCTCTGGAGCATGAAGTCCTGGAAAGTCCAAGTAGGCTGACTCTCAGAGAGGTGGCAATATTCACAGGACTTGTGCACAGGGAACATGAGAGGAAGTGGAATTTCAAGTCAATCGAGACACAGGACCAATTAAAGAATTTACGAGCCACTAACTGCTTCCAACAGGCCCCACACACTTGGCCTCTCTTCAGCTTTGCCCCGCAGCAAAACAGCCAGGAGGACTTCCTCTGGCTCAGAGTCTCTGTCCTTAATGATTATATTTGGGTGACATTTGAGCAGTTAATTAGATAACTGGAAACTTAGTGCTAGTCCTGGCTCTTCACTAATTTACTTGGAGACCTTGGAAATGTGGGGTTTGGTGTCAGTCAGTAGGTCAGACCTTCTCTTCAGCCCCTACACCATCACACGTTCTACACACTCTCATCCAAAACACCTCTTTGGACACAGTGATGGTCAACAAGTGTGGCCCATTCTCTGACCTTCTCTGAGAATCTCAACAAAATGACCTTTGTATGTTTCACACCCCCAAGTCTTAAGGTTTAGGACTGTAGATTTAAATTATTATCAAAAGAGCACTGAAAAAAATAGACACACACACAATGATGCCTGCATATACTTGTGTGTGCTTAGACAATAACTGAAAAGATTTAAAAGAAGGTGCTAACGGTGGTTTTTCTCTAGGGAAGAGACCTAGAGTCTGGTGGTTAAGGAAACAAAGAGACTGACTTTTCACTGTATCCTCATTGAATTCATTTACCGGATACATATTAAGTTAGGAATGCCAACTGACTGCATATAAAAGAGACCTGAGAAACAGTGACTTAAGCAAACAAGGGATTTTATTATTCTTACTAAATAAGAAGTCTGGGGCAGGCTGTCCAGAGCTGGTACCATGTTATTAAGGACGCAGGCTCCTTCCAGCTCTCTGTTCCCCTTCCTGAGATTCTGGCCTGCATCAGGCGGCAAGCTCACAGACAGCTGCTATACCTCTAGGCACGACCCCTGTGTTTCAGGCAAGAAGGTGAAAGGGCAAAGGGCAGTGCCTGCCGATTATGACCACTTAAAAGAGTTGTCTGGTAACCCTCCTCAGCTTACTTCTACTTACATTTCATTGCTCAGAACTTGTGTGGCTCTGTCACTTCTGACTGCAAGGGAGGCTGGGACATATTGCCACCTCATGTAAAACTGGGGTTCTGTTAGTAAGAATGGAGAGAAAGGATACGAGCTTTGTAATTAGTAGTGTCTGTCATATATGTGTTGTCTTTTTAAAATTAAGACTTTGTCTTTTTAGAGAAGTTTTGGGTTCACAGCAAAATTGAGGGAAAGGTACAGAGATTTTTCATATACCCTCAGCCGCCACACATGTATAGCCTCCCCCACTATTAGTATCCCCCAGCAGAGGGTACAATTGTTACAACTGATGAACTTACATTGACACATCACAATTAGTGAAAGTCCATAGTTTACATGGGGGTTCACTCCTGGTGTTATATACTCTGTGGGTTTGGACAAATGTATAATGACATGTAGCCATCATTATAGTATCACACGGAATAGCTTCACTGCCCTAAAAATCCGCTGTGCTCTGCCTATTCATCCTACCCCTCCCCAGTCCCTGGTAACCACTGATCTTTTTATTGTCTCCATAGTTTTGTCATTTTCAGAGTGTCATGTAGTTGGAATCATACAGTGTTTAGCCTTTGCAGGTTGCATTAGTAATTAGATTAGTAATTAAATTAAATTAGTGATATGCATTTAAATTTCCTCCGTGTCTTTTCATGACTTAATAGCTCGTTTCTTTTTAATGCCAATGATATCCCATTTTCTTCATGTACGGTGTATTTATCCATTTACCTACTGAAGGACATTTGGTTGGTTCCAAGATGTAATTATGAAGAACGCTGATATAAACAACCGTGTGCAGGTTTTTGTGTGGACATAAATTTTCAGTTCCTCAGTGTAAGAGCATGTTTAGTTTTGTAAGAAATTGCAAAACTGTCTTCCAAAGTGGCTGTGACATCTTGCATTCCCATCAGCAAAGAATAAGAGTTGCCATTGCTCCACAGTCTCTCCAGCCTTTGGTGTTGTCAGTTTTCTAGATCTGGGTCATTCTGATAGATGTGTATTGTCTTAAAATATATATATATATTTATTATATGTTTTATGTAATGTATATATACATGTATATATACATATATACATATGTTATATATATGTATATATACATATATATTTTATGTATATGTACTTTATACATATACATACCAAAAATCCTTGAAATAAGGGGAGCAAAGAGTCACCATGAGAGAAGTGACTGTGTGACTGGTGGTGTGGGGAACTTAATGGACTCCCCCCAAGCAACACAAACATCTAACTGGTGAAAATTATTAAAAAATCATATAACGTCTCTGGAAATTATTCTACAGCCATACAGCAAATGCATTTACTTAAGAAAAACTCCTAAATCTCAGTAGGAAGAGCGAGAGCCTGTGACATTGGGGTCACGTGCCCCTCCCCCAGCTCCACGTGGTGAAATCTTCATCCAGGCAGGGATTCTTTCTCCAGCGCCCATTCACCTGCGCTATGTAAAAGCCGGGCCTTGACCTGAGAGAGTATGGGTTTTAGGGATATTCCGTCCCAGTGTTTTGGCTTTTGTTTTGTTTTGAACAGCAGAGCTTCTTTTTAAGAACTGCTTTGGTTCTCCTAGGATTGTAAAGCCCAGAGCCCCCATTATGACAGAAAGCAAGAAATAGGACCAAGAATTGAGATATCCAGGTTTAAGTTGCTGCTTTCTTGAGCAAATCACTTCCCCTCTCTGAATTTCCACTTCCTCAAGAGAAAAAACAAAAACAAAAACATTTAGGAAACAGGAAGACAACTCCGGAGAGTCCCAAAGACTCAAGAGCCATGATCTGACTCTGCAGCCCCACAGCCTCCCCCTCCTGAATTCGGCTCCCTCTCCTCCCATCTCCTCTCGTGCTCTCTCTGTCTCTTTCTCTCTCACATCCATTAAAACGTTTATCTCCTGCAAAGCGCCGGAGGAGGACGTACTGAACTGTGAGGATTTAGTATAGGTGGTTAGAGCTTCCAATACCTGATTATATCAGAAGACTTAAGGCAAAAATCATGTTCTAGTGGAACAGCTAAGACCTGCATCTGGGAGGAAACAGAGGTAAGGAGGCAATTCCTACATAGAGGGAAACTTGGGAACAAGAAGGGTGGGGCTGAAATAGACATACAAGTCAAGTAGGTCATAAGTAAGTAGGTTTGCTTCCTCCCTCTTTCCTCCTACTTTCCCTACTCTCCTTCATCTCTTGGGAGTAGAAGAGAAAGAAGGAGAAAAGACCTCCAAAGCCTGCCATGTGCCAGCCACTGTGTTGGGTTCTGTACAGCTTCCCACTCCTCAGTCACTCATATAGCACGTTCATGGGTTTTGCCATGTCTACACACCAGCTATACCATTATCTACTTAGTAGTTTTCTTTCTTTTTTTTTTACATCTTTATTAGAGTATAATTGCTTTACAATGGTGTGTTAGTTTCTGCTTTATAACAAAATGAATCAGTTATACATATACATATGTTCCCATCTCTTCCCTCTTGCGTCTCCCTCCCTCCCACCCTCCCTATCTCACCCCTCCAGGTGATCACAAAGCACCGAGCTGATCTCCATGTGCTATGCGGCTGCTTCCCACTAGCTATCTATTTTATGTTTGGTAGTGTATATATGTCCATGCCTCTCTCTCGTTTTCTTTAAATCAACTCTCTTGTTTTCGTTAACTTATATACCTACTTTAGCCGTCTACCAATCAATATCTATAGAATGGTTTGGTATGTTAGTTATTTTTCTAATGCGTATTTAAATAAACATATAACTATTAGAATTAAAAAAATATTTGTCCCCATGTCATAGTTACTCATGCCGCACTTCAGGGTACATCTACATTAGCTCATTCAGTCTTTGCCACTACTCTCAGAGGTAAGGTTAATGGTCCTCATCCTACCTATGAGGAAATTAAGGTTCAGAGGGGTTAAGCAACTTGCTCAAGGTCACGAAACTAGCAAAGGCAGAGTAAGACTTGAAGCCACTTCCGTTTCTAAGGCCTACACTATTTCTCCTAACACTGCCCTGCCGTGGGAAGGGAGGAAGAAAGGAGCTCTACAAAAACAGGGTCCTCTGCAGAGTCAATGCATTTGGTCCAGCCAGCCTGTTCAGTCCCTATGAAGAGCCAAGCCCCATGGACATTCTTGCCTCCCCTGCAAACTCCTGGCTTCCTCCACCACGATCAAGCCCTGTTTCTGGCACAAACCCGGTGCTTGACTTGTTTGTCAAGCGGTGGCTCTGCTCCAAGGGCAGATTCTGCTGTGGCTGTCCTGGTGTCAAGGCTCCTAGGAGTCATCCTGAATCCTGCCCTTTTTGCTGCCATCACTCAGAGCACTGCTTTTGTTTCAGCTTCTTGCCCAGGCAGACAGGCCAAGGCTTTGCCCTCAAGTTGGGACTTGAGTAGGGCTTGGTATTTTAGGCAGTGGATTTATGACAGTAGGCATTTCTTCTGGAACAGTTTGACAGCATTCTTCAGTCTTCTCTTTTCACCAACAGCATCTGGTTGCCTAAGGCAGAGAGGACACACTTGCTTGGCAAAGAAGGTCAGGATTCTCTGCTACCTCCCCCTGGGTCCCTCCGCCTCGGTCCTGCTGGGGTGTGGTCCTTCTATGAAACTGAGGGAACACGGCCAGAGTCATGTGGGGACTTAGACTCGGCGTACCTCCTGCTACATTCTCAGCCCTGCCAGTGGCTGGCTCTGGGTTTGAAGGATGTGGGGTTGAGAGATTGAAGAAGAGTGTCAGGAGTAATAGGGCAAAGGAACTGATATTTATTATGGGTCTCCTATGTGTGAGACACTGTACTAGATACTCCATATCTGTTATCTCACTGAATTCTCTCAGTAACCTACAACCTTAACAAGTAGGTGCTATCATGCTCATCTTACAGATGAGGAAATCCAAGTCTGGAAAGTTAAGTAACTTGGTTAAGGCCACACAGCTATGAAAAGACAGGGCCAAGATTCAAACCCAGGTCTGTTTGACTCCAAAATCCCTGGTCTTTTCCCTACATCAGGCTACCTCATCTCTGGATGGGATATATTACAAGAGGCCTTGGAGATCGTCTAGTTCAGGATCTCCCAGGCTGTGTGCCTCACAACAGCAGTTCCTCAGGGAGGAGAAGGAGGTCAGAAGATTTTGGAGAAAGTTGGTTTAAATAAAATCAAATTGATGTCTTTACCAGAGAACCATCACGGAAAGTTAGAGCTGGAAAAGAGAGCTTGGTGACTAAGTAATCCAGGCCAGGCTACATGCGGAAAGTGAGGCCAGGGGGCTGAGGTCTCGCGTCGCTGGGATCCAGCACTGGGCCCCCGCCCACAGTCCATGTGCAGTGTGAGACTTAAGCTATCGTGGTGGGAAATCAAAACGCAGTGCTTGTGAGCCTGCACACCATCTGTGGGGACTGGGTGGAGAAAAGGGGGCACTGTATCCAGTGCCTCCTGCTAGGGAGCCTTCGAGGTAGGTCCTTAGAAAGACAGGACTAGCTGCTCCAGACTCCAGGGGGCAGATACTGGGCCTTTCTCAGACTCTGCCTCTGCGGCTCTGTGTGCCCTTGTTGTTGGGTGGGTGGGGGTGGGGGGGGGGTCACCTCCCCTCTCTCTGAGCCTGTTTCCTCATATCCAAGAAGAAGGAGGTTGAGTTTGTGATGTTTCTCTGTGGATGTTCAATGGAAGGGAGCTTCAAGTCAAAGGGCAAAGCATAGCTGACATCCTACTACCTCTCACTTCCCCTGCGCTATGGCCTCACCCATTTAATCCCTGGCCATTTACTGGGCATGTTTTTTCTCTTGAGGTTATAGAACCCATGTTCGAGAGACTCAAGGCCCAGGATGGGCAGACCCGTGCTCCTGGCAGAGTATAAATTAAATTACAACTACTTTGCCTGGGCAAGAGTGGGCCTGATGGGGCTGCAGCCTGAGCTGCAGGAGGGAGAGCCAGCTTGCCCTGAGGGACCCTCGCAAGAGCTCAGCCCCTTGCCCTCTGCTGGGCCCACAGCCACAGGCACAGGCCAGGGCCAGGCCCTGATGGCTAGAGCGCTGAGGTATTGACACAATTCTGCCTGTTGCCATGATTACCCAGAACAGTCCCAGGACGTGGATCCTACCAGTTCTAAAGCTCAAAAGCTCCCTGAGCTCAGAGATCACCTTTCCATCCTGCACTCCCTCCCCTCTCAGTGGGCATTTTTCTGAGGTCAGAGGTAGGCGTTGGGTAACCGTCCGAGAGGAAGTGCTCTCTGCAGTTCAGATTATCTCTGGAGTCCAGCTCAATTCTGAAATTTGGCCAGGAGGATGGCCATGATGATAATGGGTCTGCAAACCCAATTCTTCTTGGAATGTTTTCAGGGACTACCCTCTGACTGGAGTTACTTGGTGTAGAGATGTCTGGCTGCATGAGACAGAAGCATCACGATTAAGGTATTCAGTAGCTGATGGGCTGTCACGTTGAAGAGGGATTAGCTTTGTGTGGAATGAGCTCTAACGTAGAGGCACCTGAGTGGCAGGTTTAGCTCAACATAAGGGCCACACTTTCCAGAACTCAGATCAAGAGAAACAGTACTTCAAAAGATGCTGGATTTGTCCACCACTGCAGGACAAGTGGAGGCTCAATGACCGCGACAGAAATGTTTTGGAGACAGCTGGCAGACCAGCTGGGGTCAAGGGGGTTACACTAGATGGTCAATTTAAGGGCCCTTTCAGTGTGGAGACTTGAATTCTAGAAAATTCCTGAGAAGATGCTTGCCCTTTGGGGCAGAGGTTGTCCAGTAGTGCCTGGATCCTTCCTGAAAGAAATCATTTCTCCAAAAACCTCTGGATTTATAGAAATCACATCCTTTCCCTCACCACCAACCATCATTCCTCGTTTGAGGCCTACTAATAAACACATGGAGCTCTCAACTTCTTTTAAGATTTCTCTCTTCACTTTTGAAATTCCTGGAGAATAAATAAGCACAGTCTTCCTTGTTGAGACATCTGTCCCATAAACTGGGATTTCAGTGCCAGGAGCTGCTTGGGCTGGGGGGGTGGGGTTAAATGTGTGTGTGTGTGTGTGTGTGTGTGTGTGTATTTCCTCCACTTTCTTTGCCAAGCTGGCATCATTTTACACTTGTGATTGATGGCTCATGGATTAATTCCTCTGTTTTGGTTTCTGATGAGATGATTAGAAATTTGGCTTCTGTTCACTGCCATCTTCACTCTGCCTTGGGCTGTTTGGGAAGCAGAATGTCAATTTGACCTTTTTACTGCTCTTCCAGAGAGAGTGAATAATGGTCAGGAACGACTGGAGAGGCCTGAGATACCCCCACATCCTTACATCATGGAAAGTCTGACTGTTTCCCCCAGTGATTTGCCATAGTGCAGGTTCTGAAACCAGATATCAAGGGAGAACTCATAGAGGAACAGGATCAGACTTGAACTCAGAAAATTCAAAAGGATTCAGTCTTGGGTCCCCCACTCTTTGGACCTCAATTTTCTCATCTGTAAGTTGGAGATTCATTTATTCATTAACTCAACAGAGCACTGTATGCAAGAAAAAATAACTTTCTCTACTTGTGGAATTGCTACACGTATGAGTTGAGATATGTCTGAAAAAGTTTTATAAATTATAAAGTACGTTGGAAAGAGAAGGGGTTGTTATATATAAGATGAGATCTAGAATATTTTTTCCTTTCTAATAAAGTCCATTATGTTCAGTTCTAGGGAAATGTTTCTTAGCAATGATCCTACATCTTTTGTGGCTGACACCAGTGGAAATAGAGTAGATGAGAACAGCTATTGTCCTTCCTTCCATCCCATCCAAAGTGAAAAGTCAACACATTTATGAGAGAATAGAGGATGACTGCCTTCTATGCTTCAGTTCTCTTCAGTTAGCTGAAAGTCTGCTTAACTGCTGGGATCTCTCTAGACACACAGTCTTCTAAGAAGCGCCTCACATGCCCCAAGTTGTATAAGAATTCAAGGCCACTTTTCTGTTCTGGGGAAGCTTAGGAAGATGTAGTGATCATAAACAAAAACACAACAAAAACCCATCACTTAGAGACATCTTTGCCATTCACCATGGGCCTCTGTCTCCTCAACTTACCAGGAAGAGCTGTTGTGATGCTCCAATGAGACAATGTTGTGAAAGCACTTTGTAAAGTTAAAAGGCCAGGTACCAATGTCAGGTATTATTTTTCCATGCTTACCACCTGAACTTGTGGTAGCCCTTGTGATGCCTGCTTGTCTCCATGCTTCCTGGTTACCAGTCCCGGCTTGGGCTGCAACCACAAGTGATAAAACCTAATGGTCTGATCATTACCTCAATAATTTTCCAACACTTGTATTTTCTGAGTCATTCTCTCTCCTTCTGAATACGTGCAAGGATCATTCTCCCAACACGGAAGTTGAAAACTGATTTCACCTGGTAGCCCAGCTGTTTGGCTGATGCCACCCTGTTACCACAAAGTGTAGCTCCATTTCCTTTTTCTATTTAAGCTACAGTCATTCTAAGTCATAGCCACCTACAAGCTAATGAATGTGATTTTATTTCCAAGCCCTGATGACGGTTCTGAGACAGACGTTCTACTTGCAACATCCCCCAGACACGTTCTACTTAGCATTTCTAAAGCACTTCGTGTCACAAAGGAATTTATGATTTGTTTTTATAAGTTCTTCCTTAGAACCTCCTTAAAAGTGTGGTCCATAAGACACTGGTGAAGATTTCAGTGTCCTGGGTGACACCATCAACATGACAAATCACCATTTCCATGGATAAGAGTTATATGATTAAGTCCTCCTGTAAATTCCTATGGGGTCGATTAAGTTTTGACATTAATAATAAAGGGATTGTGAGAGGTTCATCAAAGAACCAATGAAAGTGACTGGTACTGATGGCCTTTCAAAACTCCACCAAGTAAGCTAATGAGTTCCAGGTGCATTTTCCTCCAGCTGGTACAAACATTTCTCTCCTTCCTATATGGGTATCTTAATTTTCTCAAAGGTGGAACAGGGAGTCTGAGGCCCTGAGAAGAGAAATGACTTGCCCACAGTCATTGAGTGAATCGGCTGCAGAGCCAAGACCACAGTGCTTGGTACAAAGTAAGTGCTAGATAAGTAAATACTGGATAAATGAATGACTGATTGAACCCAAATCTGTTATGCGTTTTTCTCCCCTGACTGTGCTCTACAAGAAACTTTTTAGATTCCTACCATATTTTCTACCCTTCAGAAGTGAGGCTACTTTCCTCAAGCCTAACTAAGCCCTAGTCCTCACTGTCCAGTATGACAGCCACAAGTCACATGTGATTACTGAGCACTTGAAATGTGGCAGGTCCAAATAGATGGGCTGTAAATGAATCTCAAATTTTGAAGGATTAGTGTGAAAGAAGACTGTAAAATATCTCACTACTAATTTTTTTATATTGTTCAACCAATAATGTTCAACCAATAATAGTTTGGATACACTGGGTTAAATAAAATATTATTAAAATCAATCACATTTCTTTTTTAATATGGCTACTGGAAAACTTTAAATTCCATGTATGGCTTTCCTTTGTGTCTTGCATTACAATTCTATTGAACAGCACTGCAATCTACTCTATAGAAGCTTTAGAAAAAGAATTATATATTGGAGGGTTGGGGGAGATGAATAAAATAGGTGAGAGAACTTATGAGATACAACCTTCCAGTTATAAAATAAATAAGCCACAGGGATGTAACATACAGCACAGGGAATATAGTCAATAATATCATAGTAACTTTGCATGGTGAGAGATGGTAACTACTAGATTTATCGTGGTGATTATTTTGTAATGTATAAAAATATCAAATCACTATGTTGTGTAAAAAAAGAAAAAAGCTTTAAAAATGAACAAAAAAGAATTGTATATGAGTTGTCAACCTTTCAGTAAAAGCTCCTTTGTCCAGGCTATCTGAGAACCTAGGAAATAAAGGTGAGAGTAATTAACTTTCTTCACGACAACAGCAACAAAATTCCTCCTTCTTTTCTCTACCTTAACCCTTTCCCTAAAGTTTCCATTGCAGTCTCTTTAACCACACACCTGAAAAGCTGGGAAATCCACTGAAGTATTGCTGGGTGGCTGGCAAATTAAAACAACCTCATTGTCATTAATATTGCTGGGTTATGGTAGCTGAACAACCAGGATTAAACAGGGAGTGGGTGAGGTACATCGTCGGCATCATCGTAATTCCTCCTGTGTACAGCAGACAGCACCAGAGAAGATTCCTTCCATAATCAGTGTATTTGTCAAGTGAGGGCCTCTGATTCTCCTACTGTAATGATGAGGGTAGTCTCCCATTCTAGTCCCTCGAGGGTCAGGTCCAAAAAAACTCTCATCTGTGAATTTCCTAACCAGTATCATATCAACACTGAATGAAATAATGGATGGATAAGGGCTTTGGACCATACAAAACACTGTAATGGCATCAATACCTCCCTCTCTCTCACACACACCCCTTTCTACCTGGATAATTCAAACCCGTCCTTCAAAAGTCAGCTCAACCACCAGCTCCTCCAGGAAGCCTTCCTGGAATGCCTGGCTTGAGCTTTAATAGCCCTCCTCTGGGCTTCCAGAGCCTCTCACACTACACTGTTATTGAATGTTTCTTGTCTGTCACCTCCTCTGATCTGGAGGGTAATGGTCCAAGTCTGCATCCTTCCTGTTTGCATCTCAGGGGAGGTATGGAGCCTGGCAGAGTGGGTATGCATACATGTTTGTTGACAGATTCTTACTGATGAAATTTAAGGTGCTGCTTTCACAAAGTCTCCCCCCATCTCTTGACCAGACATAATCTTGCTTTACTCTGAACAACTCAGGGCATTTTCTGTCTTCTCTTGTGGGATTGTAGCAAGTCCCTTCACCCTCTGAGCCTGATGAAAGCAACAATACTCACGCTGATGCTGCGGGAGCAGAGAGCTGGGAAGGTGCTCTGAAGGGATTGAGGGAGAGGAGCAACTGGGCAAAAGGCTTGAATTCTTTTTTAAAAAAATTTATTTTATTGAAGTATAGTGGATTCACAATGTTGTGTTAATTTCTACTGTGCAGCAAAGTGATTCAGTTATATACATATATACATTCTTTTTATATTCTTTTCCATTATTGTTTATCACAGGATATTGAATATAGTTCCCTGTGCTATACAGCAGGACCTTGTTGCTTATCCATCCCATATATAATAGTTTGCATCTGCTAACCCCAAACTCCCAATGCAACCCTCCCCCTCCCTCCCTCTTGGCAACCACAAGTCTGTTCTCTACGTCTGTGAGTCTGTTTCTGTTTTGTAGATAGGTTCATTTGTGTCACATTTTAGATTCCACATATAAGTGATATCATATGGTATTTGTCTTTCTGACTTCACTTAGTATGATAATCTCTAGTTGCATCCATGTGGCTGCAAATGGCATTATTTCATTCTTTTTTTATGGCTGAGTAGTATTCCATTGTATATATGTACCACATCTTTATCCATTCATCTATTGATGGACATTAAGTTGTTTCCATGTCCTGGCTATTGTGAACAGTGCCGTTATGAACATAGGGATGCATGTATCGTTTTGGGGTTTTTGGGGGGTTTTGGGGTTTTTTATTAATACTTTATTAAGAGTATAATACTTATACTCTTAAGTATTATAAATACTTAAATAAATAAAGTATTTATACTTTATTAAGAGTATAATTGTTTTACAATGGTGTGTTAGTTTCTGCTTTATAACAAAGTGAGTCAGTGATACATATACGTATGTCCCCATATCCCCTCCTCTTGCGTCTCCCTCCCACCCTCCCTATCCCACCCCTCTAGGTTGTCACAAATCACCGAGCTGATCTCCCTGTGCTATGCGGCTGCTTCCCACTAGCTATCTATTTTACGTTTGGTAGTGTATATATGTCCATGCCACTCTCTCACTTTGTCCCAGCTTACCCTTCCCCCTCCCCGTATCCTCAAGTCCATTCTCTAGTAGGTCTGCATCTTTATTCCCGTCTTGCCCCCAGGCTCCTCTGACCATCTTTTTTTTTTTTTTTTAGATTCCATATACATGTGTTAGCATACGGTATTTGTTTTTCTCTTTCTGACTTACTTCACTCTGTATGACAGACTCTAGGTCCATCCACCTCACTACAAATAACTGTTTCGTTCCTTTATATGGCTGAGTAATATTCCATTGTATATATGTGCTACATCCTCTTTTTTTTTTTTGCAGTACGTGGGCCTCTCACTGTTGTGGCCTCTCCTGCTGCAGAGCACAGGCTCCGGATGCACAGGTTCAGCGGCCATGGCTCATGGGCCCAGCTGCTCCGTGGCATGTGGGATCCTCCCGGACCAGGGCACGAACCCACATCCCCCGCATCGGCAGGTGGACTCACAACCACTGCACCACAAGGGAAGCCCTGTGCCACATCTTCTTTATCCATTCATCTGTTGATGGACACTTAAGTTGTTTCTATGTCCTGGCTATTGTAAATAGAGCTGCAATGAACATTTTGGTACATGACTCTTTTTGAATTATGGTTTTGTCCGGATATATGCCCAGTAGTGGGATTGCTGGGTCATATGGCAACTCTATTTTTAGTTTTTTGAGGAACCTCCATACTGTTCTCCATTGTGGCTGCACCAATTTACATTCCCACCAACAGTGTAGGAGGGTTCCCTTTTCTCCACACCCTCTCCAGCATTTGTTATTTGTAGATTTTTTAATAATGGCCATTCTGACTGGTATAAGGTGGTACCTCATTTTAGTGTTGATTTGCATTTCTCTAATAATTAGAGATGTTGAGCATCTTTTCATGAGTGTGTTGGCCATCTGAATGCCTTCTTCTTCAGAGAAATGTCTATTTAGGTCTTCTCATTTTTTGATTGGGTTGTTTGTTTTTTGTTGTTGAGTTGTATGAGCGGTTTGTATATTTTGGAAATTAAGCCCTTGTTGGTTGTATCATTTGCAAATATTTTCTCCCAGTCCGTATGTTGTCTTTTCCTTTTGTTTATGGTTTCCTTCACTGTACAAAATCTTGTAAGCTTTATTAGGTTTCATTTGTTTAGTTTTGCTTTTATTTCTGTTGCCTTGGGAGACTCATCTAAGAAGACATTGGTATGAATTATGTCAGAGAATGTTTTACCTATATTCTCTTCTAGGAGTTTTACAGTGTCATGTCATATATTTAAGTCTTCAAGGGCTTGAACCCTTGCTTCATTTTCCCTATGTATTCTTTTTCTGTGGCACCAGAAACACATTTTAGAGCTGAGTCAGGATTAACTCTCAGCCATACATTCACTTCCCTCCCTGATCTTGAATGCCTGACACTTCACAGGGCTGGTTTCTTTTCTGTGGAGGCCCTCGACCTTCCCACTGGCTTCCTGTGGGTGACACACACCTTGGTGATTTCCCAGCATCTTCTAGAACAGCAGCTCTCATTCCTCATTACACACTGATTCCTAGAGAGTGTTCAAAGATTCCTCTCTGCAGCTCCAGTCACAAATTCTGGCTTGATCAATGTGACATGTGTCTGTGCACGCCCCAGCTTACATGGGTCACAGCTGGGACACCATTAGAGGAGGATAACATGTCATTTAGAAAGTCAAACTAAATGGTCTCCAGAATGCCTCTAGCCTATAACCCTACATGTTTAAGCACATTGTCTGCTCCCCAGACATGTAGAATCTTAGAAGACGATACTGAGATGGCTGTTAGAGGTCAACAGGCCCAGCCCATTAATTCTTAGATTAGGAAATTGTGGCCCAGAGAAGGTAGGGAATGTGGCAGGACCAGAACTTGAACTCAGGTTTCGCAACCCAGGTTACTGATACTTTCATGACCCAGGCTGAATTTTGGGATAGTGACTAGTTCTCTGCAACAGGGGATTGGGTGGGAGAGGTTCTTAATATTTCTTTCAAAGGAACTGTGTGCTTTGGCCAAAGCTGTTCATGGCTGTTGTCCAGACAACGTTTTTTAAAAAAAATTTTTATTTTATTTATTTATTTATACAGCAGGTCCTTATTAGTCATCAATTTTATACACATCAGTGTATACATGTCAATCCCAATCGCCCAGTTCATCACGCACCCCCGCCGCTTTCCCCTCTTAGTGTCCATATGTTTGTTCTCTACATCTGTCTCAATTTCTACCCTGCAAACCAGTTTATCTGTACCATTTTTTCTAGGTTCCACATATATGTGTTAATATACGATATTTGTTTTTCTCTTTCTGACTTACTTCACTCTGTATGACAGTCTCTAGATCCATCCACATCTCTACAAATGACCCAATTTCATTCCTTTTTATGGCTGAGTAATATTCCATTGTATATATGTACCACATCTTCTTTATCCATTCATCTGTTGATGGGCATTTAGGTTGCTTCCATGACATGGCTATTGTAAATAGTGCTGCAATGAACATTGGGGTGCATGTGTCTCTTGAAATTATGGTTTTCTCTGGGTATATGCCCAGTAGTGGGATTGCTGGATCACATGGTAATTCTAATTTTAGTTTTTTAAGGAACCTCCATACTGTTCTCCATAGTGGCTGTATCAATTTACATTCCCACCAACAGTGCAAGAGGGTTCCCTTTTCACCACATCCTCTCCAGCATTTGTTGTTTGTAGATTTTCTGATGATGCCAATTCTAACTGGTGTGAGGCGATACCTCATTGTAGTTTTGATTTGCATTTCACTAATACTTAGTGATGTTGAGCAGCTTTTCACGTGCCTCTTGGCCATCTGTATGTCTTCTTTGGAGAAAAGTCTATTTAGGTCTTCTGCCCATTTTTGGATTGGGTTGTTTGGTTTTTTTAATATTGAGTTGCATGAGCTGTTTATATATTTTGGAGATTAAACCTTTGTCCGTTGATTCATTTGCAAATATTTTCTCCCATTCTGAGGGTTGTCTATTCATCTTGTTTATGGTTTCCTTTGCTGTGCAAAAGCTTTGAAGTTTCATTTGGTCCCATTTGTTTATTTTTGTTTTTATTTCCATTACTCTAGGAGGTGGATCAAAAAAGATCTTGCTGTGATTTATGTCAAAGAGTGTTCTTCCTATGTTTTCCTCTAAGAGTTTTATAGTGTCTGGTCTTACATTTAGGTCTCTAATCCATTTTGAGTTTATTTTTGTGTATGGTGTTGGGAGGGTTCTAATTTTATTCTTTTACATGTAGCTGTCCAGTGTTCCCAGCACCACTTATTGAAGAGGCTGTCTTTTCTCCATTGTATATCCTTGCCTCCTTTGTCGCAGATTAGTTGACCATAGGTGCGTGGGTATATCTTTGGAATTTCTATCTTGTTCCATTGATCTATGTTTCTGTTTTTGTGCCAGTACCATATTGTCTTGATTACTGTAGCTTTGTAGTATAGTCCGAAGTCAGGGAGTCTTATTCCTCCAGCTCCGTTTTTTTCCCTCAAGATTGCTTTGGCTATTCGGGGTCTTTTGTGTTTCCATACAAATTTTAAGATTTATTGTTCTAGTTCTGTAAAAAACGGCATTGGTAATTTGATAGGGATTGCAATGAATATGTAGATTGCTTTGGGTAGTATAGTCATTTTCACAATATTGATTCTTCCAATCCAAGAACATGGTATATCTCTCCATCTGTTGGTATCATCTTTAATTTCTTTCATCAGTGTCTTATAGTTTTCTGCATACAGGTCTTTTGTCTCCCTAGGTAGGTTTACTCCTAGATATTTTATTCTTTTTGTTGCAATGGTAAATGGGAGTGTTTCCTTAGTTTCTCTTTCAGATAGTTCATCATTAGTGTACAGGAATGCAAGAGATTTCTGTGCATTAATTTTGTATTCTAAAACTTTACCAAATTCATTGATTAGCTCTAGTAGTTTTCTGGTGGCATCTCTAGGATTCTCCATGTATAGTATCAAGTCATCTGCAAACAGTGACAGTTTTACTTCTTCTTTTCCAATTTGTATTTCTTTTTTCTTCTCTGATTGCCATGCCTAGGACTTCCAAAACTATGTTGAATAATAGTGGTGAGAGTGGATATCCTTGTCTTGTTCCTCATCTTAGAGGAAATGCTTTCAGTTTTTCACCATTGAGAATGATGTTTGCTGTGGGTTTGTCATATATGGCCTTCATTATGTTGAGGTAGTTTCCCTCTATGCCCACTTTCTGGAGAGTTTTTATCATAAATGGGTGCTGAATTTTGTCAAAAGCTCTTTCTGCATCTATTGAGATGATCATATGGTTTTTATTATTCTATTTTTTAATATAGTTTATCACAGTAATAGATTTACATATATAAAAGAATCCTTGTATGCCTGGGATAAATCCCACTTGATAATGGTGTATGATCCTTTTAATGTGTTGTTGGATTCTCTTTGCTAGTATTTTGTTGGGGATTTTTGCATCTATATTCATCAGTGATATTGGTCTGTAATTTTCTTTTTTTGTAGTATCTTTGTCTGGTTTTGGTATCAGGGTGATAGTGGCCTCATAGAATGCGTTTGGGAGTGTTCCTTCCTCCGCAATTTTTTGGAAGAGTTTGAGAAGGATGGGTGTTAGCTCTTCTCGAAATGTTTGATAGAATTCGCCTGTGAAGCCATCTGGTCCTGGACTTTTTTTTGTTGGAAGATTTTTTTTTTCTTTGCGGTACGCGGGCCTCTCACTGCTGTGGTCTCTCCCATTGCGGAGCACAGGCTCTGGATGTGCAGGCTCAACGGCCATGTCTTACAGGCCCAGGTGCTCCACGACATGTGGCATCTTCCCATACCAGGGCACGAACCCGTGGCCCCTGCATCGGCAGGCGGACTCTCAACCACTGCGCCACCAGGGAAGCCCTGTTGGAAGACTTTTTTTTTTTTTTTTTTGCGGTACGCGGGTCTCTCACTGTTGTGGCTTCTCCCGTTGTGGAGCACAGGCTCTGGACACGCAGGCTCAGTGGCCATGGCTCACGGGCCTAGCCACTCCGTGGCATGTGGGATCTTCCCGGACCGGGACATGAACCCGTGTCCCCTGCATCGGCAGGCGGACTCTCAACATTGCGCCACCAGGGAAGCCCCTGTTGGAAGATTTTTAATCATAGTTTCAATTTCATTACTTGTGATTGGTCTGTTCATATTTTTTATTTCTTCCTTTTTCAGTCTTGGAAGGTTATACCTTTCTAAGAATTTGTCCATTTCTTCCAGGTTGTCCATTTTATTGGCATAGAGTTGCTTGTAGTAGTCTTAGGATGCTTTGTATTTCTGTGGTGTCTGTTGTAACTTCTCCTTTTTCTTTTTTTTTTTAACATCTTTATTAGAGTATAATTGCTTTACAATGGTGTGTTAGTTTCTGCTTTATAACAATGTTAATCAGTTATACATATACCTATGTCCCCATATCTCTTCCCTCTTGTATCTCCCTCCCTCCACCTGCTCTATCCACCCCTCTAGGTGGTCACAAAGCACCAAGCTGATCTCCCTGTGCTATGCAGCTGCTTCCCACTAGCTATCTATTTTACATTTAGTATTGTATATATGTCCATGCCACTCTCTCACTTTCCTTTTTCATTTCTAATTTTATTGATTTGAGTCCTCTCCCTCTTTTTCTTGATGAGTCTGGCTAATGGTTTATCAATTTTGCTTATCTTCTCAAAGAACCAGCTTTTAGTTTTATTGATATTTGCTATTGTTTTCTTTGTTTCTATGTCATTTATT
Source organism: Pseudorca crassidens (assembly GCF_039906515.1). Taxonomy (NCBI): domain Eukaryota; kingdom Metazoa; phylum Chordata; class Mammalia; order Artiodactyla; family Delphinidae; genus Pseudorca; species Pseudorca crassidens. The sequence goes on from NC_090310.1 coordinate 60,628,334, forward strand.
TCTGCTCTGATCTTTATGATTGCTTTCCTTCTGCTAACTTTGGGTTTTGTTTGTTCTTCTTTCTCTAGTTCCTTTAGGTGTAAGTTTAGATTGTTTATTTGAGGTTTTTCTTGTTTCTTGAGGTAGGCTTGTATAGCTATAAACTTCCCTCTTAGAACTGCTTTTGCTGCATCCCATAGGTTTTGGATCGTCGTGTATTCACTGTAGTTTGTCTCTAGGTACGTTTTGATTTCCTTTTTGATTTCTTGGTTATTTAGTAATGTATTGTTTAGCCTCCATGTGTTTGTGTTTTTTACGTTTTCTTCCCTGTAGTTCATTTCTAATCTCATAGCGTTGTAGTCAGAAAAGATGTGTGCTATGATTTCAATTTTCTTAAATTTTCTGTGGCTGATTTGTGACCCAAGACGTGATCTATCCTGGAGAATGTTCCATGCACACCTGAGAAGAAAGTGTACTCTGCTGGTTTTGGATGGAATGTCCCATAAATATCAATTAAATCTATCTGGTCTATTGTATCATTTAAAGCTTCTGTTTCCTTATTTATTTTCATTTTGGATGATCTGTCCATTGGTGTAAGTTGGGTGTTAAAGTTCCCCACTATTATTGTGTTACTGTCAATTTCTTCTTTTACACCTCTTAGCAGTTGCCTTATGTACTGAGGTGCTCCTATGTTGGGTGCATATATATTTATAATTGTTGTATCTTCTTCTTGGATTGATCCCTTGATCATTATGTAGTGTCCTTCCTTGTCTCATTCTTATTTTAAAGTCTATTTTATCTGATATGAGTATTGCTACTCCACCTTTCTTTTGATTTCCATTTGCATGGAATATCTTTTTCCATTCTCTTACTTTCAGTCTATATGTGTCCCTAGGTCTGAAGTGGGTCTCTTGTAGACAGCATATATATGCGTCTTGTTTTTGTATCTATTCAGCAAGCCTGTGTCTTTTGATTGGAGCATTTAATCCATTCACGTTTAAGGTAATTATCAATATGTATGTTCCTATGACCATTTTCTTAACAGTTTTGGGTTTGCTTTTGTAGGTCCTTTTCTCCTCTTGTGTTTCCCACTTAGAGAAGTTCCTTTAGCATTTGTTGTAGAGTTGGTTTGGTGGTGCTGAATTCTCTTAGCTTTTGCTTGTCTGTAAAGCTTTTGATTTCTCCATGGAATCTGAATGAGATCCTTGCCCAGTGGAGTAATCTTGGTTGTAGGTTCTTCCCTTTCATCACTTGAAGTATATCATGCCACTCCCTTCTGGCTTGTAGAGTTCCTGCTGAGAAATCAGCTGTTAACCTTATGGGAGTTCCCTTGTATGTTATTTGTCATTTTTCCCTTGCTGCTTTCAATAATTTTTCTTTGTCTCTAATTTTTGCCAATTTAATTACTATGTTTCTCGGTGTATTTCTCCTTGGGTTTATCATGTATGGGACTCTCTGTGCTTCCTGGACTTGGGTGGCTATTTCCTTTCCCATGTGAGGGAATTTTTGACTATAATCTCTTCAAATATTTTCTTGGTTCCTTTCTCTCTCTCTTCTCCTTCTGGGACCCCTATAATGCTAAAGTGTTGTGTTTAATGTTGTCCCAGAGGTCTCTTAGGCTGTCTTCATTTCTTTTCATTCTTTTTTCTTTAGTCTGTTCCACAGCAGTGAATTCCACTATTCTGTCTTCCAGGTCACTTATCCGTTCTTCTGCCTCAGTTATTCTGCTATTGATTCCTTCTAGTGTATTTTTCATTTCAGTTATTGTATTGTTCATCTCTGTTTGTTTGTTCTTTAATTCTTCTATATCTTAGTTCAACATTTCTTGCATCTTCTCGATCTTTGCTTCTATTCTTTTTCCAAGGACGTGGATCATCTTCACTGTCATTATTCTGAATTCTCTTTCTGGAAGATTGCCTATCTCCTTTTCATTTAGTTGTTTTTCTGGGGTTTTATCTTGTTCCTTTATCTGGTGCATAGCCCTCTGCCTTTTCATCTTGTCTATGTTTCTGTGTATGTGGTTTTTGTTCCACAGGCTTCAGGACTGTAGTTCTTCTTTCTTCTGCTGTCTGCCCTCTGGTGGATGAGGCTATGTAAGGGGCTTGTGGAAGTTTCCTGATGGGAGGGACTGGTGGTGGGTAGAGCTGACTGTTGCTCTGGTGGGTAGAGCTCAGTAAAACTTTAATCCACTTTAATGTTGATGGGTGGGGCTGGGTTACCTCCCTGTTGGTTGTTTGGCCTGAGGCAACCCAACACTGGAGCCTACCTGGGCTCTTTGTTGGGGCCAATGGCGGACTCTGGGAGGAGTACTTCCCAGAACTTCTGCTGCCAGTGTCCTTGTTCCCACAGTGAGCCACAGCCACCCCCTCCCTCTGCAGGAGACCCTCCAACACTAGCAGGTACGTCTGGTTCCGTCTCCCCTGAGGTCACTGCTTCTTCCCCTGGGTCCCAATGTGCACACTACTTCATGTGTGCCCTCTAAGAGTGGAGTCTCTGTTTCCCCCAGTCCTGTTGAAGTCCTGCAGTCAAATCCCACTAGCCTTCAAAGTCTGATTCTCTAGGAATTCCTCCTCCCATTTCCGGACGCCCAGGTTGGGAACCTGATGTGGGGCTCAGAACCTTCACTCCAGTGTGTGGACTTCTGTGGTACAAGTGTTCTCCAGTTTGTGAGTCACCCACCCAGCAGTTATGGGAATTGATTTTATTGTGATTGAGTCCCTCCTACCGTCTCATTGTGGCTTCTCCTTTGTCTTTGGATGTGGGGTGTCTTTTTTGGTGAGTTCCAGTGTCTTCCTGTCGATAATTGTCCAGCAGCTAGTTGCGATTCTGGTGTTCTTGCGAGAGGGAGTGGGAGCTCGTCCTTCTACTGCGCCATCTTGGTTCTTTCTCACAGTCCTAGATCACAGAGAGTGCTTTGCTTCTGTCTGAGGCCTCTCTCCTTGGCTTGCTGATGGCCATCTTCTTGCTGAATCCTCACATGGCCTTTCCTCTGAGCATGTGCACTCCTGTTCCAGACAATCTTGAATAGGAAAATTCTGAAATCAATAGAATTAGGAAGTTGTCAAACAGGGATGGGTTTGAGTCCCAGCTGTACTATTTATGAGCTGATTGACTTTGGACAAGTTGCTTCTGTGAACTTCAGTTCTCTCCTGTGGGCAACTGAGTCGATGGTGGCAATGTAACATAAGTGCTGCCCAAGACAAATCCTGAGAGCCATGCTGGATTTTTCTAACAGCACATCAATCACCGAGTCCTGCTGATTCCTACACTAATTTCTTTAACTCTTCCATTTCTTTCTTTCCCCCAATACTTTCCCATTCAGGCTGCTGTTCCTGCTGCTCTGGATCATGGTCATAGGTGACCTCACTTCTAGCTAAGTCTTCAGAACTGGGACATCTCGTGCTGTCATCCCACCAATGAAAACCTTCCTACCAAACTCAGGATAAGTCCAAAATTCTTACCAGGCTCCCTAGGGTCTGCTGTCTACCTACCACTCCGTCCTTGTTTCTCATCTTCCCGACCCACCACCTCCATCCCCTTATCCTGTGCCTGGTCACCCAGGTCCTTTTAGTTGCTTCAGGGAGTCCTGTCTTCCCCATTTCTGAGTTAGAACCCATCTAAGTGCTCGTACAGAACTCTGAGCTTCTTCTATTATAACCACAGGATGCACTGTAACTGCCTTTTACCTGACTATCCCCCACAGCAAGTGCCATAGGAGGGACCATCTTGATTTTGATCTTCATTGTATCTCCAGCGCCAAGGATTGTGCTGGGCAATATGGTAGGCACTTCATTTCTTTTGAAATGTGAATGGATCTGTAAAATGATATGATATTGATTTAGCAGGATTGTCACACAGAGTAAATGACATAAGTCTACACAGTGTCTGATATGCAGCAGCGACCTTTAATCAGTTTTTCCCCATCCCTGTTTCCTTTGTCTGCCTTTTTGATCTGCTTTTAAAATGGTAAAAACTGGAAGGGAAACAACCCAACAGAGAGGGGAGAAAAAGACTTGAACCAGTCCTTCATAAAAGACGATATCTGGGCTTCCCTGGTGGCGCAGTGGTTGAGAGTCCGCCTGCCGATGCAGGGGGCATGGGTTCGTGCCCCGGTCCGGGAAGATCCCACATGCAGTGGAGTGGCTAGGCCCATGAGCCATGGCTGCTGAGCCTGTGAGTCTGGAGCCTGTGGTCCGCAACGGGAGAAGCCACAACAGTGAGAGGCCTGCGTACCGGAAAAAAAAAAAAAAAAAGACGATAGCCAAGTGGCAAATAAGCATAACAAAAGTGCTCAATTTCATTAGTCATCAGGAAATACAAATTAAAACCACAATGTAATAATACCAGCCTCACCCACCAGAATGGCTAAAATGAAAAGGACAGATAATAGCAAATGTTAACAAGGATGGGTAACAACTAAATCTCTCATGGGTTTGCTCATGGGTGTGTAAAACAGAACTACTTTGGAATAATGTGTGGGGGCATTGAGTAAAATGAACATATTCATACCCCATGACTCAGCAATTCCACTCCCAGATGTGTACCCAACACAATTGTATTCGTATGTTCACCAAAGATATGCACTAGCATGTTCATAGCAAAGACTGCAAACAACCCAAATTTCCATCAACATTAGAATGGATAAACAAATTGTTGTTTATTTACACAAAAAGAATACTACACAACAATTAAAATGAGCAACCTATGCACAACACCATGGGAGAATTTCACGTCATGATAAGAAAAAAAGCGAGACACAAAAGCATACATGCTACATGATTCCATTCATATGAAGTTCAAGGACAGATAGAACAAATTATGGTGTTAGAAGTCACAATAGTGGTTACCCTTGGGGAGATGGATTTATGACCAGAAGAGGACACGAATGAGGCTTTGGGGATTCTGGTATTTTTTTTTCTTGATTTACGTGGTGGTTACACAAATGTGTTCACTCTGTGAAAATTATTTTATTCACATTATTATATGACAATAAGTCTGGGAACCTAGATTTTGGGAAGGTTTCTATCATTCCTTAAATGAAAAGAGTGGCTTGCTGTGCTAAACTGTTGGTAGGAACCATGTGGTTTTGCTTTCCTTCTGGGAGTATGGAATTCTGGTGCATGCTAGGCAGAGGGTGCCTATGTGACCTACCTCTACTAAAAGTCCTGGGCCCCTGAGGTCAGGCAGGCTTCTCTGGTAGGCAAGATTACATACCTGCTATCACAATTCATTGTTGGAAGAATTAAATGTGTCCACTGGGAGAGGACTCTTGGGAGCTTGGGCCTGGTTTCCTCTGGGCTTCACCCCATGCACCTCTTCCCTTTGCTGATTTTGCTTTGTGTCCTTCCACTGTAATAAACCTTAGCTGTGAGTACAACTATATGCTGAGTCCTGTGAGTCCTGATAAGGAATCAATGAACCTGTGGGTGTTCTGGGGGACCCCAATGCAGAGTCAGAAGTGGGCTTCCCCAGAAGGACCCTGACTCTGAAATACAGTGAAAGGACTGTTTGGGAAAATGAAGGACGAAGGGGCAGGAGATGCTGAACACTTGGTGTCAGGATGACTCTGGAGATAGGGCTGGCATAAAACAGCAGTTCGGCTGCTGCCTCTTCTGAGAGGGAAAAGTGACCCATAGCCTTTGAAAATGAGAGCTCAACTCCAGAAAAACAGGCTTGCAGCTGCCCTGGCTACTTGCTGGCTAGAGTGAGAGGGGAAATCCAGCCTGAGAGTTGCCTTTGCTTTCGTTCTCTCCTCCAGAGCCCAACTCTTGCAAAAGAGGAGCTCGCGTGGGCTACAGAGGTTGACATTTGTAATGTTCTTTCCTCTAAGGGGGAGGGCAAATTGGTTCCCAGGAGCAAAGCTTTAGACCAACTAGAGAAAAAATAAAGGAGGAGGCAATGCAGCCAATTCTTCAGGCCCATGTACCCCTGGCACTCCAGCCAAGATTTCCTGGCAGCTGTAATGTTAACCATGTAAATGCTGAATTTACTGCGTGGGATTTGAGTAAATTTGAAAAATGAAACAAAAGGGGAGGGGAAATTTTTTAAATGGCTTTTATTTTGTGGCTAGGGCATTTGGATGTATGGCAAAAATTGAAGAAAAGTGTTATCCTTGTAATTTCACAAATGCTAGAGGGATCATCCCAAGCAGGGGAACTGCAAAAAAATAAAAAGTATTAAACACAACTTCCTTGCTTTTTTGCCACTGATGAGTAAATTAGAATTTAAACTCTTTGGATATTAAGCAGAATAAGTCTCCATACTGATGATTTTCACTATGAGTTTTGCCTATTGGAGACTCTGGCGTGCCAAAACTGGGTCCGTTTGCCCAATGCCCAGTGCAAGCCAAACGCTGAGACGCCAAGGTTTGCAGTGGAGGAAGGGTTTATTCACCAGGCGGCCAAGCAACGACATGGGAGAACAAGTCTCAAATCCGAGGGGCTGGGATATTCATGGGATAAAGAAGCAGGGTGGTCTGAGGTGTGGGGACAGACGACTGGAGGCAAGAAAAGGTGAAGTAAGCGGTGTTCTGTGCAGGTGTATCTGGCTTGTGTGCTCCTTCATCAGATGTGTGTTCAGAAAATGGTGGCTAGCATGATCTGAGGGTGGAGATTTTGGCCTCTGATGTCAAAAGGTCATCCACTGGACACTCGCACAGGCCCAGTTAAGTGGTCTCTACTGGTTTGAACTGGACAAGACTAGCTCCATGTTCCTGGAAAACAACTTAAGCAACCAATTCTATAGCGACCCACACATCAAAGGTGTTATCTATAGGGGTTGGTTAAAGGAGTCTCGTGATATATTGTCTAAGTTTCATGAAGCTTGGAGGAGATGATTTGAGAGAACAATTAAGGTGAGCTTAATCAATGAAGGCAGGTTACAGGATATTATTTACTACGCAAGTTATAATTTAAGGGATCTAATTGATGGTTGCCCTTGGTTTCACTGGGAAAAGGCAATTGATATGAAAAGAGAAGCACTCACCAGTAGAAAACACACTTTGGAGATTTAAAAAGCAGTCTTTAGTAGCTAATGCCCACCTGTAATCATATCAGATGTTGTAAACGCTGACCCTAACAGGCTGATGATTTTCTTGTCTGCTGTGCAAATTCTGAGTGTATCAACTTGGACTCTAAGAATAAGACAGAAGGTGCTTAGGGAAGACTGGCTTATCACTGGGCTTGGAACCCAGCCCTTTGGTCCACCAGTGTCAGACTTTTCTGCTGCCAAAGAAATGCTATTGGCCTTTTTGGAGTCCTGAATTCACTGACTCTAAGGGCCTGAGCCTAACTTGAAATCTGATACTCTCTGCTCTGGGTCTTTGTAGCCTCAGCTGGAGCTGGGCTGAACGAAAAGCTGGACCCGAGCTCTGGGAACTCTGGGACCTATGTAGATAAAGGGCCCTAAACAATGAGAATGTCATGGATTCTGGCTGCACTGTCTGGGTCGCATACAAGGGTCCACAGGAAAGGGCTTAGGTTCAAGATGGGACCCTCTGAAAAGGAGCTCCTGATAGGCTCTGCGCTTCTGTTACAGAGACTGATGGTATTCTGATGGCGGCTGCCAGGTGGGGAGGGCACACCTCAGGGCCTGTAACCCCTCAGTCCCCTCCTGACAGATGGGGCTCTCAAGCCCCTCTCAGGGATGCCTCCCTGCTGTTCCCAGGTCAGTTCAGCTCAGCAGACGCATCGATGGCCCAGCTCCCTTGCCCTTCCCCTCCCCTCTCTCCTGGGCCCATACCTTAGGAGGCAGTTTGATAATCAAACGCAGCCTGCTCTAGAAATCGATGCTCACAGGATAAAAGATCAGGATGAAAAGGATGGGAAGTTATGTAAGTCCATTCTGAAAGGCGTTGAAGATGCTGAATTTCATCCCAACCAATTCTTGAACAGGATTATCTTTCTGGTTCAGTTGTATAAAAATGTTTTTCTGTAAGAATGCTTTTTTTTTTTTTTTTTTTTTTCCGGTACGCGGGTCTCCCACTGCTGTGGCCTCTCCCATTGCGGAGCACAGGCTCCGGACGCGCAGGCTCAGCGGCCATGGCTCACGGGCCCAGCCGCTCCGCGGCATGTGGGATCTTCCCGGACCGGGGCACAAATCCGTGTCCCCTGCATCGGCAGGCGGACTCTCAACCACTGTGCCACCAGGGAAGTCCCTGTAAGAATGCTTTTGATCCTCTTGCATACAACCCTTCTGGTGAAGGGTTTGGATGACAGTAAGGGATGATTTTAACATGTAAGGTTATGATTGCTGAATGGGACACACTGAGTTTGAAACAACAGAGGAAAAACCAAATCCCAGCACCTAGGGAGGCTCAGGGCAGCTCTAATGCCCTGTTTTTCAAAACTGTCCCTGGAAGCTGCCCCTCTTCCTGAAGGAAAACTCCCTGAGCACCTTTCCAAGCGGCTGGAAGCTTTTAACTCACACTGAGCCTTTATCACACCTGACAGCTCTGAGCATGGGACAGCAGGGGCAGCCCAGTTCCCCGCACTTCACGTGGAGAACACCTGCAGATGCTGTCCACTTGCGGGTGGATGAACTTCTGTCACAGACAAGCCCACCGTTCGTAACTGCCAGCCTTGGGCAGTCCCTCCGAATCCGAGGACTGAATTGAACTAACTGGATGGAACTGGAGGCCTTCGGAGGGAGCCCCATGATGGGGACCCACAGTGGGGGCCCTGTGAACCCGTACTGCCTGCCCAGTGGCTGTCCTGCATGGGGTGCCCCAAAGATCATCAGCCCTTGGTTTCCAGGGGTTCCACGTGCACCCTCTGGGGTACTCTTCTTGTGTGTTGCACTTTCTAGCACCACCTCCGTCCTTGGAAGCCTTCGGGTCAGCTTTCACATTCCGTGCAGAGCTGTGCTGAACCTCATCTGATGCCTCGGACCAGTAAAAACTTGACAAGAAAGCCACCTGGATTGCTAAAACAGCCCTTTATGGTTATTGGGCTTTGTTTAACTGGCAGAGTCCCGAACTTCTAAAGGGCATGACTGAGGTCAGTGCTGCAGGCTGGTCTCATCCTGCTGCATGCGCTCCTAATGAGAATAATTTTGCTGCAAAGATGCCTTGGCCAAGAATGGAGGGGGTGGACAGTGCAGAAAAGAGCCAGTATAGCAGGCCCGAGGCTGCACTTCAGAAAGACCGGCCCTTGGCTAGCACTGGGCAACATGGGTTTCAGGAGGGCTCTCTCCAGTCCTGAGATGATGAATGGCTCGCTGTGCTGAGCTATTTGTACAAACCATGTGATTCATGCTGAATATCTGCTTTCCTTCTGGAAGCCTGGAGTTTGGGTGCCTGCCAGGCAGAGGCTACCTATGTGACTGACCCCCGATAAAACCCCGGGCCCCTAGGCTCAAGTGAGCGCCCCTGATAGATGACATATCACATGTGTTGTCACAATTTGTTGCTGGAGGAATTAAGGTACATCTACTGGGAATCTATTAACACTCCAGAAAGCCTGAGCCTGGTGCCCTCTAGACTGCCCCGTGTACCTCTTCCCTTCACTGATCTCACCTTGTGTCCTTTCACTGTAATAAATCACAGCTGTGAGTCCTCCTAACAGATCACAGAACCTGGGAGTGGTCTTGGGGATACCTACACACTATGGAAAAAGGACAAGAAGGATTAAGAGATTTGTAGGAAGGATGAAGAAAGCTCAATACAAGAAGATGGGAAAAGGGACAAAGACAGGAAACGAGGCAAGAATCAATATAGCAGCAGGACTGAACTTGTGGCCCCTGGGGCTGCCACCCACAATGTGAACTCAAGGGCTCACAGGATTGTCCAGAGGACAGTCCTCAGATGACCCCTGCACAGCACAACTGCCAGAGGGAACAGAATGACCAACACCCCCAACTCTACTGGAAACATGAGCAGACGGGGCAGTAATCCTTTTAGGATGTACAGATGCACAGGATTTGAGACTTTGTGTCCATTTGGTTGAGCTTTTGCAACCACTCTGTGAGGCAGACTGGACAGGGATGATTATTGCTCCTAATTCACAGAGCATGTAAAGGCCTCCTGCTTCTAGAGTCACAATTAATTGTCCCAGCTGTTTGTACCACTTTGATAAAACTCACCATGACCTACCACATGTGCTGGTTCACCGTGCATTTCTGTCTCTTCTACTAGACTGTGATTTCCTTCATGGGGCCTGCTCTGACTTTTTTTTCTTATCTTTTTTTGGGATGGGGGAGAGGATAATCTTTTCGCATGATAAATTCATTGTGGGAAAATAATGAAACTAAAACAAAATAAAAATCTCATGTAATCCTTATTTTAGTCATTTCTGTGTCCCACCCAGATCCAAGAATAACCTGGCACGCAGTAGGTGTTGAATCAACAATTCATTGTTGTCACCTGAAGGGCTGTTGGAAGATGACATGAGATTAGGCCTGGCACCTAACACGCAATCTATCATCTCTGTGTTCCACCCAGATCCAAGAATAACCTGGCACACAGTAGGTGTTGAATCAACAAGTCATTGATCTGTTGTCAGCTGAAGGGCTGTCGGAGGATGAAATGAGATTAGGCCTGGCACCTAACAGGCTCTCTATCAATGCTAGTTGAGTATCACTGTTATTTTTTTTTTTTGCTGTTAATAAGTTGAAACAGGAGGAAGAAGATCACCTTTTTGGCTTGCAGAACCTAGTGAAACTGGTCTAGCAGGTCACTTGTGAAACCAACCACAAAAGGTCTGCACCTAAGAGACCACATGAGTAAAATGTTAAAGTCAGCAGCTTCCACCCCTGGATGAGGCACCAAGTAGAACCAAGCATCTCATCCAGGTGTGAGGCTTCTTTTCAGCATCAGCCTCACTGACTGCCTGTGACTCACTCAATGTGGAATGGCTGACTTTGTCTTCGCATCTCATGAATGGGTGTCTGGGCAAGGACAAAGGAAACTCTTAGGGTGGGGAAGGGCAATTAAAAACTCCAATGAAGAAACTGAGGAATGACCAGAAACAAGCAATGTACAGAGTTGAGACATGCCAACTTGAAATCACGTCATGATGGTACCTTAGTTATCTCTTTAAAAATGCAAAAACTGCAGTAGACAGAAAATATGAGGGGAAAAAAAAGCTGTAACCATAATCAGAAAAGGCCAAGGTCAGCGAGCAGGGACGGAGCTACAAGATCACCTAATGGTATTCCCTGCAGCCACAGGAGTCTTCAGAGGTGCTCCAGATACTACAAATCGTTAAGTGTCTCTTGCCAAGAAGATGTGTTGCTGCTTGAGGAATCTTTTCAAGCTTTTAATCTGTTTTTGTTCCAGTGGTAGAGATCTAAAAATTAGTGATATACGCCAGGCCTATCTTTTATAGTTAGGAATCTAAAGCCCAGAGAGGGCAATTAACTTGTTCAGAAAAACTCAAGGGCAGACCTGAGTCTTCAACCCATAAGTCTTGCTTCCCTAACCCACATGAGGATAAATTGATAAAATTGATAGACGCACTGGTTCCAATTGATGTATAATACCAGACATGGGCCTCTACCTGCCCCAAAACTAAAGGAGGTCTTCGTGAGAGCCCTCCTCTTGTCATCAGAAGGTGAGGTTCAGAAGGGCTTCAAGATTTGGGGATCAGAGAGTTCTCACTTCCTGAAACATGACCTCCCCAGATTTCTCTTGCCTGCTGCCACCAGAACTAGTGTCTTACCCCCCGCTTTTATCCATGCCATTCTGGCTCAGTCTCTCTTTACCTTCTGCTCTCACCTTCCTGTCCCTCTGGGCTCAGCCTGGCCCTTGCACTGTGCAGTGAGTGAGAGGTCCTGGATGTCTCCACTCCCTCTTTCATTGACTCTCTCTGGGCCTGGATGGGGTTTACCTCCTTGCAGTGTCCCAGGGCAGCTAATCAATCCCAGTCAGAAGAGTCCTTGAGGTCTTACAGCTGGAAGAAAACTTTGAGGAGGAAGGACATATGAGAAAGGAGCAGAAATCACAAATCGATCCAAAAGAAGCTGTGAGGGGGACAAGGATGTATTCATCATCTTTAAGAGGCTTATGATCAAGAAGAAAAGGCAATAGCACAGGGTGATCTTCTCAGTGCTTTACAATGACCTACAGGGGTGGGATAGGGAGGATGGGAGGGAGGCTCAAGAGGGAGGGGATATGGGGCATGTGTATGCATGTGGCTGATTGGCTTTGCTGTGCAACAGAAACTAACACAGTATTGGGAAGTAATTATACTCCAGTAAAGATCTATTAAAAGAAGAAGAAGAAAAAGCAAGACAAGTACATAACCCACGGCAATATATAAGGGCTCTAAAAAGGTTTACCCTTGTTAGATAAGAATGAAGGAAGTTTAAGATGCTTTGATAAAGGCTTCGGGGAAGAGGCAATAATTCAAACAGGTTAAATCATTCACCACCCATTCAGCTCCCTTCTAGCTGGCCCTTAGAGGCTAGAAAGCCAGAGACCATCCCTGACTCCCTTGCAGTTGGGGTGGTGAGGAGACTCCTTTCTGGCCAATGAGACATAAGCAGGTTCCTTCTAGGACAGCTTCTACCACTTCTGCCTCGTTCTTCCAGGAACTTGGGTTATGCTTAGAGTACAGCAGCTGTCTGTAGATAGAAAGAGTCTGGTTCTGGAAGGAATTCAGGATGAAGCTGCCACACCAGCCCTAGACTGCCTGCTCCTGGGCTTCCTGTTACATGAGATACATTGATCCCTATTGGTTCGGCCCCTGCAGCAGAACTTCTCTTATATGCAGCTGAATCCAAACTGGCTGCTTCACAGGCCTTGGAAAAGTCATGGGATTTCAAACAAGCAGAGGTGGAGGGCAAGGAGGGTGTAAAAGCAAGCACTCCAGGATGGGGAATGTATGGGGCACATTCTCAGGAAGCAGGAACGAGTACAGAGGGAGATCAGAGGAGAAGTTGAGAGATGCAGTCTGGTGCCGGGGACAGAACCTGGAAGCCTGTGGACTTCGTTCAGAAAGCAGAGAGGGATTGCTGAGAAGGGAGCAGCACTTCCTTGGGGAGCTGATGTTAGTTCCTTGGCATCAGACACCAGGTGCCTCGGTGAGCAGGCTGGAGCAAGAGTGGGTGGCCTGTTTCCTTCTAATCTGTAGCACACACATTACATTCCTGTTTGCTTAGTGTGTACACAGAACCTCAGGAACCGCAGTACCACAAACGCCCTCCCATCTGAAGGCATTACTCTCATCACTTTCTTCCCACCAGCGCTTGCCTGGCTGGCAAAGCACAGCCAGAGCCCTCTGGCTCCTAAAGTGTGCCCTTCTCTGACTGCAGTCCATGTCAGGCCACAGGCATCCTCACCAAGGATGCTCAAAGAGGGAAGCAATGAGAAGACAGACATATGCAAAAATAAACCTGATCTGGGGTCACTGACGGGAAAATGGAAGTGGGAAAGATATCCAACCTATGATGGTCCTGAACAGGCTCAAGACCACCAGGCAGCAACACAGAATAAATTCTTCCCGGGTTGGACTTGTCTATGTGTTTCTCTGATTCAGACACTTAGGCTCAGAGTCAGTGTGATACAGTGGAGAAGTACTGCTTCCAGTCTGCCTCCAAATAGATGTTTGGACTAAAAACTTCTTTTAATTTTTGAAAATTTTTAAATTTTAAAAATTATCACTTCCTTGACTTCAATCTCCCCATATACCCACCTATACACTGAGAGGTCTGGATGGAAAATCAAAAGCTTCACCCTTCAAGCTCCCAGGGCAGCCAGCAGAGGGCCCTGCTCTCTCCACATCCAACTCACCAGGCCCTGTTCTGAGTCCTCAGTTCCTTGATTGGCAAGAATCCTGTTTTCTCCACAGTCAGTGCACATAGCAGAAACTCAATAAATCTTTACTGAGTGGATACATGAGCTGCACAGTAATTCTTTGGTAAAGGCTTTAGGAGAGGTACAGACACTCTACAGGCCTGGGACCACAGATGGCAATTAAATGGCACCCATCTGCACACCCAAGCCCTAGGCCAGTCGGCTCTAGGAGAGAATGAGGCTTAGTGCAGTTTTTCACCAACTACACTCCATAGAACCAGTCCCACTAGACGCTGATAACGTTCTGAGAAAAAGGTCCTCTGGTCAAAAAAAGTTAAGAAATGTGCTAACTTTACCTGGCATCCTACCCAACTCCCTGGGCATTAATTACCCTAGTAAAGGCCTGAGAAGTCCTATAGGAAAGATATTTGGTTAATCTTGTGTAACCTGCGGACTTCCCTGGTGGTCCAGCAGTTAGGAATCTGCACTCCTACTGCAGGGGGCCCGGGGTTTGATCCCTGGTAGGGGAACTAAGATCCTGCAAGCCATGTGGCGCTGTCAAAAAAACATAAAAAAGACAACAACAAATAAATCCTGTGTAACCTAGAATTTCTCAAACTTATTTATCCATGCAACCTGTTTTTGGAGAATACCTATGAGCATGACCATGGTTGGAGAAACGCTGGTTTAATGTGAATGGTTTCTACAATGCAGTTTTCACTTACAAATCCTACTGAGCATGTGAAAAGACCCCCAGGACAAAAAAATCATCGGTTGCTGCATAAACAAATGGACAGGACAAGGAAATGAGGACAGATATAAGAATTCAGAATTATTACTACAATTATTGTCTCATCCTTCAGTGAACATCTACTCAACATCAGCAGATTATCTATTTGGTGTTAAATACAGGGGATATAAAGAGAAATAAGGTAGCCCTTTCTCCATAAGAGCACTGCCTAAAGGGAAGAGATAGTAAGGACAGAATAATGTGCAAGTACCTAGGAAGAAAGACCTGGGAGAATCACGGAAACTGGACCTTGAATAATAAAAATAATAATAACATTAATAACAATACCTTTATATAGTGCTCGCCACATTGCCAAGTACTATTGTAAGCACTTTACATATATTAACCCACTTAAACCTCACAACAATCTTATCAGGTACCTTTAGTACCTGTATTCTACAAATGAGGTCAGTGAAGCCCAGAGAGGTTAAGCAACTTGCCCAAGATCACATAGCTAGGTGCCTAGACTGTTTGTGCAAACAATATGGTTTATGCTGAATACCATTTTTCTCCTGGAAGTCTGGAATTTTGGTAAATGCTAGGCAGAGGGTGTCTATGTGACCAGCCCCTGGAAGCAACCTTGGGGGCTAGTTCTCTAATGAGTTTCCCCTGTTGACAGTATTTGACATGTGTTGTTACTGTGTGCTGCTGAGGAATTAAGCACATCCTGCATGACTCCAGTGGGAGAGGACTCTTGAGAGCTTAGGCCTTGTTTCCTCTGGCCTTCACCCCATGCAGCTTTTCTCTTTGCTGATTCTGCTTTGTATCCTTTCCCTGAAATAAACCTCAGCCACAAGTACAACTATATGCTGAGTCGCGTGAGTCCTCCTAGCAAATTACCAAATCTAGGGGTGGTCGCGGGGACCCCTGACATGTCTCCCCTCAGGTGGATGTGGGCTGGGAAGTATAGTCAGCATCTAAACCTGCATGGCCTCCCTATGCTCCTGGCCATCCTCCCATCTCTCTCTGCCTCAGTTCCAAAGGAAGATAGAACATCAGATGTTTATCTAAAATAAGCCTAGAGCTTCTCAGGAAAATGTGGGGTGCAGGTCAGGTGTGCTCCTCCAGCCCCACCTATCCCATGACTGCATCCGGAGCACCAGGCAGGTAACACCCAGGCCCAGCTGCTTGTCGCCAGGAGCCTTAGCAACATATGTGGGCCGACCGCGTGCTTTCTGGGTGCCTATTCACTCCAGCAGCCTGTGACTCTGTGATTGCTCCATACTGGAATGGTCTGGGATTCTCCTGAGACAATTCCCAAAGGAGGAAACAAAGGCTGATGGTCACGAAGCTTGTAAAAGGAGGTGCAGGGCGAATCTTCCATGCCATGCCAGAATCCAAAGTAGCCCCAATTAACATGTGATGAGTGAAGGGTGATGCACCCCGGACCTCTGATCTTCACTGTCCCCAAGTTCAGGAATTTGCACGTTCTCCCAGCCAGGCCCTGGCTCCAGGGGTCTCAGTCATAAAGGTGTGTCTGAGGGAGGAGCTGTCAGACCAAACACTGGTTCCTCACACTGGCTCCGCTCTGCAAACTGCCATGGTCCCCAAGTACTAAGCCAGGGTTCTCTGAGAAATGGGGGTGGGGAGCTGGGGGTGGAGAGCTGGGTGGGGGAGGGTTGATGGCCTTTTTGTGCTACAAGTCATAATTTTTGTTGCTGCCACACCTTATAAGATATGAGCTGGGGTAAAAAATATGAGGCCGGGCAAGCCCTTCACTGTCAATTCCCCATCATCCAGGGGACTGCCTTTCTTCCTAGAGCTCTAACGTTGGCAGTATAGACTTTTTCTTTTCATTCTTTCCAGACATACTCCTCACTCCTCCCAGGAAAACAGAATATCTACAGTATTGAAAGTAACAACGTATTCAACTACAGATGGGAGAGTTTATGGGGTTGCAAAGGGTACAGAGTGCTGCTCACACAATTCCATACCTGTATGTGGAGGTAGGTACCTGATTTTCCTATACAACCGTGAAGACCATCTGAGTCTTTGTAAGATGTAGTCTTTTTTTTTAGAGAATCCTTAAGTCTTCATTCTTTGATATAGTCACCTGGGGCTAGCCTTGCCTAATCTGGGTTTTCCTTTTGGCAGTTTACTAAGAAATCTCTATTTTCTTCTTAGTTTCACCCAAATTCTATTACCCCCAAACTAGACTATTCCTTTTGTGGTCCATTACCTTGCAGAAACAACCAGAGTTCTGAGTTAAGATCTAAAAGGGCTTGGTTTCAAATGCCACCAGTGGACTTTGGACAGGTTCCATAATCTCGCTGGGCCTCGTTTTTCTCACCTGTAAAACAGGAGCAAATATAATAACCCATGTGACAGGTTTAGCTGTGTGCCCTTCACATAGCAAACCTGGAATAAAAGGTGGCTGTTATTATATCACTTGCCACAGCAAAGACTTTCTCCAAGTCTCCTTAAACTCAGGTTTTAGAGGCCCCCATGCAGACAAAAGTATGGACTTTTTTTCCATTTCTCCCTCATCTTTTATTAACTCCCTATTTGTCTTCTCTCTTCTTTTCCCTTACGGATTATTCTCTGACATCTGAGTCCCGGGCGCCCTCTGACCCCCGGTTCAGCAATCTTTATCTCAAATCCACTCTTGGTGCTTCCTCCTCACGACTCTCTTAGTCAATTAGCAGGTGTTTATAGAGCACTTTCCAGGCTACAGGCAGATAGGACACAGCAGATAGGACACATTAATTTTTTCTTCAGTTGAGACACTAAGAGTTAATAATGAATAAGAGCTACTAGAAAAAAGTTTCCTGATTTAGCTCTGAGTTTTGTATTACCTGTAACAAAGATTTTATGGTTGATTGAGATAGCTAAATAACCACTTTTCTTCTTTTATGAGCCACATGCATTCTAGATGCTTCTTTCCTCCTGAGGGTCTAATAAAGTCCCACCCTTTCTGCTGGAATAACAATGGCCATACAGCACATTGTCCAGTTGTGTGGGTTTCTGGGATCGGCGGGGGTGGGGGGGAGTAAGTATGAAATCCCATCATTTATCCAGCCAGAGTAGCTCCAAGGAGAGGCAAAAGAGGGCATTTAAATATCAGATTCAAGACACAGTATAGGTTTAGACATCAGGGAAATGCCAATCAAAACCATAATGAGATACCATCACACCTACCATTGTAGGATGGCTATAATCTAAAAGACAGATAGATCACATGGGGGGAGGAGGAAGATGGCGGAAGAGTAAGATGCAGAGATCACCTTCCTCCCCACAGATACATCAGAAATACATCTACACCTGGAACAACTCCTACAGAACACCTACTGAAGGCTGACAGAAGACCTCAGACCTCCCAAAAGGCAAGAAACTCCCCACATACCTGGGTAGGGTAAAAGAAAAAAGAATAAACAGAGACAAAAGAATAGGGACGGGGCCTGCACCAGTGGGAGGGAGCTGTGAAGGGGGAAAGGTTTCCACACACTAGGAAGCCCCTTTGCGGGCGGAGACTGCGGGTGGCGGAGGGGGGAGCTTCGGACCGCGGAGGAGAGCATAGCAACAGGGGTGAGGAGGGCAAAGCGGGGAGATTCCCACACAGAGGATCGGTGCCGACCGGCACTCACCAGCCCGAGAGGCTTGTCTGCTCACCCGACAGGGCGGGCGGGGCTGGGAGCTGAGGCTCGGGCTTCGGTCGGAGCGCAGGGAGAGGACTGGGGTTGGCAGCATGAACACAGCCTGCAGGGGGTTAGTGCGCCACGGCTAGCCGGGAGGGAGTCCGGGGAAAAGTCTGGACCTGCCGAAGAGGCAAGAGACTTTTTCTTCCCTCTTTGTTTCCTGGTGCCTGAGGAGAGGGGATTAAGAGCGCTGCTTAAAGGAGCTCCAGAGACGGGCGCGAGCCGCGGCTAAAAGCGCGGACCCCGGAGACGGGCATGGGACTCTAAGGCTGCTGCTGCCGCCACCAAGAAGCCTGTGTGCGAGTACAGGTCACTCTCCACAACTCCCCTCCTGGGAGCCTGCGCAGCCCGCCACTGCCAGGGTCCCGGGATCCAGGGACAACTTCCCCAGGAGAACGCATGGTGCGCCTCAGGCTGGTACAACGTCCCGCTGGCCTCTGCCACCGCAGGCTCATCCCACAGTCCATGCCCCTCCCTCCCCCCAAGCCTGAGTGAGCCAGAGCCCCCGAATCAGCGGCTCCTTTAACCCCGTCCTGTCTGAGCGAAGAACAGACGCCCTCAGGCGACCTACACGCAGAGGCAGGGCCAAATCCAAAGCTGAACCCCAGGAGCTGTGAGAACAAAGAAGAGGAAGGGAAATCTCTCCCAGCAGCCTCAGGAGCAGCGGATTAAAGCTCCACAATCAACTTGATGTACCCTGCATCTGTGGAATACCTGAATAGACAACGAATCATCCCAAATTGAGGAGATGGACTTTGAGAACAAGATATATTATTTTTTCCCATTTTCCTCGTTTTGTGAGTGTGTATGTGTATGCTTCTATGTGAGATTTTGTCTGTATAGCTTTGCTTTCACCATTTGTCCTCGGGTTCTGTCCATCCATTTTTTTTTTTACTTTAAAAATTTTTTTTTCTTAATAATTATTCTTTATTTTAAAAACTTTATTTTTTATCTTATTTTATTTTATCCTATTTCTTTCTTTCCTTCTACTTTTTCTCCCTTTTATTCTGAGCCGTGTGGATGAAAGGCTCTTGGTGCTCCAGCCAGGAGTCAGTGCTGTGCCTCTGAGGTGGGAGAGCCAAGTTCAGGACACTTGTTCACAAGAGGCCTCCCAGCTCCACGTAATATGAAACGGCGAAAATCTCCCAGAGATCTCCATCTCAATGCCAAGACCCAGCTTCACTCAACGACCAGCAAGCTACAGTGATGGACACCCTAGGCCAAACAACTAGCAAGACAGGAACACAACCCCACCCATTAGCAGAGAGGCTGCCCAAAATCATAATAAGGCCACAGACACCCCAAAACACACCACCAGACGTGGACCTGCCCACCAGAAAGACAAGATCCAGCCTCATCCACCACAACACAGGCACTAGTCCCCTCCACCAGGAAGCCTACACAACCCACTGAACCAGCCTTAGCCACTGGGGACAGACACCAAAAACAACGGGAACAACGAACCTGCAGCCTGCAAAAAGGAGACCCCAAACACAGTAAGATAAGCAAAATAAGACAGAAAAACACACAGCAGATGAAGGGGCAAGATAAAAACCCACCAGACCAAACAAATGAAGAGGAAATAGGCAGTCTACCTGAAAAAGAATTCAGAATAATGATAGTAAAGATGATCCAAAATCTTGGAAATAGAATAGAGAAAATGCAAGAAACATTTAACAAGGACCTAGAAGAACTAAAGAGGAAACAAGCAACAATGAACAACACAATAAGTGAAATTAAAAATACTCTAGGTGGGATCAATAGCAGAATAACTGAGGCAGAAGAACGGATACGTGACCTGGAAGATAAAATAGTGGAAGTAACTACTTCAGAGCAGAATAAAGAAAAAAGAATGAAAAGAACTGAAGACAGTCTCAGAGACCTCTGGGACAACATTAAATGCACGAACATTCGAATTATAGGGGTCCCAGAAGTAGAAGAGAAAAAGAAAGGGACTGAGAAAATATTTGAAGAGATTAGAGTTGAAAACTTCCCTAATATGGAAAAGGGCATAGTTAATCAAGTCCAGGAAGCACAGAGAGTCCCATACAGAATAAATCCAAGGAGAAACACGCCAAGACACATATTAATCAAACTATCAAAAATTAAATACAAAGGAAACATATTAAAAGCAGCAAGGGAAAAACAACAAATAACACACAAGGGAATCCCCATAACGTTAACAGCTGATCTTTCAGAAGAAACCCTGCAAGCCAGAAGGGACTGGCAGGACATATTTAAAGTGATGAAGGAGAAAAACCTACAACCAAGATTACTCTACCCAGCAAGGATCTCATTCAGATTTGGTGGAGAAATTAAAACCTTTACAGACAAGCAAAAGCTGAGAGAGTTCAGCACCACCAAACCAGCTTTACAACAAATGCAAAAGGAACTTCTCTAGGCAAGAAACACAAGAGCGGGCTTCCCTGGTGGCGGAGTGGTTGAGCGTCTGCCTGCCGATGCAGGGGACACAGGCTTGTGCCCCAGTCTGGGAAGATCCCACATGCCTAGGAGCAGCTGGGCACGTGAGCCATGGCTGCTGAGCCTGCACGTCGGGAGACTGTGCTGTGCAACAGGAGAGGCCACAAGAGTGAGAGGCCTGTGTACCGCCAAAAAAAAAAAAAAAAAAAAAAAAAGTAAGGTACCGGCACAAAAACAGAAATATAGATCAGTGGAACAGGATAGAAAGCCCAGAGGTAAACCCACGCACATTTGGTCACCTTATCTTTGATAAAGGAGGCAAGAATATACAGTGGAGAAAAGACAGCCTCTTCAATAAGTGGTGCTGGGAAAACTGGACAGGTACATGTAAAAGTATGAGATTACAACACTCCCTAACACCATACACAAAAATAAGCTCAAAATGGATTAAAGACCTAATTGTAACACCAGAAACTTTCAAACTCTTGGAGGAAAATATAGGCAGAACACTCTATGACATAAATCACAGCAAGATCCTTTTTGATCCACCTCCTAGAGAAATGGAAATAAAAACAAAAATAAACAAATGGGACCTAATGAAACTTCAAAGCTTTTGCACAGCAAAGGAAACCATAAACAAGACCAAAAGACAACCTTCAAAATGGGAGAAAGTATTTGCAAATGAAGCAACTGACAAAGGATTAATCTCCAAAATTTACAAGCAGCTCAGGCAGCTCAATAACAACAAGAACAAAAAAAGCCCAATCCAAAAATGGGCAGAAGACCTAAACAGACATTTCTCCAAAGAAGATATACAGATTGCCAACAAACAAGAAAGAATGAATGCTCAACATCATTGATCATTAGAGAAATGCAAATCAAAACTACAATGAGATATCATCTCACACCAGACAGAATGGCCATCATCAAAAAGTCTAGAAACAATAAATGCTGGAGAGGGTGTGGAGAAAAGGGAACATTCTTGCACTGCTGGTGGGAATGTAAATTGATACAGCCACTATGGAGAACAGTATGGGGTTTCCTTAAAAAACTACAAATAGAACTACCATACGACCCAGCAATCCCACTACTGGGCATATACCCTGAGAAAACCATAATTCAAAAAGAGTCATGTACCAAAATGTTCATTGCAGCTCTATTTACAATAGCCAGGAGATGGAAGCAACTTACGTGTCCATCATCGGATGAATGGATAAAGAAGATGTGGCACATATATACAATGGAATACTACTCAGCCATACGAAGAAATGAAATTGAGTTATTTGTAGTGATGTGGATGGACCTAGAGTCTGTCATACAGAGTGAAGTAAGTAAGAAAGAGAAAGACAAACACCATATGCTACCACATATATATGGAATCTAAAAAAAAAATGTCATGAAGAACCTAGGGGTAAGACGGGAATAAAGACACAGACCTACTAGAGAATGGACTTGAGGATATGGGGAGGGGGAAGGGTAAGCTGTGACAAAGTGAGAGAGTGGCATGCACATATATAGAGTACCAAACGTAAAATAGATAGCTAGTGGGAAGCAGCCGCATAGCACAGGGAGATCAGCTCGGTGCTTTGTGACCACCTAGAGGGGTGGGATAGGGAGGGTGGGAGGGAGGGAGACGCAAGAGGGAAGAGATATGGGAACATATGTATATGTATAACTCATTCAGTTTGTTATAAAGCAGAAACTAACACATCAGTGTAAAGCAATTATACTCCAATAAAGATGTTAAAAAAAGTAACATAAAATAAAATCTTGACACACACACAAAAAAATAAAAGACAGATAGTAACAAGTGTTGACAAGGGTGGAGAATTTGGAAGCCTCAAACACTGCTGGTGGGAACATAACATGGTGGAGTTGCTGTGGAAAGCAGTTTGGCAGTTTCTTAAAAGGTTAAACATAGATTTATCATATATATGATCCAGCAATTTCACTCCTAGTTATATATCCAAGAGAAATGAAAACATATGTCCACACAAAAATGAACCTTGAAAATGATACGCTACGTGAAAGAAGCCAGTCATCAAAGATCACATATTGTATGATTCATTTTAATGAAATGTGCAGAATAGGCAAATCTATAGCGCCAGAAAGTAGATTAGTAGTTGCCTAGGGCTGAGGAAGGTTGGAGGGAAATGGGAGTGACTGCTCATAGTACAGGATTTCCCTAGAGCGTGATGAAAATGTTCTAAAATTGATTGTGGTGATGGTTGCTCAACTTGGTGAAATGCTGAAAAAACACTGAACTGTACACTTTAACTGGGTATACTGTATGGTATGTCAATTACATCCCAATAAAATGGTTATACTATAAATAGATAGATAAATAAATAAACAAGCAGGACAGAATCTTGATAACAAAGACTAAAGACTGAAGGTCAAAAGATAGTCTGAGTAACTATAATCCCCTAGGCGAACCTAATCATCAGTGCAAAATGGGTGCTACATGCTGTAAGGAAAACCAAACCTTCAAAACCAGATAAAAGTGGATCATCTAAAAAGATACTTTAATGTCACCTTCCCTTGGCTACTTTAAATTATATCCAGATTGCTCAGGATAGTAATTATGAGGTAAAAGCTAAACCTATATGCAATTCTACGTGGCAACCAAACCAAGTAAAGATGTTATTGGCCATTGTGTACTCCACGCCATCGAACAACTCCCAGGTTATTCTAGGCCCTGCCTGGGAGTTGTTTGCCATGTCTGATTTAGCGCTCTGCCTGTTACATGCCAACCAAGTCAGCTTTGCCATCTGCCTCAGAGTCTCAGCTCACCTCTTACCATGAGTAGCAAACGTAAAAGATGTTGTTCCTATATCCAGTAATAACCTAAAGTATAGTAATTATATAAGATATAAAAATAAATATATTCATTTCATAATATAATATAAATATAATAAATAAGGCCCTGCTGACAATGGCAACAAGGAACACAAAATGTGTGATATCAATATACAGGAACTATAAAATTCTACTGAAGAACAAAAAAGACATGAATAAAAGGAACAATATTCCATGTACCAGGATGGGAAGACTTGGTATTGAAAAGAAATCAATCCCCTTCAAATTATTCCATAGGTTCAATAAAATTCCAGTGAAATTTCTAGTGGAAGCAAGTGTGTGTGAGAATGTGTACGTGTATGCGTTAGTGGGCATGTGTGTAGTGCGTGTAAACAAGTACTTTTGCAGGGGGTAGGGGCACAATTTGGACAACTTGATTCTCAGGTTTTCTTGGATGAGACTATAGCCAAGAGTTTTTTAAAAATAGGAACAATGAGGGTGGAGTAAAGCAACATCTATAGAATTAGAGGAGCAGAAGAGAGTTCAGAAATAGACCCTTATATTTATAAGAAATTTGTAAATGATGTTGGGACAGCTGGCCAGTGTGAGAGGCCACGGCTGGCCTGCTGCTTGGGCGGCTCTAGGCCGGAAAGCTTCTCCGCTGCAGGGAAAGCCCTCGTGTCAAACTGAAAAGTCCTAGGTCTGTGACACAGCTAATGTGAGAACAAGAACCCAGACATCAGGACATCTAGAATTGGAGTCTAGATTGGCAGGTACAGAGTAGTTACACTGCTGTAGGGTTGGGAGCTATTGTATTAATAACATGACTTCCTACTATATTGGGAATAAAAACTCGAGCAGAGGAGATACAAAAGATTCCCCTAATCCTAACCTCTGCCACCCTATGTGAGCCTCAGAGAGAGAAGGTGGGTCGTGAGGAACTGTGAAAGCTTTCCATCAAGGTACCCTTCACCTGAGTTAAGTAATCGCTTGCCCTCACTGACTCCACGTCTGAATGTCTAATTTCCGCGGACCCAGCAACTAACGGGGGCCTTGGCCTCTCACAAGTCTCCACTTGGAAAAGTGCAAAATTGATCTCTCCCTTAATCTGTTCACCAAAATTAATTCAAATAAATTAACCTTCTGATGCAACAATTCAACTTCTAGGAATCTCAACTATTGCAGTGCTCATAAAAAGTATATCAAGACGGGCTTCCCCGGTGGGGCAGTGGTTGAGAGTCCACCTGCCAATGCAGGGGACATGGGTTCGTGCCCCGGTCCGGGAAGATCCCACATGCCGCGGAGCGGCTGGGCCCGTGAGCCATGGCCGCTGAGCCTGCGAGTCCAGAGACTGTGCTCCACAACGGGAGAGGCCACAACAGTGAGAGGCCCGTGTACCGCAAAAAAAAAAAGTATATCAAGACATATGTTAAAGAATATTCATTACAGCAATGCTTGTATTGGCCAAAAGAGTAGTAAATAGTAGTCATAATAGGTAATAGATATTGAGGACTCACTGTGAGTCTGGCTTTGCTTGAAGTCTTTACACTGAGGCCCTCATCTGACCTGCACTGCACCCCACCAGAGAAGTGCTGTTATCAGTTCCATTTTACAGACTGGGAAACGGTGGCACCGAAATGTGGTCACATAGCTGGTTTGACTTAGATATCTGGCTCCAAAGCTCACTCTCTTAAGCAGTACTCTTCACTGCCTCAACGCAAACGTTCATGACTCATTCACTCATTCGTTCATTGGGAAATCTTTATTGAGCACTACCGTGCTAAGCACTGGAGACAGCGAACAAGAGTAAACATGGTTCCTACCCTCATTGAGCTTTCAGTCTAGTGGGGGGACAAAGACATACAAAAGCATGCCTAACTATAAAGTATAATGAGTGCAAGAAAGACGGATATACAGTGTTTTGCTAGGAGGCCATTGAATAGGTCACATGATGAACCCAGGGTGCGGGGAAGGCTACCCTGAGGAAATCACATCAAAGCTGAGATCTGACGGGGGAGTAGGTTGGGGCAGGTAGGGGTGTGTGTGTGTGTGTGTGTGTGTGTGTGTGTGTGTGTGTGTGTGTGTGTGTGTGTGTGTGTGTGTGCAGAGAACAACCTGTGTAATCATCCTGTGGCAGAGGGAGTGTGGTGTAAACACTTACACCAGTAACTATAAGCACTATTTTAGGGCCCTGGCTTCTGGGAAACCTACACATGTCGTCCTGTTTGCAATCTCCCAGCCACAGAATGCTGGCGCTTGGTAGGGTGCAGGGTGATGGCAGTTTTGTCCGGGTCTGGAGTGTTTGCCTCTAGGGCTTGGGAGGGAAGGAGGCCCAGATACTTCCAGTTGCTGGGCTGGGGCTTAGCATGCTTCACATGCAAACAGCACCTTTGGGGATACACATCTGCAGGAGGGAATGAGTCTAATCTGGTCTAGAGGGAGGCCACTCCTTCTCCAGAAAGGAGAGACAAATTCAGATGGATACAAAGGACCAGAGACAAACTCATTTTCAAAGGCACTATGTGGACGGCACAGCTGGGAGGTCCTGGCTGCTTCCTGGAGTCAGATACAGTGTGCATCTGCTCTCCACTGGAAAGCGAGTTTCCCAAGCACATAGCAGGGGTAAAGCACAGGCTTGCAAGCTGAGGGCAATAGAACGAAATACTGTACTTACATACCTCATAGGGCCTCAAATCATTTTTGAAATGAGAAGCAGTATAAATAAATATAACAGAAAAAGCAAGGCATACACACATAAAAAGATCAAGTTCTACACAAAATATATTATGAATATAACCATATAAAACAAACCAACCAGAATACTATAAACAGTAAAAGAACTGGGAAGAAATATTCTTAAAAAAGAGTGTAAATTATGTTTTTCCTCTCAAATGTGAAATTAGGTAAGGGTTTTCCCACTATTCTGTATTTCCTAAAGTTCTAAAATAAACACACTACATTTCTGATGGCAAAATAGTAAACTTTATTTAAATCCATTAATTAATGCACTCAGTAGATCCTCACTGAGTGCCTCTTGCACCAGGCATGCTTCTAGAAGCTGGGATTCAACAGTGTGTGTGTTGACATCTCGAGGATCAGGAAGGGCAGCGTGGCTGAGGCAGAGGGAAGGAGGGAGGAGGAAGGAGCGGGGGTGGGGGGGTGGGGGGGTGGGGGGGAGGGGATTACAGGGTAGCGGCATCCTGTAGGCCCTTTAGAGCATGAAAAGATTTTGGATTTTATTCTAAATGGGTTTAAACAAAATACTAAGCGAGAGTAAAATGCCCTTGCAGGAGAGAGAGCAAAACAGTATATAACTTCCCGGTTCAGATGTCGCGGTGAGGAAGGTAAGGACACTGGGCAGGAGAGTGAGGAAGGCTTCACAGGTGGAGTAATCAGCAAGCTGGGCGTGAAGGAAGGTAGGATTCACACCAGCAGATAAGGCCACGCTGGGTGGAGGACACCTATTCTGTCACAGCCCTTTAACAAAATCAAACCCAAAATACGAAGTAAATAAATCTTGCGAATAAATATTTTAAAGGAAGGAAGCTCTGTGTTAATAATGGACAACTAGACCTTTTATTGGAGATAAAAAATATGCCAAAAATGATGGCAGGAAATTTGCAAGATGTCTGATATAATTGTGTCCATAAGATCTCAAAGTATGTTAAACCTCCTGGCTCTTATGAAATAGTCACATTAGGGAGGAAAAAGAAATTCTACTTAGAGGGCAGCCCAGAACCTTTGTGAACCTATGGAACAATGAGGAAGAACTTTCCATTCCTTCCCCCCCACCCCCTTCTCGGCACCTGCTAAAAGGGACCTGTCCAGCCATCAAACACAGGCTTGTAATTGAACATGATACAACCATTAGCCATGTGTTCCGAAAAGGCTAGTGGGGCTTTACTCTCAAAGTCATCATACAAGGGTACAATTTCAGAGCACTTCCGAGCCAGGTAGAGTGCCAGGCACAATACCAGGTCACCTGTGAGGGTCACTCCACAAGCAGTTAGTGCACAAGGAGCAAGGGAAGAAGGAAAGCGGGGAGGAGGCCAGGGTGCTCGTACAAGAAGTAACTGAAGAGTCCTTGTTTTATGTCCCCCCACCAAATGGAAGGTGCCCTAGGCACAGCATTTCTAACCCCCAACTGAGCCACAGAAGGCAGCCCAGGTAAGCTCACTCCTTCCTCCGATCTAGCAAGAATCTCTCCATCAGCACTAGGGGAGCCCAGCAGTACTAGCAAGTGTAACAGATTGGGAGCCCTGCTGAACAAAAAGTGCAGCTGGAGGAAATGCTCCACTTCTCCACTGGGCCTCAGACTCCTTCCAAGCCCATCAAGGGGATACTGTGGTGGTGGGTGGTACTGGCAGGAGGGACTCTAACACCACAGGCAGCCTGGCCCAGGAAGCATCTTTGTCCCCATGGGCTTGAAACTCCATTCTCCCACCCAAAGATGGGGGTAGCCAGGTGATATTGACATGAGGGATTCTGCCATAGCAAGTGCCTGGCCTAAGAAGCCTCTTTGTCCCCATGGACCTTGTCCCCTCTCCAACTGAGAGACACTCAGTGGCCCCAGTCTGGGGAAACCCCTTCCTCCCCCATAGGCAGCTCCAGCAGAGGCCTATGGGAACAGCATCAGATAAACCAAGCAGACCCAGATAACACTGCAAAGGCTCTGAAAATTAAACTGCCATTGAAACCACAGCCCACCAAAGTAGACCAGGACCTGTGTGCTAAACCTAAGCACAGTGAATGCCTGCTAAAATAAAAAAATTTAAATAGGACCTCAAGTATGCTACTCAAGTATCCTAACATAATAGACAATATGTCCAGGAAACAATGTTTTAAAAATCCATTACACCAAGGACCAAGAAAATCACAACTTGCATGAGAAATCAACTGATACCAATCAAGATAAATTAATGTTGGAATTACCTGACAAGGATTTTAAAGCAGTTGTCATAAAAATCCTTCAACAACTAATTACAAATCCTCTTGAAACAAATGAAAAAATAGAAATTCTCAGCAAAAAGAGAAATCATGAAAAAGAACCAATTGGGCTTCCCTGGTGGCGCAGTGGTTGAGAGTCCGCCTGCTGATGCAGAGGACACGGGTTCGTGCCCCGGTCCGGGAAGAACCCACATGCCACGGAGCAGCTAGGCCTGTGAGCCATGGCCGCTGAACCTGCGCGTCCGGAGCCTGTGCTCCGCAACGGGAGAGGCCACAACAGTGAGAGGCCTGCGTACCGCAAAAAAAAAAAAAAAAAAAAAAAAAAGAACCAATGAAAATGCAAAAACCAACTGAAAAATGCTATAACAAAAATAAAAATCTTGCTGGCTAGCCTCAATATTAGAGAGGAGATGACAAGATAAGATAGAATCAGTGAACTTGAGGACAGACCAAAAGAATTTAAGCAGTTGAACAGAGAAAAAACAGGAAAAAAAAATTAACAGAGCCTCAGGCTCTGGTTGGATAATAACAAAAAAGCCAACATTAATCACTGGAGTCCCAGAAAGAGAGGAGTTAAAAGAGTATCCAAAAAAATAATAGCTGAAAACAAAAATTCTCCAAATTTTATAGACACAACCTACAGATTCAAGAAGCTGAGTGAATCCAGAGGATAAATCTAAAGAAATCTACGCTAAGACACATGATAATTAAACTTTTAAGAACTAAAGACAAACACAAAATTTTGAATGCAGCCAGGGAGGAACAACACAGTACCTATAGGGGAACACCAATTTGAACGACAAATTTCTCATCGGAATCCACGGACGCCAGCTGAAAATTGCACCACATTTTTTCAAGTGCTGAAACAGAAGTTGTCAACAGTGAATTCTATGTCCAGCAAAATTTTCCTTCATGAATAAAGGGGAAATAAAGTCATCCTCAGTCAAAGAAAAGCTAAAAGAATTTGACACTGGCAGACCTACCCTTAAAGACTGCTATAGAATGCTCTTCAAGTAGAAATGAAATGATAAAAGAAGGAATCTTGGAGCATCAGGAAAGAAGAAGGAAGAGTGGATAAAACAGATATATGGTTACATACAATAGAATATGCTCTTCATGACGTTTATAAGGATATTTGATGATTGAAACAAATATAAGACACTATCTGATACCCATGTACACAGTATTTAAAAACAGAGAAAGTAAAGGGACCTAAATGAAAGTAAGGTTTCCACACTTTACTTGAAGTGGTAAAGTCACATATGCATAATGTAACACCGACAGCAAGCACTAAGAAAACTATACCAAGAGATACACTCAAAAACATTATAAATAAATCAAGATGGAATTCTAAAAAATGTTCAAGAAACTCACAGGAAGTCAAGAAAAGAGAAACAGAGAAATGATAATCAGAGGAATCAAACAGAAAATGAATAATAAAAGCTTTGGCAGACCAAAGCTCTAACATACCGATAATTATCTTACACATAAATGGTCTAAACACATCAATCAAAAGACAGAAGTCAGCACAACGGATTTTTTAAAAAAAATGATAAAAATGGGCTTCCCTGGTGGCGCAGTGGTTGAGAGTCTGCCTGCCGATGCAGGGGACACGGGTTCGTGCCCCGGTCCGGGAGGATCCCACATGCCGCGGAGTGGCTAGGCCCGTGAGCCATGGCCGCTGAGCCTGTGCGTCCGGAGCGTGTGCTCCACAACAGTAGAGGCCACAGCAGTGAGAGGCCTGCATACCACAAAAAAAAAAAAAAAAGCAGGAGTTCCTATATTAATATCTGATAAGATAGACTTTTGAGCAAAGAACATCACTAGAGAAAAAGAGAGACATTACATACTGATAAAAGAATGAATCCACCAAGACATAACAACCCTAAATGTCTATGCACCAAGCAACAGGGCATCAAGATACAAGAAGCAAAAACTGAGAGAGCTGAAAGAAGAAACAGAAAAATCCACAGTTACGGTTGAGAACTTTAACACCCCTTCTCGGCAACTAACAGAACTACTAGACAGAAGATTAGCAAAGATATTTAAGAGCTGACCAACACAATGCTGATTTTAGGATACAATTTCAGCTGGTGCTTAATGATCCAGTAGTGTGCTACTGGATCATTTAAAATTACATACCTGGCTCGAGTTCAAGTTTCATTTGGCAGCGCTGCCCTACCCCTGTCAAACCCTTCAGCGGTCAAACCAACAAGAGCAGAAGGATTATCCTGTAATTAATGAATAATACTTTAAATAATGAAAACCATAAACTACATATATTTGGAACCAGCAAACACAGTAGCAGGAAGCACACTCTCAGAGGAAACACTCAAGCCCCACTGACTCGTCTCCAGGCAAACATCCCGGTTCTCTGGGCTGTCCCCGGTCAGGGTGCGGTGTTCAGTGCCCTGGCCGTTCTGAACATCCTCTCCTGAAAGTACTGTGGTTTGCCTGATTCTCCTTCAAGTATGCCACTGGGAGAAAAGAAAAGCCCACGTGCTAATCTGTACACCTGAGCTCTTCACAGCACCAGCCATCCGAGCATCAGAATGCACCGCAGGTGGCCTGCTGCCTCTGGTCCAGCCGCTGGACCTGAAGTGCAGCCAACAGAAGTGACAGTGTGTCGACACTCAACAGCCACCAGGAGGCCTCAGCACTGGGGATCAGTTGACCCAGCTTCTAGATCCAGCTTGTGTGCCCTCAGGAAAATCACGATTACGGGAAAAAACCTCAGTTAGCACCCACTTCAGGTCTCAGACATTCTAACATCACTCCTCTGCCACCATGAGAGCAGCTGCACAGGCAAACTGTGACCCATGTCTGTTGTTGCCTCTCCTCTTCAGTAAATGGCACCTTTCACCCAGGTGCTCAGGCCCAAGCCCTGGAGTCATTCGGGATTCCTCGTTCTCTCCCACCAGACATGGAACTATTAGCAGAACTTTGAAGCTCTACCTTCCCAAATCTAGTACCTCTCACATTTTCTCTCCACCGCCCCAGTCCAAGCTATCGTCACCTCACACCTGGGCTCTTGGAAAAGCCTCCTAACTGGTCTCCTCCCGAAAATCTATTCACTCCCCAGTCACCGGAATGTTCCTATCCGTCAGGCGATGTCACCCCACTGCTCTCACTCCTTCAATGTCTTCCTGTCTCCCTTAGAATGAAAATCTGAAGTCCTTTCCACTCTCTCTAGGGTCCTAGAGCAGACCCCACCCCTCCCTGCTCCCTCCACTGGCTCCATCATTTCCTCCTCGCCAGCCACTCTGGTCTCCCACCTCAGCGACTTCGCACAGCTACCCCTCTGCTCAGAACAGTCTTTCACCATTTATCAGTCTTCACTTCCTTCAGGTCTCTGCTCACAATTCCTCTCCTCGGAGAGGCTCTCCATGGCACATAAATTTATTGTCTGTCTCCTCCCACTAGAATATAAGCTACTTGATGGCGGGAGCTTCTTCTGTTCACTGCTGGGTCCCCAACACCCTCATAGAGAGTCTGGGAATGAGGTGAATGAAGAGCTAAATGAATAAATATCTTGCTCAAAGCCTCTGTCTGATGACTGGGCTGACTTGCTACTAAAGGTTCTACTGCAAGATGAAAAGAGACTTGTTCCTCAATATTCCAAAGATGTCACAGAGCTCACTCGGGTTGAATCAGAGGTAGGATGCTCCAAACGCTGCCTGTTTGGGTAGCTCTTCTCCCCAAAATAGCAGCTCCTGGTGGGGGGAAGGGGCCCTTTGAACCCCAAAACCCCCACAGAGCAGTATTAAAAGCACTAGATTAGGTGATTCCTAAAGGATTCTCTAACCCAAAAGTCAAATACCGTGAGAGGATCAGGAGCAGAAAGACCTTCCCTGGGGCTGCTGCCCTGCTCTGAAAGCGGCCACAGAGGTAGAGGGAGGAACCTGATGCTGTGTGAGGTTGTCCTGGTGAACGGGGGCCCGTGCAGCTGAAGGGCTGCGGCGATAAACTCTCATTGAGCCCCGCTGTCTCAGGAGTGTAATGTCAAGCAATCCACTAAGGGATGAGGAAATTGCATCAAGGAAGCCAGCTCACCCTTGGGGAGATGAGAACACAGGGCCTGACGTCAGCATGACACCAGACTCTTAGCAGAGCCTACGTCACAGAAATAATGCTCTTGTCAACCTCATTATGAAAATAATACAGAAATCTGCAGCAGATGTCACTGTCAGCTTCTGGACTGTGAATCAATGACACCAACGCTTCAGGAATCAAACTAGAAGGCTAGACAAGGTCATTGAACTTGACTATTAAACGAGGTAATGGGACGTAATACAGTTCCTGGAACACATGTTCAACAAATGTTAATTGCTAGTAGTCAGAGCAATGTGAAACCGACTGTTACTAAAGTTTCCTGCGTGGATTCGCTCATTCATTCCACAAACATTTGCTAGGCCCCTACGACGTGCTAGGCAATAAGGAGAGGAAAAAAGGCTATAAAAGATTGTCCTGCCTTTTGTAAGCTAACAATATAATAACAATGATGGCGGTGATGAAAAGAGCAGCTAACATGTTTTGAGGATTTGCTCTGTACCAGGTACTGCTGGACCCTTTAAGTGCAGTATCTCATATGGGTATCACTATCCTTGTTTCAAAGATGAGGAAATTGAGGCTCAGAGACTTATCCAAGGTCACATGGGGCTCAAATCCCCTCTGACTTTCAAAGCCAATTCTCTGTGACCTCCATGAAACATTGCTTATTTACCATTTGACCTAGTGGGTTAACATTTAAGGTGAGTTAAGGGAGGATTTCTGAAAACAAAAGAAGAAAAATACTATTACCAGATGCTCCTGCTGCAGCTGGCAGAGGAGGTCAGCCCAGGAGTCCAAGGCTGGGAATCCGTAGCAGTGGCCAGATTAGAGTGGTGGGCAGGAAGCATTTAGCTGCACAGCTCCCAACAGAGATGGGGGATGGGGGTCTCATGCCCTAGACTTTTTATTGGGTGGAGGGATAGAAATTTACTCCCCTCCCTCGCAATGGCCACAGTATCTCATCTGTAACTTCCTCACAGCACTTGCTACTTTCTATTCTACTGTTCTAGAGACTCGCTGACACACAGTGCTAATTAATTTTTACTGAATATATTACTAGGAAAGGCTAAACATGTATAATACCAGGTGCCCGTGTTGAAACAGCCCCAAAGATAGATGTGGAAACTGTCAATGATCTGCCCAAGGTCGCACAAAGAAACAGCAGCATAACAAACACCAAAATCCAGCTGGTTCACAGCCCAGTGATCTTTTAAGGACATCACACTGCCTCTTTTCACCATGGGAAAGGCTGAAAAACTTTGAGAGGGAAAAAGGAGACATGTGGGCAAATATATCTGTAATCTAGCCAGAAGCTAAAAATCATTTTGGTAGCAGGACAGATTCCTATTTATAAGCAACCACGGGTGAACAGATGATTATAGTGATAACAATACTATAATCATGGTAATAACGGAGAGTATTTATATGGCACGTACTATGCGCCTGGAACTATTCTAGGGACTTGACAAATATTCACTCTTATAATCCTCACAACTGTGTTAGGTGGGTACTATTACTGTCTGCATTTTTTCAACGAGGTAAGGTTAAGTACGGAGAGTAACTTACCCAAGGTCACCGAATAAGTAGCATTTACCGAGCACTTGCCGTGTGCCAGAAACCGAGTCCAGAAATTGTACAAGTCCCATTATCTCGTTTAACACTCAAAGCAATCCTAAGATAATTACTATCATTACCACCACTTGCAGATGAAGATCGTGGGGCTGGGGACGGTAACCAGTCCTAGCAGTCTCAGCTCAGAGCGCGTGCTTTTAACCACGTAGGTAAGCCGCAGCGTGCAGAGCGGGAGAGCTGATACAGCCTGGGCGCGAGGGGCACCGAGCGCTGGGCGGAGACCTGTTCGCTCCAGGACACGGAGCGTCACTATGGAATCTTCAACCTGGTCCGCGCCGGGGTCAGATCTGAGTGTGAGGAGGACCCTCGGCCTCTCCAAATCTCCGCGCCTCAACCCGGAGATTTCTGCGCCGGGATGTTCGGCGCACTGAGAGCCGCTATTGCCCCCTGCCGCCAGCCCGACCCGAAGCCCAGGCCCCGCCCATCTAGGTCCTTCCAGGAGAACCCGGCCTGAAGCAGAGAGCACACCGCTGCCCGACCCCGGTCCCGTCCCCCTTGCAGCCGGGACCACCACACCCGGATTGCCATTCCCGCCCCCCGCCGCTCCCCATACCCAGAGAAAAAGGACCTCGACTTCCCTGAAGTTTCTGCACTCTTCTCTTCGCCCTCACTTCCCTTCCCACATCTCCTCTCTGCCACTCTCCGTCCCTTTCCCTGGGACGCCAGGCCACTGCCCAGCTGCCTACACTGGACTCCGCGCAAGCCCGCAGCGTTCTACCCCGAGTTGCCACGGTGGTGCGGCGCAGCCAAGAAGAGCCGGAAGAGGCGGGGTCCCAGGGCCGTAGGCGCGCGCCCAGGACCCGAAAGTTGGCCGAGCGCCCCCGGGTTGCCATGGTGATGCGGAGCCAGGGAGACGAGTCGCAAGGGGCTGGGTTCGATGGGGGCCTGCGAGCACCCGGGATCTGGCGGCGGAGGTCCGGATTCCTCCACCCCGGTATAGGAGCTCTCGTCTCCCGGTAGTCGGGGGAGCTCCTTGTGGCTCCCGCCGCCGGGCTGCAGTCACTGCTCTGCAAGAAGAGTGGGAGCTGAGGGACGCAGAGACTCCCTGGCTCTCCGGATTGCAGGGGTGGTTGGGAAGAAGCCTCTCAGCTCCGGTCCTGCTTTTCCCTCCATCAGTTCTGGGTAGCCCCCGGTTGCCATGGTGATGCGGGCAGCAAAGGCGCTTCGGGTCACAAGTGACTCGAGGTCCGCTCCCCGCTTCCCCCACTTCCCTGCTATGGGTAGTAGACAGCGACCACAGGCGCAGCAAGACTCTCAGGGCTGTGAGGTGGAGAGCTACTTTGGGGAATGGACACCCTTCTCGGGGCCTCTTGGCTTCTCATCGCGGGGTGAGGGTGCAAGAGGGTGAACTGATGATGCCTGTCGCTGCGGGACAGCCTGACCTTTTAGAGACCGCCTAGTTTTCAGTGGCATGAATGTGCCATGAAAGTATTAACCAGTCCCCTACTGGAAGACATTTTTATTCCAATCTTTTATTACTGCAAACAATGCTGTAGTAATACCTTTGACTATACCTCTGTGTACATGTGCAGTTTTCTCTGTAGAATAAATTTCCAAAAGTAAAATTGCTGTGTCAAAAGCCAAATGCAATTTTCATGGATACGGCCAAATTGCTCTCCAAAGACGCAAATTAACACCCCCAACAAAACTGGAATCCAATAATTTTTAATTGGGATTATATCAATAGTGATAAACTACTGCGAAAGAATTTTTCCAGAGCCAATGCCATTAAGCCAACTTAATTCTTTGATCAGTTATTTTTAATGCAATGTAGCCAAACAGTATCCAATCCCATTTTATTTTATGGAAATTATCTTCTCTGAGTGATTCTTCTACATGTAGACTTCACAATAAACATTATACTTATTTAGTAATTTGTATATAGAATTTTACTTTAGTTTCTCTCGTGAAGTTTCTTACGTCAGCATCATTTTACTGAAAACAAAAATGAAAAACCAGCCTTTGACATTCAGAAGCTGGCTTGACGTAGTGTGGCCATGTTATTCTCCTACTGAACGTAAACAATATCACAGAATACCAATCTCAGACAAGCTTACTCTGGTAGCATCCTTTAATGAGACAGAGCTAGGCTACCACAAAATTTTGTCTAAGCACAGACATAAACATTGTCACTATCTCACCCACAAAATACCAAACATCCCCCTCTCTTGGCTAAAATGAGTGACTGTGACTTCTTTATCAATTATAGTTTTTACTGAGTGAAGTAAGTCAGACAGAGAAAGACAAATATCGTATGATATCGCTTATGGGTGGAAGCTAAGAAAAGGGTACAAATGAACTTATCTACAAAACAGAAATAGAGTTACAGATATAGAAAATAAACTTATGATTACTGGGGGTAAGTGGGGGAGGGATAAATTGGAAGATTGGGATTGACATATACACACAACTGTATATAAAATAGATAACTAATAAGGACCTACTGTATAGCATAGGGAACTCTACTCAATACTCTGTAATGGCCTATATGGGGAAAGAATCTAAAAAGCGTGGATATATGTATAACAGATTGACTTTGCTGTACACCTGAAACTAACACAACATTGTAAATCAACTATACCCCAATAAAAATTAAAGGAAAAAACAATTAGAGTTTTATCCTCCTTGTAGTTCACCTTCCCTAGAGATTAGATTTATTAAGTTACCCAGTCACAGAATTGCACCTGCTTTCTTAAAGCATCCAATGTAAAGCAAACCCCACTTTCATAGACCCTCCCCAAATCAACCAACCAGAGCTCAAATCCTATAATAGTTTCTTTCTAACCCTTTTTCTGAGATACTCCGTAGTTCCCCTGTGGTGTGTGTTCTCACTGGCTGCAACAAGTAATAAACCCAGCTTGGTCAATTACAGCTGCATTCCTGGGGGTCTTTGGCTAGAAGGCATTGCCACTAGCAAGTTCAATTTTCTATGGTAGAATTTTTCAGGTCTAAAATTTGTCAATGGCAGTCCTCCATAAATGTTTAATAAGGAACAAATTTCACATGGACTGACTATTTTAGTTAGGTTGATTATTTCAACCAGATCTGATTTTTCCCAGCTTTTGCGATTTTCAATGTTACCCTCAGGATATGAATCTTCTGAGTTTTTTTTTTTAATTGGAGTATAATTGCTTTACAATGTTGTGTTAGTTTCTGCTGTACAATGAAGTGAATCAGCTATATGTATACATATATTCCCTCTGTCTTGGCCCTCCCTCCCCACCCCCATCTCCCCCATCTAGGTCATTACAGAGCACTGAGCTGAGCTCCCTGTGCTATACAGCTGGTTCCTACTAGCTATCTATTTTACACATGGTAGTGTATTTATGTCAAACCTAATCTCCCAATTCATCCCACCCTCGCCTTCACCCCGCCATGTCCACATGTCCGTTCTCTACGTCTGTGTCTCTATTCCTGCCCTGCAAATAGGTTCATCTGTACCATTTTTCTAGATTCCACATATATGCATTAACATACAATATTTGTTTCTGACTTACTTCACTCTGTATGACAGACTCTAGGTCCATCCACATCTCTACAAATGACCCAATTTCATTCCTTTTTATGGCTGAGTAATATTCCATTGTATATATGTACCACATCTTCTTTGTCCATCCATCTCTGAGTATTTTAAAAATAATGATTGCAGGGCTTCCCTGGTGGTGCAGTGGTTGCAAGTCCGCCTGCCGATGCAGGGGACACGGGTTCGTCCCCTGGTCCAGGAGGATCCCACATGCTGCGGAGTGGCTGCGCCCATGAGCCATGGCCGCTTAGCCTGCGCGTCCGGAGCCTGTGCTCTGCAACGGGAAGGGCCACAACAGTGAGAGGCCCGCGTACCGCAGAAAAAAGAAAGGAAAAAAAAATGATTGCAGCAGGTGCATCTTAATCATTGCCAGTTTTATTCTGTATTATTTGTTTCTACCAGTAATTGTCATTGTGAATTGGACAGAAGATTGATAACTGGTATCTACTTCTTGACTCAAGAACTATCAGTAGGACTAAGATGTAGGACTTGGACACGCAGAGAAGTAAACATGTTTTGCTTCAATTGGCAGGTTTACCATGTGTCACCATGCCCTTACTGGGCACTGGGAACATGGACCTTGCTGTGAAGGAATTCACAGTCTAATCAGAGAGATAGAGGATCTGGCTGGCCTCAATTTGCCAGTTGGATGAGAATAAAAAAGGCCTTCCAGGTGGAGGGAACAGCCAAATACAAGGTGTTTATTCATTCAGTAACTATTTATTGAGTGCCTACTCTATGCCAGGACCTGGGCTGGGCATTGGGGATGCAGAGATGAAGAGTTCCATGGGGTCCCTGCCCTCCCAGAGCTCTCAGTTCAGTGATAGAGATGCATTTTAAACAATCACACTCTTGATTATAATGACTGATAACTGCTGCAAAGAAAACCCAGGGTTCTGTGGGAGGTGGGGGCAATGGCATCCTAACCAAATTAAATAAATTTATTGAACTTTTTTAGGAGCAATTAGTCTTGTAATGAGAGGGAGGACTATTCTATGCAAATATTAAAAAGGATAAGGTAGGGGGACTTCCCTGGTGGAGCAGTAATTAAGAATCCACCTGCCAATGCAGGGGACACGGGTTCAAGTCCTGGTGCGGGAAGATCCCACATGCCGCGGAGGAGCTAAGCCTGTGCGCCACAACTACTGAAGCCCGCGCGCCTAGAGCCCGTGCTCCGCCACAAGAGAAGCCACGGCGATGAGAAGCCCGTGCACTGCAATGAAGAGTAGCCCCCGCTCACCACAACTAGAGAAAAGCCCACGCACAGCAACAAAGACACAACGCAGCCAAAAATAAATAAATGTATATATAAAAAAAAAAGAATAGGGTAGGAGAAAATCAGCTGAAGCTATACTGACATGAAAAGATGTGGAAAATGTATGTAGATTATGAACCTATTTTGTGTTTTTTAATAGAACCGTTTGTTAGCGAATGCTTAGGGAAAAAATCTGGAAGCCTATGCAGCCAACTTTTAAAGTATTGTAAAAATTCTACCATTTAAAGATCTGAGTTCTGTCAGATGAACGCTGGTGGTGATTTCCTGTAGCAGGGAAACTGCGGTCCATGGTAACATGCTGAAGGCCGGTAACTGACTGAGAGCCCCAGGCTCCCATGCTAGAATTCCCATGCTTACTGTCCATGACACATGACTGAGGGTGGCCTCTGGGGTCAAACCGCATAGTAAATACTAACGAAGCTTAATGTCCACCTCATTTTAAAATAAACACAAATACAAATCCTAATATTCTCTTTTCCCACCCCACTGGATCACCCTGTGCAGCCCATGTACCCTGCTTAAGAGAAGACCAGTGTTTTTCTAACTATACCTATAGGGCACTCTACAAATGGAGTGGATGGTGATTCATTAGAACAGCATGACGATGCAATTAGAACACAATTTTGTGTATAAAACATCCACTGTGTATGATTCAGTGAACATAACTGATCTCAGAAAGCAGGCAGCAACACTACCGGGTATTTATTTCCTTCATTAAGAAAGAAGATGGACTTTGACGATCTCTCAGGCTTTCCGACACTCCTGGCCTTCTCTAAGCCGTTGATTAAGCAGTTGAGGTGGCTGTACCAGAAGGAAGTACAATTCCTTGAAGGAAATTGTGTCCAGGGTGACCATTCAACTGAGTGATGTGGCAGTCTTGAAATAAAGGTACTTAAAGTCATTTAGTGTGATTATGTGTAGTTCTTCCTTCATGAAGATGATCTGTTTTATAAAACTTGAATTTAATAAAAGAATTTAGTAACTATTCTCTTGTAATACAACAAAATATTGACTTTTAACTACTTTTAACTACTTCTGCTGGAGGCGGAGGTTCCAGAAAGAAGCTTAAGCTAAATGCTAAGTGCTGTTACCAAGTGGAGAAATGAAGGTTGCACATGGCCAAAGTCATTGTGTGGATTTTTGAGAAACTATTTAGTTTACCAAAGTGAAGTTCACAGAACTTTTAAGCAAAAAGTGTACAAATGATCAAAATGGCAGTGAACTAGGGAAAGTTAATGAATCAACAGAACAATCTTTATTTGAAATCTTCTGTGCTAGGGTCGGTGAAGGAAGCACTGTAATGCTGGCTGACATTTATCATGACATTTATTGTACTATGTAGCAGGCTGAGCCAGATCAAAGGGTGAGTTACCTGCACAGCTGCCCAAAGCACTAATCCATAAGCAGCACTAAAACATCAAGGGGAGGACTTCCCTGGTGGCGCAGTGGTTAAGAATCCGCCTGCCAATGCAGGGGACATTGGTTCGAGCCCTGGTCCGGGAAGATCCCACATGCTACGGAGCAACTAAGCCCATGCACCACAACTGCTAGCCTGCACTCTAGAGCCTGTGAGCCACAACTACTGAGGCCCATATGCCTAGAGCCCATGCTCCACAAGAGAAGCCACTGCAATGAGAAACCCGCATACCGCAACAAAGAGTAGCCCCTGCTCACCGCAACTAGAGAAAGCCCGCCTGTAGCAATGAAGACCCAATGCAGCTAAACATAAATAAAATTAAAAAAATAATAATAATAAATATGTAAATTTCATCTAAAAAAAATCAAGGGGACAGATGGGAAACATGGTGTCAGTTACTTATGAATTTCACACAGGATTATTTCAGAGTCGGTAAGCTGTTAAGTGGTCCCACTCCCACTGATGCAGGCTGCATGAAGTAGGGGTTAGGGGGCTTTAGATCAAATTGGGAAGGGAACTTTCAAGCTAGGA
Source organism: Pseudorca crassidens (assembly GCF_039906515.1). Classification (NCBI taxonomy): domain Eukaryota; kingdom Metazoa; phylum Chordata; class Mammalia; order Artiodactyla; family Delphinidae; genus Pseudorca; species Pseudorca crassidens. Next base: position 60,669,066 of record NC_090310.1, read on the forward strand.
CTACTGAAGGTGAAGGAGCCAGCCACGGGGGGAACCAAGAGAAGAGTCTTCCAGGCAGAGTGACAGTGAGTGCAAACACCCTGGTCCCAGGTTCAGGAAGGAGAAGGGAGAGAGGTGTCAGTGGAGTTGGGAGGTGGTCGGGAGCCATGGGAAAGAATTTTAACATTATTTCAGCTGTGATGAAAACACACTGAAATTTTCAACAGGGGACTGGCATGAGCTGACTTACCTGGTGTGTGGAGAATAGCTCCAGGAAGATGAAGAAGGAGAAAGAGAGAGTAGATAAGTGGCTATGGGGTAGCATTATCCAGTGAGAGATGATGGAGGTGAGAGGTGGGGATGGTGAGATGAAGGGAAGTGATGATGCTTCTAGTTAGCACTGATGAGGTTTGCCGAAGAGAAGATAGGAGATCAAATAGGATTCCTAGGATTGTAATTAGTGCATGTGGTAGATGGGGTGGCCATTTACTGATCTGTGGCAGACCTGGGAAGACGGGCTTATAAGTGGAGTGTTCCGTATAGAACATGTTAAGCATGAGGCGTCTGTTAAACATCCAGGTGACAATGTCAAGTGAGCAGTTGGGTATCTAAGAGCCGAAGATAGGAATCTGTGACTCAGGATAGAGATGCATTAAAAACCACAGGTCAGAATGAGATCCTCCAGGGAGACAGAGAACTGTAGGCAGGGAAGGAGAGGGGCTCAGGGCTGCTCCCTGAGGAGCGCCAGTGGATGTTCAGGCAGCAGGTAGAGGGAAACCTGCAAAGGAGCCTGAGAAAGAGCAGCTGGTGAGACCAGAGGAAACTCCTTGGGATGGATTCCATTCAGACATGGAAGGTGGAAAGTTCCAAATAAGGGTTATGTAACATTCAGTGTATATAATATGTGCTTTTTTCTTGTTTGTTTTCGGCCACATAAAGAAAAGGCTAAGTGTTATGCAGAGAATCCATCCTTTACTGCCAGTTCTCCCGCCTTTACCTTCTGCCCCATTTGCAGAAGTCAGACATGAAATGCTATTGAGAGAATAAGGGAGTCACCATCCCCCCCACAATTCCTAGAGCTCAAAGTTGTCTTTGATCCCATTTTATTTACCTCTCATATTTAAGCCATCAGCTAGCACTGATGGCTCTGTTTTCTAAACATCCCGTATCCACCCATTTCTCATGCCCTAACTGCCACCACCCTATTCTCTTTCCTGAACAGTGGCAGCCCTCCCTAACTGGGCAGTTAGACTGCAGCTTCCGCCGTCTCTCTCCCATGAGTCATCCTCCATGCAGCAGGGCTCTGTCTAAAATATAAATCTGGGTGCTTCCCTGGTGGTGCAGTGGTTAAGAATCTGCCTGCCATTGCAGGGGACACAGGTTTGAACCCTGGTCCGGGAAGATCCCACATGCTGTGGAGCAACTAAGCCCGTGTGCCACAACTACTGAGCCCACGTGCCACAACTACTGAGGCCCACACGCCTAGAGCCCGTGCTCCACAACAAGAGAAGCCACCTCAATGAGAAGCCCGCGCACCGCAACGAAGAGTAGCCCCCGCTTGCCGCAGCTAGAGAAAGCCCGCGTGCAGCAACAAAGACCCAACGCAGCCAAAAATAAATTAATTAAATAAATAAATTTTTTTAAAAAAGTAACTTTAAAATATAAATCTGAATGTTCCTTCCTCTTAAAGCACTCAAGTGAAATATCCTAATGACTATCGCTAGGAAAACTGTTAAATAAATGCTGGTACACCTGTGGAAAGGAATACGTGCAGACCTACCCAAAAATGATAACGAGAACACTCTGTCAGTACTATCAGATACAAATGATCTCCAGGACGTGAAGAGAAAAGAGCAAAGTGTGACTATTAAGCCACCATTTGGGAGGGGGGGCAGTGTGTGTGTGCTCGCCCACATGTCTGGTTGTACGTGCGTGTGATAGCTTACAGAGATATTAAACAAACACAGGAAACCAGTTCCTAAATGGCTTCCAGGGAGATGATCTGGGCAGGTTGGGAGGAGATAGCTTATCTTTTGGTAATTCTGCATTTTGAATCGAATGACCATATTACCTGTCCAACAATAGATCAATTAAAAAGTTTACATGAATTAAATAATTAGCTCACTTAGAAAATCTAGTCTCCGTTGACGTAGAGAACAAACGTATGGAAACCAAGGCGGGAAGGGAGGGTGGGATGAATTGGGAGATTGGGATTGACATATACATACTACTGTGTATAAAATGGACGACTAATGAGAACCTGCTGTATGGCGCAGGGAACTCTACTCGATGCTCTGGGGTGACCTAAATGGGAAGGAAATCTGAAAAAGAGTGGATATATGTATACTTATGGCTGATTCACTTTGCTGTACAGCAGAAACTGACCCAGCAGTGTAAAGCAACTCTACCCTAATAAAATAAAATTTAAAAAAAAGGAAAAGAAAATCTAGTCTCCTCACCCCTCTCTGCAAAGCCTCATAACAGGACCTGCCCCATCTCTGCTCTCGTCTTCCAGCACTTCCTTACCGAGTTCTAACCACTCCGCGTCCTCTTGAACCCCAACAGGCCAAGACAGTCCCTCCCTGGGCTTTTGCTCTTCCTGATCTCTATGCCTGGGCTTCCCGATAGCTCTCCACGACCCACTCCCCATAATGTCTGCTCAGAAGTCACTTCCTCAGAGATGTCTTCCCCGACCTCAGCTTAAATTTGCTACCCTTCACCTCCCATCACTGAAAATCCATGTTCTACTGTCTTCATAGCAATTAGCACCATCCAAAATTAATTTATTTTCTTGCTTATTGTCCATCTCCCTGGCTGTGCCCACAAGCCACCATAATATTGATGCCTGGAAACGTGTCTGGCTCATACTATACAATAAATATCTGTTAATGAATGAATGAGTGTCTTTCTATATTGGCTGCAACCTCCTGACAGCCATGATATGTACAATAGCGCTTGTTGTGTTTTCTTACAGTTCATAGTGACAGCAAGTGGACTAGCATTCTAATCCCGGCCTCTCTTCTTAGCTCTGAGAACTTGGGCAGGTCACAGGCCTCACGGGGTTTGTGAAGATTAAATGACATCTGAGGAATAAAGTGACAATTCTGGCAGGCGTCCCTCAGTGGAGCCTCAGGCCACCCAAGAGTAAGGGGACTAGGAGGGACTGTAGACCCCGCAGGCAGGAGAGTGAACTGCCCCTGGCCTTGGAACCTGGGCAGCACGGTGTTTCCAGTCCCAGGTCTCTGGTTCCAGGCTCAGCCCCTGTGCATGACCGGCCTTTCTTTGTATTGTTTTCTAATCCTGAAAGAGCCCCGGCCCTTCCCCTGGGAACGGAGACTGTGCTTACAATCAACCACCACCGTAATTTCCCTCTTTACTGGGAATTGGTCGTTTGTCTTTCTTCTCATGAATGGTTCATATTTTTTGGACTGGAAAACAGTACATAGAGTTTCTAAACAACATCATCAAATTAAATGCAGTGACACATTGATTTAGGGAAGTTGTTCATCTCGTCGTTTCTTAAAAGCAATGAAACAGTAGATCAGTCTTGCCTCCACATATTTACCTGTTATAACTGATAGAAACACCAACATTTAAAGCCAGAGAATTGAACCTGACTTCTAATCTAAGTGCCGAAATTCAAAGTCATTTTCCAGACATCGTGTTCATATTTTATTTCTCAGTTTAGACCACAGGCCACAGGAACAATTGCTGGATTTGTAATGACCTGGAGAGAGTAGTAAGTGTCTGAAATTTGACAACAGATGTCACCTGTGCCATGTTGCTCACAGAGCCATTGTTGCTACCTGGTATTTCTGCGCTTATATATTTTCTTAGGTGTAATAAAATTTTTGTGAGAATGGAGTGGATTATTGTCAAAAATCTCTGCTTCCTTGTGCCATGACATCTGATCTTGTTTACCCCTGCAATGATCTTAGGAAGTCACAGACATCCTCTGCAACTTATAGGCAGGGAAGCCGAAGCTCAGAGTATCCCTGTATTGCCCAAGGTCATCCAGAGAAGGACCCCTGCCTGTCTGTCTCCAAAGCTGTGGTCTTTCTGTGCCATCCTTGGTTAAAGTCCCCAAAGTGTGCCAACCCTGGAGAGTATCTGCCATGCAGTTGTCCTCCTGGGCCAGTTAGAGCTACTCAGATTAGAAAAGTCAGACTGAAGCCAATCAATAGGGGCAGAGTGGGCTGAAATGCAGAAAGTAAACGAGCAAAATGAAGGCCCAGAAGCTCGGGAAGCAGAATTCTAGCTCACAGCTCCCCCTGCTAAGTCACTGACATGAAAAGCCTTAAAATGTGCGTCCTGTTTTCCTTTTCTGCCTCCTCTCTGTGAAGTAGCAACCAGCTTTGTCATTCATTCTTCAGGAAGCCAGTCAGGATGTGCCAGAGAGACGGTAACTGAGAACTTAAGAGGTCTTTTTCTTGCAAAATTTTGGGAACAAAAAAGCTGTTCTGGGCCCTTTTATTCATGTCAGTCTTCAATACAGGAGAGTGTTCATCTTGCTGCCAAAGCCCAAGTGAGACTGTGGAGGGCAGAGATGGAGGAGGGCGAGGAAGGAGGCCATCCTTGATTTCGGGGTAGGGGACAAGGGGACACTAACATTTCCTAGTCCCTGCTGCGGACTGAGTGCTTTATACACGGGGTCCTATCTAATCCCAGCGACCTTGCTAAGCAGTTATAACCCCCCTCCTCCCATTTTACCGATGGAAACTGCGGCTTGGAGGTCACAAGTCTTAGCCAGGAGCCAGAGTCTGGACTCAGCAAGTCCCTTGAAGTGAAAACCTCTTATTCTCTGCAAATTCCCACTCTTGGTGTTCCCAGTGCCAGGTCCCTCCCCCGGGCCCTTCACCATGCTGGATCATCAGAGATGTGACTTCTATACCTAAGTTCTGGTCTAGGCTGTGCCAATGTCTGGCTGGGCAGGATGGACAGGCCATTTCATTCCTCTGAGCCTCAGTTTCCAATGATAAAACTAGGATGACTCATCATTACAGGCTCAAATCGGACCATTCAGTACCACTGCTGGAGCTCAGGCTGCGAGTCAGTACTGGTGCCGGGCCCTGGGGGAGCACAGCGTCTTACACCTGGGCATGGGTGGGGGGGTGGTAGGGTTAGTAGAGGCAGGTTTTGATCTCAGGTGGCCTCAGCCTGCAGTGGCTTGAAGCAGGATCTCAGTTCCCCTGACAGAGATTGAAGCCAGGCCCTGGCAGTGAGAGCGCTGAATCCTAGCCACTAGACCATGAGGGCCAGTGGCCAGTGACAAGGCCCAGGCCTGTCGGCTTTGTAGAAATGAATTTCCACAAAGAGAAGGAAAGTAGTGAAGCAAGTAAAGTCTTTATTAGGAGGAAAAAGATTATGCATGAATAGACTCACAAAGGTGGGCTCAGAGAGAGAGAGTCGTGCCCTTGTGGTAGTTTGAATCACTTATATGGGGCATTTCTTCTGCGTTTCCGCTGGCTAATCATCTTGCTTTGCCTGGCTCTGATCCGTACTTGGTTTATCTCAGGATCCTCCCCAGTGTGCGTGCATCTCTTAGCCAAGATGGGCTCCAGTGAAGAGGTCTACGGGGAGGTGGACATCACCTACTATGGGGTGGTGCCCCATCTCTTGTTGGCCCCTGAGGAGCCTTTCTGCGTATGTGTAGTCGGGGAGGTCTCCTTGACCTTGAGAATGAGAAATATGTGGTCTCTTTATCTCTTCTCTGGGCAGAGCTCAGCTCCTCCTCCCTCCTGCTATTGTCTTCATCTTGGAGTGTCTGTCCAGCTGCTCAGCCAGGGACCGTCTATCTCCTGCCTCAGTTTTGCACTCTCTAAAGCACCATGGGAGAATACGTCAATATTAAGTGAGAATTACTGCTTTACTGAAATGTGGGGAAGGTTCCTTTTCTTAGAGCAGCCTGAGACCAAGTTGAAATTTTTCAAATAAAACATCAGCTAGGAAACTACAGAAACATACACCCTCCAAAAGCATAGAAAAAAGAGAGTTTACCAAAGGCAGATTTCGGGTATCACCTTTTAAAGTCCTGTGAGCTGGTGGACGGTTATGTAGATGAAGGGTCCCTGAGGGCGGAAGGAAGAGCGCTTCTCCACCCCAATTCCAAGTGTGGCTTCTGTGCACAGCAGTGCTGCCACCCACTCTCTGCGAGACTGCCTTCTGTCTCAGGTGGAGGACTTCCATCCATCCATCCATCCATCAGGTCGTCACCCATGACTTCATTCATTCATGTCATTTCTCTTACACCCAGCACTCAGCATTAATGGTTTACAATCTCAAACAACTTAAAAAGAATAAGTAGATTGCATGGTGTAAAATTTCTGTGTAGTTCTGTTTCCTCTATGAAATCAGCTCTGTCCCCGCCCATCCTGTGTGTGAGGACCCAGGTGGGGACCCTGGGCTGAGGAAGGAAGAGAAAGAACAGGGCCACATTGACAGATGGGAACCCAGGGAGGAGCAAGCCCAGTTCAAGCCCAGTTCTGACTGCGCTGACAAGGGGCCTGGCCTGGTGCCGGCTAGGTCAGAGGTCAGGCTTCTGGAGGAGTTAAAGCAGCCAGGACCCCGCCCCCAGCAAGTCGTGGAACACTCCTGCCACGCCGGGCCCAGGCTGAGGGCTCCATGTGCTGGTCACGACAGCCTGGGGGCTGCACCTTTTGTACCACTTTAATACACGAGGCTCCCGTGGTCCCAGGGAAGTGCCTTGTTCAAGGCCACTCCATAACAGTTGCCTCAAGTGGATTCAAACCCAGGCTTAGCCAACTCAAGCTCTTGTTCTCAAGCCATACTCTGCATCAGAATTACCCAGGGGAAAGAAAAGTCACCCAGAGATGTTGGTAAAAAATGCAGAATCCAGAGCCTCACTCATCCCCTCAGATTATGATCCAAGAGTTACGGGCTAGAGAAGAAATCCTCCTTTAACAAGTATTCAGGTGATTCTGTTAAGAGCTGTCCAGTGCACCTTGGGTACAAATAAGGAGGGTTTAACAGTTGGAACGTTCACCAGAATGGCCCCAGAATAACTAGAGCTAAGATTAACTCAATATTTACTAAGTACCCGGCACTGCTCTGAAGGCAGATTAACTCACCGAATGCCCCTAGCAAACCCATGAAGAGGGAGCCATCTCTATCTCCACCTTATATTACATTATATTATAATAATATAACAAATAAGTATAAATAAATAATATTTATTCTATTGTAAATGAGGAAAGGGAGCAATAGAAATTGAGGTTGGGGAGGACCTCTCTGACATATTATAGATGAGGAAATTGAGGTCAGTGCCACAGAACTTTTGATGGACAGGGTTAGGGACCAGGCCTCTGAATTTCCATGCTAAACATCCTCTTGAAACATGTGCTAAAGGAGCCCAGGAGAGAGTGACCAGTGCTTCCTGGGATGCTGGCTGTGGAGAGGGCAGTCAGGGAGAGCTCTGGGAAGACACACGAGCTAGGACTCCCAAGTGCAGAAGTTGGCCCACGGAGAAGTCAGGAGAGGGCACTGCAGACGGAGATAATAAAACTGGCAGAGGCCTGGGCAGGCAGAGGTTGCCGTCCATGGAGTGTGAAGACGTGTGTGAGATTGTGGAGAAGGGAGTGGCCACAGGTGGTGCTGGAGGGGAGCCTACTGATCCCAAAGTCTGGGGGTTGGGCCCGGCCACCTGCGCTTCAACATGTGCTCCGGGTGATGCCGATGCTTGCTGGAGTGTGAGGTCCTCTGAGCTAGAGCATCTCGAGACAGGTCTTCCTCGTGGCCTCAGTTTCTGGGGGTTTTTCTTAGTCTCCTGGTTGACTTCTCCAGGTCACTCCACACACATAATCACTAGGTTGGCACAGGGGAGTGGAGGGGGAGGAAGGCTGGATTCAAAAAGTGCTTCCGTTTTGAAAACAATGATTCCCAGGACAGAAGCACTTCCGCAGCGAGACATCCTAAGTGAGCATGGAAGCAGGGGCCTGCTTGACCCACCCAAGGGTGCTGGAGAGTGGGCACAAGTGGTCTCTTAAGCAGACTCATTTCCAGCTCCACTGTTTCCGAGTGGGGGCTTCTGGCAATACCTCAAACAGGTTAAGTACAGCGACAAATGTTCGTAGCTGTCAACCTCCTCACCCTTAAGAGCTGGAGTGTAACCCCCAGCACTCTGCTCCATTCTTTGCCTGGTCCCCCAACTTACTGCTCCAGCCATGTGGGCCTCCTGCCTGTTTGCAGATGAGGGGAGGCTGCTTCTTACTCAGAATCGTGGTCTCTGCCCTTCCCTCTGCCTAGAGTGTTTTTTTCCAGGCTCTATCACTTTCTACAAGTCTCTGTTCCAATGCCCCCTCATCAGAGGAGCCTCCTTGGCCACTCAAGCAAAAGTGGTCACCCATCCCCACCCCATTCTACTTACCCTATTTGGTTTTATTCCACTGGACAGTACTCGACATATTTGTTTATTATATACACCCACCTCATCCAGGATGTTAGTTCCATGAAAGCAAAGACATTTTTGTTTACCACTAAAAACCCTAGCTGCTAGAACAATACCAAGTACATAAGGACTAAATACATCTTTGTTGAATGAAAAATGTATGAGGTCTTTGTGACATCCTTGGCCAAGGTGAACAGCTGCATTGGGCAGCAGAGACACAACTTTGGGATTCTTGCCTTGAGCCAAGGATGAGGCCTGGGGCTACAGTCTAGGTCAGAGACACCTACTGATCATTCATTCGTTTGTTAATATTCCTAAATGTATATTGAGTAAACCCCTACTAAGTACAAGGCTCTAAAGTAGGTGCAAGCGATACTGATTACGAAACGCAAGCAGTGCCCTTGACACCCTAGAGCTTACAGTCCAAATACTACAAAATAATCACACAAACGAAATATAAATGTGCACCAAGGAGAGGTACCTGGTGCCCCAAATCTCTCTAATGGAAGGACCTGATCTAATCTGGGTTGATGGGGAGAGTTTCCCTGAGGAAGTGTAGGATGAGCAGGAGTTAGGAGGTAGAGAGGAGGAAAGATGATGGGGGAGAACATTCCAGACAGTGGGAGCAGCATGGGCAAAGGTCCTGTGGCAGGAGAGGGAGCCTGGTGAGTGTGAGGGAACAGGAGGAGGCCAGGGTAACTGGAGCAGAGAGAATGATGAAGAGGGTGACCTGAGAGTGCCTGGGAGGTGGGTGGGGGCTTAGAGGTCATGATTAAGGATTTTGCCTTGATGCTAAGAGTGATGTAGGACCACCGATGCGTTTTAAACTGGGTCAGAGTGGGTAGATGGGTGGCATAATCAGATTTTTATTTTAAAAAATATCTCTTTGGCAATCCATTTGAATACATATATTGAACTCAGAATGTTATATATATAAAATAAGTGGTGGGTAAAACTGTGGAGCTGGACGCTTAGGTTCAAATCCCAGAATTACCAGTCATTACCTGTATATGCTTGGGAAAATTACTCAGTCTCTCTGCCTCAGTTTTGTTATATGTAAGATGGGGATAATATTAAGTACTTACTTCACAGGGTTGTTGTGAGGATTAAATTAGCTAAAACATATAAACAGCTTAGAACAGTGTCTACCTCACAATATGCATTTATAATTTAAGTTATTATTATTGTCCCCATTGAACAGATGAAAAACTGCAGCACAAAAAGTTAAACCATACATTCAAGGTTGTTAGGCACAATGACAGAAACATAATTCAAACCTTGTCTAACCCCTACATTATAAGACATCCTAGCAGCCAAGATAAATAAGACTGGCTGAAATTTTATTGAAATATTCCAGCAAAGTCATTAAACAAGATAACAACTCTGGGAGAGGGGAGGGAAATATATCTAGAGTTGCTGCAATATATTATCTAAAATGCCCAGTTTTCAAAAGAATTATGACAAATGCAAAGAAGCAAAAAGTATGGCCAATCAAGAAGAGAAACAGGAAACAGAAATTGCCTTTGAGAGGGTCCAGACAAAGACTTCAAAGCAGCTATAATAAATATGCTCAAAGAACTAAAGGAGACCATACTTAAAGAAGTAAAGGACTAGGTTAGGGCACACAGGCAGAAGTTAGAGTGAAGGCTGGGAGCCTAACAAAGGAAGAGACATTCTTAAAACCGGACAAAAGAGCATGAAAATGTTGGGCTGCTGAGAGAATAGGCCAGTAGCTCTCAACAGCTATATGCCTTCTCCACATTATATAGCTCCTTTCATAAATGGGTATTCTTTGCAACAGTTATGATTTTTTTTAAAGTCTAAATATGCTTGGTGTTGTCTCAGAAGATAAGAAAACATAATATATTTTAGATGGATTTCATCAGTAATGTGTAAAACTTAGCTATCTGGGAATTCACATAGGTGATAGAGATCAGTTCTGAGTACTTCTAGCTTAATGAGGTATGCTGGTTGCATTCTCCATGCCAGTATTAGTTAAAGGTGTGTACTACAAAGGAAAATGTGAATTTCCCTAAGTGCATGCCTACTCCTCTTAATCTTACTATTTAATACATTGGATACAATCATCATTAAAAATATGTAGATAAATCTACCAAGAGGATTTTGCTGCTTCAAGTGAAACTTTTGCTCCTAATTCTTAAAATGTGGAAAGCACTTTATGTGGCTAAATATTTTGATAACCAAGCTCTCTGGGAATTGCCTCATTTGGCTGTTGGATTTTGAGCAAAATCATCGAAGGGAAAAAAAAGTGTTGTTTAAAAACAAGGGCTTCCCTAGTGGCACAGTGGTTGAGAGTCCGCCTGCCGATGCAGGGGACACGGGTTCGTGCCCCGGTCTGGGAAGATCCCACATGCCGCGGAGCGGCTGTGCCCGTGAGCCATGGCCGCTGAGTCTGCGCGTCTGGAGCCTGTGCTCCACAACGGGAGAGGCCACAAGAGTGAGAGGCCCAAGTACGGCAAAGAAAAAAAACAAAAACAAAAAAAACCAAGATACTAGATCGACTCATCCACCAGAGGGCAGACAGCAGAAGCAAGAAGAGCTACAATCCTGCAGCTTGTGGAACAAAAACCACATTCGCAGAAAGATAGACAAGATGAAAAGGCAGAGGGCTATATACCAGATGACAGAACAAGATAAAACCCCAGAAAAACAACTAAATGAAGTGGAGATGGGCAACCTTCCAGAAAAAATAATTCAGAATAATGATAGTGAAGATGATCCAGGACCTTGGAAAAAGAATGGAGGCAAAGATCTAGAAGATGCAAGACATGTTTAGAAAAGACCTAGAACCAGAAAACAATAAAATAAAATAAAAATTAAACAGATCTATAGGCTTCCCTGGTGGTGCAGCGGTTGAGAGTCCACCTGCCGTTGGAGGGGACATGGGTTCGTGCTCCGGCCCGGGAAGATCCCACATGCTGCGGAGCAGCTGGGCCCATGAGCCATGGCTGCTGAGCCTGCGCGTCCGGAGCCTGTGCTCCACAAAGGGAGAGGCCACAACAGTGAGAGGCCTGCATACCGCATAAAAAAAAAAATGACCTAGAAGAATGAAAGAACACCACCTAGAAGAATTAAAGAACAAACAAACAGAGAAGAACAATACAATAACTGATATGAAAACTACACTAGAAGGAATCAAGCAGAATAACTGAGGCAGAAGAACGGATAATTGACCTGGAAGACAGAATGGTGGAATTCACTACCACAGAACAGAATAAATATAAAAGAATGAAAAGAAATGAAGACAGACTAAGAGACCTCTGGGACAACATAAAATGCAAAAACGTTTGCATTATAGGGATCCCAGAAAGAGAAGAAAGAGAGAAAGGACTCGAGAAAATATTTGAAGAGATTATAGTTGAAAACTTCCCTAACATGTGAAAGGAAACAGCCACCCAAGTCCAGGAAGCGCAGAGAGTTCCAGGCAGGATAAACCCAAGGAGAAACACGCCAAGACACATAGTAATCAAATTGACAAAAGTTAAAGACAAAGAAAAATTATTGAAAGCAACAAGGAAAAGATGACAAATAATATATAAGGGAACTCCCATAAGGTTAAGAGCTGATTTCTCAGCAGAAACTCTGCAAACCAGAAGGGAGTAGCATGATATATTTAAAGTGATGAAAGGGAAGTACATACAACCAAGATTAATCTACGTGGCAAGGATCTCATTCAGATTCGACAGAGAAATCAAAAGCTTTACAGACAAGTAAAAGCTAAGAGAATTCAGCACCACCAAACCAGCTCTACAACAAATGCTAATGGAATTTCTCTAACTGGGAAACACAAGAGAAGAAAAGGCACTATATAAAAAAAAAAAACACATTACAATTAGGAAAATGGTAATAGTACATACATATTGATAATTACTTTAAATGTGAATGGATTAAATGTTCCAACCAAAAGACACAGGCTTGCTGAATGGATACAGAAACAAGACCCATATATATGCTGTCTACAAGAGACCAACTTCAAACCTGGGACACATACAGACTGAAAGTGAGGGAATGGGAAAATATATTTCATGCAAATGGAAATCAGAAGAAAGCTGAGGTAGCAATACTCATATCAGATAAAATAGACTTTAAAATAAAGAATGTTACAAGAGACAAGGAAGGACACTACATAATGATCAAGAGATCAAACCAAGAAGAAGATATAACAATTATAAATATATATTCCCCCAACATAGGAGCATCTCAATACATAAGGCAACTGCTAACATCTATAAAAGAGGAAATCGACAGTAACAAAATAATAGTGGGGGACTTTAACACCTCACTTACACCAATGGACAGATCATACAAACAGGAAATTAATAAGGAAACACAAGCTTTATATGACACAATAGACCAGATAGATTTAATTGATATTCACAGGACATTCCATCCAAAACCAGCAGATTACACTTTCTTTTCAAGTGCACATGGAACATTCACTAGGATAGATCACATCTTGGGTCACAAATCAAGCCTCAGTTAATTTAAGAAAATTGAAATCATATCAAGCATCTTTTCTGACGACAGAGCTATGAGATTAGAAATCAATTACAGGGAAAAAAATGTAAAAAATACAAACACATGGAGGCTAAACAATACGTTACTAAATAACCAAGAGATCACTGAAGAAATCAAGAGGAAATCAAAAAATACCTAGAGACAAACTACAATGAAAACAAAACGATCCAAAACTTATGGGTTGCAGCAAAAGCAGTTCTAAGAGGGAAGTTTATAACAATACAAGCCTACCTCAAGAAACAAGAAAAATCTCAAATAAACAATCTAACCTTACACCAAAAGGAACTGGAGAAAGAACAAACAAAACCCGAAGTTAGTAGAAGGAAAGAAATCATAAAGATCAGAGTAGAAATAAATGAAATAGAAACAAAGAAAACAATAACAAAGATAAATAAAACTAAAAACTGGTTCTTTGAGAAGATAAACAAAGTTGATAAACCATTAGCCAGACTCATCAAGAAAAAGAGGGAGAGGACTCAGATCAAGAAAATTAGAAATCAAAAAGGAGAAGTTACAACAGACACTGCAGAAATGCAAAGCATCCTAAGAGACTAGTACAAGCAATTCTATGCCAATAAAATGAACAACCTGGAAGAAATGAGTAAATTCTTAGAAAGGTATAACCTTCCAAGACTGAACCAGGAAGAAATAGAAAATATGAACTGACCAATCACAAGTAATGAAAGTGAAATTGTGATGTAAAATCTTTCAACAAACAAAAGCCCAGGACCAGATGCTTCACAGGTAAATTCTGTCAAACATTTAGAGAAGAGCTAACACCCATCCTTCTCAAACTCTTCCAAAAAATTGCAGAGAGAGGAACACTCCCAAACTCATTCTATGAGGCCACCATCACCCTGATACCAAAACCAGACAAAGATGCTACAAAAAAAGAAAATTAAAGACCAGTATCACTGATGAATATAGATGAAAAAATCCTCAACCAAATACTAGCAAACAGAATCCAGCAAAACATTAAAAGGATAATACACCATGATCAACTGGGATTTATCCCAGGGATGCAAGGATTCTTCAATATATGCAAATCAATCAATGTGATACACCATATTAACAAATTAAAGAATAATAACCATATGATCATCCAATAGATGCAGAAAAAGCTTTTGACAAAATTCAACACCGATTTCTGGTAAAAACTCTCCAGAAAGTCATCATAGGGGAACTCTCCCTCAACATAATAAAGGTCATATACAACAAACCCACAGCAAACATCATTCTAAATGGTGAAAAACTGAAAGCATTTCCTCTAAGATCAGGAACAAGACAAGGATGTCCACTCTAACCACTATTATTCAACTTAGTTTTGGGAGTCCTAGCCACAGCAATCAGAGAAGAAAAAGAATAAAAGGAATACAAATTGGAAAAGAAAAAGTAAAATTGTCACTGTTTGCAGATGACATGATACTATACATAAATTATCCTAAATATGCTACCAGAAAACTACTAGAGTTAGTCAATGAATTTGGTAAAGTTGCAGGATACAAAATTAATGCACAGAAATCTCTTGCATTCTTATACACTAACAAGGAAAGATCAGAAATAGAAATTAAGGAAACAATCCCATTCACCATTGTAACAAAAAGAATAAAATACCTACGAATAAACCTACCTAGGGAGACAAAACACCTGTATACAGAAAACTATAAGACACTGATGAAAGAAATTAAAGATGATAAAAACAGATGGAGAGATATACCATGTTCTTGGATTGGAAGAATCAATATTGTGAAAATGACTATACTACCAAAAGCAATCTACAGATTCAATGTAATCCCTATCTAATTACCAAAGGCATTTTTTTTTACAGAACTAGAACAAAAATTCTCACAATTTGTATGGAGACACAAAAGACCCCAAATAGCCAAATCTGTCTTGAGGGAATAAAATGGAGCTGGAGGAATCAGACTCCCTGACATCAGACTATACTACGAAGCTACAGTAATCAAGACATTATGGTACTGGGACAAAAACAGACATACAGATCAATGGAACAGGATAGAAAGCTCAGAGATAAACCCACGCACCTATGCTCTGCTATCCAACTATAATTAGTTGTATATTCTTGCCAAAGGAGGCAAGGATATACAATGGAGAAAAGAAAGTCCCTTCAATAAGTGGTGCTGGGAAAAGTGGACAGCTACATGTAGAAGAATGAAATTAGAACACTCCCTAACACCATACACAAAAATAAGCTCAAAATGGATCAGAGACCTAAATTTAAGACTGAACACTATAAAACTGTTAGAGGAAAACATAGGAAGAACATTCTTTGACATAAATCACAGCAAGATCTTTTTGATCCACCTCCTAGAGTAATGGAAATAAAAACAAAAATAAACAAATGGGACCTAATGAAACGTAAAAGCTTTTGCAAAGCAAAGGAAACTACAAACAAGACAAAAAGACAACCCTCAGAATGGGAGAAAATATTTGCAAATGCAGCAACGGACAAAGGATTATTCCCCAAAATACATAAGCAGCTCATTCAGCTCAATATTATAAAAGCAAACAACCCAATCAAAAAATGGGCAGAAGACCTAAATAGACTTTTCTCCAAAGAAGACATACAGATGGCCAAGAGGCACATGAAAAGCTGCTCAACATCACTAAGTATTAGAGAAATGCAAATCAAATCTACAATGAGGTATCACCTCACACCAGTTAGAATGGGCATCATCAGAAAATCTACAAACAACAAATGCTGGAGAGGGTGTGGAGAAAAGGGAAGCCTCTTGCACTGTTGGTGGGAATGTAAATTGATACAGCCACTATGGAGAACAGTATGGAGGTTCCTTAAAAAACTAAAAATAGAATTACCATATGACCCAGCAATCCCACTACTGGGCTATACCCAGTAATTCCAAAAGACACATGCACCCCAATGTTCATTGCAGCACTATTTACAATAGTCAGGTCATAGAAGCAACCTAAATGCCCATCACAAACGAATGGATAAAGAAGATGTGGTACATATATACAATGGAATATTGATCAGTCATAAAAGGGAACACAATTGGTTCATTTGTAGAGATGTGGATGGAACTAGAGACTGTCATACACAGCGAAGTAAGTTAAGTCAGAAAGAGAAAAACAAATATCATATATTAATGCATATATGTGGAACCTAGAAAAATGGTACAGATGAACTGGTTTGCAGGGCAGAAATATAGACATAGATGTAGAGACCAAACGTATGGACACCAAAGGGGGAAAGTGGTTGGGTGGGGGTGTGGTGGTGTGATGAATTGGGAGATTGGGATTGACATATATACAATAATATGTATTAAATTGATAACTAATAAGAACCTGCTGTATAAAAAAATAAATAAAATTAAATTTAATAAAGAAAACAAGACTACTTTTATTCACTGTTGCCTTTTTTTGTATGCAACAGTCTAAGAGCAGGGTCTCCTTATAAACAATAAAACAAGATCATAGGGACTTTCCTGGTGGCGCAGTGGTTGAGGGTCCACCTGCCGCTGCAGGGGACACGGGTTCGTGCCCCGGTCTGGGAAGATCCCACATGCCGCGGAGCGGCTGCTCCCGTGAGCCATGGCTGCTGAGCCTGCGCGTCCGGAGCCTGTGTTCTGCAACAGGAGAGGCCACAACAGTGAGAGGCCTGCGTACTGCAAAAAAAAAAAAAAAACAAAGAAAACACCAAGATCATAGCTATATTTGATATTAAAAATAAATTATTAAAAACTTCTTTTTAAATTAGTAATTTAATAACAGCTCTAAATAAACATGTTTTGGTTTTACTCTAAAAAAGAGAAATAATAGAAGCTGTAATTATAATGTCTCATTGAATAGAGCATAACAGTAAAGAGATAGGAATTACCAAAAAAAGAATCAGGTGGAAATTCTGGAGTTGAAAATGTAATAACTGAATTGAAAGACCTCACCAGCAGGAGTCAGCAGTAGATTTGTGCTGGCAGAAAAAAATAATTAGTGAATTTGAAGATAGATTGATATAGACTGTACAATGAAGAACAAACAGGAAAAGAAAAGCAGAAATTAAAATGAAGAGTTGCTTAGAGGCATGTGAGGTACCACCAAGTCTACCAATGTATACATAATGGGAGTCCAGACAGATAGGAGAGAAAAAAAGGGACACAAAAGCAAAGAGAATATCTGAAGAAACTGTGGCCAAAAAACTTTCCAAATTTGTTAAAAAACATTAAATGTGCAAGAAGCTCAGTGAAATCCAAACAGGATAAACTCAAAAAGATCTACGTTAGACACACTATATTCAAACTCTTGAAAGGTGAAGACAGGGAGAGAATGTTGAAAGCGGCAAGAAAGCAGCAATTCATCACTTATACGCGATCATCAATAATATTAACAGCTGATTTCTCATCAGAAACTATGAAGTTCAGAGGGCAGTGGGATGTCATATTTAAAGTGCTGTGAGGGGAAGGAAAGAATTCTATAGCAAGTAAACCTATATTTTTACATGACAAAATTTTGTATAAAGGAAATTCTAAGAAAACCATTAAAGTCTATTACAATGAATGAGTTTGCCAAGTCTGCAGGATACAAGGTATACAAATCAGTTTTATTTCTCTACACTAGCAATGAACAATATGAAATAAAATTAATAAAACAATTCCATTTACATTAGTATCAAAAGGGAAAAATACTTAGAAGTAAATTTTACAAAATACATACAAGACTTTTGCTCTAAATTCCTAAATAAATGGAACAACATTCAATGGTGATGAATTAGAAGACTTAATATTAAGAAGGCAACAATCCTCAATTGATCTATAGAGTCAATACAATCCCTAACAAATCCAAGTTATCTGTCTTCCAGAAATTGACAAGGTGACCCTAAAATACATATGGAATCTCATGGGACCCCAAATAGTCAAAACAATCTTGAAAAAGAAGAACAAGGTTGAGGACTTGCACTTCCTGAATTCAAAATTTACCCCAAAGTTACAGTGATCAAGACAATGTAGTACTGGCATAGGATAGATAGAAAGATCAATGGAATAAAGTCGAGAGGTAAGAAATAAACTCCTACATTGATCATCTATTGATTTTCAACATTGGTCCCAAGAAAATTCAATGGGTGAAGAAGAGTCTTTTCAACAAATGATGCTGAGACAACTGGATTCCTTTGCCTCACACAAAGGAATGAAGTTGGATCTCTACCTCACATCGTCCACCAAAATTAACTCAGAATTGATAATAGATGTAAATGTAAGAGTTAAGCGTATAAAACTCAGGAAAAAAAAGGAGTACATTTTCATGACCTAAAGTTAGGCAAGGCCTTCTTATACATAATACCAGAAACGTTTGGTAGATTAAAAAAAAAAAAAAGATAAACTGCACTTCATTAAAAGTAATAACTTTTGTGCTTACAAAGGGCATCATCAAGAAAGTGGAAAAGACAATACAAGGAATGAGAGAAAGTATTTGCAAATCACAAATATAAAAAAGGACTAATATCCGGAATATATAAAGAACTCTTCCACTCAAAAATAAAAGACAAATAACCCAATTTAAAAATGGGCTAAAAACATGAATGAATAGACATTTCTCTGAAGAAGATAAACAAATGACCACTATCACATGAAAAGATGCAACACCATCCACCATTAGGAAACTACAGATCAAAACCATGAGACATCTCTTCCCACCATTAGGATGGCTGTAGTAAAAAAGACAGACAATAACAAGAACTAGCAAGGATGTGGTGAAATTGTTACTCTTGTACATTGGCAGTGGGGATGTAAAATGTGCAGTCACTTTGCAAAAGAGTCAGGCAAGTCCTCAAAAGATTTTGTGTTTACACAAATTTGCCATATGACGCAGCAATTCCACTTACAGGTACATACCCAAGAGAAACTGAAACATATGTCCACACAAAAAATCGTGTACAAATTTTCATAGCAGCATTATTCATAGTTAGGCAAAAAGTGCAAACAACCCAAGTGTCCATCAACTAATGAATGGATTTTTTAAAATGTGGTATAGCTATATGATGGAATATAATTAATTCAGCAATAAAAAGGAGCGAAATATTGACGCAGGTTCCAACATGTATGAGCCTTGAAAACATGCTAAGTAAAAGAAGCCAGTCACAAAAGACCACATATTATATGATTCCATTTATACAAAATGTCCAGAAAAGGCAAATCTATAGAGACAGAAAGTAATTTAATGCTTGGTTAGAATTGAGGAGGTTGAGAGGAAATGAAAAGTGGTATGAAGAAATTAAGAGTGCTAATGGGTAAAGGGTTTACATTTGTGGTGGTAAAAAGTCCCAAATTATTTGAGGGGATGATTGCACAACTCTGTGAATATATTTAAAACCACTGAATTTAAAAGAGCCAATTGTGTGGTATGCGAATTATATCTCAAGAAAGCTGTTAAAAAAAGAAGTTTCACCTTTGCCATGTTTAGAGTCAGATTGTTTTCAGGTAGCTTCTTTTTTTTTTTTTTTTTTTTTTTTTTTTTTTTTGCGGTACGCGGGCCTCTCACTGCTGTGGCCTCTCCCGTTGCGGAGCACAGGCTCCGGACGCGCAGGCTCAGCGGCCATGGCTCACGGGCCTAGCCGCTCCGCGGCATGTGGGGTCTTCCCGGACCGGGGCACGAACCCGCGTCCCCTGCATCGGCAGGCGGACCCTCAACCATTGCGCCACCAGGGAAGCCCCCTTCAGGTAGGTAGCTTCTTAATCATCACAAGATAATTGCCCTGGCTCCAGGCATCACATTTTCATGGGACAATGTCTAGAAGAAAATAAAAATGTGTGTGTATGTGTGTGTGTGGGGGGGTGGTTCTTTCTCATGCTTTCTTTTAAGGTCAAGGAAACCTTTCCCAGAAGCCCTCGGGCAGATTTCCTCTCACAACTCATTGGCAACAACTGGGTCTCAGGTTCACCATTAAAATAAGGAGACTACCACTTCTCTGCTCAGAACTATGTAAGGGTTTCCCCTTAGAGAGCCAAAGTCCTATGATGGCCCAAAATATCCTACATGACTGAAGCCCTCCTCTTCTCCCCCATCATTACTACTCTACCACAACCTCTCTAGAAATTATGGAATCTCTACTATGGCAACTCTAAGTAGGTTTCAGCACATTCCATCAGCAGCTCAGGCCTGATGGATGGCCTGATGGGTGTTTAGACCTCAGCTCAATCTTTGCAAGTCCATCTATACCCTTTACCCTGAGACAGGGATCTGCCTTGCTTAGAAGGCCATGTTTCCTAAGCGGGGAAGTGTCTTTTAACCCCAAGAAGTTTTAACATTGTTAATAGAAATAATGAAGTAAACCATACTCACATTGAATACTTTTTGTGTGTTTGGTTCAGGAATATTTATGTATATTTGGTATTTTTAAAGTACTAGTAATGTTTAAAATTATTTGGCATATTGGAGTGTACAAGAGATCAATTTATGATTCCAATTAAAAATGTAATTGAGTAATTGATTTAGATTTATGATTTTATATTAAAAAGTGTGATATTTTTAAAATTAATTTACTTTTGGCTGTGGTGAGTCTTCGTTACTTCGCATGGACTTTCTCTAGTTGCAGCAAGCAGGGGCTACTCTCCTTTGCGGTGTGCGGGCTTCTCATTGCGGTGACTTCTCTTGTTGCGGAGAATGGGCTCTAGGCGTGCAGACTTCAGTAGTTGTGGCATGTGGGCTCAGTAGTTGTGGCTGGCAGGCTTAGTTGCTCCATGGCATGTGGGACCTTCCGGGACCAGGGCTCAAACCTGTGTCCCCTGCATTGGCAGGTGGATTCTTAACCACTGCGCCACCAGTGTAAGTGATTTTATTAAGTTTGTAAACTGATTTGAAACATGTAAGAAGCCTTAAAAGTCACCATATTGCAAGTATTACTTATATATTTAAGTTTTATTTATTAGATAATGAAAGTACTCAAAAATAAAATCAACTATATTAAATTTAATAGTGCAGTTTGATATGTTTAAGTTAATTGCAAAGGCCCCCTAAAATTGATGATTAAAGTCTGCTAGATCTAGAGGTAGAATAAAGATTTATAAGTTGAACTTCACAGTTTAAAGAACTAGGTTTTTAATTTCTAACCTTAATATGTTTAATACTAAATGCAAATTTTAAAGTAACCAAAAATAGTCTTTTCTGTTTATAAAAGTCATCCTCAGGGAACACACACTGATATTTTTGGGAGTAGGCACATGACCCACCAGAGCCAATGACATGCGAGAAAATGTTTGCCAGAATTCCTGGAAAGGTGAAGTTGGTTTTCTCTCCTTTCTACAAGGGCTACCAGGGTATATCTTCTCTCTTCCTTTAGTCAATAGTGTAGATGATATGAAGTACAGAACAATGGGACCATGGTGTACAGAGGAGAACCTGGACCTATTTTTGTGATGGGGCAATTGTGGAGCCAGAGGAAAAGCTAAACAACACAGCATTGTGAGATCAAAAGAAATTAGGCCTTTGGTGAGTTCATTTGAACTGCTGGAGCAACTCTTACCTGAACCCACAGTAAACTCTTTGGTTACATGGTTCTGTAAATCCCCTTTTTTGCACACATCTCAGGCAGGGTAGTTTGATTCAGTTGGATTCCCTGAAGGTGTCCTGATGAGTAAAAGGAGTCAGTGTAATGTTGTGTATTGAGCCTGGATTTGGATTCGGGTATATCTGGATTCAAACCCTGACATAGCACCCATGGACAATACCTCTCTTTTCTGGATGTCAGTCCCCTTTTGAAAAAATGGCAGTAACCTCTTTACCCAGATACCAAAAGTGCCCAGCATAGTGCCTCTCAAACTCTGTAGGTGACTAAGAAATATGCTCATTTAACATGTTCTATTTGCTGGGGACCAATCAGGAACAGAGCCCCTGCATCATGGATAAATCTGTTCCTTTTCCTTTTATTTTTATATGCTCATGTCATAGGTACCCCCAATAGCAATTTTGCAGCTGAACTGAATCTCTTCCTCCCGTCCACTGGATACAAAGTTACCTCACTTCCCAGGACTCCAACACATTTTGCTCCTCTACCAAGATCCCTTTGTTTTATGTTGTAGTTATTTGTATGCTTGGTTTATTGACTCCGCTACACTCAAGAGTATCTTGCGACAAGGAGCATGGGAACTGGTACACCATAGGTACTTAATAAATACTTGATGAATACATCAATTAGTTTATATCCAAAGCCCTTGAAACTCTCATCCCGTCTGTTTTCTCATAAATAAAATAGTGGCTATAGCTGCCTACTCTTGATTGATTTTTCTTGCGCACGAATGCCTGCTCTTATTCCCTCAAGCTAGAAGTGGCATACCCTTTCCCAGCTCTCCTGTTTGATCATCCATTTCTCTAGCGGGATCCTGAAGTTGTTGATGATGAAGGGACTAAAACCATAGCAAGCAAACAGCTGATATGGCAGCATCCATCACTGGCTTCATTTTGCTGCCTTGGCTTTGCTTGTGGATGAGTTTGAGATACACTATTAACTTTGATGCTTCACTGGAGGGCTGTTCTGTGCCTTCGATAATGAGATTTGGCAGTTCTTCTCTGTTCTCACCAGGGCTGGAGCTGAGCCTGTTGGTTCCAGGCATCTGATTAAATTGTCCTCTGAATTTGTCTTTAATTCTCAAACATGAGTAAAGTCAAGTCATTTGGGGGGCAGTTTCCTTCAGCCACCTCTGTACCCATTTAGAAATGTGTTTAGTGCAAGAAACAGACAATTTGACTCTGAAGGCTATAATCCAATAGAGATTTATTGTTCTAATATAATGAGACCAGAGATAGGTGGCTGTTGGTTTTGGTTCAGCAGCTCAGCTGTGTCAGGACACATATCTTTGTGATTTTCTTGACCTTTCCCTCATGGTAACAAAATGGTGGCCATTACACCAACCATCGTGTCTGTGTTCAAGGCAGAAGAAGAAAGCAAAAGCTTTAAGAACCCCCAAATCCACCCTACACCCAAGTCAGCAGAATTTTGCATAGGTCTCATTCATCAGAACTGTGGCATGAGGCCACCCTTAGCTGGGAAAGTGGGGAACAGGACTGTTGAGATTGGCTAAGACCAGTTGTGATCCAAGCCATGGGTCTGGGTACACAATCTTCCTGGGTATGGCTACCTCAACCTTCAGGTGCTACTGCTATTGTGTTTGGGGGATGGTGCTTGTAGTTGCAATTTTTAATGTTTTATTTAAAACCTATATTGGCTGGGCCTCCCTACCTCTTGAGATCTTAATAAGATTTGCTAGAACCCTTGGCTCCTAGCCTTGTTAAAGATTTCCTTAAGGTATCTGTGAATTTCCAGGGTGGGGTAGGAGTATGATTGACACCCTCAATGTCAATTCTGGCTTCGAACTCCTGCTTCCCCAAGTGTTATCTCTGCTTCAACATGGGTGCCTTCAAATGTTCCCATACTGCTCAATCCTCTATTACCATCACCACCATCCCCTGCCAAAGGAAAGAAAACCAATCCACACAAAGAACCTGTTAAAAGAGCAGACTTTAATAAACTGTGGGAGTGATAGAGAGGAGTTGCACTGTACAGCATTCTGTAAGCAAGGTTGCATTTCGGTACCCAACAATGTTCTTGAACTCCAATCGGTCTCCTAGCGACAGGGGCTTCCTCCAGGCCTTTTGCCCTCCACAGCTCAGGCCCAACTGTCTCTGCAGCAAATCCCCTTCCCTCCTCCACTTTCTTCTCTCTCCTTTCCAACCCCCTTCCTGGGAAAAAGCACACATCTCAGGCAGGGCAGTTTGACTTTTCCTCATTGGTGCCCTGACCCTGCCAACACTTAAGCCCTCACTTTCTACCCTTAGTTATTTCCCAAGGTATCTTCCCCACTCCTACTCCCCACAAAAGAAGTTCTGATGCCAAACGTGAATACAATTTTGTTTTGCTACATGCCCAACTTTAGTTATGGGTGGTAGAGGGCTCAATTAATTCCTGAATTTCAGCAGTTGATGGGGATCGGGTGAGACTAGACCAGAATACACTGGTTTGAAACTATTTTGTCCTGACCACCTTGAGAAAGGAACAGCTTACCCTAGTCTACATCACTCACGAGGTTCTCTTTGCTGATACTTACGGCAAAGCTCAGCTAATCATAAAAGTTTACCATGCCCCTCTTTGTCGTGGTGTTCTGTATGCATATACCTACTCAGGGTGAGATTACAAAGGGTTTTCACCTTTTTGCTTATATGCAATGAGCATGAAAAATAACACATTAATTTGCATATATATTATATACACACACTATATATACTTCAACAAATATTTCTCCTCTCTCTGCCATGATCCTCATACCACTTTGTTCTAATTAGCTGAATTAAGGAAGATGATGAGGGTGGTTTGGGGGCCAATATGTCTCTGAGTTCCAACCCTCAGTCTTCTCTAACCCAGTTACAATAGTTAGGATTGTTGGTTGTAAATAACAGCAACGCTGCTCCGCCTGCAAGTTTGCTTAAGGGAAAATAATTACAGGATAGAAACCTTTCTCCTGGAGCTCCAAGGACAAAGGCATGGCACAGATTTGGGACCCAGGCCTCCAAGAAACTTTCTCCCCATGTTACTCGCTGCATCTCTGCTATACTTGTCCTTCTCTGCCACGGCCACCAAGAACCATAATGTTTTTAGAGCTCCTCCATTCAAGAGATCAGCCCAAACTAAACTCTTGGTCCCAAATCTATATTTCCAGGAAAGAGACTGGTTCAGCCAGGATCAAGAGTCTACCCCTGGTCCAATCAGCTATGGGGGCTGGGGTGGGCTGGGGTCACATTGCTTAAACATGACAGCCTGTGTCATACCCTATGGTTTGGGTGAACGGTCTCCACAGAAATTTAGGCAAGGCATTCCCAAAACTGTCCTCTGTACTCAAGAAACACTAAACCCCTCTCCTCCCCTGTCTCCAACACATCAGACATTTTTACTTCTGTAGTTGTGGATGGACAGACATGGGACCTTTCATCCCCACCTAAGGAGCTGGACTGGCCACAGAGAGGCTTCTGGTGTGTCCCCTTACCCCTCCATACCTCGTCAACATCTAAGCAGCTGAATTAGTTCCAGTACAAACATGTGAAAGCCATCCAGCATCTCCCAATTCTGAAGAGAGCAATGTTTATTCATGTGTAGTGGACACAGTGGATTGGTTTGATTATAATCTAGACTAGCTAACAAATTTAACAATTTAGATGGAATGAGAAAATTCCAAAATGAACAAAAATAACAAAACTGACACAAGATGGAACAGAAGATATGAGTAGCTCTATAGCTGTTAAAGACATTGAGTTTGTTAACGTAAAACTTCCCACAAAGAATATTCTACCTCAAGTAGTTTTGCTGGTGAATTCTAACAATATCTAGCTGAACCTACTTCCAGTGTGACTTTCTCTACTGCAGCGAATGGAAAGCTAGGAACACATGTCTCAGACTCTTGTGCAGCTAGAGATTTGGATGTAATTTCATCTGACCCATCAGATGCACTTGTGCAAGACTTAAATGTAGAACTGAGTGAGGTGGGGAGGGGGGCAGGACACAGGCATTTACTTTGCCCACGTGGGTCACAGCAAAGGCAATATGGTTCTGGAGCCAGCAAGCAGAACAACTGTTTCTCACTTTTTTTTTTTTAATAAGTGGCTGCGTTGGGTCTTCATTGCTGCACGCGGGCTTTTCTCTGGTTGCGGCAAGCGGGGGCTACTCTTCGTTGTGGGGCACAGGATTCTCATTGTGGTGGCTTCTCTTGTTGGGAGCACGGGCTCTAAGTGCACGGGCTTCAGTAGTTGTGGCACACGGGCTCAGTAGTTGTGGCTCGCGGTCTCTAGAGCGCAGGCTCAGTAGTTGTGGCGCACGGGCTTAGTTGCTCTGTGGCATGTGGGATCTTCCTGGATCAGGGCTCGAACCCGTGTCTCCTGCATTGGCAGGTGGATTCTTAACCACTCCACCACCAGAGAAGCCCTGTTTCTCACTTCTGCAGGCAGCTTCCTCATTGTGGTAGGGACAGTAACTTGCTTGGTGGCCCAGTTCTGCAGCATGACTTTGGGAATCACTTCCAGAAGGTGAGCCTAGAGGTTGTTTCTCAATTCTTCCACAAATTCTGTAAGCCACTTACTACTCTGGTGTAGACTCCTTTCCGCACAAATTAGCAAGAGTAATTCTGTTCTCTGAAACTGACCAGCACATAATCTCTCAGGTCCATACCCTGGAGGTGCCTCTTCCAGGAAGCTTTCCTGGATTACTCATGGAGCTTCTGCTCCTCTGAGCTCCTGCAGCCTTAACCATCTGGGCTTTACATCTGCATTTGCTAGCTGCCTTGTATTATAAGTTCACTTTACTGAGACTGTAAGCTCCCTGAGGGCAGGACCTGCCACCACATGAGTGGTAATATTTATCATGGTGCTGTGTCCCTTAGCAAATGACTGGTGAGGAATGAACGAAAGACCAGGTTCTAATGAGGTTACTGGGAAGCATGAAGGCTGTTAGTAAGATTTTTGTCCCAGAAAAAAGAAAAGAACATTTTGAGAAAATGGTCCCTTTTTGATCCATCCCCTTCCTCCTGTCTTGACTTTGGTTTTATAAAGCTACAGCAGCTATTTTATAACCATGCGAGTGATGACAAACCTGAGGACAAAAAGCCAACACAGCTGTATCAGTTTTTGCCAATTAAAAAAAATCCCCAACTGTAGTGGCTTAACACAGTAATCATTTATTTGCTCAGGATTCTGGGGTCAGAAATTTGGGCTGGGCTCAGCAGGGATGGCTTACATCAAGGTCTCCCGGGGCCGAGGCTTAGAATTTTCACATCCTTACTTCCATTGCATTCTGTTGATCAAAGACAGTAAGAGGCTGGCCCAGATTCAGAAGTTGGGAAAATAGACTCATCTCTTCATGGGACCATTTGTAATTGACTGGAACAGACAAGGATGATTGGACAGAAAGACAGAAAAATCTGGTCATAGAAAACACCTGTGAGATGCTCCACAATGCAGAACTGCCTTCCTCAGTCTTGACTATATGTTATAGGGAGATTTCCTTTTCTAAAAGGGCAGTCTTTTTCTTGCAGCCAAAAGGACCCTAGCTTATGTATTAGAGGGAAGAAGAATATCTACTCATTGAACTGTTGGGAGATGAGATGAGATCTGCAAGCGTGTAAAGCGCTTGGTGGAGTTGCTAGGGTACAGCAAGCATGCGGTAAAAGTTAGCAGGTATTGGCGATTAAATGGCATTCTCAGCTTACATCCTAAACACAAGCCACTCCCATTGTGGGTTTTTATTAGCAACCACCAAAGGGGACACACATGTGCTGAGCCTGGGCCCCACAGGCCAGTTACTAGGGGTCAGTATGACTCTCAGCTGCCAGCTGCCGCAGAGAGCTTGTGTCCTATAGAGAACCTAAAGTCAAGGGTGCCGACAACTTCAGGCTCACAGAGAGGGGTTTCAGGTCCAGTTCCTGAGGAAATCACTACGTTGTCCAGATGGGGAAACTGAGGTCCAGGCAAGAGAAGTGGCACAGCCCAAGTCCTAGAACCCCGATCTCCAGACCCCAGCCCAGTGTTCTTATATCATTAAACTATGTCTTTCTGGAAACGGTGGGGTTTTCCCCTCAAGAATGGAAATTCTTGCCCTGAGGGTAAAGTGGCCACTAAAAGTCAAGCTGAAGGTAAAAGATTTTCCCAGGGATTGTGACTTGGTGGTGACACCAAAGTTTGGAGCTTCTGGGGAAATGTTCTGTTTCTTGAACTGGATATTGAATCTACAGTGAATTTTGTGAAATTCACTGAGCTGTGCACTGATTTGTGTTTGTTTTTTAATCTATGTTATATTTCAGTTCTTAAAAAACGTTTAAAAAATGCTTCCCCAAGATCTCAGCCTCACCAGAGGCTCACGGAAGGTGGACACAGCCTGCTGTGACAGACAAGGCACTGGGTCAAAGCTCAGGAATTAGGTTCTAGACCAGCTTCGTTGCCTTGTCTTAACCTGTGTCAGTGTCCACTGCCCTCCTTCTGAAAGAGGAAATCGTACTTCTGCCAAATCCATGAGGTTGTGTGGAGGCAAATGAGATCATAGATGCGAACAAACTTTGAAGACAACTGGGAATGTGAGTTATGTGCTCTCCACGCCAGGGCTCATAGTTCTTCCATGAATTATTGTGGGGGGCAGTGGGAGGGGCCAAGGTGCTGGCTCACAAGGGAATTGGTGATCCAGCCCCTCCCACAAGCAAATTAAACCCTGTCTGGCCCTGGACTTCAAAGTCCTGTTTCTGCTGAGGGAGGCAAGTCAAAGCAAAATTAAACAAATGTGATTTCGCAGTGCTGCCAGCCGGGGGTGTGCTCTGTGGAGGCTGACTGCTGCCCTGCCCATGCACTGGCCTCAGTTCCCTTCCCTTGCAACTCCTGGAAGCCATACCACTGCCAGGAGCTGGGCCAGTGCCTCCTTTCCCTCCTTTCATTAGCAGCTCTTCCCAGAAGGTGGGAGCCAGCTAACCTCTGCTCCAGGCTGTCAGGCCCAGCGGGAGGGGAGACGGGCTCTCCAGGCCATCAGGCCAGTGTGGGGATTGTCAGAGGCCGAATTAAAGTGGCACAGTGGTTAAGAACCTGCCTGCCAATGCAGGGGACACGGGTTCGAGCCCTGGTCCGGGACGATCCCACATGCCATGGAGCAACTAAGCCCGTGTGCCACAACTACTGAGCCTGTGCTCTAGAGCCTGCGAGCCACAACTGCTGAGCCCACGTGCTGCAACTACTGAAGCCCGCACGGCCTAGAGCCTGCGCTCAGCAACAAGAGACGTCACCGCAATGAGAAGTCTGCGCACTGCCACGAAGAGTAGCCCCCGCTCACCACAACTAGAGGAAGCCCACGCACAGCAACGAAGATCCAATGCAACCAAATATAACTAATAAATTAATTAAAAAAAAATTCTCTAGCAATTTACGTCCTTGTCTCTCACGCCATTGGTGCCTATGAAATTGCAATATATGGGCCACATTAAGGGCTAAAAGAAAAACACTATGGCGTTGGGGAGGGGGAGGGTGGGTGGGGACACCAGCTGCTGCTGAGGCTGAGGGTGGGCTGACGGTGTGGGGGGTTCAGTTCCAGATCCAGTGGGCTCTGCAGCCCCTCCCCACATGCACACCCGCCCCCTTACTCTGCTCCACTCACCGCTATGTCTCACCTATAACACATTTACTTATTTGTTGCGGTCATTGTTTATTGCATGTCCAGCCTGCCCGTCTCCCTCACTGCTCACCCAGCCCACTCCCTGCCAGTGGCTGCAACACCCAGGACTCTGCCTGAAGATCCCCTCCAGCAGGCACAGCTCAGGCTGCACTTGGGCCGGGCCAGGGCATTCAGGTGATGCTGGAGAATGGGAGGTAGTGGACCAGTCTTCCCATCTTTCTCGCCCCTCGGGTGGGAGACTTCTCAGAGTCCCCGTGGAGGCGAACCCCTGTGCTCACAGTCACCTGCTGTTTCACTTCCTTGTGTGGCTTCTCTCCCTTTCCTGTTTCACTTCCCCGTCCCCTCCGGTGCTTCCTGTTCCTCTCAAACACCCCGTTAGCACTCAGATCCTAGACTCGGGGTCTGCTCCTCCCTGGACCAACCTAAGACAGTTAAGGTGTGTCTCAGTTGCTAGAACATAAACTCTACAAGAGCAAGGGTCTCTGTTTGACTCAGGGATTCAGCCCCCACACCTAGAAGCGTGCCTGGCACATCAGAGGCTCTGCAAAAATATTTGAACAGATTGTTTATGCGTTGACTGACAATTCAACAGATCTTTAAGGAGTGCCTACTGCCAAGCTCTGCACCAGGCAGCTGGGACATTTGGGGAACAAGATAGATGCAAGTCCTGCCCCCTGGTACTCACAGTCTAGTGGGAGGAGAAAAATAGACAATCACTGCTGGTGGTCATTACCAAGACCAGGACACACAGAGGGCTGCGGAGCACAGAGGAGACCCTGGGTGCAGACAGTGGGGTGACAGCCTAGAGCAGGGTGGGCTTCAGGGGTCTGCAACATGTACAGTCACACGGGGCCCTAGCTTAGCAGGGCCGCAAACTTGGTTTAATGCTTTGCTGTTGCATCTTGAAATTCTTAATACATTTTGAACAGGGCCCCCATGCTTTTATTTTGCACCAGGCCCAGCAAATCACACATCTGGTACTTGCTGGTGTGGGGTCCACCCTGAGTCCTGAGAGGCTGCACGGTGGGCTGGGGGAATGCAAAGCACATGTTCCAGGCTCAGAGGTGAGAGAGAGCCTAGAACATTCTGGAAACTGTAGTACTTTGGTCCAGTTGGAGTGTAGAGGGCGCAGGGATGCCAGAGAAGGTGGTGGGCGCCAGATGTGAAGGGCCGTGTGGGTGTTCCATGCTCAGGGCTGTAGACTTTATCCAGAGGGGTTCATTGTGGGGCAGGAGGGCTTGGGGCAAGACCAGAGGCAGAGAGCCCAGTTAGAGCAGCTTCCAAGGACCCAGGCTAGAGAGACAGGGAGAACCTGGCAGATCTGAACGACGTTTGGGAGTTAGAAGCCAGTTCTCAGTGACTGATTGCTATGGAGGGAGAAATTGCGCCAAAGTCTGTGTTCACCCAACACCTTCAAAGTGAGAGTCCCTCGGAGTGGCTCCCACAGGCCCAGGCATCGCACCCCTCAGATGCTGGCTGGTGATGCACCCCAGCTCAAGCGGGGGAGATGGAACCCCTGTGGGGAGAGACTTGGCTCCGGCCTCTCCTCCCAGCTCAAACACAGGCTCCAAATGAGCTTTCTGCCCAGAACTGTAACGATAAAAATGACCGTGGCACTGCCTCTGCCTCCCAGCACCTGATGCTGTGGGAGCCGCAGAGGCCCTGGCGAGAGGGAGAGAGGAGCTGATAGACAACGGAGGGGCCTGGCTTGATACCACCTGGGTCCCCAGGATCAGACTGCTCGTTCCAGTGAATCCTGGAACAGAGAGTGTCAAAGCCAGACCGAAGGTTAGCCATAATCTCATCCAACCTCTTTCCCATTATATAGATGGGGAAGAAGGCCCTGCGGAGAAGGGTCTTCACAAGGGAGGGATGAAGCATCCCAGGCTCCTGACTTCTGTCTGGTGCTCCTTCCATCACCCGTGTTGCCTCCCTGACCCAGAGGATTTGGGAGGCACACAGCTCCATGTCACAGGATGCCTCAAGATGCTTTTGGCTTCATGGAACAGAAACCTTAACTCAAAATGCTTTAAACAGTGGTTCTCAAAGTGTGGTCCTCAGACCAGCCAGCGTCTGCATCACTGGGAACGTGTACAGAAATGTAAATTTTTGGCTTTGCCTACTGAATCAGAAACACCAGGGGTGCGGTCCAGCCATCTGTGATTTAACTGCGATGTTACTGCTGCTCAAGTTTGACAACATGAAGCAGTAAAGATGCCTCCTATATCACAAAGCAGGAGGCCCAGGGCTGGCTATTTCAGTGGCTTGATGGCTTTGTAAGGATCCAGCCCTCCATCAGTGCGTGGGCCTGTCTTCAGGCTTGGCCCCTCCCGGTCGCTAGGTGGCGCTTCCATTGACAACTTCACAACGCAAACATCAGGAAGAGCAGAGACTATGTTCTCTGGACAGTCTTTTTTTTTTTTGGCTGCACTGTGCGGCTTCTGGAATCTCAGTTCCCCCACCAGGGATTGAACCCGGGCCATGGCAGTGAAAGCCCAGAATCCTAATCACTAGGCCACCAGGGAACTCCCTGGACATCTCTTTTAATTAATAAGAAAACCTTTCCTAGAAGTGTTCCCCCCAACATCCCGCCACCACCCCTGCCAGACAGCCTCTCACATCTCATTGGCCAGAAGTGTGGCATGTGCCCTTCTCAAACCAATCACTGCTTAGGAAAACAGAGTTCTAATGATTGGTTAGGAGTAATCTCCAGCTACAGAGAAGAAATATAACATAGTGATAAAAAGCGCAGATTCTTTGGCTCCTCCGCCCTTCAAATCCTGGCTGCGCCATTTACTCGTTTCATGACCTTGGTCAAGTTACTTAACCTCTCGGTTTCTCAGTTTCCTCATCTGCAAAATGGGTATTATAATAACTCCCATCTCACAGAATTCTTGGGAAGACTAGGTGAATTCATATTTAAAAAACACATATAACAATACTTGGCTATACAAGAGTTTATTAAATAAATATACAGAGAGTTCTTTATCCTGATTTTTATTTATTTATTTATTTATTTATTTATTTATGGCCGTGCTGGGTCTTCGTTTCTGTGCAAGGGCTTTCTCTAGTTGCAGCAAGTGGGGGCCACTCTTCATCGCGGTGCACGGGCCTCTCACTATCGCGGCCTCTCTTGTTGCGGAGCACAAGCTCCAGATGCGCAGGCCCAGTAGTTGTGGCTCATGGGCCTAGTTGCTCCACGGCACATGGGATCTTCCCAGACCAGGGCTCGAACCCGTGTCCCCTGCATTGGCAGGCAGATTCTCAACCACTGCGCCACCAGGGAAGCCCTATAGCTAACTATAGGGCTTGGGGATCATCCAGTAAAAGTATAGAGAGGACTTGTTCATTCTCTTGTTTGTTTTTTGGCAGGATATTCCATTATATGGGTATGCATAATAAGGTTATTTAAATTTCTTTGCTATTACAAATAGAGCTGCAATAGATGAACTTGTGGATATGTTGTTTCATGTGTGTGTGAGGATATACACTGGAAAACATCCTAGAAATAAAATTGCTGGGTTGAAGGATTTGTGTATTTGTAATTTTGATGGATCCTGCGACACAGCCCTCCACAGCAGTTACGCCAGTTTACACTCCCACCAGCAGCGTATGAGGTGGCTGCTTCCACACAGTCTCATCACCACAGTTCGCATTTCTCAAGTCCTCCTACCTTCATGGCAATTCACATGGATTGTTGCTCTCACTTGCCCAGAAGTGAGAAGTGAGGGTGATCAGTGGCTCAGATGAGAGCCGGGAATGAGGACCTGGTACAGCACTTCACAGTTTCCAGAGCACTTCCCTCCTATAGCAGACGATCCCTTGGGTGCCAGCTCCCAGTGTGATTTCACTCCCAGCAGCCGGCACCCATGTCTTTCAGAGGACTGCTCTTGGCCTGCATTTATGGAGAAGGAAGTGCCTGGAGATGTATGTATGCCTGAGAGGAAGTTACTTCCTCTAATCACTGATGAGTACAGGGGTATAAATACCCCAGCTCCTTTGCCCGCCAAATGTGACACCTCTGAGATGCCATCTACAGTAACTCCAGAACACTGTTGCCAGATCAGTCCAAAGTGGGACTTTGAGATGACACATCATTGCTTGACTTCTGTTCATCTTCTCTCTTGATTTTCCATCCTCTACCAGCTTTCCTGGGAATGCTTCACAGTAATTATAGTATATCATATCATGTCATCTTCTATTATATGGAATCTTTACTCTCACTGGAATCCTTGTCTCAGGGTCAACCTCTGGGGACCTAACCTGAGACACCTGCCATAGTCTCCTTCATGCTTCCTTGTCATTGTACCCATTATACAGATGAGAAAACAGATTGGGGAAGGGACTAGTTGGAAATTACAGAGTTACCAGGCAGCCCAGTTAGGGATGAGTGCCCAGGATGTCTAACTCCTCTTCCATGTTCCTTCAAAGGAAGGACGGAAGCTTTAAACCCGGGTGAGAAATGAAATTTGTCCCTTCGTCTTTTCTTACCTCCTGAGCACAGTGAATCTTCTGCAAACACCTGCCTGTGTGTGCCTTTCCCCACATGGCATGTCTGGGTCTCTGGACCTCTGCCTCATCTTGTCTCCCATGTGATTACGCTGCCTGATACTAAAATCAGCTCATTATTTCATGTCGGTCACATCCTGAATGCTGACTTTAACTATAATTGCAGCAGGCAGACCATAATACATTTATTTAACATACCTTGAATTAGGACCTCTTGCATATATTTGCATGAGATTTGCATCTATTTGATTGGACTGGAAAAAAATCAACAGATGTGGATCTTGAATCAGGCAGGCTGGAAAGGGGCTGAGCAGCACCCAGCTTGGCCCTGTGCCCGGGGCTGCACTAATCAGTGGCTCAGCAGACCCTCCTCTCTGCTCTGCCCACAGGGATACCTGGGCAGGAGCTGGGGCTCTAATCTGAGTCTCTTCTCACCCCAGGACTCACCATGCCTAGGACTGGGGTGATGCCCCTCTGAGTCCAAATCCCCCTCCTACACATGTCACCCCAGACCATGCTCCGTGAAGGCCACCATCACCTCCGTCTTGTCGCTGCTGGATTCCCATAGGCTGTTGGATGAATGGATAAATGAACAAATGGACACACATGGTCTGGTCTATTTTCTAGATCCTGCCCCTTCCTTGCTCAAAAACTTGTGGTGGCTCCCTATGAACCCAGGATAAAACCCAGGGCTTCGTTCAAAGCCTTTCACATCTGATTACGAACGTATGAAGTACAAAGGCTGACTGCACCCTACCGTACCAGGCCTCTGACAATGATCCTGAAATCTGGCTTGGAGAGGTGAAGCGGTGAGCTGACTTCCCTGAGTCACAC
This sequence comes from Pseudorca crassidens, assembly GCF_039906515.1. Taxonomy (NCBI): domain Eukaryota; kingdom Metazoa; phylum Chordata; class Mammalia; order Artiodactyla; family Delphinidae; genus Pseudorca; species Pseudorca crassidens. Next base: position 60,703,484 of record NC_090310.1, read on the forward strand.
TGTTTCCCACTTCTCCTTTCCGCCTTCCTTCTGCACACCTGGTGAGAACATTTTGAGGTTCAGGCCTGGGGCCAAAGGCCCGGGTAGGGAGGGAAAGCCCAGAAATGATAGCGAGACCCCACCTGGGAGGGGGCTGGCAGGAGTCCCCAGTACCTGCAAGGAAGGAGTTAGGGTGAGCCTCAGGCCGGCGTCCTGAACCTGGCTGCACTTCCTAGATTGGGCCAGGAGGGGGCGGCAGCGTCCCTGGCTGCAGGTACCCGAGGCTCTCCGAGTTTCTGGGCAGGATGCGTCTGGGAGCTTCTGAACATGTAAGCCAGGCGTGGATGAGGGCATATGTTTGCAAGTGTGGGAGAGGGTCTGAGCATGCGACTGAGTGCCCTAACTGAGAATATGTGTGTCATGAGTGCATTTATTCATTCAACTCTGTCGCTCATTCACAAGTGTTTATTAAGCGTCCACTCTTCCCCAAGCCCTGCTCAGATGCTTAGGACACAGCAGTGAGCATGACGAATGTGGTCCCTGCCCTCATGAAGCCAGGGCTGGGTAGAGGGAAGACAAAGAAAAAAGCAAGCCAACAAACCAGTGACGTCACAGGGTGGGAAAGATGACCTCAGGTGGGGGTCAGGACTCATTTAGGCCAGGTGGGCGGAGAGCACCTCTCCAAGGAGGTGACACTGAAGCTGAGTCCAGAAGGACTAGAAGGAATCAGACAAGCAAAGATGCGGCAGCTCATTCCAGACGGAGCGAGTGAAGAGGGCAAAAGGTCGATGGCGACACCTGTAGGAGCCTAGGTTTGAAGAGCTTAAATCTTATTCTAAGAAGTCCTCAGACTTTTTAAACAGGGAGTGATGTGATGTTGGTTTACAGTTTAAAAAATTCTCTGGCTGCTGAGTGGAAAATGACTGGGAACTGGGCAGGGTAGACAGTGAGGCGCTTCCTGCAAGGGTCCAGGCAAGAGCTGATGGTGGCTGCACCCCAGTGTGACCATGGAGCTGGGGGACTGATGTGGACCCCCGCACTGTGGAGGCCGCTTGACGGTGGGCGAGAGGAGGAATCAAGGGCACTCCTGGGCTCTTGGCCTGGACGGCTCAGCTTCTAAGTGGGAGCAGCTGTGTTTGAAAGGCCTGTTTCTGCCTGGGGCCTCTCTGTCTGGCTCCCTGGCCTGACCAGCTCAGACCTCCTGGGGCCGAGTCCCCACCCCCCCACCCCCGCCCCCGCCTCCTCTGCTCCAGCCCTGCTCTCCAGGCTTACCCAGGCTTCAGGGACTCAGTCCGCTTGGATCCTGTGCGGGGACCTGTCAGCTCCAGGCAGCTGCCTCTCCTCCGCCCTATGCTTTGTTACCGCACATTCAATCCTTCCCGGGGTGGTGGGGTAGCAATGGGCTTTGGAGACAGAGAGACAGACTCTCCTGGGACTCTTCCTCTTGGAAGCGAGGCCCCATGGAGAGCCACTCAGGCCACAGCCAGCAGCTACCACCCAGCCCGGCGTGAAGAAGCCTTCGGGAGAATCGAGCCCCAGCCCCTGAGCACCAGGCTAAAGCCAACAGGAGCAGAGATGAGTGGTCTGTGCCGGCCCTGCCAAATTGCACTTTCAGGCACACAAGAAGTGCTGCTGTTTCAAGTTGTGGGGTGGTTTGTCACACAGCAATTGAGGGTGGCTTCATCTGTGGAGGGTCACACAGACAGCGAGCAGAGTTGTGGAAGCCTGGCCTGGGGCCTGTGCCACGTGTACTGCCTGGTCTGTGTCCCCTACGCTGAAGCAGTCCCTAGAGACCCAAGCTGGGCTGGCCACGGAAGGGGTGAGGTGGGGTCTGAAGATAGGTCGGCGCCCAGAGGCTCAGTGCTTCTAGGTTCATGACCTGAGGGTGTCCACGGAGGGGACGGCCTGCCAGAGCCACCGCCCAGGTGCCACGTGGGCTCCTCCCACCCCAGGAAGTTCAGGGCCTTGACCACTTCACCTCTGGGGACCTTCCCCTCCGCCGCAGTTGCACCCTAGACCTTATATCTCCGGGACCTGGGAGGCATGAGGCCCACAAGCACCATCTCTCTCCACCTCATCTTCCTCCTCTCCCACCAAACTCACTCTGAAGCCTACCCACGACCTCCGACCCCTCCACTCTGTCTCTTCAGGCCACAGTCGAGGGGGGCCGCCTGCCGACCCACCACCTGATCCTGGGCCGCACACTGGGCCAGGCTGAGTCTCAGTTTCCTCACCTGTGCAGAGGGGAGGACGATCCCCATTTGCTGGTTCTCCTCAGGATTAAGGATGATAATAACTACACAGTAGCACCTGTGTACTTCTAGGAGGGCCACAGGGAAAGGTCCTGCAGCGCGGGAAGCTCTCTAAGTGGGAGCAGCTGTGTCAGAGGCCACTTCGCATTTGAAAGGCCTATTTCTGCCTGGGGCCTCTCTGTCTGGCTCCCTGGCCTGTCTGACCAGCTCAGACCTCATGGGGCCAATCCCTCCATCCTCCTCTGCTCCAGCCCTGCTCTCCAGGCTTACCCAGGCTTCAGGGATGGTGGTGTGGTCTGGGCCGGTGACATGGGCCACCACTGGAACCCGTGGCCACCCACGGTGTGTGATGGTGCCTGTTGCCAGGCAACAGGCCTCAGCTCAGTCCCTGTGCCCGGGGGTCAGCTGCCCACCAGCTGTCCTGTTATTTCTGGGCTGTGGGGCTGCCAGTGTTCTCCTAGATTTCCCTCCTCCATCAAGCCTGGGAGGGAGGAGGGGGCAGGCTGTGCTCTGGGGACTCCTTAATTTGCCATGCTTCTTGACAGGCAAATCCAGGTGGGGGGCTGGGGAGTGAGGAGTCCCATCATGTTTGGGGCCCAGCGAAGGGAAGGAGCTCGCCAAGACACAGAGCAAGTCAGTGGTGGAGCGTGGGCTCTAGAACACAGATCTATCTCCTAAATTCCATCCCCACTGGAGAGATGATGCAGATGGTTCAGAGATGTCAAGTGACCAACCCAAGATCACACAGCAAGAGCAAAATGAGGATTCCTGCTGCCCCTGTCTGCTCCAAGACATTATTTATGTACCTTGTGGTTTGCAGGTGGGACTGCTAGGCACCTCAGGTGTCTGCAGAAGTGTCTCGGGGCCTCAGAGGGGAGGTGACAGAGAAGCTGACTCACAAGTCGAACTCCTCCCCCACTTTCATCCATTTTATTTGGGTCTCACAGGAACACAGGAAGGCTAAAATTTTTGAAAAACTGCTGACTGATTCAGCACCTTAATCCCATCAATGTGAAAAGCAAGGCTCACAGAGGGGAAGGGGTTTGCCTGAGGAGCACAGCAAGGACCAGGAGCCAGGGTTCCTGAGTCCCCAGCCAGGAGCTTCCCAGGGGCAGGGGATGGGAAATGACACGGATGGAATACAGAGAGGCTTTCTATACACCAGGCAGCAGCTAAGACGCTAAGTACTCTCTTTACACCAGTACATGAACATTTTCCTTTACCCCATCACGTTACCTAAGCAGCACCCTGTTCATTTCTTTCCCGTTCGTCTTGGTATTTGGTGTCCTCAGGAATCCTCATGTTATTTATCGGATCACTTGTTCAGTGCCAGCCTCCCCACAACCAGAAGGTGCGCCCTGGGGGGCAGGGACGAGGTCCATCTCCCTGTACAATGCTCGGTTCAGTCCCAGAAATGATGAAGCCAAGTCTTCACAACACCCCAAGCTGGAACATCTGTCATTTGGGGTCACCCAGTATCCATCCTCTCCTTCCTAGCAGAACCCCGATTTCCTTTGCGGGAATTACCTTTCCCACGTTGTGTGGAATCCTCGTGATTTGACAAATCACGTAAGATAATTTCTGTAGTTCTCCCCTCCCTCTGCAGAATATAGTAAAAATAATACCAACCAGCATTTATTGAGTGCTTTCTGAATGCCAGGTTCTGTCCTAAGTGGTTTGCACATATCACTTTATCTTATGTTTGCAGTAAACCCAGAACACTGAGGCAGCATTTACACAGGGCCAAAACGGGATCAAAGATTAATTTGCTTGACCGCAGCAGCCTGGGATTTGAGCTCAGATAGGCTGTCTCCGAAGGTTTCACACTTTCTCATTGCCCTGTGGGTGTCTTTTCCTCAGGCTCTGCTTCTTCCCTGCTTCATGGTACAGCCAAGGTGGGACATGTGACCGTGTATAGGGCCTTTGACTTCTGAGCAGATGATGCAAGGACAAAGGCTTTGGTGGAGTGGCCCCTCCCACAGGCAGGGCCCTGACAGTCTGGTAGCTACTATTCTGGTTCCTGCCTGATTCCAAGCCTGGTTTTCCAGGTTTCACTGCAATTCTGTGATCTCCAATAATCTCTCAATAAATTCCCATTTTACCCAAGTACCAAAGAACCTAACACGTACAAGACCAAGAGGTGATATATCAGTTCGCTGCTGTTGTGGAGCAAGACAGTCCCCCCAAATTTAGTGGATTAAAACAAGTATTTATTTCTCACAATCCTGTGGGTCTACTGGAGAGTTCTGATCTGAACCAGCTCCTCAGAGCTAGATGGTCTAGGATGGCCTTCATCACCTGTCTGGCCATTGACGGGTTGGTTGGTCTGGGACCTCAGCTGGGATAGCTGGGCTCTGTCTACTCCAGCAGGCTAGCTCAGGCTCTTCAACGGGTGGCCTCAGAGCCTCAAAGAGCAGCACGTGCTTTGAAACCTCTGCTTGTGTTGCATTTGCAACTGTCCCGTTGGCCATAGCAAGTCACGTGGCCATGCCCGGAGTCAGGGTGAAGGGGAACCACCAAAGAGCACGGACAGAGGGAGGGGCACCGTGTGGCCATTCTTACCATCCACTGCCGGCAGCGATTGTTAGTGGTGATGATCACCATTGTCCAGACAAGGAAACCGAGGCACAGAGAGGGAGAGTAACGCCTAGCAGCCCTGGGTAGAGGCAGAGCAAGGATTTCCCAACCGCCTGGAATCTCTCGCCTCGATCCACTGGTTAAAGCAGAGCCTGATTTTTCTCTCTGATGTGAAACAAGCTGATACGATAATCCTCCTTGCAATAAGGAAAAGCCATAGTGAAACACTTGTGTAAAATTAACGGGCTTCCCTGGTGGCACAGTGATTGAGAGTCCGCCTGCCGATGCAGGGGACACGGGTTCGTGCCCCGGTCCGGGAAGATCCCACATGCCGCGGAGCGGCTGGGCCCGTGAGCCACGGCCGCTGAGCCTGCGCGTCCGGAGCCTGTGCTCCGCAACGGGAGAGGCCACAGCAGTGAGAGGCCCGCGTACCGCAAAAAAAAAAAAAAAAAAAAATTAGCGAGTCTCATTTCCTGTGTGGAGAGCTGACCTGGGATAACTGTCTTTATGCACAGGAAAATACAAAAAGGACCTGAGAGCGCTTTCCAGGGCCCAGAAAATTCGCCTTCTTTAAAAAATCAATTACCTATTCCCACTTCAGAGAAAACACTTCACACACGCATTTTACATTCTAAGTAGAACCCAGCTCTCCCAGCTGAAACCTACCTGAAAATTCTTTTCAGGGACCGAGTGGTCAGACAGAGGCCCTCAATTATTTCAGCTATTGATGTTTCAGGTGGCGGAACGCAGTGGTCCCCTCAACAATGAACTGCTTTTACCATCCAGAAGAAAACCCCAAATTGTAAAATAAGCCTTGGATTTGGTTTCCCCTCCCCCTGCCTGGTCCGCTGCCCCCTGGGGTTTCCTGCCCCCTTCCCCCTCCCCCTCCCTCTCTGCACACTTACTGGTCTTCTGGCTCTGCATGAGCTCTGGCATCAGACAGACCCAAGTCCAATCCCTGTTCTACCTCTTTCCAATCGTTTGAAATTGGCTAATGACTTAACAGCTCTTGACCTTGGTTTCCTCATCTGTAAAATGGGCACAATAAGAGTAAATCACAGAGTCAGGGACAACAGTGTCCTAACAAGCCATTCCAGGTGGCAGTACCCTGTACAGAGGCAAGGATGAGCGAGCGATGTCTATCAAGCACTTTCTGTGGCCTCAGCCTCCCTCAGTCCTGACTGCAGCCAAGGGTAGGCTTAGGCTCTGGAGCAGGACTGCCTGGGTTCAAACCCCGGCTCTGCCACTTACCAGCTGGCTGACTTTAGGCAAGTCACTTCATTCTTTGTGCCTTGGTTTTCTCATCTGTACAGTGGGAGTGTCTGCCTCATAGAGCAGATGCACAAGGGAGCAAGTAAGCTATTACCCGGCAAGTGCTGAGGGCGACACTGTCTCCTCGCCCTTGGGGGTGGGAAGAAGAGGGTGGGTGAGGGAGGGCATTGGTTGTACCCTCGGCCTGTGGCTGCTGCAGCACCGGCCTCCCACTCATCCAGCCCCCGACTCAGGGCCTTGGCGCTTGCTTCCTCTCCCAAGCCACCGCCTGTCTCACCCCTCACTCCAGCCAGGCCTCTGCTCAAACAGCACCTCTTCAGGGAACCTGCCCTGCCACCCTGACCCCTCCGTCCCATTGCCCTGATTTCTCTCCTTCCCAGCACTCAACTGCCTGCTGCATACTTGTGTTTGTTTATGTATATCTGTCTCCCTGCACTGGGCTCTAAGTGCCAAGAAGGCAGAAGCGGGCGGGATGCGCTGATGATTCTGGGTCCCCAGCGGTCTGCGTGGGCCTGGCTCAGAGAGACCCCTCCGTGACCGTGACCCTCGCTCCATGACTGTGAGAGGGAGCCCGGCCCCTGACGTGCGTGCATGGTGCTGTAAGGTCAGTCACCAGTACCACTCCCTGGGGGCAGAAGAGGACGCTGAGGCTGGCAGAGCCCCTGCCCTGCCTGGGTCATGCTGTGGGCAGTGGAGGCCTGGGGCCTAGGCTGTGCCTCTCCTGGCAGCTCAGGCCATGAGTCCCAGCACAGGAAAGGTCAGGGAGCAGAAGGCAGAGTCTCAAGTGAGCACCTGCAGCCCAGGTGTGTGTGGGCAGGGGGACAGGCAGCCTCTCAGGGTCCCCACTGCCCGTTCGGGGAAAGGGCCTCGGCCAACAGCGTCCGGGACATACCAGCACCCCAGCTCCTCCCAGGCCCTGGGCATCCGTGCAGCCTCCTTTCAGGGCCAGTGGGCACGGTGAATGGGCTGTGGGGCCTGTCGGGGCGATTAGGGAGCACAAAGCTGAAGGGTTGGCAGCTCAGGATGTGGCTGGGGAAGCTTCTCTGGGCAAACACATAATAAAGGCCCTGCCTGCCCCTCTCACCCTGCCGGGTGCCAGATTATGTAATTTGTTGATGCTGCAGGTGGCACCCACCCAACCCTCTGAGAACTCTGCCTACACCCAGGAGATGGGTCTCAGCACCCCTGCCCGCCTAACACACATGTACATGCATGCACATACACACACACCACTGTCCAGAGGGAAGCAGGGACTGGCTTTGGCGTCAGTCACCCCAGAAGTTTCTCTCTCTTTTTTTAAAATGCAATCTGTCTTTTCCTTTCTTTCTTTCTTTTTTGTGGTACGCGGGCCTCTCACTGTTGTGGCCTCTTCCGTTGCGGAGCACAGTCTCTGGACACGCAGGCTCAGTGGCCATGGCTCACGGGCCCAGCCGCTCCACGGCATGTGGGATATTCCCGGACCGGGGCACGAACCCGTGTCCCCTGCATCGGTAGGCGGACTCTCAACCACTGCGCCACCAGGGAAGCCCCCTTCTTTCTTTCTTTTATAAAGCTGTTATTTATTTATTTATTTTTGGCTGCGTTGGGTCTTCATTGCTGTGCACAGACTTTCTCTAGTTGTGGCGAGTGGGGGCTACTCTTCATTGCAGTGCACAGGCTTCTCATTGCGGTGGCTTCTCTTGCTGCAGAGCACGGGCCCTCAAGCGCGCGGGCTTCAGCTGTGGCTTGCGGGCTCTAGAGCACAGGCTCAGTAGTTGTGGTGCACGGGCTTAGTTGCTCCGCAGCATGTGGGATCTTCCCAGACCAGGGTTCGAACCCGTGTCCCCTACATTGTCAGGCGGATTCCCAACCACTGCGCCACCAGGGAAGTCCACTCCAGAAGTCTTTATTGAGCACCTACTATGTCGCAGGCACCCTTCTAGGTGCTGGGAATACAGCAGTGAAGGAACAGACAAGCCGACTGCCCTGGGGAAGTGACATTCTTGTAGGACAGGAGGGCAAAATACACGACAGATGGATGGCAGGTGACATGGTGAGGTGCGCTCAGGACAAAGACAAGACAAAGCCAGCAAGGAGGAGGATGACAGGAGGGGAGGGAGGGCACTGGGAGCTGGCACAGGGGTGGGGAGGGCATTTCCAGAGAGCAATAAGTACAAAGCCCTGAGAGGGGCACAGCCCTGATGTGTGTCCTCAAAACAGCACAGACGCTGGTGGGGCTGGAGCAGCATGGGTGAGGCCAGGAGGAGAGAAGATGGGCAGGGAGGGGACAGCGGCAGACCCAGGGCCTGTGTGCCACGGTAGGACTTGAGTTGGCACACAGGATTTCTGAGGGTGAGCCGGGCTGAAGGTACACAGTTTCCTATCTACGAGCAGAGCTGGTGGCCTCTCACCACTTGAGGCTGTGGCAGGGGCTGGAGGGGACGTCCGAAGTCCCTGGGCTGCTTCTCCACACCTGCCCCGTCCCCCGAGATTTGCCCACGCTTTATTCTGAGCTCCCCCAGGGGCTCCAGGAGCAAGAGGAACTGGGCAGGAGGGGACAAGCGCCCTGCCCCCAGTGGCCCTGGCCGGACAGGCCAGGCAGGGCTGTGGCTGCTGAGAAGAGAAAGAAGCGCCCGGTACTGCCTGGTGGGCAAAGGTCTGAGTCCTAAGACAACTTGCCAAGCAACCCCTACCCGTTCTCCTCCAACTTTTAACTCCAACTCCAACTTTGCACCAACAGAAAAGTTAAGAAACATGCAATGAACACCCATATACCCTTCAGCTAGACTCACCAATTGTTAGTATTTATCACAATGCACTCCCTCTCTCTCTCTCTCTCCCCCTCCCGTCCTTCTCTCTCTTCCTCCTTCCCTTCCCTCTCTCTCTCCCTGGAAGGACAGAGTGAGAGAGAGAGGGAAGGGGGGAGAGAGAGAGAGAGAGAGAGAGTATGGAGGTATAAAGGTAGAGCTATCATACTTCAGCACGTACCCATGTATCGCCCAGAAACAAGGGCATTCTTCTCTACAACAAAAACACCAAACACCAAAATAACCAATATGTTTCAAATTGTTACAATACATTGTTGCAATAAAATCAGCATATAGTCTATCATCTTATAGCCCATATTCTGAATTCCCCAAATGTCTTGATAATGTCCTTTATAGCTGTTTTATTTGGACTTTATTTCAATCTCAGAGTCCATCAAGATTAGGAACATCACTTGCTTTAGTGCCTAACCTAGAATGAACCGTGTACACTGCACCACCCACACCACCTATTTTTCCTTTTATGACATCGACAGATTTAAAGAGACAGCCCCGTTGTCATGTTGAATGTCCCTCCATTTGGGCGAATCTGATTGTTTCCTCGTGATTAGATTAGATTTGGGTGGAACATTTTGGGCAATAACACTACAGAGGTGAGGTCGTGTCCTCCCCAGCACATTATATAAGGAAGGAGTCATGCCAGTTTGTCCTGTCATCAGTGATGTTAAATGTGATCATTTGATTAAAGTGGTTCCAGCAGATCTCTCCATTGTAAAGTTAATCTTTCCCTTTGTAAACAATTCATCTGTTTAATGAATGATGATATTTGAGACTGTGTGAGTATACTGTGCAAATTTTCCCCAAATTTTCACACAGTGATTTGAGCAGCTATTGGTACCTTGCCTGAATCAATCATTGCATTGGTGGCTGCAATATGGGAATTTTCCTAATTCTATTACCCTTTCTACATTCTTCTGTAAAGAAAATTTTTCTCTCCCTCCCCTCCCTTTTTTTGTAAGATTACCACGCACTTATGGATTCTTTTATTATTATTACTATTCAATGTATTAAAAAGCCATTATCATCATTGTTCATTTTGATGTTCAAATTGTTCCAAGTTTGACCTGTGGGGGTCCCTTCAAGCTGACTCTTATGTCTCCCAACTTTTTAAAATAACAATTTTATTGAGGCATAGTTGACACATTTAAAGTGTGCAATTTAATAATTGTTTATGTGAATACATCCGGGAAACCATGTCCGTATTCAAGATAGTGAACACATCCATCACTCCCAAAAACCTCCTGGTGCGTTCCCATTCTCATTTCATAGTCCTCCCTCCAGCCCTTCACCATCCCCAGGCAACCACTGACCTGCTTTCAGTTACTATTGATTAGTTTGCATTTTCTAGAGCTTTATATATGAGAACTAAAACATTGCCTGCCATTTCAGTAAACAAAAGATGTTGTAGCCATCATGCCATCACATTACAGCTGCCCAGACGGTGAGCCCTGAGGGAACTCAGGATAGAGACAAACGGGGGCTGCCGACTGCCAAGCCCATCTAGCAGTCAGCCACTGCAGCCACCCTCACGTGCACCCTGAGGAAACTCAGGGTGAGAAAACACAGGAGGAATGATTTCAGTGAGCCCAGCCTCTTGCATCTTCCCATACATAGAAAATCACTAAATTCCTTAACTTGAGATGTCTGGTTTTCTTTTATTAACAGTAATCCTTTGATGTTCTGACTACCTGGTCTTTTGCTGTAAAAACTTCTGTATATCTGGCTTAACCCCCTTGCCTCTTTGGAACAGTTTTCTCAGCGTTATCTGAGATGCTGTGTCCTGGGTTTAAGTTCTCAGAAAGTCCGCCGAATAAAACATAACTCTCAACTTTCAGGTTGTGCATTTTTTTTCAGTTGACAGTATATACAGAATCACTTTTTTGTATTTTTTTTTTAATGTCTGGTTGCTTTTTTTTTTTTAATAAATTTATTTTATTTATTTATTTTTGGCTGCGTTGGGTCTTCGTTGTTGCACACAGGCTTTCTCTAGTTGCGGCAAGCGGGAGCTGCTCTTCGTTGCGGTGCGCTGCCTTCTTATTGCTTCTCTCGTTGCGGAGCACGGGCTCTAGTCGCCCGGGCTTCAGTAGTTGTGGCACGTGGGCTCAGCAGTTGTGGCTCACAGGCTCTAGAGCACAGGCTTAGCAGTTGTGGCGCACAGGCTTAGTTTGCTCCGCAGCATGTGGGATCTTCCCGGACCAGGGCTCGAACCCATGATCCCTGCATTGGTAGGCAGATTCTTAACCACTGCGCCACCAGGGAAGTCCCTCTGGTTGCTTTTAAGTCTAGTTCCTTTCACTCAGCATGGTACTTTGAGATTCATCCATGTTATTGTGTGTATTGAGTTCATTCCTTTCTGTTGCTGAGTAGCACTCCATTGTATGGATATATCACAATTTGCTTATCTGTATGTTGATAAGTTGATGAACATCTGGGTTGTTTCCAGTTTGTGACTATTACAAATAAAGCTTCTATGAGCATTCATGTAAGTCTTTGTATGGACATATATATTTTTTCTTTTTTCTTTTTATAAATACATATCAGTACCACTACTCTTTTTTAAAATTTTAATTAATTAATTAATTTATTTATTTATTTATGGCTGCGTTGTGTCCTCTTTGCTGCATGTGGGCTTTCTCTAGTTGCGGCAAGCGGGGGCCACTCTTCTTTGTGGTGCACGGGCTTCTCACTGTGGTGGCTTCTCTTGTTGCAGAGCACGGGCTCTAGGCATGCGGGCTTTAGTAGTTGTTGCTCGTGTGGTCTAGAGTGCAGGCTCAGTAGTTGTGGTACGTGGGCTTCCTTGTTCCGTGGCATGTGGGATCTTCCCAGACCAGGGTTCGAACCCCTGTCCCTTACATTGGCAGGCGGATTCTTAACCACTGAGCCACCAGGAAAGTCCCTATTTATTTTTCTTTTGGGTAAGTGCCTAGGAGTGGAATAGCTTGATCATATGGGAGTCATACGTTCAAGTTTTAAGAAACTATCAAAGTGTTTTCAGTGAGGTGATACCATTTTCCATTCCTTCCAGCAGTGTATAGGAGTTCCCGTTCCTCCACATACCCACCATGATTGCCATGGTCAGTGTTTTTAATTTTAGCCATTACATTAGGTGTGTAGTGATTATCTCATTGGGGTTTAATTTAATTTTTAAATTAATGACAAGTGATCTTGAGCATCTTTTCATGTACTATTTGTCATTTGTTTATTTTCTCTTGTTACATGTCTTTTCAAATCTCTTGCCAAATTTTTATTGGATTGTTTGTTTTCTTATTGTTCAGTTTTGAGAGTTCTTTAAATATTCCAGATACAAGTCTTTTTTATTAAATATATGCTTTGTAAAGTTTTTTTCCCAGTCTGTGTCTTGTCTTCTCATTCTCTTAAGTGACTCTTGAAGTGCAGAAGTTTTATATTTTGATGTAGTTCAATCCGTTCATTTGTTCCTTTATGGACTGTGCTATTGGTGGCATATTTAAGAGCTACTTGCCTAGCTAACACAAAGATTTTCCTATGTTTTCTTCCAGAAGTTTTATTGTTTCACATTTTACACTTAAGTCTATGATCCATTTCTTTCTTTTTTTTGGCCGCACAGCATGGCATGTGGGATCATAGTTCCTCGACCAGGGATTGCACCCGTGCCCCCTGCAGTGGAAGCGTGGATTCTTAACCGCTGGACCACCAGGGAAGTCCCTCTGTGGTCCACTTTGAGTTAAATTTTGTACACGGTTTGAGGCATAAATTGAATTAAAAAAAAATGTTTATCCAGTTGTTCCAGTACCATTTGTTAAAAATGCTATTCTTTTTCCATGGAATTGCCTTCATAACTTTGTCAAAAATCAGTTGGCCAAATACGTGTGGGTCTATTTTTGGACTCTATTCTGTTATATTGATATACACGTCTCTCTTTATGCCAATACAATACTGTTCTGATTACTGTAGCTTCATAATAATTCTTGAAATCAGATAATGTTAGCCTTCTAACTTAGTTCTTTTTAAAATCTGTTTTGACCATTTTAGGTCCTTTATATTTCCATATGAACTTTAAAATCAGCTTGTCCGTTTCTACAGAAAATCCTGCTGAGATTTTGATTGGAATTGCATTGAATCTATAAATCAATCTGGGGAAAATTGCCATCTTAATATTGAGTTCTCTGACCCATGAACAAATACAGCTGAGTCTCTTTATTCCCAGTAGCTATTGTCTATACAATCACCATGAACACCGAATTGGTGAATACTGAGCCATCGCTCCTAGGGAAAATACAGGGTTAGTTTCCTGTGAACCTCTAATCACAGTTTTGTCAACTGATCGATAAGTAAACTTGTTTTATGTGTGTTTCTGTTTAAAGGTATCTTTTGTCATATCTACTGTTGATTTATTCACATTGAATTCACAGCCAACAGCATTATAACTCAGGCCTGAACAAAGTTTATCTAACACAGGAGTTTTTGTTAAGGCACCTCCCAGACTTCTTGCACAAAAGAGCACCAGAGAGCACTTCAGCACTATGCTTGGGGGTCATTTTAAAATCACCAACAAAAAGGACAAATGTGAAAAACATAGTGCCAAATAGACTGGGAAAAGGACACTTACTAAGAGTCTGAAACAAGAAGACAGAGAGTCGGGGACCTCCCTGGTGGTGCAGTGGTTAAGAATCTGCCTGCCAATGCAGGGGACACAGGTTCGAGCCCTGGTCCGGGAAGATCCCACATGCCGCGGAGCAACTACGCCTGTGCACCACAACTACTGAGCCTGCACTCTAGAGCCCATGCGCCACAACTACTGAAGCCCGTGCGCCTAGAGCCTGTACTCCGCAACAAGAGAAGCCACAGCAATGAGAAGCCCTCGCACCGCAACGAAGAGTAGCCCCCACTCGCCGCAACTAGAGAAAGCCCGCGCAGCAACGAAGACACAACACAGCCAATAAATAAATAAATAAATTTATTTATTAAAAAAAAAAAGAAGACAAGAGTGTCACTTTATTGACCTCAGCTGGGAACATGCGCGTTGTGCTGCCCTGGGTAGCCTGTGAATCTGTGGCAGCATTGCCATCACTGACTTGGGGTCGCAAATGAACTTTAGAGAGTAAGTGAATTCGCGAATGCGAGATCTACAAATGAGAATCGACTTTTTATATCTCTCCATTTGTAGGTTCTCTTTAATTTCTCTCAGCAGTGTTTTATAGTTTTCACTGTAAAAGTCTTTCATATGTTTTATCCCTAAGTAGTTCATTTTTTTTGATGATATTGTAAATGGCATTATTTTTTCTAATTCAATTCCCAATTTTTCATTGCTGGCATAGGGAAATACAATTGATTGTTGTATATTGATCTTATATCCTGGAACCTTGCTAAACTCAATTAATTCTAGTAGCTTTTTTTTAGATTCTATTGGATTTTCTATATAAATGTCATGTACTAATCAAGAGTTTTACTTCTTTCTAATCTCATGCTTTTTCTTTCTTTAGTTTTACTTCTTGCCTCTTTGCACTGGCTAGAAACTCCAGTATAGTGTTGAATGGTAAGAGTGGACATCCTTTCTTGTTCTGATCTTAGGGGGAAAGCATTCAGTCTTTTACCATTAAGTATGATGTTAGTGGTAGTTTTTTCACAAACGCCCAAGGAAGGACAAACTTGGAAGGGGTTTAGACCTTGTTGGAAAAGGTATAGTTCAGCCGCCAGATAGCAGAGAAATTTGATGATTTAGCCAGGGTGGAGCTGGTCTGGAATTCCTGAGCAAGCAATAGGCAACCCTCCAATGTATACGTGTGGGTACAGCAGGCCTTTAGCCAGCAGTGTCTCGGGCACTGGGAGAATGGGCATGTGCGGGGCAGGTGGACTGCAGGCTAACCGGACCACACACACAGGTTTGCAGAGGGGACACTACTGGGTCTGTGAGATGCTCCAGGCCACAGGCAACTGCGTGCAGGCCACGAAGGAGCTGCAGTTTCAAGAGGGCTCTGGAAAAGTTATCACTGGGCCAAGGCTGCAAAGTTGCAGACGGATCGCATTCTGTTGCCCATGGCTAGGGTTGGAATCCACCGCAGACCTCCCGCCCTGAGCTGGAAATTGCAGGAAGCCTTTTCCTCCTGCCATGTCCTTCCAGAGTCTTCTACTGAGAGCTTAAATTCATGTTCACTTTAAAGAAGAAATGCGTAAAGGAATTCTGTTGCTAATCATACAGCATACATTGAAGGAGCATTTAGAACTGAGAGGCAATAATTAATACCTGACATAGGTGGGCAGAGCTCACTGTTTTAACCACCCTCCAAAGCTGGCTGGGGAGGGTATGTGAGGGTCTGAAGAAAGGGTGGAGCAGAGAGAAAGTGTCAAAGAAACTGCCCTGGGAAGTGAGTCTGGGGCCCTGAGAGCAGAGAACTGGCTGGCCTCTGAGGTGAAGGCAACTGGCTCAGCTCCACAGGCATCCACAGCTAACCATCTTTTGTTCCCAGATTACTGTCCATCTGATGACTTGGGAAAACAAAGGACGGCTTTTCTGTGCTGGAATTGGGTGACCTCGTCCCCCAGAGTCCTGTCCACAGGCCTGGCTGCCTGTCCAGAACTATGGGACACAGACATGGACAGGCTGCATCCCACCAGAGACTGGCCCCAAGTCTCTTAGCCCCTTAGATCCATCTTGCCTGGACCAACGTTCTCAGGATATGTCCTCTGTGTGCCCCTCGCCTGACCCCCCACCTCTGCCTAGCTGCCTTCAGGACTGTCAGCTTGTGATGGGGGAATCAGGTCTAGATGTATTTCATCTATGAATCTGCAGCGCCCAGCAGAGTGGGTGCTCAGTGAATGCTCAAGGCGGCAGGAAGAAAGCGAAGTAGGTGTCGAGGAGCTCCGTGAGTCCATTGAAGAGATCACAGTGCTTTTATTCAGTGTTCAAAACACTTTATTGGTATTAGTTCATCGAACTCTCAGAATAATCTTGTGATGGTGTTTATCATCTTCTCCAACTTAGAGGTGAAGACAACGAAGCCCAGAGAGGTTAAATAAGTTGCCAAGGATCACACAGGAAGTGGCAGACCTGGGACTCTAACCAGGCACTGTATTTCAGACCCCACGCTCTTAATTGCCACAAAATACTGCCTCTTCACCCATCTCTTCTCTATCCTCAGCCTTAGAAGAGTGCTGACACATAGAGGCACTCGATACATATGTATTAACTAAATACCCAGCATCGGGTGGTTCCCCCGCTCGCGCCACACAGGTGGCCACTGTCCCAGCTCTGAATAAGGCACCCTGGATCTCTTCTGGCTAATTTGGTTATTTCCTTTCTTTTTGAGCCCAGGTCTGTAGCGCTGTTATTGATAATGGTAGTACCTAACCTTTATTAGAAGGAGCCATAGGCACACTCGCTACTTGCCTACCCAACACCCAGTCTCCCCTCAACCTTAGTGAGAGATCCACTGCCCCCTTGTGTCCCAGCCTCCTTGTGACCCAGTGCTAAGGTCTAGCCAGTGAGAGGTAAGTGGAAGGGTGGTGTGGGACTTCAGCGAAGTCCCCATAAAAGGAGAGGCAAGCTCTCTTCCTCCCTCCCTCCCTCTTTGCTATCACCTGGGATAAGGAGAAAACGCCTGAAACTCCAGCCGGCTTCCTGGACCGGGAGGCAACCTTAAAGGTGGAAGCCACTTGCTGAAGATGTTGGAGCAGGAAGCCAGAAGGAGACCCCTGATGACTCCATGGAATCAGCACCAGAGCCCTGGATTGCTACCTCACACTTCTTGTATGTGAGAGAGGAACTAACTTCCCTTTTGTGTCTCCTGTTTAGGCAGCCATACCGAAGCCTCACAGACACAGGTGCAGTTATTATCTCCATTTTACATATGAGGAAACTGAGTCCTTAAAGAGGTAGAGCCAGTTGGTGTGAACCAGGCAGTCTCACAGCGGGGAGTGTGTGCGGCTCCACTAACTACAGGAGCCTCCCAGCAGAGAGCGGCTGGGCTCTGCCAGCGTGGGAACCAGGAATGCGAGGGCTTTGGCAGTGGCCTTGGTCTGCTGGCTGGGGGAACTGCTCTCTGTGTTCTCACCACATTCGAGTTGTCTGAACTGGGGCCCTACAGCACTTTGGCAGGGGACCCAGACCATGGTTATTAAATTCCTCATATTTTGGTCTGCCCTCAAGGAACCAGTTGACCCAACAGAAGCGATTATTGGAGGCTTTTGCAAGAGGGAAGTGATTCCAGCCCCATGTGAAACATGATGGACGGCTGAAGTCCCCTGACAGGGAATTAGGATCTGAGAGCTGCAAAGATGATCTGTTTAGCATCTCTCAAAGTGGGCCTCAAAGCATTTTCCCAGAACACTAGTGTCAGGAGATGTTAATAGGCGTTCAATGTGGAAGAAATGATGATCCAAGAAGCTTGAGAAACAGAACTCACTACAGCACCTCTCATAACCTTTACTGTACATTGGGACGTGGAGGGGAGCTTTCCTTAACAGTATTTGAACTTTGAGCCTCCCACTCTTTTTTTGAGGAGCACCTTAAAGGATGTTTTTCCTCTGTAAAAAGGATTATCAATATCATTTATGGCCAGTTTACTGCCTGTGAGGCACTACGCTATGGAATATACATGCACTATCATTAATACTCAGAAGAATCTACGAAGTGGGGTAATGGTATTATTGCCATCTCACAGGTGAGGAAACAGGTTCAGAGAGTCACAGGTCATGGTCACAGGGCTGTCAGCATAAAGCGGTAATCCCAGCCTCTGTCTGGCCCTGAGCCCACCATCCGACCCAGAGACGAGAGACCTTGCCACAACCCGCGGCTGGTTGGAGGCAGTGCTGGATCTGGATTCAGGCTTCTTGACTCCTGTTCCAATTGTTTTCTCATACTTTTCTGCTTCTAAATTTATGAACATATGTCAGGTGGTGGGTGATGTCCATCTCCCCGCATTGTCCTTCCCTCCCCCACACCCAGAGCTGCGGCCGAAAGACCAGCTAGAGATGAAGCAGAGCCTCTGGGCCTGGTTCTCCCCCATCACCCTACATGACCTCTTATTCACCCCTGTGGACGTGACACATGACCCAGGGCCACATCCCTGAGCTGGACCCATCAGTTCCAGGCCATGCTGTCTACCACAGGCCCAGCCGTAGACTGCTCTGGATGTGTGGTTTTTACATTTTGAAATGGTTGAAGAAAAATAATATTTTGTGATACTGTGGTGCCAGTCATATGAAATCCAAACTCCAGTGTCCACAACTAAAGTCTGATGGGCTCACAGCCACACTCACCTGCTTGCCTACTGTGCGTGGCTGCTCGCGTGGGAAAACGGCAGAGCTGGGCGGCGGCAACAGGGGCCCAGGGCCCGCGAAGCCCCGGGAATTAGAATCTGAGAGCTGAAGTGCTTACTTTTTGGCCCTTGACAGAAAAAGTTGGCGGATCCCTGTTCCAGATGAAAGAAATTAAAGCCCAGTAGTATCATCATCCACATCTGGTGATTCCTTCTCAAGTAGGTGGTTTCATTCCACTTCTCAGGGTTGGCAGGAATGAAATGGACTGTGACTAAACCTCAGGAACGGAGAAGAGTTGCAGGCCAGGCCAAGAGGGTGGAACGGGCTCAGGAGCCCGGGGCTCATGCGATGGGGCTGCTCCTGCCCTGCAGGCCCCTGAGCAAGTTCCTTCCACGGGGCCATGTTCCTGCAGATGCGATGTGCTCTCATGCATGTACTATGTAAACATGTAGTGAACGCCTACTATGGGCCATATCGGGCACTGTTTAAGGATGGGGAGATTACTTACATACATTCACAGACACGCTTGTGTATGTATTATATACATGTACGTAACATAGAACTTTCTGCTAGTGGTAACTGCCCTAAGGAAAAAGAAAGCACGTTAAAGAGAGAGAGGTGATGATGAGGCGTTCCTTTAAATAAGGGGCCCAGGAGAGCCCTCTCAAGTGCATGAGCAGAGACCTAAATGAAGCAATGAAGTAATGCCTTCCAGGCGGCAGGAACAGCAAGTGCAAAGGCCCTGAGACGGACATGTCCTGTGTATGCTTAAAGGACAGCAGTAAGGTTGAGATGGCTAGAGGGTAGAGCCTGAGGGGCGCTGGTAGCAAGAGGGTCTGGGGAGTTAGAGGAGGAAGATGGAGAAGGGCCTATAGGCCAAGGAGAGGGTCTGGGTGATCCCCTAAGTGCAGTGGAGCCTCAGCAGGTTTGGGCCATGACCTGTTCTGATGATTTAAAAGGAAATCTGTGTGGAGGCTGGATTGAGGGGTGGGTCTCAATGCCACAGGCCCTCCTTTGGGTCCTCAGGGGGGATACGATGAGGCAAAGACCTCCTGGGAGGTGGGAAGATGCAGCAACTCTCCAAGTCAAAAGACTAACAAAGGCTGGGGTGCTGTGCCCACTGCAGTCTGTCAGGGCACTGCAGGCTGGGGGCCGCAGCACAGCCTGGAAAGGGCTGGGGGCCCGGGTCAGACAGCAGGTTGGACCAAGCGCAGGTTGGATCAAGCCTCCGGACTCACCTCGTCCAGCACGTTCCCACCACGCTCGCTCCACAGCCTGGGAACTTCCCTCTGTCTCAGGCCGGGCACACCATGGTGCACCTGTCTTCTCTGAGTCCTTCCTCCTCTGGATCTGGAGCTCCTGGCCCGCAGGGCCTACCTGGTTCACAAGCACCGAGTAGGTGGCTGGGAGCAGCTATCTACCCAAAGACTGAGCCAGAGGCTGGAGTCGGAGGGACTTGTGGGAGCAGGGTCGGCGGGGACAGGCAGTGAGGGCCCGCCCGGATGTGTGACCTCTCCTTCCATGGGAGAGGAGCTCTCCAGATCCCTCCCTCCAGGGCCTGGGTGACGCACTCTCTCCTCGGTAGAGCCTGGCCTTGAGAGACCCCGTGTCACAGTGATGCGTCCCACGTTCCTCATCACCACGCCCAAACCCGGCACACAGTGAGCCCCTCAGAGCCCCTCCATTTCTGATCCCGGCCCTAATTAACCCCACAGTGCCCAAGGCATGGGGAGAGAAGGAAATGCTCTGGAGCACCCACCACGTATGTGGCGTGAAAACCTTCAGTCCTGCCAACCATCATATGAAGGGGATATTTACTATTTTGCAGATGAGAAAATCAAGTCAGAAAGGCGATCTGCCTCAAGGTCAAGGAGCCAACAAAACAGCAGAGATAGCGTGCGTCCTCTGAACGCACGTCCAGAACGTTCTCTGCACCCCACGCCTGCTGGAGCACTGACTGGATCTGAATCTAAAGTAGCTATCTACTATTCTCCCTTACCCGCCGTTAGCAGTATAGTGGTGAAGACATCTGTAACGCCCACTAGGACGACCACAAAAGACAGTAACAAGTGTGGGCAAGGATGTGGAGAAGGTGAAACCCTAGCACATGGCTGGTGGGAATGTAAAATGGTGCACCCTCTTTGGAAAGCAATGTGGCAGCTTCTCGGAAATTATGCTTCTTTACCATATGACGTAGTCAGTCTACTGCCAAGTATGTATGTGCTGAAGAGCATTAAAAACACAGGTCCACGTAAAAACCTGTACATGAATCTTCATATTAGCATTATTTGTAATAGCCAAAAAAAATGGAAAAAATCCCAATGTCTATCAACTGGTGAGTGGATACATAAAATGTGGTATTTCCATGCAATGGAATACTATTCAGCAATAAGAAGGAACGATGCACTGGTATGTGCTAATGACGTGGATGAGCCTGAAAACTTGATGAAGTGAAAGAGGCCAGACACAAAAGGCCACACACTGTGTGATTCCATTTATATGGAATGTCCAGAACAGGCAAATCCATAGACACAAAAGGCAGATTACTGGTTGCCTACGGCTGGGGGGTGGGAGGAGCGTGCTTGGGAGGGGAGGACTGCAAATAGGCATGGGTTTCTTTTTTGAGGCGATAAAAATGTTCTGGAATTAGACAGTGGTGATGGTTGCACAACTCTGAATATGCTAAAAACCACTGTCGTGTACACTTCAAAAGGGTGAATTACCTCAGCAGTTATTTAAAAAAAAATGTACTTGTGGGTTGTTCTCCTAGCTCCAGGCTACTGCCCAGGCTAACCACAGAAGTATCCTTTGCCAGAAGCTTCATCCCCAGCAGCCACTGGACACCAAAGCCCGGGCCTGGAATGCAGCCTGTTCACTTTCAGATTAGGCAGGGAGCCCCGTCTTATCTTCTCCTCTAAACCTACATTCCAAAGTCCTGACTCTGTCCTCCTGCAGCTCTATTATTCCTGGGCTCACCAAGTCTCCTCCGGAAGAGCCCAGGTGGTGGGTCCCACGTCAAACACCAACCCTTTCCAGACGTTTAAGCTTTACTGAGGCAGTGCAGTGCCAGGAGTCAGGGTCTGGAGTTCAGCAGGCTCCGGGAGGATCCCAAACCTGCCTCTTTGGGAAAAGCAACTATGGAACCATTTGTTGAGAGCCTATTAAGTGCTGGGCCCAATACTAGGTTTTTATGAGCCCTCAGCTGCTCTGAAGGTAGTTATCACCCACCACCACTGTACACGGGTACGCGAGGAAAGGGACATGCAGCCAGGCTGAAGCGCCTGTCCCAGCCGGCATGTGGCACGTGGCTTTTCCTGGTGCGCCAAGCACTCAACAGTCTGGATTTCTCTGGGCTTTAGTTTTCTCCTCAGCGAAGGGGCACACACCGCACCTACCACACAGGCCAGCGAAGGTAACAGAAGTGCCCGACTTTTAATAAAAGCCAGTCCTCACTCCGTATGGAATGTGGTTTCTGCTGGCCAGGCGGAGGGAGATAGATGGGCTATGTGCTCTGCCCTGCGCCCCTCCCCCACCCCCCGGCCAATCACTGGTCCCCAGACACGGGTGCTACCCCCTCACCTACAGAGCTGTTTCGTCCAGCTCCTTTGAGAGCCTGGCTCCCAGCTGAGCTTTCCAAAAATGTCCCCTTGCCCTTGCTGCCATGGTTGGGAGACTCATCTCTACATTAAAAATCCCTGAGGGCAGAACTTGCAGAAGCACAGAGCTGGGGCTGGAAGGGCCTTTGGATGTCTGGGGGGCTGGCAATGCTGGCTGGGCCCTGGGCCCCTGGGGAGAGCAGACCAGGCCTGGTGTGGTTTCCTGTCCCAGGTGTGGATGGGGAGGACCACCCAAGGCCAACAGGCGTCTTCTCATCAAGCAGCCGAGTGTCCTCTTCTCCTGCTGCTCACGCAACCAGGACCCAAACAAGCTCCTCCAAACAGGAGGCGACAAAACCACAAAGCACTTCTTTTCAAATCACGTATGGCTTCTTTGACCCCATCAAATAACTTTATTCACACAAACGTCCCTTAATTTACAAAGCCTCAGTCATTCATACACATTAGGGGGATCCACAGTGTTCAAGGAACTTAAATATAATGTATCATACCAACCCAAGTAAACCAAGTACAAAAAATATTCATATATAAAGTTGTTCACACGTAGGTCCTAGATTACCAGCTTCTGTGCAAAAAAAGAAAATAAAGAAAATAGATTTATTAACTAGTCTTTGAAACTAACCTTGTGCCTGGGTTAAACCCTCCCTCACACCCAAGTTGGCCCCACACGAATATGAATCATTGCAGCAACATTCTCTCCTGCTCTGATGGAAAGAGGCGCCTGGTACACAAGACGATTTCTTTAAAATGTCGCTAAATGAACTCCCTTCCTCCTGCGGCCTCTCAGGGAAAAAGACGCGGGGGCCTCCTTCCCATTACCCCCCGTCTAAGGACTCCTGGAGCTGCTGGCAGTGGACTCAGCCCTCGGCTACGGGTGCTGACATCAGCCTGGTCCCCCGCCTCCCAGGGCATCTCTCCAGACAGGAGCCCTGGCCATCTAAGCCTGGCAGGGCAGGATCAGAGACAGTCCGCACTGTCCCGAAGGCTGCGCCTCAGCCACGAGCCAGGGGCCTGGAGAGCGGAGCAGTGTAAGCTCAGCTCTTCTCAGGTTGCCAGGTCCTACGAGACTCCAGCAGCTGGGCCCCCAGACAGGCCCAGGACAGGGAAGGAACAAGAACCTGAGCCCCACTCAGAGGCAGAGCCACCAGTGCCCCCAGGATGGGCAGGGAGGGAGCGGCACATGAGGAGCAAAGGTGGGTGGCGCACTTGGTGGGTAGGGCTGGGAGCCCGGGCGGCGGAGCCGAGTTAGGGGTGGAGGCCCGACTCCTACCTCTCCAAGCTTCCTAAGGCTGAAACCCAGACATCCACCCAAGTAAGATCTGTCTTCTAAAAAAGTGAACAGCCAACAGCAGGAAAAGAAAGAAGATTCCCACAATGCCCGCTCTTTTCCTTTTCTTAGAAAAAGACTCAAGCAAAAAAAAATTATCTTATTGCTCCAAACACTGGTTTTCTAGGAGACGCCTAAGTTAAGGAGCGAGATCCCGGAGGAAGAGAATGAGGGGCGGGGAATGAGGCTGTGAGGAAGGTGGTGAGTGGTCTTAGCACCGCAGGGTCGGGGGCAGAGGGGGTGCAGGGCCTGTGCCCCGGTCCCCTGCCTTCATTCGCTCTGGGGTCACCACTGGCAGTGCCATAAAGGAGCCAGGCGCCGTCCAGAGAGTCAAATCTCCACCCAGCATGGGGCACGTTTCTCCTCCAGCTGTAAACATGGTATTTCTTAAGTAAACATTTAATACACTCCCTCAGAAAGGCAGCCATGGGGGCACGAACCACATGTGGGTGAGAGGAAAGAATTCCATTCTCTTGTCCCAGTGCCTCTGGGATGAGAGGGTGCTAAGGCCTGCGACCTTAGTCCTGGGGCCCAGGAGGGGGTCAGATGGAGCTGGTCTCCAAGGAAGAGACTGCATCCTCTGGGCTGGAGGTAAGAGGTGGGACGTGCTGGGGAGGAGGTGGCCGAGAGTGCACCTGTCTGCAGCACAGCCCTGTCCTCAGCAGAAGCTGCTAGTGAGCGCCCTGTGGTGGCTGGGGGTCACGTGCCTGGTTGCAGCTCTTAGGAAGGGATGGGGCAAAGACCGGGGCATCCATCCTCCCACGAGGCTATCTGTGGCGAGGGGTGAGAGTTTGAGTGGCAGATGAACACCAAGAGGGAGAAAGAAGCCTTGTCCTGCCAACTGAGCCAGGCGGCCGGGCGGGGAGGGCAATGGAATAAGGCACTATGATCTGTCTTGCTGATTCCTCTCACTGAGGGGGAATGGAGCTCAGATCCGTAGGGCTGAGGCCCAGATCCTCCCTCCAAAGGCTATCCTTTTCACAGATCCCAGGAGACAAGAATAACTGACTGCTATTTTAAGGGTTGGAAACTCCTAGAACTTGGACAGGACTAACAAATTGGTGGCACTGAGATGATGCTCCCCAGAGCGGCTGCCAGGCCCGAGACCCAGGTAAAAGGCAGGAAGAGATGACAAGGCTGACTCCAGTGGGAAGAGGTGAACAGTGGCTAAGGGAGAGGACGGCTACCTGGGCCTAACCGAGGCTAGTCTGCCGACTGGGCAGAGCCAGCCTTGACTTCGGGCTGACTTCCACCCGGGTGCTGGGTGTCCAAGGTGGATGAAGTGGAGAACAGGGGAGGGAGAAGAGAGACAGGCACTTGGGGCTAACAAGGTAGGCCTCAGGAGCTAGGGAAGGAGGTCCTGCCACCAAGCAAGGACGGGCTGGGAGTCCTGCAAGACAAGGGTACGTGGAGGCTGCCCACCTCACCCGAAAGGTATGGCCACCTGTGACCTACAGCTCCAAGACCTTAGTCAGAGCTAAGAGACCTGGGGAGGGCGGAAGGGAAGGATAAGCAAAAGGTAAATAACCTGTTAGGCTTGAACCCTCACTAGGACTTCAGAGTGTGGGCTGCGGCCAGGGACAGGTGAGGGTGCCAAGTCCGGGGACTGTTTTTCCCACGTGCTCATGGACAGACAGACAGCTGCCCCAGAGGGAAGGCGGGGAGATGGGGCAGAGAAGGGGTGCACACTGCAGTTAGGGGATGTGCTCTCCCAGCTGCAGCTCAGAGTAGACTCTAGGTTGTCTGAGAAGTCAGAGGGAAGAGACAAGAGACAGGTGATGACAAAGAATTTCGGCTGAGGGAGGGGAGGGAAGGGCCTAGTCACCTCCTGCTGCCCTGCTGAATCCTGCTAAGCACAGCTAGCCATCTGCCCAGGAGGAGGAAGAGGACTTGAGAAAAGGCGGAAAGAATGTGAGCAAACATATTGCTGAGTTTGCAAGTCTGGGCTGATGCTGTGCTGGTCTCTCCTAAACTCCCAGGGCCAAAGGGCTGCGGCTCTGGGGGGAAGCCCTCCTTGGTCACATACCAACTTAAATGCTCTCCAACATCTCCCCTATCCATCCTATGCTGGTTTAGAGAAAACAAACAAAAACAACTAAACACAAAAGAATTCCTTTTCCCTTCCTTGCTTTGCTGTAATGGGGTGAGAAGCCAGGTGAGGGGCAACAGGGACAGCTCTCCTTCTCCTGGCAAGGGGAGAGGACACCCCGCTTCAGAAGCCCAGGAGTAGGGAGGTTGCAAGAGTCGTTGGAGAACGGAAGAAAGGCTACAGACAGACACTGGAGGTGGGGTCACAGGGTCACAGCCAACAAGCCCACAGGCACCTAATGGCCATGGTCCACCCCGTCAGCCAGGTCCATCCTTTCCCATCAGACACATTTACACTGAGGGGAGCCCCTAACAGTAAGTCCCTGCAGTGAGGGAGAGGATGCTCGGCACTGTCACCATACGTGACACCACGGGGCCGGCACGCAGGGCACACCCCTCACTGTGAGGAGACGACAGTGGCAGCCGGTTCAGGACACCCTGTTCCTATGGCAATGGTCACAACTGGGTCTTGGGGACTCAGGCGGTGTCTGACGACCTGGACATCTGGCGGGTACATCTGGGAAGACGACGATCCAGGAGGCAGGAGGTGATGGGTGCTGAGCTCACAGGAGTGACAGATGCCCGCCGAAGACCCACCTGTGTCCCAGGCAGAGGTTTGGCACACAGTTTTCTCTGGGAATCATCCTCTGGGAGGAAGATCACTAACAGAAAGGTAGGCTTGTAGAGCTGGGGTGGGCTGGCCGTTCAAACGCCAGGAAGTACGAGATGATCACCCTCTGTCCCTTCCCCCCTCAGAACTCCTGGTTTTAAAGGGCAGTAGAGGGAATGGATTCCCTCTGTAAGTCCTGGTGTGGCCCTGGGCTTCCAACTGCTTAAAGAGGACAAACCCAAAATACAGATCTTCTTTCTCGAGTTCTCCTGGCCAAGCCCTGGTCCTCCCCTTCCAGGTGGTTCTTGGCCTCTGATCATCTCCAAGGCCCAAGGGCCAGCCAGGAGCAGGCCACCAGGGAGTCCAGCAGTTCCTGCACCTGGTGGGGAGGCAGCACAGAGGCCTCCTTCTGGCTTCATGTCCCCCATTCCAGGAGAAATCCCCAAATTCTGCATGGAGGGGCAGGCCTTCTCTGGGGAAGTGAGGTGTTATAAGCAGAACTAAGAGATGGGTAAAAGAAAGGAGACAGGAAAAATAAAGGACAAAAACAAAATAGCTCCCTAACCCCTTATAAAAATTAAAAATGAAATTTATACATATGCTTTGTCCATATTGAGTTTCTTTAAAGAAATTGATGCCTGTCCACAGCATAGCTTCCTGTTCTTCTGAAGTCTTAATCGTTTAAATTTTTTAAAAAAAAGGGGGGGGGGAGGAAGACAAAAAAATAAAAAATAAAAAAATTAAGCAAAACTAAAAGGAGGGGGAAAACCCAAACAAAAGCTTCACATTGCTGGAGATCCAGCTGTTGGGAGATCGCCAACCGGCCAAGCCACCGCCTGTACCCTCTGCCGTCCTCTGTGTGAGACATGATGAGACTGTGGGTCCCGAGGATCAACCTGAAAGACAGAAGGCAGGGAGAGTGGACGTGGGTCAGTGGGCATGGGGCACCTCCAAGCTCCAGAGCCCCCACTAGGTACCAGCACCCAACCCCGATGAA
This sequence comes from Pseudorca crassidens, assembly GCF_039906515.1. NCBI lineage: Eukaryota > Metazoa > Chordata > Mammalia > Artiodactyla > Delphinidae > Pseudorca > Pseudorca crassidens. Next base: position 60,730,244 of record NC_090310.1, read on the forward strand.
CTCCGGAGCCGTGCTGTGCTGGGAGCCGGGGGAGCTGGGTTCTAAGCGCTCTCTATGGAGTGAATCCAGCCTCACTACAACCACCACGCCACGGACATGTTATCCCCCTTTTCAGATAAACTGTGGTGCGGCTTAAGCACCACGCCCCAAGTCACGTCACTGGAGGGGCAGACTCCAGACTCCAGGCACGCTGACCCCCGCTACAAATCCGAGCACGAGCCCCACCCCTCTGTCCTGGCTTCCCCGCACTGCTAGGAGAAAGATGCCCCAGGACCCAAGCGTTCCGTCCCCGCAGCCTTGGCAGCCCGAGTTCCCTCCCCCCCTCCCCCTCTGTGACCAATCATGCTGCACTGGAAGTTCACAGCAACCCTCTTACCCCATTTCAGAGACAAGAGAAGTGAGGCTCAGGCCTCTGAGAACCTGCACTAGGCTACCCCCCCAGGTCACAGAGGGGCCAGAGTCCCACAGGCAGGGATAGTGTTGGTCTCTGAGCCGCCCGCTGGGCCCCAGGCTGCAGGGCACTGCCGTGCTTAGGAAGGAGGCTGCAGCCAGAACTGTGGTCCAGTCCACAGTCTCTGCCACTGGACTGTGGGCAAATTTGAGTCCTCTGGTTCTTTGGTCTTGTCACCTGTACCACATCACAGGTTACTACAAGGACCAAATGAACTAATACATGGAAAACTTACAACAGTGCCTGGCTGTACTGTTATTAGCTATTATTTGGGAATGGCCTTGGTGCCAGGCCTCAGAACGAGACCAGCGGCCAGCCTTTCAGGGACCTGTTCTAATGGAGGCCTAGAATACAAGAACCCGCAGAGATTAGCCCTGGGCCAGCCCCCACCCTGCCCAGCCCAACTTTCCCAGTCTGAGCCTGATTAGAGCTAAGTATAGCCCTAATACTGGGCAGGCGGGCCACCCAGGGCAGCAATGCTCCGTGGCGACCCATTGTCTCATCAGAGTTTCCAAGTGCCCACTCTCATCCTGAATGACTTAATCAGACAGTCTTACTCAGTGTGTGTGAAATCCCCCCACTGGCTTCAAGGCTCAGTAAGCTCGCTGCAGCCTGACAGGTATGCCCCCCAGCCCTGCGTCCTCCCCACCATTGCCTGCCGCCTGTACAGTCATATCACACTGGCCTGTCATCCTCAGGTCCCAGGGAGATGCCTGGCTAGTCCTCACGAGAGGCAGCAGGGTACTGCAATATTGGACAGTTTTACTTCTCCCGGTCAGCCTTCATTTCCTCCTCTGAGAAATGGGGGCTCGTTTTCGAGGTTTGAGTGGAATACCGACTGTGAAGTACCTGGCCCACGGCAGGACCCAACTCCTCGACATCCCATCCTCTCCCAGCCATTTGTCCCCAACCAGAAATTATGAACGTGTCAGGCTTAACAGGCCGCGGTCCTCAGCCAGTGAACCATCCAAACTGCTTCCAGCCGGGCGAAGGTGCCACGGCAAGGACACGCACTCCACTGGAGGAGTGTGACAAAGCCTTCTAGGAAGCAATTTGGCAACGTTTTCAGAGCTTCAAATGGATTGAGACCCTATAATTACACTTCTGGAAATCTAGTCTAACTGATTATCCTAAATACGAAAAGGACTTTATGAATAAAGATGTCCACTGAAGTAGTATTTAAATTGAGGTAATAATCGCAAATCCAAAAACGAGAGATTGAAGCAAATGACCCATCTACTCAATGATACATTACAGAGGAAATGAGAAAGCTGTGTGGCTTTTTTTTTTTTTTTTTTTTGCGGTATGCGGGCCTCTCACTGTTGCGGCCTCTCCCGTTGCGGAGCACAGGCTCCGGACGCGCAGGCTCAGCGGCCATGGCTCACGGGCCCAGCCGCTCCACGGCATGTGGGATCTTCCCGGACCGGGGCACGAACCCGTGTCCCCTGCATCGGCAGGCGGACTCTCAACCACTGCGCCACCAGGGAAGCCCTGTGTGGCATTTTGAACAACAGTATGGCAGAAGCATTTCCATGGGTTAAGTGGAAAAAAGCAGGCTATGAAGTTCTGTGACATATGACCATATCTATGTAAAAAATAAAAACCTCCAAGTATAGGAAATCTGGCAAGAAAATACATCAAAATGTTATACTTGTCATCGGTGGATTTTCCTCTTCCTCCACTCTCCCTCTGTATTTTTAATACTGAGTACACGTCATATTGTCACACTTCACTTTTTTTTTTTGCGGTACGCGGGCCTCTCACTGTTGTGGCCTCTCCCGTTGTGGAGCACAGGCTCCGGACGCGCAGGCTTAGCGGCCATGGCTCACGGGCCCAGCCGCTCCGCGGCATGTGGGATCTTCCAGGACCGGGGCACAAACCCGTGTCCCCTGCATCGGCAGGCGGACTCTCAACCACTGTGCCACCAGGGAAGCCCCACACTTCACTTTTTAATGGGAAAAAAAAGTGTATTTAATGAATAAAGAAAGCTGGCAGCCCCATGAGAAAGGTCTCTGGAGTAGCGAGGGGTCCCAGAGACCAGACCCAGGCTCTTCTTTGGCCTCTTCCACACACAGTGGACAGTGGAGAATCTTCCACACCTGTCAGACGAGAGGCTAGACTGTGTGATTCCTTCCTCCACTGCACAGGTGAGGGGTGACTCAGGGTCCATGTGTGGAATCAAGTGGGGATGGATGATAAAGGCATTGGAAAAGTATTTGATCCAAGTATTTGATCTCAGGCCCAGCCTTTTATTCTACTGCTTCTGTTTCCCTACTTGTTAATTCCCCTCAACAAACATCCACTGGTGGGTCTTATATGCCAGTTTTGACTTGGAAAAATACAATCATCATGAGCACATCCTGTGACGGTCCAGCAGCCACCTCAAACCTAGCTTTATTCAGCAGGCCTAAGGGCCTTCTCCCTGTTGCTTTCAGTAGATGAAGCAGAGCAACCAGAAGATTGGGGGAGGGAGGGCTTGGGGGAACCTCACCATCTAAGATGCTAAGTGCTTGTGAGAAAGAAGAAAGGCCCGGGAAGTTGTATGGTCATGTGTGATTTGCTAAGATAATCTTTGGAACCAGTTATGACCTGTTTAACACTGCTTTCCTACCTCCCCTGGTTGGACCCAAGCTGAGGACAACCTCAAACGGATGACCATCACAGCAGGAAGGTGACGCACGGCAGCAGAAAAGCGGTGTCGACAGGGAGGCAGAAGTCTCTTTACATAATAAACTAGCAGAACAGACTGTGCCTGCAAAAGGTCACACCAAGCACCCAGCACTGCCAGAGTGCCTGACACCAGCGTCATGACCACTCTAACCCTGGCTCTCCTGCCAGGAAGCGGCTGACATTTCCCACAGGCTCCTCCACACTCCCTCCCTCCAGCTTTGGCACTGGCTCTGGCCCTCCTGGTAGGACGCCTCAGGACAGGTTCGCCTCCTTCTGCCCAGTGGGCAGGGACAAGAGAAATAGGGTTCCTTCTTCCAGAGAGAACCCCGGCTTTGCATTCCTTTCCCGTCTTCCATTAGAGAAGGTGTACCTTCCCCCAGGGAGCCAATAGCTGCGACCTCCCTGGAAAGGGGGGGTGGGGGGTGGGTGGGCAGGGTGGGGCTTTCTACAGCCCCAGGTAGGAAGGGCTCAGACCACGTGGCTCTGGGGTAAAGCAGCAGCAGGCCCTCCCAGGCACCTGCTGGAACAATGAATGGTTTAGGTCCCAGCCCAGTGGGCCCTTGCCCTTCGTCCTAGTAGATGCCACACCTCCACTCCGACTGCCTGGGCTATGGCTCGACTGCCTGATTGCCGGCGTCAGTCAGGACTTGCCATGTCCCTTTCAGTTGGAACGCTGACTTCTGAGCACAGAGCCCTCCTAGAGGGCAAAGCCACCCCTCTGAGCACAATGAAAAGCAGTGATGTGGTTAACCTGCAGGTGACGCCTGTAGTGCACTCCCATCTCTCACCTGCCTGACAAGCTCATCCAGCGAGGAGTTAACGAGTGAACAGGCCCAGAGATGGAGCCACTTGCCCCACACCAGAGCAGCAGGACTGGCACTCAGCCCCATCTTCTCCAGCCTCACTGCCCACAGCCTTTCTACTACGAGCCTCCATTTAGTGCTTCCAGAGCCGGCTCTGCCGTGGCTCTAACAGCCTGCATTTGAGATGGTCCCCTGCGGGAAAGGTGTCCAGGAAGGTGCTGGCAAATGCTTCCCTTTCTTATTTCAGCTCTCGGACTAAGTTCCCTCAGTACATCCGAGCTCCTTATTTCTCTATGATGATCGTAACAGCAATCACGTACTCAGCATTGAATATGTGCAGGCATGTTCTACAATGGATAAAGGTAGGACACTTTTCTATGTAACAACCTGGTAAGGCTGTGTAGGAGGGCTGACAGCCTTACCAAGTTGTTACATATAAAAGTGTCCTACCTTTATCCATTGTCTCCCAGTGAGCCATGCCCTGCCGTATCCTGGGCCTGCCGCTTGCAGCCATGAGAGCCTGTGTCCTCGTTGTGCTGCGTGGGCTGCAGGTTGGGCTCAGCTGACACACATAGAGCCCACCTCCTCTTGGTGACATTCGTCCACTTTAAGGGAGACTCAGGTTCTGCTTGAAAGCCTGTAGAAGAGGGACCTCACCATCCTGCTGTTCTGTTTGGAAGGGCCCTGGTGCAGGAGCTGGAGTCGCCCTCCCACCCTAACCCCCCATCACAGCGCCCAGGCCTCTTTTGCCTGGGAAGCCCGCATAGCACTCCTGTGCTGCCTTCTGGTTAGGGTGTTTCCTCAATCGAGAAGGAGCCTACAAACTCGTCTTGATTCTCAGTACTCCTTGGGTCCTGAGAATCTGAATGTTGAGGATATTCCCCCAGAAAAACTCACGTGACTTATACACACTGAGATGCTTCCTGTGCCTTCAAGGGGATTTCTGTGTGTGCATCCTTGGAGTTAGAAGGACCCTGGGTAAGGACCCCTGGTCCCAAGCCCCTCAGCACATGAAGAAACCAGGTCCCCAGAGAAGAGTGGGGAGAGCTCGATGAGACTGGAAGCCGGCTTTCCTACCTGTACTCTCAACACTGGGCGGGTCAGTGTCTCTTTAAAAAAAAAAAAAAAAAATTTATATGTGTATATATATATATATATATATATATTTATCTTTGGCTGCATTGGGTCTTCGTTGCTGCGCACAGGCTTTCTCTAGTTGTGGCGAGCGGGGGCTACTCTTCATTGTGGTGCACGGGCTTCTCATTGCAGTGGCTTCTCTTGTTGAGGAGCACAGGCTCTAGGCGCATGGGCTTCAGTAGTTGTGGTGCGCAGGCTCAGTAGTTGTGGGCTGTGTCATGGACCCAAGTGTTTTACATCTACTGCCTCATCTCACTCAACCACCCTACTAGGTAGGAGCTGCTGTTGCCCCAGTTCTAGAGATGAGGAAATTAAAGTTCAGAGACAAGATGTGCATGGCTAGTAAGTGGTAGAAAAAAGGGTTGAACCTAGGTCTGACTCACTCCAAAGCTCCTGCTTTTAACATGTAACTTTGTAATGTAAAATCCCTTCCTAGAGAGACAAAAAGAGCTTAAGTGGAGGTTAAAACCCATTTAATCCCTTCACCTATAAACAGATTCCCTCAGAGAAGGCTTCCAGAAGGCTTGGCTGAAGTACCTCTGCATGGGTCTGGGGTCCAGAGCACAAAGGGGGATGCAGTGCCAACCAGGTGGTGAGCAGCCTTCTGGCAAGTTCCTCTGCCAGCCAAGCAGTTGTCCCTTCTGTCCAAGGAGACTGAGGAACCAAACTGCTCCCATTAAGGCCATCAGCAGGTTGGAGAACAGAGGCTGGGGAAAGCTGAGGTGGGAGCAGGCAGCCATGGGGCTGGGGACCCAATGGGCTCCCACGGCCAACTCCCTCCCCATGTCTTCAGCTCGCAGACTGGGAATGGCTGGGTGAACAAAAGATTACCCTTCATTCTAAAAGTATGGCCTTCCTACCTTGGTCAAAATGTCATTTCTTTGATGAAATGACGATGAAAGTATATGGGAGTGGTTTAAAAAACTGTTCTTCCATCTCCTACCCCCACCCCCGGCTTTGAAATTGTACTGTCCTTCAAAATGTGTAAGTTTGGCAACCACAGGATTTAAAAATCTCTGGGAGCCACAGCTAAGCTTTATTTTATTTTTATTTTTTTTTAAGTTATTTATTTTGGCTGCATTGGGTCTTCATTGCTGTGTGCAGGCTTTCTCTAGTTGTGGCGAGCGGGGGCTACTCTTTGTTGCAGTGCAAGGGCTTTTCATTGCAGTGGCTTCTCTTGTTGTGGAGCACAGGCTCTAGGTGCGTGGGCTTCAGTAGTGGTGGCACGCGGGCTCAGTAGTTGTGGCTCGTGGGCTCTAGAGCGCAGGCTCAGTAGTTGTGGCACATGGGCTTAGTCACTCCGCGGCATGTGAGATCTTCCTGGATCAGGGCTCGAACCCGTGTCCCCTGCATTGGCAGGCAGATTCTTAACCACTGTGCCACCAGGGAAATCCCACAGCTAAGCTTTAACTCTGCACTTTTACTCCAGTGCAGGCTGTGGTGAACAGTCCTGGGTTCAGATTTGAGCTCTGCCGCTCACTAGCAGTTTACATTATCCGAGCCTCCTTTTCCTTCCTAGCAAATGGGGATGCTTCCAGTTCCGCTCTGGGGTCAGCTGTAAGGAATGAGGATCCCCAGCAGTGGGGCAGTCAGGGAGCTCTACTTGTTATTAGTTACGTTGATGGTCTTTTTGGTTTCTAGCGGGGTCACACACTCAACTATGTATAACTTATCCGGAGTCAAAGTTTAATTCAGGAACTTTCTCTCCTGTGTTTTCAAAATGGGAGATTTAAGAATGAGGGCAGTGAAGGTGATGGTGGAAGGGGAAGGGAAGGGTAGCTCTCCACTGCCACACCTTTACCATAATGCCCCAAGGACAGCCAGATGGGAGCAGAAGCATCCTCAGCACCTTTCGACCTGCTCAGGCCTAAAGGTGGATTTTTTTTTTTTTTTGATGTGGACCAGTTTTAAAATCCTTATTGAATTTGTTACAATATCGCTTCAGTTTTATGTTTTGGTTTTTTGGCCGTGAGGCATGTGGGACATTGGAAGGTGAAGTCTTAACCACTGGACCGCCAGGGAGGTCCCCTAAAGGTGGATTTTTTGAAGTCCAGGGACCTAGAAATCAGAAATACCACCTGGCTGTTTGAGAGGACCAATTTTCTGTGGCTTCGCACAGAAGTGTCACAGCTACTGGTTCAAAGGGTGGGCCAGTTCCCCAGGTGACCACTGGTGCTCCTCAGGAGGGCTCCTGCAGGCTTCAGGGTGGCACTCGAGTTTGTGGTCTGTGCTAGGGTAAGCAGGAACGCTGAGCAAGAGTCCTCACAATACTCTTTACTTTATACAGACACATCTATCCATGAACAAGGCTCTCCCCACGGATGAGGAATTTTAGTCTCAGAAGTTACTTAGCAAGTTGCAAAAGGTTAAATGGGTAGTAAATGGTTAACTGGGATTCAAATCTAAAGTCTAGTTTTCTCTATTCCTCTCTGCCTCTCACCTATTTAACAGGAAAGAAAGTCATCTGACTGGCATACTCAAGTCGTGGTTTACTGGGTGGGAAGCCAAGAACTCACCCTTACCTAAGCTCCCCTAACATACAGCCTGGTCTTATCACTGTAGTTAATGATGCCTGTGATAAACTAGACACTATGCAAGGCCTGATATGCAAAGCCTCCTTTGTCCAGGCAAAGGACCATGTAGGAATTATCCCCATTTTACAGATGAGCAAACTGAGGCTCAGGTTATTTATTTTCAGCATATCATGCTGCAGAAGCCCAGAGGCAAGGTAATCTCAGGGTCACAGGGGGCAGGCCTCTCCTTCTAAGCAAGATTAGCTTCAAAATGAGTCATTTTTCATTTGTTTCATACACCAGACAGCTGGCTTTTCATACTCAGATACCAACATACCACTCTGGGGGAATCAGCGGCTCTGGCACTACTGTCTGCCCTAATCTGTCAGAGGGACTGAGGCCAGGGAGCCAAGCTTGGTGCATCATTGCTCTAAGGCTCAGCTGAGCAACAGTGGTGCTCACAGCAGGGCAAAGCCAGGGACGACTGTGCTGTGGGTGGCTCATGGCACAGCATACGAGGTCCTGTCATCAGGGTAAAAGAAAATGAAGTAGACATTATAAATGGGATAATGGTGCCTTCAGTCTCCAGGTTTACAGAAGGGGAATGGCGTTAGGGTAAGGGATGGGAGGTCAGAAAGCACCGAAGCTTACCCAGCAGGAGCTTCACAGCAGATAGGGACAACAACCTGGAAGGCCGTGGTGCTGTGTTTGCGGTCTCTGAGTCCTGACCAGGGGACCAAAACAAGGCAGAAGTGCAGGAGCAGGTCCCCAGTGTGGTGGGAGTACCATTCAAAGAGCACAGGTAGTCTGGTGCTCTGTCAAGGGCTTGGGCTTTGGAATAGGAAGATCTAAGGTTTAAACCCCAGCTCAGCCAATTACTAGCTCTCATCTTTATCAAGTCTGTTTTCTTAACCTACAATGTGGAAATGTCTACCTTGCAGCGTGTGAAGCTCAGTGACAGTCTTTGTAACGGTGTCAGTGAGATACGCAGGAGGTACTTAATCAAGCTGCGATGGCAGCCTTAAATCACATCCCCAAAACCAAAAACCTCACAAGTCATTCGCTCAGGCAAAAATTCCAGACAAGATAAATTGGCCTCATGTTAGTCTTCCCTGGAGGAGACAGTGTCCTTCCTGCTTCGGGCCTCAGGAACTGCGAGTCTGGTTGCACGCCCCTTCCCCTTGCCGTCAGCTCGGATGGTGCTTGCCTCCTCCAGGAAGCATTCCCAGGGGCCCAGCCTCGGTAGGGACTCTTCTCTGTTCTCTGGTGAGTAGGAACAGGAAGACCACAGACCCCCCACTAACCATGCTGCGCGTCCTCTCACCACCCCCTAACTACAAGCTTCCTGGGGGACAGGGACAACCCTCTGCTCCTCTGAAGACTCTCAGGTTGCCAAGCACAGAAGGAGCTCGAATAGTGGGTGACTGATAGGAATTGGGAGTTAGCATATGGCAATAAAAAGTTAATTCACAGGCTTCCCTGGTGGTGCAGTGGTTGAGAGTCCGCCTGCCGATGCAGGGGACGCGGGTTTGTGCCCCGGTCTGGGAAGATCCCACATGCCGCGGAGCGGCTGGGCCCGTGAGCCATGGCCGCTGAGCCTGCGTGTCCGGAGCCTGTGCTCCGCAACGGGAGAGGCCACAACAGTGAGAGGCCCACGTATCGCAAAAAAAAAAAAAAAAAAAAAGTTAATTCACAAACTTCACGGAATCATTCATTCAGCAAGACAGGAGTTTAACATAAAAATATGGCTATAAAACCCCTGCCTTTGGTTGAGTTCCTACCAAACATCCCAACAAGCCAGGTGCACAGAGGGATGCCACCCCACCCCAGGAGGTTGGCCGCCTCTCCAGCCCCCACTGGCACTATTTTTCTCCCGCGCTCCACTGTGTCCCCACCCTACCCTCAGAGCCCAGTGGGCGAAATGGGCACACGGGGAGGAAGGGTTTTCCTGACACAACACAGCCTATCAGTGACAGAACCAGGAGGCTCCTCCGTGACTCCCCCTGTACCCACTTCCCCACAGGAGGCTGGCCCTCACAGGGGAAGGACACAGCCCGCAGTCTGCAAACAGACTGTTTCATCTGGAGAGGGAGCTTGAAATCCAGCTGCAGCTAGCTGGAGCCGGCCTGGCTTCAGAGAATGTCCCCAGTCTAAGTCAGCCACAGTAAGAGGTTAATGAGAAGGACTGGAAGACTTGGGTTTGGCCTCAACTCTTTGGACTTCTCAGATGTTAAAGAACCACTGTGGCCTCCTTCCACGCCCAGCCATCTGCAAAATGGCAGAAATGTCCAACAACTCTCCTTAGCTGACAAGGGGCTCAAGAGGTGGTGGAGTTCATACCTGGCGGTCTCCCATTCTCCACAATGGAAGGACATGGACTATGGAAACAGGCAGTAGGACAGGGCAGCCCCATGAGGAACTAAGCACCTGCCCTTGTGCAGCCAGAGGACTTGTCCTTTGCCTGAGAGGCCACCCCTCCCATCTTTCACATCCTCCTCACCTACTTATACTCGTCCAGAGCAAGTGCCCAGTGAGTTCTCTGAAAGGCACACTGTCATGCAGGCTGTGACAGCACAGACACAACCAGAGGAGTGTACCCCCGCATGGCAGCCTCTTAAGACACACTGGGACTTCCCTGGTGGTGCAGTGGTTAAGAATCTGCCTGCCAATGCAGGGGACACGGGTTCGAGCCCTGGTCCGGGAAGATCCCACGTGCCGTGGAGCAACTAACCCTGCGCGCCGCAACTACTGAAGCCCATGCGCCTAGAGCCTGTGCTCCTCAACAAGAGAAGCCACTGCAATGAGAAGCCTGTGTACCACAATGAAGAGTAGTGCCCGCTCACCACAACTAGAGAAAGCCTGTGCGCAGCAACGAAGACCCAATGCAGCCATACATACATACATAAAAATAAATAAATATATATATATATATATATATATATATATATTTTGTTGTTGTTGTTAAAAAGAGACACTGACCCGCCCAGTGTTGAGAGTACGGGTGGGAAAGCCGGCTTCCAGTCTCATCGAGCTCTCCCCACTCTTCTCTGGGGACCTGGTTTCTTCATGTGCTGAGGGGCTTGGGACCAGGGGTCCTTACCCAGGGTCCTTCTAACTCCAAGGATGCACACACAGAAATCCCCTTGAAGGCACAGGAAGCATCTCAGTGTGTGTAAGTCACGTGAGTTTTTCTGGAGGAATATCCTCAACATTCAGATTCTCAGGACCCAAGGAGTACTGAGAATCAAGACGAGCTTTGTAGGCTCCTTCTCGATTGAGGAAACACCCTAACCAGAAGGCAGCACAGGAGTGCTATGCGGGCTTCCCAGGCAAAAGAGGCCTGGGCGCTGTGATGGGGGGTTAGGGTGGGAGGGCGACTCCAGCTCCTGCACCAGGGCCCTTCCAAACAGAACAGCAGGATGGTGAGGTCCCTCTTCTACAGGCTTTCAAGCAGAACCTGAGTCTCCCTTAAAGTGGACGAATGTCACCAAGAGGAGGTGGGCTCTATGTGTGTCAGCTGAGCCCAACCTGCAGCCCACGCAGCACAACGAGGACACAGGCTCTCATGGCTGCAAGCGGCAGGCCCAGGATACGGCAGGGCATGGCTCACTGGGAGACAGGGAGTGGACAGAGCTTAAAGCCAGGATGGCATGTGGATGCAAACACATGGCAGCTTTATCTCTAGAACGTCCCAGGTTCAGTCAGGCCAGCGACTGGTTCTATGCAAACTTCAGCAAGCAGTCACTGCGAAGCTCCTAGATAAGGAGACTCGGTCGTATTTTAGCCGTGGTCGTGGTGTCACCATTGCTGACTTGCTTGATATTGTTTTAAACCTTCCGAATCCCTGAAGTGTGCTGCCCAAAATGCTAGTATTTAAGTCTGCCAAATGCACAAAAAGAAGAATCACTGGGCAAGACCTAAGATTCTGAGATTTGGAGGTCTCTGGGGATCTGCACGCTGAGTCACCATCTACGTCTGAGGATGCAGATCCAATTAAACCCAGTCTTTTTGGCCTTGGGAAGTCACCAGGCTGTCAGGGCCTGGGGGTTGGTGTGTCCCTTAACCAACTCAGTTGGTAAACAGGTATGGGTGGAACTCACTCAAGACAAACTAAGGGGGAACTTTTTGTCTCCAGAAACAGCCCTGGTAATTGGCAGTCAGCTGCGGGGATACCCTAATTCTCTTCCTCAACTTATTAAGTGTGGGGATGAAATGAAGGCTGCCAACAGCCTCAGCTGGCCCCCAAAGAGACTGGGGTTCAGCTGCGGCTGCTGTGATTAGCAGAGAAAGGGCTTAGGGGGAGGCTGGGCTGCTGGGAGAGATCTCCTCCCCTCTTGGGCCCTTAGCCAGGAGGAAGATGTCTAAGGAGTTGTCAGAGCTAAAGGGGAGAGGTGGCTCCTCTATATGGGGACAGGACAATTTGTGGTTATGAACGGCGTGGCTCAAACAAGGTCATGCCCAGAGTGGTTGGGGCCGAAGGAGACCATATGGACTCTGGTTACAGCAAGCAGTCCAAAGCCCAGTGTGCTGAGGGGAACTCACTGGGGGCACTTGCTAAGGGGTTTGGCGCTCTCTTAGGGAAAAGAAGGGCACTGCAAATTGTTAGTGAGAAGTGAAGCAGAAACGAATGATTAACCTATGAGATCCGGCAAAAATAGAACAAGGGAGCTACACAGAGGCAGCCACCATTTTACTGAACTCCCGCTGTGTGTTAGGAGTTGCACTGGGTACTTTGTTTCTTGTGCATTTTGTCCTTACAACAGCATACAGTGAGCATCACTGTTAAAGGAGCATCATTTAATGGATTAGGAAATGGGGGCCCAGAAAAGTTAGATGACTTGCCCAAGGCACCCTGCTGATAAGAGGCAGAGAGGTGATTCAAACCTAGGTTAATCAGCATATCAGATTCAAAAGCAAAAATGGAAGCACAGGGTCTGTAATCGCCCTGGTCAGTGGTGGCCCTTTCTCCCCTCCTGTGCTCGGGCAGGTGCCAGTGCAGTCTTGCACCTTCTGGAGACCGGCACTGTCAGGTGCAGCATCTTATCTCCCTCCCCTAGGGGGCTTACAGCTCTCCCCTCATTGTGACCAACTTATCTGCCAAAACTCCAGCCTTGTACATCACCGCCACCTTTTCTGTAGGATGAAGTTCACCTTTCTTAGGCTGACAGTCAAGGCTCTTGGCAACTTGGCGCTACTTCACTCTCCAACTTAAGCCTCTGCGTGAACCAAACCAAAGATCTGCTCTTTCCACAAATTCTCAGTGTTCTGCTTTTGCTCACATTGTGTCTCCTGCTTAGAAGACCCTTGTCTGCTCTCCATTCTTCAAAGGGCCATCTTAAGTCACACGTCCTACAGGTTGCTGTTACTTACTTCTTCAACAAAAAGCCAGTACTCGGTCCTCTGAGCTCCTGGGAGCACTGAGACAGTACCGTGCTGCAACATCTTTGGAAGCTCGATGGAAAAGAGCACGGACACCCGAGCTTTAGCCTGGAGCTGGCACGCGCTAGCCACGTGGCCAGTGGGGCAAATCACTCTCTGGAGTGGGAGCAGGGCGGACACCGTACCTAGGATGCACGTGAGCATTCAACGAGACAGTAAACGGGAAGAGTATGAACCTGGCAAACAGCCCGGGCTCAGTAAGTTTAGGTAAGAGAAAGTGCTCCCTGGCACCTCCCCACCATGCCTTACAGATGATAAAGGCTCCAGGCTGTAGCAGGCTTGATCCTACACAGAAACAAGTGCATGCAAGATCCCCAGCAAGCTGCAAAAGCTCTCCGCAAAAGCTCTCCTTAAGCATTTGCTAAACAAGGGCAGAAAAGGACTCTCCTGGGTTCCTGAAAGGAGATCTGGTGGAAGGCAGGTGGGGCCATCCTCCACCCCAAGGCCTATACAGAATTCAAACCAAGGCACGGCAGGACAGCTGAAGGATTGACCTTAAGGGAAGGGCCACCCCTCTGCTCCTGGTAGAGACCTTCTCCCTCTACCTCCGTCCCCTGTACTCCTTTCCTTAACCCCAAATAGAAAGTATTTCCCAATTTACAAATTAAAGTGGCTCTCAAAATCAATTTTATAGCCAGCAATCATGGTTCTAATGTTATATAACTATTAAAAAAAAACAAAACCAGTGAGATGCCAGCGCTAGAAAGCTGCTCTTTGGCAGAACCACCAGCCTGCCCATGTGACAGCACAGGTTTTCAGCTCTAAAAAGCAAAAGTAAATACAAAAACAAAATGCTATGTCCTTGAGACATAATTACAGCAGAATGAATATGCAAATACAGACTCAGAAGAGTAAGATACATCAGTCAACTAATGAGAAGCTGATTACAAAGGGGGTTAGAACAAAACACAGCAAGACTCAGCCATCAAATAAAGGCTGTGAAGGCAACCCTGGGTCTATGGAGGTCACTCCGTGCCCATGAAGGCGCTTTACGTTCAGTGTTTTTTTTGGGGGGGGGGTGAGGGGGAGCCAAGAACCTGCATATATTCTGAGATACAACTTCTAGCTCTGTTACCAGTATGGCCAACAACTGGTATGAAAGAACGGCAGGACTCAACAGCTGTGGAGTACCTACTGCATACCCAGCACCCCTAGGCTAGTTTTACATGAATTTTTCATTTACTCACAAAAAGCCCATGGGTTAAGTGCTGGCAACCTCACTTTATAAACGAGGACTCCAAGACTCAGAGAGATGCCTAAGGTTTAGATGGACTGAGGCTGGGAGCAATATTTATCTCCATGGCCCACACCAGGCACACAGTAGGTACTTAATACATGCCTGGAAAGAATAAGTGAAGTTTCCCAGTCTGGTTCAAAGCCACGTCTAACACTCCACTCAGAGACGTAAGCCCAACTCCAACCCCACTGCTTCCCCCTTTCCTATGCCTGCTGCCCCTCAACTTCCCCTTCCTCTAACAGTGACCTCCTGTCCTATCACAGCGGCCTCGCAGGGATCTGTTATGTCTCTGAATGACTCTCCGGAGGGCACCCCTACACGCTCACTGTTATCATGGCTTAGAAGCCCACTTCCCCAGGGCCTGGGAAGCCCAAGGAGAAGTTCAATTGTTTTCCTCCTCCTCCTCCCCCCAGGAGCAGATGGCCACAGGGCCTCATCCTCAAGACAAATGCACAAGGCAGAAGCTAAGCAAGAATTAGAGGAGTCCCCGTCCTAGAACCACACCCACTGTGGAACTTGAACGCACCGGGGCTGAGGGACGAGGGGAAAGAGGACCACCTTTTATACTCTGGTTTTCTGGATGAGGAAACGACAACCTACAGGGCGTGACCTGTCCAAAGCCCCGTGCTACGTAAGTACAGAAGATAGAGCCCCAATTAGAAGCTGGCAGGCCCTCCTAGTTCTCAGGCCTCGATGCAAGCTTTCTAAGGGTAGAACTGTAGGATGCTAGGCAGATGGTGTCTTTACCCTCTTCTGCCAGGGCAGTTTTCAAACCTGAGCGTGCCATCAGCATCACCTGGAGGTTCCTGTTGAAACACTCACCCCCAGCTTCCAGCTCTGTAGGTCTGAGGTGGCGTCAGAAATATGTTTTTTTTTTTTTTTTTTTTTTTTTTTTTTTGCGGTACGCGGGCCTCTCACTGTTGTGGCCTCTTCCGTTGCGGAGCACGGGCTCCGGATGCGCAGGCTCAGCGGCCATGGCTCACGGGCCCAGCCTCTCCGTGGCATGTGGGATCTTCCCGGACCGGGTCATGAACCCGTGTCCCCTGCATTGGCAGGAGGACTCTCAACGACTGAGCCACCAGGGAAGCCCAGAAATACGTTATTTTTAAGAAGTTTCCTGGAGATGCTGCCAGTCTGGGGACCATACTTTGAGAACCAACAGTGCTGAAGTTTGTCGTGGTCACCGTGTGTGTGCTGGGGGGGGGTGCGAGCTGGTGAGGGGGAGCAGGGAGGAATGTGGCAATAGCATGTTGATGTCTTCAAGGTCACAGGATAGACTCTGGATCTGTTAAGTAGAAAACTTCTTACTCCTGACACCCTCAGTTCCTTCCACTGATAAAATGGAAGCAGTCTTTCTAAACTTTACCCAGGGTGTGTAACATGAGTCTGTGGATTCTGAAGATGCACATCTGGGTCTGCCTATGTCATCACTATCGTATGACCATCTCAACGAAATTCTAAGAGTAGGTGGGAAACTGGACTTCTGGGGACAGGTGTCCCCCTGCTATAGGACTTCCAAAACACTGGGCTGGAGTGATGTGCTCCCAAAGGCTCTCCATGCTACACCTGGTTGGTGCCCATGCCCCGAGATGCTCAGGGTCGGGGAGGGAGGAGGCTCTCTGGATCTCCTCAGTGGTGCCATCTGGATTTCAGTTTAGGCAACTGGCCTAAACTCCCAAGCAATTTTTTTTTGGAAGGTGAAAGTCACCCTGTTCTTTGGTCTCGGGTGTGGTACATTCACACTCATTTCCGCTGTCCCATGAAACCAAGGGCTCCTTCCAAACATTCATCACATCCAAGCCTGCAATCTGGTTACTAACAACAAATGAGTCTTTAGTTGTCACTTCCAGCTCTCCTTATGTCTGGTACAAGGCTGGGCTGGGCTGGAAAGGCCCATGTATTCTGCCAAGATCTGACAGCACTACCCTTTTTTCAGTCCATGCCTTAGCTTTGCCCTAGACTGGAACTCTCTGGGAGGACATGCCTTAGACATGTACGAAAAAAGCAGGAAAAAAACAAAAGGGTGCTGTACATGACATTTAAGGGCTTCCTTTTTACAAAAGGATGGAAGTAAACACGGAATGAGTCAATTGGCTCACATCATCTGTGTCTTTCCCACTGGAACAGAGGGTCAATACCAAAATCCAACATGATGTACCAGAGCCCACCTGCCTTCCACTACTGCTCCAGTGCCAGGCCTTGGAATTATAAAAAGCCAAGGTTACCTACCATTCATAAGATTACCTGCCCAGGCCCCACTTCTGGCTCCTTTATGCAGCCTGGGAAAATAGAAGCATTTTCATCTTCTTCATTATGCCCTAAGGTGTGCCTGGGTGGCTCTAATCCACTCCTCCTGAGTCCCTAGACATCACTTCCTTTTACAAAGAAACAAAATACAGAATTCTGACCTGTGTACAATGCAGGCTGAGTTACAGCTTTCCCCTGGCACCTGTAACTGAAAGCGTAATTCCTTTAAAGTTGGGAAATTCACTGCAGTATTTTACGGTATTGATTTATTTTAAACTTTGCCGGCAGTTTTAAGGCCTGCATGCCTCTGAATCCTAGAAATGCTGGAGGAGGTCTCCATTTCCTTTGATTCTGTAAAATCACAGAAGACTCACTAGTAGAAATGAAAAGAGCGGCTGGGAGCTTATATGTTGCTGCCCTAGTTTATCAAGACAGAACCCTGGGCATTCTCTCCAGGTCCTCATCTTGAATGCCCCTCCGACGGGACTTCACTACAACGACAGTCCCCTCTCCCCTTACCAGCTGAGTCCTGTACCCAGCAAAGCCTCAGTGTGCCAGGGCGAGTTTCACACAATCCCTGAGATGTGACCTCCTCACTCACCACCTGGCTTACAAGGTGCCCCTAAACCTATCTTCAAGAACCAGCCCAAGGCACCACCTTCTCCAGGAAGCTTTCCCTCCACTCTCTCCAGGCTTCCTGTATTTCTACAACTAAATGTTGTCTTAGGTCCACAGCTAACCTGTGAGCTCCTAGAGGACAGCACTGGGGTCTACACTACCAAGACCACCGCTGGGCAAGCGCCTGTCATACGAGGGCTCCTGCTCACCAAATCTGACTTGGCTTCAGAATCTTTCAACGCAGGGCTGCAGGCAGCCACATCAACAACAGGGACGAATCATGAAAGCCCTCGGCTTTGGCCAAGAGTCAATAAATGAGCTGGAAGATGGGTCAGGGAGAAACCCAGCAACCCTGCCATTTTGCTTTGGATCCTCATCAACCTTAAGTGTCCAGGCTAAGCTCACTCAGAACGGGCTTCTGCCAGGTCCCGGGGAACAGAGACAACAGGGTGCCTTTGGGTCACATCAGAGCCCTTCCTTGTCCTGGTACATAGACTGTCCTGTCAGCACCCCCTCGGTGCCAGTGCTTTCCTGCTGCCCCCAAAGGGGATGCACTTTGGGTCTCCCGCTTTCCAACCTTTTGGGAATTTTAACCTCTGCCTGCTTGTGTGGCTTCTGCCACTGTCACCCGGCCCTTGGTTATGTGGGTGCCTCACCATCCCAGCCTTGCCTCGCCTGCCCATGTTTGAGGCTGTATCAGTGTGACACAAGAGGAATCAACACACAGGTGATCTCACCTGAAGGAGCAGAAGGTGGCCCTGCTGCGGTGTGCTGTGCCGAGACTGTCAGACTCTGAAAGATGCCCACGGGCAGCACCGACACTAATACCTGGGGGCCTCTCGTGTGGAGATAATAGGAGGGGGAACCCACCTATAAACCCATCAAAAGCTGCTTTCAAAGAAGCTGTAGGAGGCAGGATAGAACAGTGGAATTTCCAGTCAGCTATCAGGTTTCAAATCCTGCCTCTGAAAACTGTGTCAAAATGATTCTCAGCTTCCTCATCTGCACAATGATGGCAGATAACAGAACACTTACGCAGATGATGTGATAATAAGATACTCTATGTAAAAGTACTTAATTCAGGGCTGGAGATAAAAGGGCAGGGCCTCTGCCCTGCACAAGTCAGAGGGCCCCTCAAAACAGGTTTTTAGAACCAGAGCTGTTATTGTTGGAGGGAGTATCTGTGTCCCTAGCGTAAGAGAAAATGGGAGTTGGAAAGACCCCAACCGTCAGGCAGCTTTGCTCACAGCTGGAGGATTACAGGCGCTATTCTGATTTGCCCAAAGGGATGCTGCCTAGGCTGACAGGAGCCAAGGATGCCAGGGAGGAGGAGAATGTGAGCAACAACAGCCCTGGGGCAGGCCTGTCCCCTCATGAATGCTTTGATGTCCTGCAGAGCTTCAAGGGACAGATTATCCTTGTGGGCAACCAGCCCCATTACATAACAGACAGCTCAGTTTCCTTGTGTTGAGACAGCAGGAGTGACAGACAGAGAGGGCAACAGCGGGGGCAAAAGCTGGCGCCCAGGGAGCTACCTGGCCTTACAAATACCAGCCTTCCCCACCTGGGGGATCTCCCAAGAAACACCAGTAGACAGACCCAGAACCAAGGGATGGCCTGCACACCAATGGTTCCTAGAACTGCCAGGTCTTCAGTGAACGCTGAGCTTTACATTCCCAGGGAAAAGAGCAGCAAACCCACAACCCTCTGCTCTCACACAGCCCCGTGAAGTCTAGTGAGACAGGGTAGAAGCAAGGCTGGGGCCTCCAGTTATAGACAGGGACTCAAAAGATGCTCAGCAGTTCTAGTTCTGCTTGGATCTAAGAATTAACAGTCACTGGCTGAATACCAACACCCCCGCCCCCAAATCTAACTAAAACTTCCGTTCTTTCCAAGGACCTAATCATCCACTTCAAGGTGAGGCTGGCACTTCCCTCTTCTGCTCCTCCCATCCTCCCTTTGGGCAGTTCAAGGCTCCACCAGACACTAAGAGGGATGAGCCTCTGGGCTGTGAGAATCAGACTTCTGACTTGGGTCTCTTCGGCAGTCACACCCTCTCCGGGAAGTCTTCCTCCATCGCTGTCCTTTGGGCTACCTAGGTGTTTGCCAGCACACTCTGAACCTTCTCAGAGTAGAAGAAACAACCTCCCAACTGGAAACCAACTAAGTGCCAGGCTCCTCCGGCCCACCTTACTCAACTCAGAATGCATTTCCGGCCCCATCTAGTGCCGCGCAATATACGTGAGGCTCAACTGTTTGTTGAATTTTGAAAACATTTGAGATTTACAGGCAATTCCATGAGGCAATACACCATACTGGTTACAGCCATGGACTTGGGCCTGGGTTGAAATCTAGGCTTTGACCCTTAACTAGCTCTGAGAGCTTCAGGAACTTACTTGAAAAGCAGTAAATGAAATAATGGTCATAAAGCACCCAGCCCAGGGATGTCCATTAATTATCATCATCTCTGGCACTGTTGCCCTCCATCAAAGCCTTAGCCTTCTAGACTCAGGAGGTGAGGCTCCAAGTGGGGGTCTTACATTCTCAGAAGCTAGGTCTCACCCATGGTCTCATCCTGCCCCTTCCCACAGGGAGGGCAGTCCTGTGAGAGAAAGGCCTGTCTTATGTGTTCCTGGGTTAGTTCCGATGGCTGGGTCAGGAAGTCACACTCAGAGATGGGGCCTGGAGACCTCTCTAGTCTTGGGTTCCCAATTTCGCACTTAAAATCTTTTAAAAATTTACCATCACCCGCCCCCCTACCCCAGATTCTGTTTTGAAGACTCTGTTGTTTAAAACAAACCACATTAACTAAACATTTCCCCCCCATTTTTAAGTTTTTAGTCTTACTTTTGATTAACTCGATACCTATAATGTGACACAATTTGGGTATAATTCCAGCCGAAAGGAAGCGAATGACCTGAATTGGTTTCTACAGCTTCAGTGTAAGCATATGTGCTGCTTGCTGCCCGTGAGATGAGCTGAAAAAGCTTTTGAATCTCCAGCAAAGGGGTTCGACTAGGGGTTTAGGAATCCTCACGTTAAAAAACCTCAGATCTCATAAAACAGAAACAAAATCTGAAGCCCAGGTCAAGGGGCCAACTGGATACCCAACATGTTAGCCCAGAGCCACATCTTTGGACCCTAGGCCAGGGAATAATATATCATTTATTACTTCAACAAGAAATTAGGCCCGATTTCTTTCTGATGTTGGGCAGCTACCAAGATCGCATATGGTACAAAGAACATTCTCTGTGACCCCTTAGGTCACAACAACATCTGATTTCCTTCAGCAGACCTGAGCTGCCCACTCCAAATAAACATCATTCAAGGCCCTGGCTTCAAAAGGCCCTAGGTAACTGAGGTTTGTGTATTAGACAGCAAACTTGGCCATGAATGCAGAGTCCCTTATCCCACAGCAACCTCCCCGGTAACATGTGGGCAGTGGTACCTGGAACATCAGTCTGGCTGGCTTCCTGCTTTGGGTAAGGCTTTTGGATGGATGGTAGGAACCATTAGGGATTATTAAACATCTTCAAAAAGTGACAAGTAAGAGAGAGCTAGGACCCCTCACTGAGTAACCTTTAAAAACAGAGACATTTTTCTGGAACAAGCAATTGGACAGAGTTGCCTTGACTATAGCTTTGTTTCAAAGAAGAAAGCTATTTGGCAATCCTCAGAAACAAGGCAACTAAAGACCACCATCTTCAGAGGAACGGAAGACAGTGCTTCCACCTCAAGCCCAAGCGTGCATCTAAGACTGTGCCGTCCAGCATCTCACTTAGACTGTTTCTACGGGGCACTTACACAGCCTCTTGCAACTCCCCCAACAACCTCAATCAGATAAGTATGATCTACTCCACTTTATGGATGATGAAACCCAGAGAGGTAAAATAACTTGCCTGAGGTCACAGAACCAGTAAAGCACAGAAGTGGGACTCGATTCTGGACAGTCCACGAGGCAACACTCCTTTCAGAGGAATCCCATGTTTCCAACCCAAAGTGCAATTCCATTCATGGTTGCAAAAAACTGAAACCATTTAGCCCCAATTTAAACATTACTCTGAAATCTACAATCCTAGATTGCTGAGGCGTTCCTTCACCATTCCTTCACCACGCTGTTACTGGGAACGACTGGGTTTCCTTTATGCAGCTAGAGTCTGACCCACGACAAAAAGTTTCATAGGAAAGCTGGCCAGGAATCAGGACACACAAGTTCTGCCCCTTCATTTGGGACCTTGAATAAGTCCCTTTTTTCTAGGTCTCTCCCTACTTCTCAGCTCCCCTTCACAGTAAAATTCCTCAGGAAGAGGCATCAAAATGTGGTTTGTAGCTCAGCAGTACACGAAGCCAAAACTTTTCATAGTTATTTGCCTTTTCCACTTTCATTCTCTCACAAGTGTACTGTGAAGTTTTCCAGAAGTTACATGATGAGTGACATAGCACCAGTCTACAAAGCAAAAGCAAATAAGAATCCAGCTGACTATCAAGGCAGTTGTTAAGATTTGCAAAAATATAAAACAATGCCACTCTACTCACTAAATACGTTTTTGAAAAGTCATTTTTCATAAATTATGTATGTTAATATGTAACTGAATTACTATTCATTTGAAAGGAATGTTTAAAACATTTCTCAGTTTTAATTTCTAATACCAATACCCGTAGATATAACCCAAAACAAAAACTCTGGAATCCTCAATTTCAGGAGTGCAATGGGGCCTTCAGACCAAAAGCTTTGAGAATCGTTGGCCTACTCTCTCACGGTCTCCAATTCCACCCCTTCATTCTCTCTGAAACCCACTCTAGTTAGGGTTCTCCTCATTATGAGCCACCAAAATTGCTCACGAACACTAATGACTTCCCAATCGCTAAATCCAATGGTCAGTGGCCAGTCTCATCTCATCTCACTCAGCCTACCTATAGAACACGCCACGGCTGATTCCTTCCTCCTCCTGAGGTCTTTTCTCCACCTGGCTTCCAGGACACCATGCCCAGGTCTCCTATACCTCTGGCTTCCTTTCCTTCTCTCCAAGCTGTTTTGCTTTGAAATCTTCTCTATGCCCACTTTAGAACCTTGGTCATCTCAAAATTTGTACCTCTAGACCATTCTCTCCTCTGAATTCTAGACTCATACAACAGCCTACTCGACCTCTGTACTTGGTCACCAGTGATTATTTTTCTTTTTCTGCCGAGCTGCATGGGTATGCAGGATCTTAGTTCCCTGACCAGGGATGGAACCAATGCACCCTGCAGTGGAAGTGTGGAGTCCTAACCACTGGACCACCAGGGAAGTCCCTCAACTTCTGTACTTGGATTCTAAACAGGCATTCCAAACTTTCAGATGACCAAGACCTAACTTTCTCCAGTCAAATCTGTTCTTCCCCATCTCATTTGATCCTCTCTATCCTTCCAATGGCTTCCAAGGCCAAGAACTTGTAGTCATCCTTAATTCCTCTCTCTCACATCTTATGTTCAATCTAGCATGAAACCGTGTTGGTTGACTTCAAAATTCACCCAAAATCCAATCATTACCTCCCCTGTTCCACTGTTCAAAGCCACCATTATCTCTCACCTGGGTTATCATAGTAGCCTCCCATCTTGTCCCCTCACTTGCTCCCTTCAGTTTACTTTTAGCACAGCAGGTACAGTGATCCTTTCAAAAGATCAAACATCATACAGCTGAAAACACACCAATGACCAGAAGATTAAAAGCCAAAATCCTCACAGTGGCCTACAAGGGCTATTCTAGTTGACTCCTAATTACCTCTCTAGCTTCTTTTCCTATACTCTCCTCCCTGCTCACTCTATCTAGCCTTCAAGCTATTATAATGGCTATTGCCTCTGTCTGGGATGTTTTTCCTCCAGAAATCCTCATGGTTCACTCCCTCTACTCCTTCTAACCTTTGCTCAAAGGTCACTGTCTTAAGACCATCCCTGATCTCTTCCACTTGGAAGTATACCTCCATCCCTCACCTCCCTGCATTCTGATCTCCCTTATCCTGGTCTATATCCCTCCACTAACCCACAGCTAAGTTATGTCTGTCTCCCCAGTAGATGTAAGCTCTACAACTGTAAGAATTTTTGTTGGTTTTGCTCACTAATGTATCTTCTGTGCCTGAAATAGTCCCTGGCAAATAGTTTCTCAATAAATGTGTTGAATGAATATATGGAATTAGCTTCTCCATCTATAAAGCTTGATTGGGAGAGAGGGGAGTTTAGACTCAATAGTTCCTCCCAGCTCAAGCCTCTGATTCTCTAACCAGCCAAATACTCATTTATACCACAACTGATTTGAACCTCTGGCACTACAAGGCTCAGCTCCTGGTCACAAAGACCAGGGCCCTGGACCCGGCCCACAGTTCTAAGTGCCCAGCTAGGACAGGGCAGCATAGGTACCAACTGACCAAGCACTGTCCTCAATAGTTGTCAGAGTCTGGGACACTTGGCCGTAACTATGTTTCTGATCTTTTCTCATCCCAAGGTCACCTATTTCTCCTACCTGAAGCAATCACTGCTATTAAGCTTTAACTTTAACTTTGCCCTGCAACAAAGCACAAATCCCAAGTGTGGATGTCCAAGTGGGAGCCATGATTTCAATTAGTTATGACAACCCCATAATCCTAACCCAAATTCAGATCCCTCTTCCAATGACAACCTTCTTTCTACCCCAGGGCAAACTTGAATTCTAAGAGGTTTTTTTAAAGTAGAAAAGATGAGATGGAAATGGAAAGTGACAGCATGAAATACAATTAAAATACTGTCTAGCCAACGCTTTTTAGGCTCGAACATGGTACTACCCCAAACCTAGCTTTAAGAACGCTGTTCTCTTACTCACTGGGCAGTAGGACAAACTGGCCTGGCACCTGGAAGATCATGTTTGTGGAATGGAAGAATTAAACCTGGAGTGACTCATTTGAGAAGTAAGTTCACTGAATACTGAAGCATAACCAGGTTCAAATCAGCATTAACCAATACCAACCAGAAATGTGAGGGTGATGAAGGGAAAGAAGGGACTAAGAACCCACCTAGGTAATGGAGGGCTCTGTGCCCCAGGTGCTGAGGCTCCTTCCTCATGACCACTGGGATCTGCTTCCACCCCCTATCACCTCCTCTCAAGCCTTCAGCAAAATCTAAGTCTAGCTTATTTCCAGTTTGCCATCTTGATACTAAGAAAAAAGGGGCTGGGGGGGAGAAGGAACATGAGTTAAGATATACCTGCCCTTAAATTAGTAGGATCGTGGGTAAATGACTTAACCCTTGCAGGGTTGCAAAGGTGAAACAAAATGGTACATGTGAAAATACCTAGCATTCATGGTAAGTATTCAATGTTCTTTTCTTTTCCATTCCCTTTAAGGAAAATGAATCAAACCTGACCAATACGCTAGCCAGCATGTATATCTACTGACATTAATCTCCCAACATCTATTACTTCCTTCTACTTCAATATTGGCCAGTTGCCTTGCCAATTCTGCCCCAAAGATCCAAGCACTCCTCTATCCTCAGTGCTACTACATTTAGGTTCAACAACATCCCTTACTAGCGTGAATCAAATAATTGGTCCAACTGGTCTCCCAATCTCCGGTTCAAATCAGCTTACATATGCTGAAGCTCTTAATGCTACATTGCTCTGCTCTGCTTTGCATATGGCTCCCAAATGCCTACTAAGTCAAGGTCAAATTCCAGGGTCCCATGTTTCACCTTATTTCTAGTCTTATTTCCCTTGCTCACATCTCAGACTCTGGTCCAACTGAACTACCAGTGCTGTTCCTGGTACACACTTTTGGATTATCCACCTCAGCTCTATCCACGCTCCAGCAGGCCACTGTCCTCCCCAACTACCACCTGTCTACTACATCCTTCACTACTCCAAACTGCTGGAGGCTCTCCAATATGCTAGGCTCCCGCTGGCTTCAGGTCCCTTGCAGAGGCTAGGCCTTTTACCTGGGATGCTCCCCTCAGCTTCCAATTCCCTACTCTTGCTTCTGGGCACTATTCCCTGAAAGGTCAATTTCCTTACGTTCGTTGCAAAGCAACTATGATAAATACTGATTTAATGTCTCTCTCCTTGACTAAGCCGCAGAAGTCATGAGGATGGGGTATGTTTTCTGATTTTGCTTACCACTGTTATCCCAGAGCCTAGCACGGTACTTGACAAATGAAAGCCCACAATCAATCTGTTAAATAAGCAAAGATTTCTCTAAAAGAATAGTCACTCACACACTGTTTATAGTATCTAAAATGGAGAAATGGACATGTGCTATCTGAAGTGGGAGAATGGTTACGTTACTGTACCTATAATAGAATGTCAAGTACTGAAGGCCATGCTTTCAAAGTATGACATGGAAAATGCTTGGGTTAGAGCTGAATGGAAGAGCAGGAAACTAAACCTAAAAGAGCATGATCTAAACTATGCAGAATTGGATGTGCGAGTAGGAAGGATACAAATTGGGGACAGTGTTTATATGCTGAAAAAAATGTCCGTACTTCTTTTGCACATTTTCTACAGTAAGCATTTATTGATGAGAAAGTATTTCTAAAAAACTTAAGAGACTCAGCTCAAATGCAATGTCTACTCAAAACTTCCCTAGACTTTCTCATTTGTACTCAAATAACCCCTCAATTTCTTCATTGAGACTTGGGAGGAATCTTTGGTAACCAGCACTTAGTTCTCTTCAACACTGCATTTGCCCCCAACTCCATACCCCCCATCTCCCTGGGCTCAGATTGAAGAATCCAGTAGTCCAGGAAGTGTGCATGCAGAACAAAAAGAAGTACACTCACCTAGTTTAAAAACACCCAAGATGCTTTGCCCTGAATTTTAAGCAGCACATGTGACCTGGTCCATTCTGGTTTCAAGTTCAAAGGCATCAGGCCGGTCCTGTGGGTTAGCAGCTAACATATCTTTCAAGAGCTGCTTGATCCCCTCAGACATGGAAGTCCTGCGTTTCTGGGGGATGTGCAACTCCATCTTTGGGTTTTCTAGCAGCGCCTCACCAACAGGGACGATCTCAGTCCCCTGTTTGATATAGGTCCCCAGGAGCTCCTTCTTGGTCTCAGAGTCAATGAAAGTGATTCTTTCTATCATTGCCCAGATGATAATGCCCAGGGCAAAGATGTCAGCCTTGGCTGTGTAGTGTCCCTCCCAGACTTCAGGGGCCATGTAGAAGTCTGAGCCACAGGCTGAGGACAGCCAGTATTTATTCACATTCACATTTTTGTTGTCTTGATTGCCCTCTTTACCTCGGGGGGCCAGCCCAGCACAGACCTTGCTTAGTCCAAAGTCTGCCACCTTGAGGATGGGGGTGCCAGACCGCTCTGTGATGAGGATGTTGTCTGGCTTTAGGTCCCTGTGCACGATGTGGTTTTTGTGCAGGAAGGCAATGGCGCTCGTGAGCTGTAGCATGAAGCTCTTGTTGGTGGCTGGGTCCGGCCTCCGGGACAGGACATACTGATTCAGGTCTCCACCTTCACAGAACTCCATGACAAACCAGAGATAGCAGGGCTCCTCAGCATAACCCAGGATCCTTTCTCCTAAATCAAGGGAAGACCAGAAAGAGCCCAAGTGAGATGGACACAGTCACACCACTTGTAGACTAAAGGGCTGTAGCATATTAGAGTAGGAGTGACAGTGATGACGATCGCTCCAATCCAAGAGGACCAGCATAACTGGCACGGAGCCAACTCTGCACAACAAGGCCCATCTCTACTCATACAGGGTGAGTCAAGTGATAACAAGATAAGGGAACCCTGGTTTACTGATGATTAGCCAGGAGGCAACTTAGTTCACCTTTCCCAGTTTCCACTTTTGCTTCTTCACCTGTAAATGGCCATGTGTAACACAGAGTACCAACACTGGCACCTGACGTTCAATTTAATATTTACTACCACCCTAGGAGGTAGGAAGAAATAGCCCCATCTAATAAAATGAAGAACCTGAGGCTCACAGCGACTTAAGAGTTAACAGACTCAAATCCATGACTGCAGCGCCACTGTGTTTCATTATACTGTCTCCAAACAGCCAGCACCATACCACCCACGTCTCCCAGGGCTGCTGCTGAGACGAGGGAAAATATGTGAGAAGACCGTCAAATGTCTGTTACTCCATGCTAAGCCAAAGACCTTCCCTCCCTTCCTTCCTTCCTGCCTAGTGTAGGGATTCTTGCCGATGCAACTAGAATGGCACTACAAGTTTATTTCAGACACACTCCAACTCAGTGTTTTCTGGTAGCCCACCACATGCCTAGCACAAGTTAGATAAGTGACAGGCCCATCTCTATGAAGTTTAGTTTGAAGGAGATAACGGATGTTTAAAACAGCAAGCATCATTAGCTGTGCATCTGCATCAAGGTCAAGTTTTACGAACAGTGAAGGGTGGGTAGGAGTCACCAGATCTAAAGAAGTCCGAAGGGGCAGGACTTGAGTGACCCCTAAGAGACAGGCAGTAAATCAGCAGGGAGAAGCCAGAAGGAAACTCTAGGCTGAGATGGGATGGATAACGAGGCACAGGAATAAACGGACCAGAGAGGTGTACATAGGAAGTCTGAAGTGGATGTAAGATGTCATCAAGTTATGTGGAAACTTGAAACTCCAGCTCTGCCTTCCTCAGAAAGTCTTTCCTTTTGAACCACAGAAACTCCAGGAAAGCTGCTGACTGGCATCTCCAAACAAATCCCAATACACTTTATAAAGCAATTAACGGTACACTGAAGCCTTAGCATGAAGTTATTTGGTGACTGCAAGAGCCCAAAAAGCTTGAGCCTAAGTAGGCAGGTGTCTCATCCTGCTGATGAGGCTGGGTCAGCCCCAGGTGGTCACATGGATCATTCGTGACTGAGCCAGACCCTGAGGAAAAGTCCTCTGATACCCCGTACAGTGTCTCCATTCTACCAAAAATGAAGGCTGCAACCCCTCACACAGCCTCTGCCAGAGGGTTTCTTTCACTAGTCATTTACTTTATTACAAAGAGAATGGGTGATCCAGATGAGATGTTGCTAAGCCCCGAAATTACCAAGGAACATAGCCTACAAAAAGCCAGTGGTCTGGAAGTTCTAGGTTGATCCAAGAAGATGACTAGACGGACAAGGCAAAAGCTTTAGGTTTTTCTGTTTTGTTTTGTTTTGTTTTTTTTGTGGTACGCGGGCCTCTCACTGTTGTGGCCTCTCCCGTTGCGGAACACAGGCTCCGGACGCACAGGCCCAGAGGCCATGGCTCACGGGCCCAGCCGCTCCGCGGCACGCGTGATCCTCCTGGACCGGGGCACGAACCCGTGTCCCCTGCGTCGGCAGGCGGACTCTCAACCACTGTGCCACCAGGGAAGCCCAGCTTTAGGTTTTTGACCACGATCTGACAGACCACATTTCCCCTGTAATTATATAATTTGTTTACACTGCTCACAATCAAAAGTCATACAGGTAGAACTAGTTTAGGGCAGATTTTTTTTTTTAAATCAGTTGTTTCCCATCTCATAATCCTCTTTCTAGGTCATCTGCTCCAGTAGGCTGAGGTTCTATCTAAAAGGACCCCAGGGACTTCCCTGGTGGCACAGTGGTTAAGAATCTGCTTGCCAATTCAGGGGACACGGGTTCAAGTCCTGGTCCAGGAAGATCCCACAGGCCGCTGAGCAACTAAGACCTTGAGCCGGAACTACTGAAGCCCGCTGTGCCTAGAGCCCATGCTCCGCAACAAGAGAAGCCACCACCATAAGAAGCCCATGCACTGCAACGAAGAGTAGCCCCCGCTCACTGCAACTAGAGAAAGCCCGCATGCAGCAACAAAGACGCAACGCAGCCAAAAATAAATTAAAAATAAATAAATAAATAAAAGACTGCAAAATGAAGTGGTGATCTGAGCCCTGATCAATCAACCTAGACTCCCGAGTAAAGACCCATAAAAAGGAGAGCAAGAAATGTTTGGGGGTGGTAGAGCCAGAAAGGAAACTATTAAAAAGGCATCAAATTCCTTCTGCAAAGGCCACATCAGAAAACAGTGAAACTTCTGGTGGGGAAATAAAGGGTGGGGAATGATGATTATTTTATACACAAAGTTGGTAACTATGGCAATTGAAATAAAAAGACAACAACTCTGTAAAACAGACTACATATAAGTCCAGGTTATGAGAATCCAGGGAAAGAAAAAAAAAAGGTAAAAAAGTGCCCTCAGTCAGTGAGTGAGTGGGTAGATGAGACCTGGGATCGAGGGACTTGCTCTGGGGAATGAGCTAAGGTCAGGAGACGCCAAAGAAGGGGGCTGTTTGTAGAGATGACAGAACTGGACAGGAAGCAGACAAAGCATCAGTGAGCATGACAGAATGGAAAGTGGGGGACGTAGCTACTTGTCCCAGAGACAAAAAGCACTTTGCACAGGGTAGGACCTTGGGCTTATTTCATGAGAAGCTGCAGTATGTGTTTTCATGAAGGAATCCCAACTGCCCACAAAAAACATAAGAGGCATGTAAGAATTCCAGCCCTTTCCTTCAGGCAGATTGTCTACTGGGCCTCTCAGCTACCTCTCATCACAGCCAGATGGAAGGAGGGAATGCGGCACTCAACGCACTGGGTGCATTTCTGTTGAGAAGCAAGTAGTAGAAGAGCACACAGTAACAGAAGAGTAATAGGAGACCAGAAGACAGGAGTCTAGCTTGAGACCCCAATTCTGCCCCCGGTTTACTGGGTGGTTTCGAGACTGAGTATGATGGGAAGATAGCTAGAACCTGGGGCAAGTCCCTGAACCTCTGAGACTCAGTCTTCTCATCCATCAAATGAGAATGACACTTACACCACATACTCCTGAGTTAAGTCACAGTCGGCAGAGTATAAGGTACTTTGGGGGAATCACATCCTTTACCATCTCCTACATCATCATTCCCACCAGACCCCAGCCAAGTCCTGGCAAGTCACGGATTTCAATACTCTCAGTGCTGGAGGCCAGAGAATACAGCTTTCACACGTTAGGCAAAAGATGAAACTGAGATCAGAAAATGAAAATGGATGATGATATCACATTTCTCAGGCTGTAATAGCTAAAATCCATATTCTAGCCAGAGCAGGCCACTTTTATTTGGGGTGACCTCTCTACGTAAAAGGTGACCCCTCTCCCCACATCTGTGCAGGTGCATCTGAATGTGTACCTTAGGACCCAGCCTGAAAGCTAACCTACTCGACATGTGCCTGATTTCCCAGGTAACTTTCCTCTTCTGACCTGCCAAAGCCCAAGTCTCATTATTTACCAGGGTGACTGCGCACTGGGGAAGGGAAAATGGTCAAACTTCCAGGGATTATCGAACACTGGTTCTAAGCTGACACAAATTCCTGGAGACTCAAAACGTCACCATGGTCCAGTCAGGGTAGGGGGCCAATAGAGGTCAGGTGACCAGTGGAGTTTCAGCTCAGGTCTGTTTCACAGCGACCCCAGTGGGTCACTGAAGCCACCCTGTGGTTACTTCCCCAGTTTTGGGATGTAAAACTGGAACAAACAGATGCAGACACTAGGAGAATCCTCACATGAAATTCAGTTTTTTGAACTGATAGAAACAAACAAAATTTACTTAAGTTTTATAATTCCCTTGTTTGGTATAAATCTGACAGTTCTGTAAGACTAAAAAGGGCTGAAAATTTAGCTGCCCAGAGCTGTAGAAAAGAGAGTGTTATTTGAAGGTGATAAGGATTTGTGGCAAATCAACCTTTGAGAGCCCACCGGGTTCCAGGAACTATTTATCACAGCCGTGAGTGGTTGGTAAGGTGCGATCCTGCACAGCCACATCCCTCCACCAGAATGTGCTAACTCCCAGGTTACAGGGGGCAAAGAAATGCACTTTGATCAGCGGCAGGCCTACCTTCAGGGGCGTTTTATTACCTTTCCCAAGTCCAGTAGCCAGAAGACCACAAAATAAACTCTGTATTTCAAAACATATCCTATGCCACAGTTCAAAGGGAAACAAAAAAAAAAAAATCAAGCAAGGGACTTCCCTGGTGGTCCAGTGGCTAAGACTTGGTGCTCCCAATGCAGGAGTGATCCCTGGGTTCGATCCCTGGTCAGGGATCTAGGTCCCACATGCTGTAACTAAAAGATCCCACACTCGGCAATCAAGATCCCAAGTGCTGCAACTAAGTCCCGGCGCTGCCAAATAAATAAATTTTAAAAAATAAAGTTAAAAAAAATCAAGCAGGTGCCTCGCATCTCATTACTCATGGGCATAAGCAGTGGCTGAAGTCTCCCAACAAAATGGGCTGTATTCAGAAACTTGAGGTCAGGAGGCTCAGCATGACGGTAAGTCAGTATGAGCTGTGGAAAGGCAGGCACTTCCTGGAAAGGGATACAAAATACTCAGAATTTTATAAGCCTATTTCCAAGCATCCTCCAGAAATTCGACTTTTTTTTTATATTGAAATATAGTTGATTTACAATGTTGTGCCGATCTCTGCTGTACAGCAAAGTGACACAGTTATACATGTACATGTTCTTTTCCATTATGGTTTGCCACAGGATAGTGAACACAGCTCCCTGTGCTGTACAGCAGAACCTTGTTGTTTATCCCTCCCCTATATAATGGCTGGCATCTGCTATGCTCTAGTATAAGTACACAGTTATGCTAGAGCATGCACTGCTTGGCAGACCCCAAACATGCGATGAGCAAAAGCCTCTGCCCTTATGAAGGCTTCCAGCCATTGGAAGCAGAATGACTGCAGCTACGAGAATAAGGAAGAGGAGGCAGCTCTGCCTGAGGGGTAGGGAAGGGTGGTTAGGACGAGAGAAGGGCAGGCTGAGAGTAAGCAGCTCATGCACTGTGTTTCCTGGGGTGAAGAGAGTGAGCACACGACACAGGGGGGTGTAAGCGTGCAGCGAGGGACCCACGTAACCTGGGGTAATCACAGAAGAGATGTGGTAGGAGATGGGGAGAAATGAGGCTGGAGGTGAAGCTAGAGTCTGCTCATAATGGTATCTGGCAGACTACAAGAATGTGAACTCTAAGAAATGGGAAGTGACTAAAAGTTCTTGAAGTATTTTAGAAAGATAAGCTGCTTATTGAAACTAATAAGTCACCAATGTAAAGTTAGATGTACCGTTTAGGTAAGACATCCAAGCTGTTGACAACACTCTGGTTTGCCACTGACTGAGTTCTGATTTCAGAGATGTTAACATGTGGAAGAACACGTCTGAGAATCGACGAAACAGGTTCCCTCTGGAGGCAAGAGGAGTTAGAAGTGGAAGACAGACTAGAGGCCAAGAGATGCATCAGGAGGTCCTGAAAGCTGAAGAAGTGAGGGCTGGCCAGGGAGGAGGCAGGAAGGGGATGGGAGAAAGGTCTTGGAGGTTTAGAATCAACAGAACTGAGCAACTCGTCACTTCACATGTGATGGAAGGAAGGAAGAAGCCAATCCTCTCTTCTTACTCCCAACTTGCATCTACGTACATGACCCTTTCACAAGTGAGGAAACTGAGGCTCAAAGATTAAATAACTTGCCTTCGGTCTCACTACAGTCTCACAGAGGCAGACCCCAGAGTCTCCACAGCCTGGATTCCTAACCCTGATGCTTTACTGCTGCCTCTCACTGCCTGCAGCAGAAGTTAACACCTGGATGTTCCACTTCCCACTGTGACAGTTCCTCCTTAAGTACTCTTATGGACGCCCCCAAGGAGTTCAATGTTCCTTAAGTCTCCAGTATTGATAGGCCAACCACATAACTCACTGATTCATTTTTCACAGAGGATTAATTATGATTTTGATAAGCATGCTGAGATAAACAATTCAGCAATATTTATCACAAGTCTTCAAAATGCTCAACACGACATAAAAATCCCACTCCAGGAATTTATTCTAAAAGAAGAGTACCAAAAAGGCAAAACAAAAACAAAAACCTACCACTACCAGCAACAAAAGGGCACACCAAGCACTAAAGACACACAGAACTGGTATTCCACACAGCACAGTACAAGTAAGGAGTTAGAACCACTGTCCACGAGTAATTAATGGTTAATAATGGCATTGCCACTTAGTTGAATGCTTAAAGGGCCATGTTTTACTTAAACAAAATTTACTTAAAAAGCCAAAAGAGAAGATCACATAACACATCATAAGCATGTTTAATGTGAAGTGAGACATAAGATATAAAATTTGAAAGTTATGTTTAAGAAAATATTATAAAGGAATCCAGAAATGAGGTTTGAATTTGTTATGACCATAGCTATCCCTGCTGATTAAATAAAAATTTTAATATACAACTTTTAACTAAAGAAGTGGTTCAGAAGATCAGTCCTGAGAAGATGCTGAAGATGAGGACCATTCAGCACATTCTCCCAAAATGAGCACATAGACCAAGCCCTCCTCCCAGCCTCAATGACCTTGAGCTGTGTCACTATAAAGAGGCTGGGTCCAGTGTCAACACCACAGGGTGTGTTCAATTCAAAGTACTTCATTAATCAAATGTCTTTGTGCACTACAGAACACACCCGCTCAGGGTGGCTGCCAGGGCAAGATGCAGTGTCCTGTAGAGGCCAAGAGGCCAGTTAGGAACTCTCAGGCCCAGGGGGAAAGGAGAAGGAGCCAGCCAGGCCTGGGGTCAAAACCACCCACTCCCACACTTTCATGGCTAATGTGACCCTGGGCAAACTGCTAAAAAAGACCCCATGAATATTTCATTTTCCATAAATTGGGAAGAGACACTTACCTCAATGGGCTGTTGGGAGGCTTAATTGTGACATACGAAGCCTCTTGCAAGGTGCCTGGACACCAGAGCAGACAACTACTGGGTGTTAATCATGTTAAAAATTGCAAAGACAACTGGATATAAACCTAGAGCCTGACCTTTCACCACTGTGGGAATGGACAAGTTACTTGACTTAATGGATCTTGATTTTCTTGTGTGTAAAACCAGGTTACAAAAACTCCAACCTAAAGTGGAGAGGATTAAATGAGAGGATGAACCATAAAAATCTAAGGTTAGCTATTAGGACTTGGAACATTGCAAGGCTCTTGTTAAAAATACAGATTCCACTGGCCAGGCAGACTGGGGAGTAGGGCAGTCCTGGTTGTTTCTCTCTCCATGTGCAATGGTCCTTGCCACATGCCTAGCCTTACTGCGTGCCAGGCTCACTTCTGGTTTACCCTTTTACAACTCCTCCTTCCCTCCTCTAAACTTAGTCCACATTCCTGCCAGCTGTCCCCCCTAAAGCACCTCTCACGGGCTGCAGTGAAGTATCATTGGTTGTGCTGTGCCCACCTCCTCCCTTAGACTGGGCACCACAGCGGAACGAGACCATGTCTCTGGGCTCCCGCAATGCACCTCACACACATTGAGTAGGTGATCAATAACTGGGTGAAATGAATCAAGATGAGAACTGTTAGCTGGAGAGGCTTAAAACAGAGAAATATCAGAGAACATTCTAGTATAGGGCATGAAGAATGTTTAGATTAAGACAACTATGTAAGCATCCAGAATTTGTGAGTTACTGAGGAGGGCCCGTGGCTAAATACCACCAAAAGCCAAGTTCGAGCTGAAAATAAACTGATGTTCTATTGGGAAGCTAAGCTCTCTTTGAGAGTGTACTTACACTGTAAAAAGCCCTACCCAATACAATGCCAATTAATCAAAGCTCTCAAGTAAGTGTTGCTTCTATCTCCTGGGGCTGGTATCTAAAACCCCCAATGCACACAGAAGGAAAGCAGTCTGTCAGTAGCAAGAGAAAAGGAAAGTCTGTGTGGTTGTCCCAAGACAATCGAGAGCAGAACAGAAAGGAGGCAGAGGGTCCCTGGCAGCTGAGACCTAGGGGAGGCACCAGTAGAAATCAGCAGTGCCACAAGTACTGGTTAACACATAATTGAAAATAGATAGTAGCCATTAGCTTCTGAGTAAAATATGATTACACCCATTTAACAACAAGAAAAACAGGAGAGCCCAGAACTTAAGCCACCTGTCCCAAGAGTGCAGCGCAGCTGTGAAGGAAAGCGGACTCAATCCAGAATGCCGGGGCTTGGAGCCTGGCTTGGTTCTGCTTAGCTGCTATACATCGGGCAATGTCACTAACCTCAGCGCCTCAAGTTGTCTCACTCGTAAAATAGGGATAATTATAGTATTGACTTCAAAAGGTGGTTACGAAGACTGAAACAGTTAAGAGGCATAAAGCCTTTAGAACAGCTCTTGGCACACAGCAATCAGTGAGTTTTAGCTTTTATTAACAGGGTGAAACTGGGACTAAGACCTTCCGACTCCCAGTCAATACCAATGTTCTACTGTATCCCATTCATTTCCCGGGACCCTAAATGCTGCCTTTATATCTAGGTCAGGGTAGCCGAAGACTACCATTCAGCTCCCTGCCTTTACCCAGGGATCTCTAAACTCTGAGACCCCAAAGCTGCAGTAGAGAATTCAGAGGTGCTTTCCAGCATCCTGGGAAGGGGGCACCCAGCTCTGAGCCCAAGATTTCCCTGGGCTCTCAATGGGCTGAGAGGAGTTTGCAGGCCAACAACCCATCCACTAAGACACTGGCTCCCCCTCAGCTTCCTGAGGTCTACCTCCTTCCTTGCTTCCCCAGGCCTCTATGCTCCCAGAGGGAACCTCTACTGTTTTCTGGGACACCCACCACTCATGACCTTGCACGACTGTCATGGCCAAGCCTTCTGCATGCCTCGTGGAGGAAACTCTGCATAGCTTCTTCTAGTGCAGTGTATGGCTCACAGTCACACCGTGCATCGGCGTGCAGACAAGACTGCCTCGCAAGGGCCAAGATTCCCACCCATGTGAAAGCCCCTCCAGGTATCTTGAGTACAGCAAACGTCAAATAATTGGTCAAGCGGAACATGTCACGTTTTACCAAGTTGGGATAAGCTAGGTTCCTGGCTTTTCCAAACTTCTAATTATTCAGTTTTATGAGCCTTGACAGTTTGTTGTGGATTTTTTTTTTTTTGTCTTTATTTGCTGCTATTTGTATAAGGATCAGTGTGCACTTTGTAGAGAGCATCAGAATTTCTGAGTTTGACAATGAGCTCTGGCATGCCTGCTGTCTAAGTGGCAGTAATCTTGAATTCAGTTTTAGGTGCAATCAGGACAGGGTCCTTTGGCAATGGAAACAAGGGGATAAAAGCAAACTGTTAACCCTTTTTTAATTAAAAGTTCTTAAAAGTTAAACAAAGCCACCAACCCATCAACCAAATAATTTACAGGATTGTTAATCTGGTTTAAAAAAGCCTGGGAGACTGGTTTGAATACTACCACTAACTCATCTGGGGCAAGTCCTGTCTCTTTTCTGGGCTTCAATTTCCTTCCCTGTGAAACAGAAGGCCAGATCAGACATCTAAGATGGCTCACTACTGACTGTCTGAAACTTCTGTTCTCTATTTAATGCTCTGGGTAGGACTTTTTGGTCTTTGTTCAGAGAGAAAGGAAGGACATAAGACACAGAAGTCTATTTAAGTGGAGAAGATGAAGAACTGCATTAAGAAGTCCCCTTACCCCTTTTTTGATATTGGTTTATTCATACATAATTTTTTAAAACTAGAGAAATGCCTTCTAGTGGAGTTGATACTTGGAGAGGGGGGAGGAGAAAGGAGACAGACAACCATTCTCTATTTGTTCTCTATTTGGCCAAACTGTGAAATAAATAGCAGTCTCTTCTCTACCTATTCATGTGTTCCTAGGCCCCCTTCTTTCAAAGCCCACCTTCTCTGCTAACTTCTGGCTAACTCCTGATTCTCATTCTTGTTAATATGTACAACACAGAACAAAGCCATTAATGAGCCAACTTGCCTTTTCTTCCATGACCTTGATTAGCATTTGAGTCTTCTACATGTCCTCAAACTTCAAATTAATTCCTTTGGGACAAAGAGTTTTTTTTTTTCCTCTGCAAATACCACCATAGGGACCTCAGTAAAAGTTTGTGGATGTGGTTCATTGAGACTTTAAGGCAGATTAACACTTTGCAGTCTATTCAAAATTATCCTAAATTGCAGGAGTCGGGGCAAGAGGTGACCGCATCTGTTTACAGACAGAGCTGAACCAGATTACTTGCAAACTAGAAGGAATCTGCCCCGGCGGCATATCAGGACTGCTAAATTTTGGAAGCTGAAGTCAGGAAAACTTAACCTGGAGTAATTTGGATATTTGTTCTCCACTTTAATACTGATAGCAAAAAGCTTAACGCCTATTAACTGCTTGTTAACTTTACACTTGACACGTAAATCTGAATATCAGTTTATAAGCAGAGGCAACATGCATCGTCTTTACTGCTCTCTCCCTAAGCCCAGAATACTAACTGACCCATAGTAGAGGCTCATATATTTAAGACTCCAAATAACTAAAAGGGACATATTAAGTATGTGGGCTAAAGCAAAATACTTCGTTTCTTTTAGGCCTCAGTTTTAGTTCACAAAGGGAGGAAGAAAATACCAGTGTTTCTGTCAACTTGGCGCTGCCTACAGTACAGGAAACAGAATGTGTTCCATGGTCAAGTTTGGGAAACTTGAACAGGAACATTGTGAATTTCGAAGGGGATGACAGTGGAAGAAGATTCAAAACGTAGCCTGAACTTACTGAAGCAGCAAATTTCTCCTCATCTGGAGCACTTGTTGACATTCCCAGGCTGCACAGCAACCCTATGACAGAGGAACCCTCACCCTATTAGTAAAGGAATGCTCCCCACAGGTTTGAAACAACTTGTCCCATGCAGTCAGCTGAGACAAACTATGACTAAAAGTGAGTCTAACCCCAAAGCCTGTGTTATGCTGCCACTGTTTACTGCGGAGTTTTGACAAATTCTACAAGTGAGGAAAGTTTGAACAGTATACGTAGGGACACAAAGCAAAGACTTCCAACCCAGGTTGAAGTTTCAAAACTGGTATCAATGAGCTGAGGATAGAAGAGGATCCTTTGGAAAAGCAAACTCCTACATCCCAAGGCAGTCATGTAAGTTGGAAGTCCAGACCATTCATTAACCACAGAAAAGACAGTCTGAGAGTGAAGTGAAGAGCCTGTAGAATACAGGTAAGCTGAAAGAATCTCCTGGAAAGTCTTTTCAAAACAAATATATTTACCCTGGAGAGAGGGTGGGCTTTTCAGGATGGATGGGGCAGGGATGGGCATAAAAAGTAGAAGCCTATTTTGAAAAAGGACCCCGGGTAATATTGAGCATGTCCTCAATCCGCTGTCAAACAACTGACCTGAAACAGGACCAGGAGTTCTCTTGGGATGGGCCTGGAGGATCTTATAGTCAGGCAAAAGCTCCAAACAAAACGCCCTATCCAACCCCACCCCAAATCCTACCTGCTCTTACTAAGGTCAGATCTAGATCATCCTTTGGGGAGGGAGGAAACCATTACACCTTTTAAAAGGATTGAGGCCTTGAATCAAGACGGATCTGAGTTCACATCGCTTAAGCTATGAAAAATTGTAAACAAACCAGGAGTACAACCATACCTCCCTTACAAGCTGATTAACCTTCATCAACTTAGGTTCGTTCACCTCTAAACCTTAGTTTCTCCACTTACAGAAAGAGAAGAGGATTTACTTTTCAAGTTATACCTCAAGTCACTCTGTAAGAGATCTAGGGCAGAGCTGGGTCTCAGATTAGCAACTTCTCCCCTGAGGAAGTCTCCTCAGGCCTTCCTAGTCCACTGGCTCTCTCTTCTATGAACAGACCCTTGGCTACTTGTAGTTTGAACAAGGCACGTGAGCACTCAGGATGCACACACTCCCTAACTGCAGTTAAAACCCCGAAACCAGGACTAGCCCTCCCAGGACTGCAAAATCCCCTTGCTTCACTGAGCCCCATCGTCCCTATAAATAAAACCACTTGGAAGCCAGCCTCAGAGGGTGGCTGTAAAAGGGAAGAAAAAGATGTTAGGTGTGTTGTGTGACAGCTCTCGACCCACCTGTGGAGTTATTATTCTGCAGGCCCCTAGAGGACCTAGGCTGAAAACTGCCGGTTTGCTTGACTGCCCTGGGATGAAGGGCTGGTGGGGGGTGGGGGGGGTCTCAGAGGAAAAGGAAGACCAGGAAACAAGAGTTAGCCGGGTGGAGCCGGAGGGTGTCAGGATTTTTGGAACCAGACAGGGAGCGGGTGTGGGTGAGTCCAGCAAAGTTTTTTTGTTTGCTTTGGGAGGGAAACAGAAGAGGCCCTAGAGTGTGAGGGGGCTCGGCAGTTCTTCCACCGACTCTGAACCCAACGCCCTCCACTCCCAAGTCCGACCTTAAAAGTGCTACACGTTTCATAGTAATGGTTCACACTTATGGAGCACTTCCTACGACAATGGTTAGCACTTAATGAGCCCTTGTTATTAAAATACCAGCTAACATTAGTGCCGGGGACTAATCATGGATCCGGAGAGGAGAGGGCGGCCCGAATATCTGCCCCGGAAAGGAGGGTGTGTCGGGTCCAGGGCGACAGAACCGGGACCAGGGTCTAGGGGTCAGTTTGGGCCGAGCCCAGCAGATTCGTGGGTCCAGGCCATGCGTGGCCAGGGCGGCCCTCAGCATTCCTACCTTTGAGCGAGGTTTCCACCAGGCGCAGGTAAAGCTGTGAGCTCTTGTTGCCGTGGCTCATGCGCTGGGCTAGCCCGTTGCGCTGCAGGACGCACTCCTCAAACTGCACGACGTTTTGGTGGCGCCGCTTGAGGCTGGTCAGGGCCCAGAATTCGGCTAGCGCCAGCTCCACGTTCTCGGGGGCGTCGCAGCGGATCTTCTTGACCGCCACCCGGGCCCCGCTGCGCCCGGCCACTGCCTCGTACACCACGCCGTAGCTGCCGCGCCCGATCTCCGCCAAAAGGCTGTAGCGCGGCCGCGCCGACCCGCCGCCGCCCTCCGGCCGCCGCCGCGCCAGGTAGGCCTCGCCCGGGGCCTCGGCCGCCACCGGATCCATGGCCTGGGCCACAGCCGCCGGCCTCAGCTTCGCGCTGAGCGCCCGCGGCACTGGGCTTCGCCTTTTCCGCTCGGGGCTTTGTGTACCTCTGCGGGCGCCGTCCTCCTCCCCCGTTTCCATGGCTGCGGGCGGCGGGGGGAGCAGCAACGGCGCTGCCCGGGACCCCCCTGCCTCATCCCTCCGTCCGGCCCCGGGACGCGGAGGAGCGGGACCCTGGATTGTGACCTGCGGGCGAAAGAATCGGTTAAACAACCAGGCCAAGGCCGGGAGGCAAGCAGCGCAGGCCTCAGGGCGTCCCACCACCTCCTCTGGCCGCCACGGCCCCTTTAAGACGGAAGGCACGGCTGCTGACTGAACGGGGGAGGGGAGGGGAAAGCGGGAAAGACGAAACCACGGGGCACTGGCTCAGAGGGGGGGCCGGAAAGAAAAGCAGAAACTCCCTGCCTTTTCAGTTAATTTATTGTATAGCAATACGAGAAACAAGGACTCGCAGCTTTCGTGACTTATGAAAATCGCCCTTAAGAAGAAATTCGGACTGTGGAGATCTTTTTTCCGCTTGGCTCCCTCTGGGATGCCCCTCCCCGCGTCCCGCCCTGTGTTCTCCCGGGTGTAAACAGTCCATTGAATTAAGCCGGAGCCGAGCCCAGCGGATCGACCCAAGTCCCGCCGGGCTGCGGGTGTAAGGGGTTGGCTTGAAAGTCCGGAGTCCCTGAGCGCGCCCAACCGGGGGCCCAACTGCCCTCCCCAGACGCCCGAGGCGGCGGGCGTAGTTCCAGTTTGGGTGCTAGCTTTCACTCCGCGGACCGCGCCCTTACCTGGCCTGCGCCCTTCCACTTCCGGGCAGCGCGTTTCCCCTCTAAGGCCCCCAGCTGGGGGTGGTCCGCTCCGGGCCAGGGCTGCTTCGGGTACCTAGCCGGGCGAGAGACCGTGGCCCGGGTCGGGCGTGCGACAGAGCCTGTTGCTGTACGGGTGACGGCAGCGGTGCTCTCGAGGGACAACTGGGCGTCAGGGCTCCCGCGGCTCTCCACGTGTTCGCGCCAGCTGAGCCCTTTACGTAACCTTTTTATATAAGCCGCACGTCCCGCCCGCACTCGGGCCAGCGGGGGCTCCTGGTGGCCCATCCCCCGGGAGGCCAGCCGAGTACTGCGCCGCCGGGGTCCTGCCAAGGTCGGCCTACCAGTAGCAGCCGGGTGAGCCCACGCGGGGCCGGGGCCCAATCACAGGCGAGAACACCCAACCAACAAAAAACTGGCGCCAAATTCCCGCGATCGGGCAGCGGCCTCCGGTCTCCGCAGCCGCCTGCGCACCGCAACCTCCTCTCTTCCTTGCCTGCGCTGCATGAAGAGGAGCTGTACCCAGTAGGCCCTAATAAATACTGATTGGTTGATTGGATTGGTCGGTTTAATTGATTCATAGGTCTTGCCTGGGAACCGCCCGCACTGGGATGGAATCCACGCCCAGTCTCCTATTAAGCCGCTTGATCCTGGGCAAAACATTGCCCCACTTGGAGCCTCAGTTTCCCCTTCTGAAAAATGGATAGACTCGGCCTTGCCTCCCAGGGTTGATAGCCCCAAATAAAAAATATATATATTATATAAAATATTAATATATAAATAAATATTAATATATAAATATTTAGATTTTGATATAAATCTGAAGTGGCTAATTGGGTGCAGGGCTGAGAGTGCTGAATGTAAGCTCCATTTAGACATGAATCTTTAAATATTTTGTTACTGCTTTGTACCTCAGTGCCGAGTAGGTGCTCCATATTTGTAAACTGAATCTACAGATATTGAGCACTGTAATGTGCTAGGCACCGTTTTTGTTCTAAATTGTTGGGGAAAGAGCGGCGAACAAGACAGTCTCTACCTTAGTTGAGGTTCTGTGCCTCGTCAAATCATATGGGTGACTTTGTGCAAATAACACTTTCTTAAGTGTCTCTTGTCCTCATCTGTAATATGGGAAGAACAGTAGTTGAAGGATTCACTGAGGTTAGACAGTTAAAGCGCTTAGAATAGGACAGGGCCTTGCACACATTAAATGTTAGATATTATTAAATAAATACATAGGATCATTTTTGACAATGTAAGTGTAATAGAGGAAAAGAATGAGCTAAAGAGTGCCTGGGGGTTGGGAACAGGCCACTTTGTTAGTGTGGTCACTAAAAACTTAACTTTTTTTGGATAAAATTTCAAATTTACATATAAATTACAAGAATAGTAAAGAATCTCATATTTTTAACCATAATAATAATTTGTTATATTTTACTACATTTGCATTATCATATTCTCTCTTGTGTATTTGTTTATGTATGTATTATATATAATATGTTTTTGTATTTTCTTTTCCCCCAAAACCACTTTAGACTAAATTTCAGACATCATTCCCCTTTCATTCCTAAATATTTCTGTGTGTTCTTCCTAAGAACATGGATATTCTCTTGCAAAATCTCAGTACAATTATCAAAATCAAGAATTTTGACAATAATGCAATTCTTTAATATGTCTTCCATATTTAAATTTTGCTAATTGTCCCAATAATATAGCTACTTCCTACGATCCAGTCAGGATCACTTTGCATTTAGTTGTCATGACTCCAGAGTTTCCTTTACTCTAGAAAGGCAGTTAATTATTCAGCTTTTCTTTGTCCTTTACGACCTTAACTTTTTTTTTTTTTTTTTTTTTTTTTGCGGTACACGGGCGTCTCACTGTTGTGGCCTCTCCCGTTGCGGAGCACAGCCTCCGGACGCGCAGGCTCAGCGGCCATGGCTTACGGGCCTAGCCGCTCCGCGGCATGTGGGATCTCCCCGGACCGGGGCACGAACCTGTGTCCCCTGCATTGGCAGGCGGACTCTCAACCACTGCGCCACCAGGGAAGCCCTGACCTTAACATTTTTGAAGAGTACTGGTGAGTTATTTTGTAGATGTCCCTAAGTTTAGATTTGTCTGGTATTTTCTCATGATTAGAATTAGGTTATGCATTTTTGGTAGGAATGGCACTGAAAGGAGTTGTGTCCTCAGTGTACCACATCAGGAGGCACATGGCATATTTTTATTCCAATACTGATGATGTTCACTTTGATCATTTGGTTAAGGTGGTGTCTGCCAAGGTACTACACTGAAAAGTTACTATTTTTCCCTTTGTAATTATTAAGTGTCTTGTGGGAAGATATTTTGAGACTACCCTGTTCTTCATCAGACTCTCACCCACTGGTTTTAGCATTCATTTATGGTTCTTGCCTGAGTCAGTTACTCCCATGGTTACAAAATG
Organism: Pseudorca crassidens; assembly: GCF_039906515.1. Classification (NCBI taxonomy): domain Eukaryota; kingdom Metazoa; phylum Chordata; class Mammalia; order Artiodactyla; family Delphinidae; genus Pseudorca; species Pseudorca crassidens. Next base: position 60,773,471 of record NC_090310.1, read on the forward strand.
CTGATTGAAAGGCCTCTGTATTAGTTTGCTAGGGCTGCCATAACAAAATACCACTGACTGGGTGGCTTAACGGAATTTATTTTCTCACAGCTGTGGAGGCTAGAAGTCCAAGATCAGAGTGTTGGCAGGTTTGGTTTCTCCTGAGACCTCTGTCCTTAGTTTGTAGACGGCTTGCCTTCTGGCTGTGTCCTCATAAGACATTTTCTCTGTGGGGATATCTTTTCCTCTTCTTATAAGGACACAGTCGTATTGGATTAGGGCCTACCCTAACTGGCTCATTTAACTTAATCACCCCTTTAAAGACTTTATCCCCAAATGTATTATTGATACATTCTAAGGTACTGGGGGTTGTGAATTCCACATATGATTTTGGCAATGGTGGGAAGGGGGGAATTAAGTCTATACCAGTCTATAACAACTAAATCTATAACAGTGACACAAGCTGAGACCTCAAGCCAGCCATGCTAAAACTAGTGGAAAGGCATTTCAGGCAGAGGGAGTAAGTACAGAAGCTGTCAGGAACATGACTGATGTCAAATTTAAGCCAATGGGTGAGAATGTGAAATGGTACAACCACTTTGGAGAAAAAAGGTTTGGTGGTTTCTTATAAAGTTAAATATATATCTACCCTATAGCCCAGTAATTGCATGCCTAGGTATTTACCCAAGATAAATGAAAACCTGTGTTCACTAATACACTTGCATAAGGATGTTTATAGTGGCTTTTTCTATAAGTCCCAAACTGGAAAACACTCCAATGTTCATCAATAAATGAAGGGATAACCAAATTGTGGTATTTTTGTACCAAGAAATGCTGTTCAATGGGGGGAAAAAAAAAAGGAATGAAGTATTGATACAACATGGATGAATCAAAATAATTATGCTAAGTGAAAGAAGTCAGGAACAAAAGGGTATATACTGGATGATTCTATATACAATTCTTGAAAATGCAAACGAATTTATGGTGACAGAAAGCAGATTAGTAGTTGGGGTGGGGGAGAGGGGATGGAATACAAAGGGACTTGAGAAACTTTTTGAGGGGATGGATATGTTCGTTATCTTGAAATTACCTTGTAATACTTTCAAGGGGGGAATATGTTCAAAACACTTCAGAGTGTACACTGTACACTTTAAATAAGTGCAGTTTTTGTACATCATTTTTGCAGCTTTACCTCAATAAAGTTGTAAAAAAAATGGGGAAAAAGAGTACATACTATTTGATTCCATTAATGTAAAGGCAAGCTACACTGATCTGTGGCTGCAGAAATCATATCAGTGGTCACCTTTGGGTGGGAATTACTGCTAAGGAGCAGTAATGCATACCAACTAGAAGAACATTCCATGTCAGGGGGAAGAGCAGGTGCAAAGGTCCTGAGATGTAGCACCCAAAGCGGCCAGTGTGACTGCAGCGCAGGGAATAGGGAAGAGTAGTGGAAGCAGAATGGTGATGCTCCCTTCCCATCCCCACTACTTCAGTGGGTAAGAACGCCCAAGGGGCAGCTGGCCCTGAGGTGGGGGGAGGGGTTCTCTGGGAAAGCAGTAGGCTCTGGGCTGGGAAGGAAAGGTTGGGTGAGTGGAGGAGTGTGGAAGGGATGGAAGCTGGGAGAAGGCTGAGACTGCTCCAGTGGGCTGGGTCAGAGGGTAGTGGGAATGAGGAGGGGGCTTGGGAGTTGAGGGTTGGGGGCTGGAGGTGGCACCGGGCCCTGGCAGAGAATCGTCTGAAATGGCGGTTGTAGCAGGGGAGCTGAGGATGGGAAGGGGTTAAGGGGAGAGAAGCTGATATGGGGTATGGGAGGGGGACCTCAGAGGGGCTGTGGATGTTCTGAAGGATGGAAGCTTGAGGTGGGTGCCTCAGTGGAGGGTGTACTCTGAGTGGGGGACGCTGGGGAGGGCTGTGGGGAGGCTATGCCATTGGCTTGAACTCCCCTCGCATGATAGAACTGGATTTCAGAGGCTCCAGGAGGGCTGTCCGCAAGAAAAACTGGAGCCTGTCATGCTTCCTAACAGCCCAAAGCTCACAACAATTACAGGGAGATACGGTTGACCCCATTTTATGAATGGGAAGATTGAACTTGGAAGCTGTCACATTACAAGCAAGTGGAATCGCTGAAATCTGATCCCCAGCAGCCTTGGGTTTTGGTGCCCAAACTCTTAACTTTTACACAAACCGCGGTTCTCCAGCTCAAGTGCACCTCAGCATCACCTAGATTGCTGGACCCCACCCCCAGAGCGGCTAACCAGTAAGTCCTGGGTAGGGCTTGATTATTTTCATGCCTCACTAGGTCCCAGGTGATGCTGATGCTAACGTTGTTGGTCTGGGAAGCACACTTTGAGAACCACTGCATTACACTATACTGCCCCTAGACTGAGCGCAAAGCTGAGGCAATTGTAGAGGATTGGAGTTCTGGCAAAGAATTTGAGGATGGATTGGAGCTACTCACAGAAAACTAAGCAAATAAGCCAAGGTGATTATTAAAGCCAAGAAAACAAAGACAATTTGTAAGAAGAACATTGTAATCATCATAAACTACAACACTCAGCTGGAAATAATATTACACTGTCATTATAATGTAAGAACAGTACATTGATTTAACCAGAAATTATGATATAATTATTTTGGGAAAATTGGAGCAGGAGGGTGTGTGTGTGTGTGTGTGTGTGTGTGTGTGTGTGTGTGTGTGTGTGTGTGAGAGAGAGAGAGAGAGAGAGGGAGGGAGAGACTAAATTTTTATTCTCCATCGCTGTAAGTTAATAGAAAAGGTCAATCTTGAAGTGACACCATAGTCAGGTATAAAGAAGTAAACATAGAATGAGTTATTGCTTCATGGGATGGGACTTAGTGGTGAGAAAGGGGATTTTTGTTATAAGCTTTGTAATAGTATCTAACTCGTAGTAGTAATTAACTCTTAAACATTATGTATATTTATTACTTGGATTGAAATTGAAATTAAAAATAAGAGTGGGTGTGGGCTTTGGCCACCACTGAAACAGCCTGTCAGCTTGGTGGCGCTGTTCAGCTTCTGGCCATGAGGTGCTCCTCTTGTCCTTGAATCGCCTAGAAGCGATTAACAAGTAGTTAAGTACCCAAATCACACCCTGGGGACACCACACTAGAGATATTGCACCCACTGAGACTCAACAGAGAGGGCCTCTTGTTTATTTAACAAGGGTCTGAGTCACAGAAAACAAAGATGGAAGCAGATACAGCCACCCTGTTTCCCAAACTTAACGGATTGTTCTCATTTCACATGTTCTTCCCATCAGCCACTTCAGGGCTCCGAAATTCCAACCTTTCCTCCTCTCCCTTCTGGAATGTCATAGAAATTCTTTGTCAGGCTATCATCTGAGTATTTGCTGCAGAAAATTGGTTGCTAAGTTCTTAGGAGTTGTTTATGGTTTTTAGAAAGGTAAAGGAATACAGTGAGCTAGCAGGGCAAAGTCCTTGATTCTATAACTACTGGGACATTCAAAATAAACTATTGGGGAATCTGGTTGAAAGGTACACAACCATAAGGCACCAAAGTACACTCATTGATCAAAGTATGAAGCATACAGCCTTTTAGGAAGGCAATTTGAAAATTTGTCTATTAATATATTTAAAAATCCATACACTTTGAACCAGCAATCTCATTTCTAGGATTTATCCTATAGAAATACTTACCCATTAGTGGAAAATATATGTGCTGCAAGAATTTTTATTGTGGTCATTTGTAATAATAAAATATTAGAAATACTCAAGTGCCAGAGATGGGATTAGTTACATACAGCCACATATTTGCATATAATGTAGCCATCAAAAAGGAGTTAGCTCTGTATATGCTACAGAACAAGTATTCACAACATATTGTATATGTTGTGAACAAGTATTCACAACTTATTGTTATATAAAAAGCAAATGTAAACTAGGATCTATAGTATAACCTCAAATTTTGTTTAAATATATATAAATAGTTGCTAGCCTTCGTTGAGTTGTTTTTCTGTATTGGGAGCTGTCCTAAGTGCTCTGTACGTATTAATTTATTTATTCCAATACACTGTAGGGTAAGTTTCATTATTATCTCCATTTTCCATAGAAACTGAGGCACAGAGAGGTTATGTGACTTTTTCAAGGCCATAGCACTAAGAAGTGATGGAGCTTGGTTTCAAACCAAGGCATACCTGATTCCAAAGCTCGTGGTACTTACATGTTACATGTACTTACGTGTTAGTTTCTACATACATAAAGGAAATATTTGGATAAATAATACTCTAGATGCCAAGAAGAATTCTCTTTAGGTGATTCTTTCAACACTTCTGTATTATTTGAACGTTTTACGTACATATTTTTGGTATTAGTTTTTAAGTACTTTTTTGTAGATATGAAAAAACAATAAAATTCAGTTTAAAAAGAATGTGCAATAATGCAGACTGCATCTCATCGCTCATTTGCTCAGTGAGTACTGATTAAGTTCCTACTGTTTGCTGGATTAGGGACTGAGATGAATGAAACCCAGTTCCTGTGATGGAGGAACATAGAGTCTTGTGAGGACCAGAAAGAAGCAGCCAGTGCTCAGTCTTTTCTGGCTCTATTGCACTGTGACTTTCCTTTAGATTTTGGTTGGCCAGAGAGAAATGAGGCTGCGCCATAGGTATCAACACTCAAAATTTCCTCTTTCAACTAATGGAACCAGGTGCTATGCAGGGCCTGAACATTATACACTGTCTCTCTTCCTCTATAGAACTTACTATTATTGGTTCAACCAACATTTAGTGGGCATTAGGCCCTGTGTGTGAGTTGGGGATCCAGAGATGAATAAGACAAGTTCTCTGCTGGTAAAATCTGGTGTTGTGAGGAAAACTGCTATGTTTCTAAATAGTTATAGTTTTCCATTGGTGAAAATAATGATTCCAACAAACAATTAAGAAGTACTTACTAGGCACTGATTCATACACTTCTTACATATACTAACTTACTGAATTCTTAACCCTCTGAGATACTATTGATATTATTATCTCTGTATTATAGATGAGGAAACTGAGGCACAGAGAGTTTAGGCAACTTGCCCAAGATCACACAGGTAGGATGTGGATGATCAGGAAATTCCAATCCAGGTAATGCTTAGAACAGCACAACCAAACAGCCCAGCTTGTGGGAGAGCAATCGTGATAAAAATAATATTAACAACTGTAACAGTACCTGTCACAAACCACACAGAGCTTTGTGGGTTTTAAGTGTTTGTACATACATGTCTCAATGTTAGGTGATCCCCAATATAAAGTGGGGATATAAAATATCCTCCCATATTTCACAGTGAGAAGGTTGCAAAAAAGAAAATATTTGGAGGGCCGTCTTGAATATATAAATTCTTAAGGCTGTAGATGAAATAATCAAATGTCTATGTATAATATTTAATTTATTATTTTAGGTATGCACATGCTTTCAAGATTATTAATATATTATTTAAATACTGTTATTTAAATATATTATATATTAATAACTAATATATTAATTTAGAAATATTGGGTTTTTTCCTAATCTGACACTTTACAAAACAGCTTTATTTCATCTTGTCCTGTGCATCTTTGATCTCATATCTTTATTATCACTAGGGATAGTTTCTGAATCACCCAACTCACTTTCTAGATCACATACATTTCACTCCTAATTTGTTTGTGATCCAGCACTTTCTGAGCCTTTATATAATGCTGTCATTGACATATTTTATCCTTAAAGTCCCAGTTCACTCAGTCTTAGGACAGTGTTGTTCTTCTGTTTGCCCTATTGGTTTATATTTGTGATCACAACATCCTAACATTTAATGGATTACTTTTAAAGTCCTCTTTATAAGGCTTGCATCTTTACAAGGGGTATGAGATCAGCCCCTAGTATAATGACTACATCTGTGTCAAAAACTGGGTTTTTTTTTTTTTAAACCCCTTCCTTCAGGTGACTTCTATAAATTGGTCTTTTGCAAACAATACTTCGTTGTTTAAAGTTATTGAGAGAGTCTAGGGAATATGAAAGACTGTGAGGCTTCGTAAGAACTTAAATATAAGGCAACTCCCACTTTCTTCTGAGGGATAATTTTTGGGGAAAACCATCCTGCCTTATATCCAGGTGTAAACGACACATTAACCTTATCTGTTAAACTTGGCAAACTTGCCTGTACAGATCTGTATAGTGGGCACTATCCTCACTTAACACATGAGTAACTTGAAACTCAGAGGTGGGGTGACTTGCCCGAGGCACCTCACAAGTGGCAGAACTGGAACACAACTTGAACCCCAGTCTATCTGATCCTCTCACCCACCCTCTCCCATAAAAGCACCGGGTAAGTTTCTAAACCACTTTCCTAATTTAGATTGCTGGCCCTGATAAGAATGTGGGGCTGTGTTGACAGAACACTAACACTGATTAATTTATTGTTCTTCTATTGCCTTATGCTTGTATAGCTGTGTGCAGTATTTCATAAAGAGAATGGCAAAGCAATTTGCAAATATAAAACCCAGATGCTTAATTTTAATTTCTGGGTTTCTGTTTCAAATTTATTGTAAAACAAGGCAGGTTGTTTATACCATAAACAAATGCCCCAGCATCTATAAAGACCCCTGGAAGCTGCTCTTAGGTCCTGAAGTGGCATATTTGCTTACATTTGTTTTGTTCTTGAAAGACAACCCCTTCAGGTATGAGGTGGGAAGAGTCAATGGTAGCTTGTTTGGGGGTGCAAGTTCTCCTACAAGGCTGTGCTGGAGCTGCTTCCCCCAGGCTCCTGAGAGCTGTTCGTGCACATCTCTCCCCAGCACTGCTCAGTGACATCACAGCAGCAGCTGGAAATCAGCCAGGTAGGGAGTATTTACACCATGGAAACTGGCAAACCTTACAAATCAAGGTTCCTTCTATCCCCCCTCGGCCCCTCCCCCAAATAATTTAACCTCCCTGTACCTTGTGAATAGCAAAAGTACTTCCCTTCTAGGTTTTCTGAAAACTTAGTGAGATAAAGCATGTAAAGCACATGGCACTGCTTCTATGTTTACTTATTTAGAAAAGTAATGCATATACCAGGTTGAAAAAAATCAAACAAAAAAGTTTACAGTAAAAAGTAAGTTTCCTTCTCAACCTGGACTTCCATTCCAATTCCTATCCTGAAAGGCAGACTGTTTCTCAGAATCCTTTCAAAGATGTGCTCTGCATATATAACCATATATACATGTATACAAATGTGTATATATATATTTAATAGGTATATTTGTTTTTAATTAATTAATTAATTTTGGCTGTACTGGCTCTTAGTTGTGGCATGCGGGACCTTTAGTTGGAGCACGCATGTGGGATCTAGTTCCCTGACCAGGGATCAAACCCCGGGCCCCCTGCATTGGGAGTGTGGAGTAGTCTTACCCACTGGACCACCAGGGAAGTCCCACAAATGTGTATATATATAAATATATATGTATTTATATATATACACACACTCACACACATTTTTATTTTGGCTGCGTTGGGTCCTCGTAGCTGCGTGTGGGCTTTCTCTAGTTGCAGCGAGCGGGGCGACTCTTCGTTGCAGTGCGTGGGCTTGTTGAGGTGGCTTCTCTTGTTGTAGAGCACAGGCTCTAGGCGCATGGGCTTCAGTAGTTGCGGCGCACGGGCTCAGTAGTTGTGGCTCATGGGCTCTAGAGCACAGGTTCAGTAGTTGTGGCACACGGGCTTAGTTGCTCTGCGGCATGTGGGATCTTCCCAGACCAGGGCTTGAACCCGTGTGCCTTGCATTGGCAGGCGGATTCTTAACCACTGTGCCACCAGGGAAGTCCTGTATATATTTTTAAACGGCAGCATTTTACAACAGTGTCCTGCCCCTTGACACGTGCACGCGCACACACACACACACACACACACACACACACACACACACACACACAACAAGACATATACTTCTCTATCTCTATATCTATCTATGATTATTATAAACTGGCTTACATAGATCTAACTTGTTATTTTTTTTTATTTTTTTGCAGTACGCAGGCCTCTCACTGCTGTGGCCTCTCCTGCTGCGGAGCACAGGCTCCGGACATGTAGGCTCAGCGGCCATGGCTCACAGGCCCAGCCGCTCCGCGGCATGTGGGATCTTCCCGGACCGGGGCACGAACCCGTGTCCCCTGCATCGGCAGGCGGACTCTCAGCCACTGCGCCACCAGGGAAGCCCCTAACTTGTCATTTTTAAGGGCTGCCCATTTCTCCATTTTTGGATGCACCATGGTTTATTTAACCAGCCCTCTGTGGGTGACATTCAGGTTTTTCCCCATCCCTTGCCAGCACAATGGGCATTGAATAACCTGTCTTTTGCACACAAACACGAGTGTATCTGTAGACTCAATTCTTGGAAATGGAACCATTGGGTCAAAGGGTATAGGCATTTAGAGTTCTGGTTTGATTGTCACATTGCCTTTCAGGAGTTGTACCAATTTTCTCTCCAACCCATGGTGTAGGCGAGTCCATGAATCCCCACAGCCTTGGGACGTGGTCCGACTTTTCAATCTGTGCCATCTGGCACCCTGGATAGGTAAATGGTCCTCATTATTATTACTGATGGAAAAACTCAGGTGTGAGAGTGGCCCTTGGGCACTGGATTCCTGTGAACTCTGCTTTGCAGGCTCTTTATCATCCCTGGTTTTCTTGAGTGAAGTTTCTCAGGAACATTAAGGATCAAGAGGGTGAGAAGCTCTACTGCTCTGGGAAGCTCTAGTACAGCTTGTTCCCTGTCGTTGTAACAGAATCAGCTTTTTGAAATACAGGCCTTGTCATCTTGCTCTCCTCTCTAAAACTTTCTGTGGTTCCACATTTATCAAAGTTCTTGGACTAGCAGTGCCAGCATCCCCTCGAACTGGTTAGGAATGTACATTTTCAGGCTCCTCTGCAGACCTATTAAATCAGACACTCTGCAGGCGGGGCTAAGCTTCAACAAGCCCTCGGGTGATGCTGTTGTGCACTCAAGTTTGAAACCACTGCCTTACAGAATGAAGTGGCCCCTTTCCACCATGTGGCTCCAACCCACCTTTCCTACTATATTTCCTTCTGTGTCCCACAACTTCTAAACACACCTAGCTACTGGCTTCTCAAACCTCCCTCCACTTTCTCACCTCTGTGCTTGGAACAGAAACCTCTAGTTGTCCCCCAATTTCTTATAGAGCAATAGAAGCTCGCATTTTATTCTTTTTTTTCTCTCTCTCTTTTTGGCCGCCCCACGCGGCATGTGGGATCTTAGTTCCCTGACCAGGGATCAAACCCATGCCCCCTGCAGTAGAAGCGTGGAGTCTTAACCACTGGACCACCAGGGAAATGCCAAAGCTCGCATTTTAAAATTGCATTTCCCAGACTCCCTTGAAACTATGTTCTGGCAGATGGTTTATGAAGTGTGCAACTTCCGAATTGTACCCTCTGAAGGAAGGAGCATGCCCACCCAGCCTTCTGCTTGCCTACTTCCACCGGCTGGAAGGCAGACGTGGTGGTTCTGAACCACGAAAACAGGTGAGGGCTGGGCCTCAGGTGTGGTGGAGCATCAGGAGGGATGCGTCTGGGACCCTGACACTGTGGGGTGACCACAGAAGCCAGAAGACCACTTAGCCTAGACTGTGAAAACAGAAAAAGATAAACTTCCATTTTATTTAGCTCAGTGTTACCTGAGGTTTGCATGATCACAATTGACCATCTTACCTAATGCAATGCCTTCAGGTGCTCTGTGTTCCTCCACTTGCCTGGCAACAATCTTCTCTTTCCTTTCAAGAGACACTTTTAGCGAAGCCGTATTATTTTAATAAGAATACGGACAGGGCTTCCCTCGTGGCACCGTGGTTGAGAGTTCACCTGCCGATGCAGGGGACACGGGTTCGTGCCCCAGTCCGGGAAGATCCCACATGCCGCAGAGAGGCTGGGCCCGTGAGCCATGGCCGCTGAGCCTGCGCGTCTGGAGCCTGTGCTCCGCAGCGGGAGAGGCCACAACAGTGAGAGGCCCGCGTACTGCAAAAAAAAAAAAAAAAGTTTCTATTTTAATTTCAAATATAGTAAATACCAGTTGATATAGCCTACATAAATGAAAATCTCTTTGTGGCCCTCAGTTCTTTATTTAAACTTTTCATTTTGAGATCACTGTAGATTCACGTGCAATTATAAGAAATAATATGGAGAGATCTGTGTACCCTTCACCCCGTCTCCCCCGGTGGTAACATCATGCATAACTTTAGTACAATATCACAAAGAGGAAATTGGCAGTGATACAATCCACCCATCTTATCCAGATATCACCAGTTTTACATGTATGTGTGTGTGTGTTTAATTCTGTGCAACTCTATTGCATGTGTACATTTGCGCGACCTCTACCAGAGTCAAGATACAGAGCAGTAGTCCCCTCGCAAGGATCCCTCGTGCTGCCTTCCTGTAGCCACAGCCACCTCCTTCCCTCTCCGCTCCCTAACCCCTATTCTCCCGCTCTATTATTTTGTCAGTTCAAGAATATTATATAAGTGGAATAATTCACTCTGTAACCTTTTGAGGTTGGCCCTCTCACTCAGCATAGTTCCCTCGCGATCCATCCATGTTGTTGCATGTATCACTAGTGTGTTCCCTGCAACGGCTGAGGAGTGTTCTAGGCATGGAGGCACCACCGTTTGTTTAATTGTTCTCCTGTGGAAGGACATTAGGATTGTTTCTGATTTCTGGCTATTATGAATAAAGTTGTTATGAACATTCATGGACAGGTTTTTGTATGAATGTAAGTTTTTACTTCTCTGGGATAAGTGCCCCAAAGTACAATTGCTGGGTAGTATGGTAAGCACATGCTTAATTGTGTAAGAAGTCACTGTACGTTTTCCAGAGTGGCTGAACCATTTTACATTCCTACCAGCACTTTATGAGTTTCTGGTTTCTCTGCATCCTCACCAGCATTTGGTGTTATTAGTATTTATTCTTTTACCCATTCCAATAGTTGTGTAGTGATACCTCATTGTGATTTTAATTTGCATTTCCTGATGGTAATGATGTTGAAAATATTTTCATATGCTTGTTTGCCAGCTGTATATCCTTTACAGTGCAATGTCTGTCCATGTCTTTTACCCATTTTCTGATTGGATTGTTTGTTTTCACTCTTGAGTTTTGAGAGTTCTTTATGTATTCTAGATACCAGGCCGTTGTCAGTTATGTGGTCTGCAAACATTTTCTCCCAGTGTTTTTGTCCTCTTCACAGGCTCTTTCTCAGAACAAAGGGTTTTCATTTTTAAATGATCCAATTTATCTTTTTTTTTTCCTTTATGGATCATGCTTTTGGTATTAAGTCTAAGAACACTTCACCTAGCCCTAGGTCCTAAAGATTTTCTCCTATTTTTTTTCTCTAAAAGTTTTGTAGTGTAACATTTTACATCCAATCTTTAATCCATTTTGATTAATTTTTTTGTTAAGTTGTGAGGTTTAGGTCAAGGTTCATTTGCCTATGAATGTCAATAATTTCTAAGGGATCCTGGAACCAAAGATTCAAGAACTACAATAAGGTGTATGAGGTACTCCAAGACAGGTATGTGCAAAGTGCTATGGAAAGGTTAACTTTGAGCAAGGTAGTTCTGGAAGACTTCCCAGAAGAGATGACATTTGAGTTCTGCTTTGGAGAATGGATAGGATTTTACCAAGCAGAGGGGAAGTCTTGTTGCTTTCCTTTGTCTCCCATAGCCAGAGATACTCTCAGTGATGGGGTGAGTTTTAAAAGAGGGAAGTATGGAAAATAAAGAGAAGGACCTAAGAAATCAGGCAGACCTTGATTGAAATCCTCCTTAACTAGCTAAGTTACCTTTCCTAAGCCTCAGTTTTCTTATCTGTAAAATGGGGGGATAATTCTTTCTTTTCAAGGAAACTGAGGATTAAATGAGATGTATGTAAACTGGCAAGCAAGGTATCTGGCACATTGTCGTCAGTCCATTAATTACCTCCTCCTACCCTTTCATCATTCCATTTACCTTTTCTCCATGTGATGGAGTTAGATCCTTCCTTTGATGTTCAGCCTATGCTTAATTTCATTCTTTCCCCCCCATATTGCTCTAGATGAGTGATTCTCAAATTTTAACTATACATCAACCGTCACAAAACTGATACTCAATATTTAGTTACCGAGAGCCTTTTAAAACACAGATTGCAGAATTTCTGATTTAGTAGGTCTAGCGTAGGACCTGAGAATTTGCATTTCTAACAAATTTCCAAGTGATGCTGATGCTACTGGTCTGAAGACCACACTTTGAGAACCACAGCTTTAGATATTCCCTTTAATTGTCTCAATAAACTGTATAGAAGGAACCAAAATATCCACATTCTATATGTAAATAGATTTTCAAGGAAATGTTTGTTGTGTTTGTTTTTCAAAATTCGCAGAAAACTCAATGGGGAGACTTCTGGTTTTAAGATGGCTGACTTTTGTTTTGTTTTTAATTTCGGCAAAAAAACACATAACATTAAATTTAGCATCTTCACTGTTCTTAAGTGTGCAGTTCTGTACTATTAATCATATTCAAGAGTGGCTGAGTCTTGTTTCTATCCTGTTCTCTTCTTATAAAAGCCACACCGGACACAAGGAGAACATGCAAACACCCTCTCTATCTTTGATGAAACCAGGAGACAGCTCCAACCCTGAGACAATAAATGGAGACAGGAACTGGGTTGGGGAGTGGCAAGCGATTTGACAAAATGGAGGAGGGTCAAACCATTCAGTCTAAGGAGGGGCATATATCGAGGAAGAGCCTATTCACCCCAGAATCCCGGAAGGCTCAGGAGCTGGGAGAACCAGGTAGGGCAGGAGGTGGAGATGAAGCAGGAGAATTGACCCAAAGTCTCTGTTGTGGGGTATCTTGACCCCTTGCAGTCAGGCACTCACCCTTCAGAGGATACCTGGGATCGAAGCTCTAGAGAAATTGAACCCAAGAGGTCCCAGATTTAGTGGCCACCGTATAGGGAAAAGGTGGGGGCAGGGGCATGGTGGGGGCTGGACTAGACTTATGGGTTGACTAAAAAGCTGCCTCCTGAATGATGACACCCCCAGTCTGTTCCCAGCCGAGCTCCAGAATATTTACACCTAGGCTGATTAAGCAACAAGCCCTGCGCACCCCACCCCGCTGCAGCAAGCAGGGGATTTGAGCTTCACTTTATAAAGAAACCCAACTGCCCCAGAGAAAAGACTGGCTATTGTGATATTTGAGTCTTCTCAGAAAAATCTGGCTGGCCACTTACTTACCCTACAGTGAATCACATCAGTTTCATGCCCTCTTCATGCTTGCCAAGCTTTCAGTCAGCTTTCACCTGCTTCACTTTAAAATAAAGATCATTAGTCACTTGAGGTAAGTTTCCAGTCTGAACAAGAGAGACCAAGGGAAATACTGCCTGAGAGGCAGTGCTTTGCTGTGACTGCCATTTTGACATTCTCTTGGCCTGTTTGGGCATCTGTGAATGAAGGATTGACTTATGTAAAGGGTCTTAACTGGGTATCCCTGGACGGCGGGTGTCAGTGTGTGCATATGGGCTCAAGTCTGGGGTAGAACCCACCAGATCCCCTGGGGGTCTGAGATGCACTAAGAAGTGATGCGCCACTTATTGATTGGATTTCTAAGCTCTCTTGTGGCGCTCATTCCTTGAGTGTATTTTGCCCTCTTACACCTCGGGAACTCTGCCCACACAGGTACTTTGACTGCATCAACTTTACCTTTATAGTGGAATTAATTCCTAGTCTTCCTTCTAGACTCATCAGAAACATTGGGTTTTCTAGGAAGTCTCCCCTGACCCCAACCTCCCTTCTGGGTTGGGTGATCCCTTGGTGCATCCTCAGACCTCTGTACACCTTCCTCATCTCCTTTAAGGGGATGTGTCTACTGCCTCTGGATGCAAAAGCCCCTCTTCTCCCAACAGCCTAGCTGGAGAGCTGAGTAATAATATCCCGGCAGCACCTGCTTGCCCAGTCCCAGTATAGAGCACTTGTTAATTGAGCTGAGAGCTGGGCTGGATGAGTGCTCAGGAGTAGATCAGCTCAGGTCTTTGAGTTACACTTTAAAGCTCAGCAGAAGGCAGAGTGAGCTGGCTGGAAAAAGAAACAGGGGAAGATAGGGCAATTATTAAAACTCTTTTTGCCTCTGTCCTTAGGTTACCTACTAAGGCTAGGCTTACTGAGGCTGTTTTGAATACTGCGAACATGAACTTAAACTTGGTAAAGGGAAATCAAGGTCAAGGCAACACCTCCCCCCTCTGATTCAGCACCAGATGCTAACATCTGTCAGGAGAAGGGTGTGAAGTGTCTGAGTCATTCCAGCCCTAAACCACATGATATGTGGAATAGACATTTTATTTTTATTTGGGGGCCACCCTGCATCTGAACCCTTTCTCTATATTTGGAGAATTTCTCATGTTTTCAGTCTTCATGGAAGGCAGAGACCACTTCATTTCTGTTACAGAGGTTTTAATCTCTAACATTTCTTTTTCATTATTTCTTAGAATTTCCATCTCTCTGCTTACATTGCCCATCTGTTCTTGCATGTGGTCTACTTTTTCCATTAGAGCCCTTAGCATATTGATCAAAGTTATTCTATATTCCCAGTCTGGCCATTCCAGCATCCCTTCTCTTTCTGAGTCGGGTTCTGACATTTTGTCTGTCTCATCAAACTGTGTTTTTGCCTTTTAGTATGCCTTGTAATTTTTTTGTTGAAAGTCAGGCTGGATAAAAGGAACCTGGTAAACAGGTTTTTAGCGAAGTGGTGGTAACGTGGCAGGAGTGGAAGCGTTCTATAGTCCTACAATTATGTCTCAGTCTTCTAGTGAGCCCATGTCTCTGGCTGTGAGCTTCATAAGCACGTCTCAGTTTTTCCCTCCCTCCCTTAGATGGGGCAGAATGTGTAGAGAGGGCTGGAGTTGGGTATTTCCCTTCCCCCAGGTCAAATAGCCTCTGATAAAACCCCAATAGGTTAGGCTCTGGTAAAATACTTTCTCTTGAAGGCTGGTCTTCTGTTAAGAAGAAGAGAATGCTCTGGCATCTTCTAAAATACAGTATATTTCCTCTCCCCCTGCCAGAATCATGAAGGGATTTCTCTCCCATATTCACTGAAATTCCAATATTCACTGTGAGAGCCTGGCTGAGCTCCCAGCGGTGAAACTCATGAAGTGTGGGGGCTCCTCCCCTAGCGTTTCTATCTCTCAGTCTTATGCATGCTGAGCTTCCAGCAATCTGTCGATTACAGTTCAGGTTTTCCTACCCTGGCACTGGTTCTGTGGAGGTTTCTGCTCCAGTAAGTTCGACTCTCTGTATCTACCTCTTTCTCCAATTATGGGGACTGAAATTTGCCCTGTGACCTCATTTCTCTTACAGACCTAAGAGTCGATTTTTCAGCTTTTTACTTTCTGTTAAGACAGAGTGAGAACTTCTGAGTTCCTTACATGCTGGACTGGAAACTGGAAGTCAGTGATTTTTTTTTTTTTTCATTGTGGTAAAATATACATAACATAGAATTTATCATTTGAACCATCCTTAAGTGTCCAATTCAGAGGCATTAAGTACATTCACATTGTTGTGCAACCATTACCACCATCCATCTTCAGAACTTTCTCATCATCCCAAACTGAAACTCTGTTTTCACTAAGCAATAACTCCCCATTATGTAAGCGCTAACTTTTATACTATTCTTGATGCTGTAGTGAATTACTATGTGTTGTTACTATGTAGTGTAGTACTATGTAGTGATGCTGTTGTTATTACTATGTAGTGAACAACAGCACTTGTTCTATTAGGATGTTAGGCATCATTCTGAAGAACATTTGGGGTGGGGCATCATAACATACTTTATGAAGGGAGCTGATGGGATCAACATGTGTGTTTTAGGAAGAAAGGGTCAGTGATTGGGAAAAATTGGGGACTGAGTGTGATGTTGACACTCCTTCAAGTCAGAGCTGAGCAAGCTACCCTGAAAGTCTGTCCTAAATGGGAACATTTATCAGTGTAAATGTCATGGGTCCACATTAACTTCATTTCACCAGTTTTGTTTTATTGTTTCATCTGCCCAGGAATGGAATCTTGAAACTCCAGAGAGATGAGTGGGAAGATTCCATGTGCTAATCTCATTTCCAAATGTAATTGGCACCTGAACTATGAAGCTCTCTGCTTCCAAACGCAATGTTAACAGAGCCATCCATCCTCCTTCCCATCTAGTGGGCCAGCGTGCCACTGTAATGCACGTTCATTGCTCCAGCAATGGAGACATAGTGGAGTTGGTACAACCTTTCTGGAGGGCAATTTGGCAATATGGATCAAAAAATTTTAATTTGTAGAAACTTCAGCCCAGCCATTTCATATCAAGGGTTTAATTTATCTCAGAGAAGTAACTGGACAAATGTGTAAGGATGCTTGTACAAAGATGTTCAATGCAGTTTTGTTTATAATTGTGAAAAATTGGAAACATTCTAAATGTCCAACGATAGAGAACAGTTTACATCCATTATGGCATACACAATGACATGTCTACTATGTAACTGTTGCCAAAAATAAAGTAGAGTTGTATGTAAGAGAAAACCTCCATAGTATTAAGGCATATCCTGCAGAATGTTTCCCTGGTTAATGTTTTCCCAGTAGAATGACTCTTCATTTATAACACACAAACTTGATAGTGTCTCAATAGCAACTTTTTGGGGGCAAATGTTTGTATAGGAAGGCATTTATATTTACATCCCTAAAACTCAATAGAACATTTTAAACCAAATTACTTGGGAGACAAATGTCTCACATTTTATCCCAAATAAAATCGATAGCTCAGAATTACATGTAGAAGTATTGAAAAATCAAGCAAGTGACCCAGACCCTCTAGTACCGAGGGATTCTGGCTGATAAGTGCAGTAGAAGTCACTGTGTGAGACGCCCAGGAAGGCTTTTGTAGGGGAACAGATCCCACTTTCTTGACCTGTTTGGCCTTTTTGTCCCTTGTCCATTCTTCCTGTCTGGAACATTGACGTGTTGCCTAGAGGTACAGCAAACATCAAACAATTCTGAGGCAACAAAGCTGAAGATGAAAGTCTTTGCACTGTGACAGAGAGTAAAGAAGGAAAGAGGAGGCATACCTAGGGCTCCTTGCTACATGAGACATAAAAGCCTTTCAGTTGTTCATGCCTCTTTTCTCATATTTTCTGCCATATGCTTCCGAACACAATCCCTATACAATTGTTTTTATTTCTCTCTTTCTAAAAGCAAATGATAAAAATTATGTACCAATGAAGCAAATGATAAAAATTATGTACCAGTAGATGAATCAAATAAAAGAAGATACAATAAAAAAATCAACTGATAACAGAGGGTTTGTGCACCTTGGCTGTTGGTAGCAGAGGGAGAGGCCATGTCACTATACCCTAAGCAAACGTTTAGCAACCAATTTAATTGGTTGGATGATCTGGAAGTAATGCTAAGCATCTTACAGCCTAACATATATAGTTTTTTTTTTTTTAACATCTTTATTGGAGTATAATTGCTTTACAATGGTATGTTAGTTTCTGCCCCATAACAAAATGAATCAGTTATATATATACATATATTCCCATATCTCTTCCCGCCTGCATCTCCCTCCCTCCCACCCTCCCTATCCCACCCCTCCAGGCGGTCACAAAGCACCGAGCTGATCTCCCTGTGCTATGCAGCTGCTTCCCACTAGCTATCTACCTTACGTTTGGTAGTGTATATATGTCCATGCCTCTTTATCGCTTTGTCACCGTTTACCCTTCCCCCTCCCCATAGCCTCAAGTCCATTCTCTAGTAAGTCTGTGTCTTTATTCCTGTTTCACCCCTAGGTTTTTCATGACATTTTTTTTTTCTTAAATTCCATATATATGTGTTAGCATACGGTATTTGTCTCTCTCTTTCTGACTTACTTCACTCTGTATGACAGACTCTAGGTCTATCCACCTCATTACAAATAGCTCAATTTCGTCTCTTTTTATGGCTGAGTAATATTCCATTGTATATATGTGCCACATCTTCTTTATCCATTCATCCGATGATGGACACTTAGGTTGTTTCCATCTCTGGGCTATTGTAAATAGAGCTGCAATGAACATTTTGGAACATGACTCTTTTTGAATTATGGTTTTCTCAGGGTATATGCCCAGTAGTGGGATTGCTGGGTCATATGGTAGTTCTATTTGTAGCTTTTTAAGGAACCTCCATACTGTTCTCCATAGTGGCTGTATCAATTTACATTCCCACCAACAGTGTAAGAGGGTTCCCTTTTCTCCACACCCTCTCCAGCATTTATTGTTTGTAGATTTTTTGATGATGGCCATTCTGACTGGTGTGAGATGATATCTCATTGTAGTTTTGATTTGCATTTCTCTAATGATTAGTGATGTTGAGCATTCTTTCATGTGTTTGTTGGCACTCTGTATATCTTCTTTGGAGAAATGTCTATTTAGGTCTTCTGCCCATTTTTGGATTGGGTTGTTTGTTTTTTTGTTATTAAGCTGCATGAGCTGCTTATAAATTTTGGAGATTAATCCTTTGTCAGTTGCTTCATTTGCAAATATTTTCTCCCATTCTGAGGGTTGTCTTTTGGTCTTCTTTATGGTTTCCTTTGCTGTGCAAAACCTTTTAAGTTTCATTAGGTCCCATTTGTTTACTTTTGTTTTTATTTCCATTTCTTTAGGAGGTGGGTCAAAAAGGACCTTGCTGTGATTTATGTCATAGAGTGTTCTGCCTATGTTTTCCTCTAAGAGTTTGATAGTTTCTGGCCTTACATTTAGGTCTTTAATCCATTTTGAGCTTATTTTTGTGTATGGTGTTAGGGAGTGATCTAATCTCATACTTTTACATGTAGCTGTCCAGTTTTCCCAGCACCACTTATTGAATAGGCTGTCCTTTCTCCACTGTACATTTCTGCCTCCTTTGTCAAAGATAAGGTGACCATATGTGCGTGGGTTTATCTCTGGGCTTTCTATCCTGTTCCATTGATCTATATTTCTGTTTTTGTGCCAGTACCATACTGTCTTGATTACTGTAGCTTTGTAGTATAGTCTGAAGTCAGGAAGCCTGATTCCTCCAGCTCCATTTTTCGTTCTCAAGATTGCTTTGGCTATTCGGGGTCTTTTGTGTTTCCATACAAATTGTGAAATTTTTTGTTCTAGTTCTGTGAAAAATGCCAGTGGTAGTTTCATAGGGATTGCATTGAATCTGTAGATTGCTTTGGGTAGTAGAGTCATTTTCACAATGTTGATTCTTCCAATCCAAGAACATGGTATATCTCTCCATCTATTTGTATCATCTTTAATTTCTTTCAACAGTGTCTTATAATTTTCTGCATACAGGTCTTTTGTCTCCTTAGGTAGGTTTATTCCTAGGTATTTTATTCTTTTTGTTGCAATGGTAAATGGGAGTGTTTTCTTGATTTCACTTTCAGATTTTTCATCCTTAGTGTATAGGAATGCCAGAGATTTCTGTGGATTAATTTTGTATCCTGCCACTTTACCAAATTCATTGATTAGCTCTAGTAGTTTTCTGGTAGCATCTTTAGGATTCTCTATGTATAGTATCATGTCATCTGCAAACAGTGACAGCTTTACTTCTTCTTTTCCGATTTGGATTCCTTTTATTTCCTTTTCTTCTCTGATTGCTGTGGCTAAAACTTCCAAAACTATGTTGAATAAGAGTGGTGAGAGTGGGCAACCTTGTCTTGTTCCTGATCTTAGTGGAAATGCTTTCAGTTTTACACCATTGAGGACGATATTGGCTGTGGGTTTGTCATATATAGCCTTTATTATGTTGAGGAAAGTTCCCTCTATGCCTACTTTCTGCAGGGTTTTTATCATAAATTGGTGTTGAATTTTGTCAAAAGCTTTCTCTGCATCTATTGAGATGATCATATGGTTTTTCTCCTTCAATTTGTTAATATGGTGTATCACGTTGATTGATTTGCGTATATTGAAGAATCCTTGCATTCCTGGAATAAACCCCACTTGATCATGGTGTATGATCCGTTTAATGTGCTGTTGGATTCTGTTTGCTAGTATTTTGTTGAGGATCTTTGCATCTATGTTCATCAGTGATATTGGCCTGTAGTTTTCTTTCTTTGTGGCATCCTTGTCTGGTTTTGGTATCAGGGTGATGGTGGCCTCGTAGAATGAGTTGGGGAGTGTTCCTCCCTCTGCTATATTTTGGAAGAGTCTGAGAAGGATAGGTGATAGCTCTTCTCTAAATGTTTGATAGAATTTGCCTGTGAAGCCATCTGGTCCTGGGCTTTTGCTTGTTGGAAGATTTTTAATCACAGTTTCAATTTCAGTGCTTGTGATTGGTCTGTTCATATTTTCTATTTCTTCCTGATTCAGTCTTGGCAGGTTGTGTCTTTCTAAGAATTTGTCCATTTCTTCCAGGTTGTCCATTTTATTGGCATAGAGTTGCTTGTAGTAATCTCTCATGATCTTTTGTATTTCTGCAGTGTCAGTTGTTACTTCTCCTTTTTCATTTCTAATTCTATTGATTTGAGTCTTCTCCCTTTTTTTCTTGATAAGCCTGGCTAATGGTTTATCAATTTTGTTTATCCTTTCAAAGAACCAGCTTTTAGTTTTATTGATCTTTGCTATCGTTTCCTTCATTTCTTTTTCATTTATTTCTGATCTGATTTTTATGATTTCTTTCCTCCTGCTAACTTTGGGGTTTTTTTGTTCTTCTTTCTCTAATTGCTTTAGGTGGAAGGTTAGGTTGTTTATTCGAGATGTTTCCTGTTTCTTAAGGTAAGATTGTATTGCTATAAACTTCCCTCTTAGAACTGCTTTTGCTGTATCCCATAGATTTTGAGTCGTCGTGTCTCCATTGTCATTTGTTTCTAGGTATTTTTTGATTTCCTCTTTGATTTCTTCAGTGATCACTTCGTTATTAAGTAGTGTATTGTTTAGCCTCCATGTGTTTGTATTTTTTACAGATCTTCTCCTGTAATTGATATCGAGTCTCATAGCATTGTGGTCGGAAAAGATACTTGATACAATTTCAATTTTCTTAAATTTACCAAGGCTTGATTTGTGACCCAAGATATGATCTATCCTGGAGAATGTTCCATGAGCACTTGAGAAAAATGTGTATTCTGTTGTTTTTGGATGGAATGTCCTATAAATATCAATTAACTCCATCTCGTTTAATGTATCATTTAAAGCTTGTGTTTCCTTATTTATTTTCATTTTGGATGATCTGTCCATTGGTGAAAGTGGGGTGTTAAAGTCCCCTACTATGAATGTGTTACTGTCGATTTCCCCTTTTATGGTTGTCAGTATTTGCCTTATGTATTGAGGTGCACCTATGTTGGGTGCATAAATATTTACAATTGTTATATCTTCCTCTTGGATCGATCCCTTGATCATTATGTAGTGTCCTTCTTTGTCTCTTCTAATAGTCTTTGTTTTAAAGTCTATTTTGTCTGATATGAGAATTGCTACTCCAGCTTTCTTTTGGTTTCCATTTGCATGGAATACCTTTTTCCATCCCCTTACTTTCAGTCTGTATGTGTCTCTAGGTCTGAAGTGGGTCTCTTGTAGACAGCAAATATATGGGTCTTGTTTTTGTATCCATTCAGCCAATCTGTGTCTTTTGGTGGGAGCATTTAGTCCATTTACATTTAAGGTAATTATCGATATGTGTGTTCCCATTCCCATTTTCTTAATTGTTTTGGGTTCGTTATTGTAGGTCTTTTCCTTCTTTTGTGTTTCTTGCCTAGAGAAGTTCCTTTAGCAGTTGTTGTAGAGCTGGTTTGGTGGTGCTGAACTCTCTCAGCTTTTGCTTGTCTGTAAAGGTTTTAATTTCTCCATCAAATCTGAATGAGATCCTTGCTGGGTAGAGTAATCTTGGTTGCAGGTTTTTCTCCTTCAACACTTTCAGTATGTCCTGCCACTCCCTTCTGGCTTGCAGAGTTTCTGCTGAAAGATCAGCTGTTAACCTTATGGGGATTCCCTTGTGTGTTATTTGTTGTTTTTCCCTTGCTGCTTTTAATATGTTTTCTTTGTATTTAATTTTTGACAGTTTGATTAATATGTGTCTTGGCGTATTTCTCCTTGGATTTATCCTGTATGGGACTCTCTGTGCTTCCTGGACTTGATTAACTATTTCCTTTCCCATATTAGGGAAGTTTTCAACTATAATCTCTTCAAATATTTTCTCAGTCCCTTTCTTTTTCTCTTCTTCTTCTGGAACCCCTATAATTCGAATGTCGGTGCGTTTAATATTGTCCCAGAGGTCTCTGAGACTGTCCTCAGTTCTTTTCATTCTTTTTTCTTTATTCTGCTCTGCAGTAGTTATTTCCACTATTTTATCTTCCAGGTCACTTATCCGTTCTTCTGCCTCAGTTATTCTGCTATTGATCCCATCTAGAGTACTTTTAATTTCATTTATTGTGTTGTTCATCATTGCTTGTTTCATCTTTAGTTCTTCTAGGTCCTTGTTAACTGATTCTTGCATTTTGTCCATTCTATTGTCCATTCTATCTCCAAGATTTCGGATCAACCTTACTATCATTATTCTGAATTCTTTTTCAGGTAGACTGCCTATTTCCTCTTCATTTGTTAGGTCTGGTGGGTTTTTATCTTGCTCCTTCATCTGCTGTGTGTTTTTCTGTCTTTTCATTTTGCTTATCTTACTGTGTTTGGGGTCTCCTTTTTTGCAGGCTGAAGGTTCGTAGTTCCTGTTGTTTTTTGTGTCTGTCCCCAGTGGCTAAGGTTGGTTCAGTGGGTTGTGTAGGCTTCCTGGTGGAGGGTACTAGTGCCTGTGTTCTGGTGGATGAGGCTGGATCTTGTCTTTCTGGTGGGCAGGTCCACGTCTGGTGGTGTGTTTTGGGGTATCTGTAGACTTATTATGATTTTGGGCAGCCTCTCTGCTAATGGGTGGGGTTGTGTTCCTGTCTTGCTAGTTGTTTGGCATAGGATGTCCAGCACTGTAGCTTGCTGGTCGTTGAGTGAAGCTGGGTGCTGGCTTGAGATGGAGATCTCTCGGAGATTTTTGCTGTTTGATATTATGTGCAGCTGGGAGGTCTCTTGTGGACCAGTGTCCTGAAGTTGGCTCTCCCACCTCAGAGGCACAGCACTGACTCCTGGCTGCAGCACCAAGAGCCTTTCATCCACAGGGCTCCTTAATTTGAGATGATTCGTTGTCTATTCAGGTATTCCACAGATGCAGGGTATATCAAGTTGATTGTGGAGTTTTAATCCGCTGCTTCTGTGGCTGCTGGAAGAGATTTCCCTTTCTCTTCTTTGTTCTCACAGCTCCCAGGGGCTCCGCTTTGGATTTGGCCCCGCCTGTGCGCGTAGGTCGCCGGAGGGCGTCTGTTCTTTGCTCAGACAGGACGGGGTTAAAGGAGCCGCTGATTCGGAGGCTCTGGCTCACTCAGGCCGGGGGGTAGGGAGGGTCACGGAGTGTGGGGCGGGCCTGCGGCGGCAGAGGCCGCAGTGACGTTGCAGCCTGAGGCGCGCCGCGCGTTCTCCCGGGGGAGTTGTCCCTGGATCCCGGGACCCTGGCAGTGGCTGGCTGCACAGGCTCCCCGGAAGGGCGTGTGCATAGTGACCTGTGTTCGCACACAGGCCTCCTGGTGGCGGCAGCAGCGGCCTTAGCGTCTCATGTCTGTCTCTGGGCTCCGCACTTTTAGTCGCGGCTCGCGCCCGTCCCTGGAGCTCTCTCAAGCAGCGTTCTTAATCCCCTCTCTTCGTGCACCAGGAAACAAAGAGGGACGTAAAAGTCTCTTGCCTCTTCGGCAGGTCCAGACTTTTCCCCGGACTCTCTCCCGGCTAGCCGCGGTGCATTAACGCCCTGCAGGCTGTGTTCACGTCGCCAAGCTTCAGTCCTCTCCCGGCGCTCCGACAAAAGCCAGAGCCTCAGCTCCCAGTCCCGCCCGCCCCGGCGGGCGAGCAGACAAGCCCCTCGGCTGGTGAGTGCCGGTCGGCCCGATCCTCTGTGTGGGAATCTCCCCGCTTTGCCCTCCGCAGCCCTGTTGCTGTGCTCTCCTCCGCGGCTCCCAAGCTCCCCCACTCCGCCTCCCGAAGTCTCCACCCGCGAAGGTGCTTCCTAGTGTGTGGACACTTTTCCTCCTTCACAGCTCTCTCCCGCTGGTGCAGGACCCGTCCCTATCCTTTTGTCTCTGTTTAGTTTTTTCTTTTGCCCTAACCAGGTACGTGGGGGGTTCCTTGCCTTTTGGGAGGTCTGAGGTCTTCTGCCAGCGTTCAGTAGGTGCTCTGTAGGAGTTGTTCCACGCGTAGATGTATTTCTGGTGTATCTGTGGGGAGGAAGGTGATCTCCGCGTCTTACTCTTCCGCCATCTTCCTGGAAGTCCCTCCTATATAGTTTTAAAAAATGTGTGTGTGTGTGTGTGTGTATGTGGTGTGTACATTTTCCTGAGTTTTACTAAAATTTCAGGAAATTGGTTGAGGGTTTTGAGCTAATGTGTGTATAATTTTTCCTATTTAATGTAATGGGAATAAGTTTCCTTTTGGCATTTTCATAAAGAATATCTGTTTTTTAGGACCCAATTACTGATATTAAGTGGGATATGCCAGGACTGGGAGGGGACCCTGCTGCCCTGAAGCCAATTCCTATCTCCATGGGCTCTCTGGTCCCCAGTTCCAGTTTCACCCTTTCTCTCCCCCAGGGCCCTGGAGTTGCCTACTTGCTGACCCTTGCAGGGACTCTCTAGACCCTGACCTCATCTGGCACAACCACTGGACCCCTTGCTCCTGCAGCTGAGCTGGGCCTTCCCTCTTTTAGGATCTCCCCCTTCTGGCCCCCAGAACCCCCAATCTTGGGAGAGTAGCTAATTTCCAGATTCCCAGATGGAGCCCGCAACTGCCTGACCAGTTCTTAATCCTTCCTTCTAATGGATGATCCCCAGAATGGGGGGCTGGGAACAAATTAGCAAGAAATGCAAAACTGCAATAAAAGTTTTTTAAAAATCTAAGCTAAAAAGCAGGTTATAAACAGTTTTATACTATACTAGTCAGGAAGCTTTTGGCTGTATGTAACTCAAAATGGTGGAAACATTAATGAAATCTTATTATCTCACTCAAGAAGTTGACAAGTAGAGTATTTCCCGAGTTGGCTGATTCAGTAGCATGATGACATCATCAAGAACTCAAGTCCCTTCCATAGTCCTGCTCTGCCATCTCCAGGTCATTGGCTCATCCTCTTAGTCTCATTCCCCTCATGGCCCCAAGATGACAGCCATTGCTCCAGGAAAGGCACTCTGCTGTCAATGTGTAGAGGCAGAAAAGACCTTATGCATGTCCTTCTCTGAGACTGAGGAAATCTCTCCCAGAACCTCCATCAAATTTCCCCTCATTGCTCATGGCAAGAACTGGGCCATGTGCCCCATTCTTAAGCCAGTCAGTGGCAAGGGGAATGGGAGCATCACCAAGAGTTGAACCCCGTAGATCTCAGCCCCCGCTGCATGTTAGCAATACCTGCAAAGTCTTGATGCCTGAGCTCACAACAGACCAGTTGTGAGCAGTATCTCTGGGGGTGGGACCTGGGGCTTAGTATATGTTTTTGATTCCCTAGGTATTTTTAAAAATATTTAATTTATTTGTTTGTTCATTCATTCATTCATTTGGTCACACCAGGTCCCAGTTGTGGCAGGCAGGCTCCCTAGTTGCAGCACACCGGCTCCTTAGTTGTGGCATGCGAACTCTTAGCTGCAACATGTATGTGGGATCTAGTTCCCTCACCAGGGATCGAACTCGGGGCCCCTGCATTGGGAACATGGAATCTTAACCACTGCACCACCAGGGAGTCCCCCCTAAGTATTTTTGATGGGCAGCAGGGGTCAGAACCACTATTTTACACTAATCATAGTTCATCTTCTGGGGCTAGGGAAGGGGCTATTTTCCCTGAAGTATCTGGTCACTAGACACCTGAAGAATATTAAGGTTCTTAGCAGACAAAATGATGGAAAGTGTTTGTTGTGTAGGCAAATGATAGTGTTTGACATATATGGTGTGCTCTTGTTTTAGGTTAAAAATTATGTAAATATATAATACAACATATATGCCAAGAAAAAATTGTGGAAGACCATGAATCAAACTTTTAATAGTTACTATCGTGGTGTGGTGAGGGGGAGAATTAGTTATAGCTGATTTCCACTTATTAATTGAAATTTTACCATGAACATTAATCACATAATCAGAAAAACAATGAAGATACATGCATTTTGAGAAAAAAGATTTTTTTTTTTAAAGAATAAAAGCAGTTGTAAGGGATGAAATGCTGCTTTATCCCTGTGAGGTAAACTCTCTGGGGCAAGCCCAGTTCCTTGTCCAGGAACTCACTGCTATGAGCTTAGAATTTATTACTCACCCAGCAAGAGTTTCCTCTCTTTCCCACCTGACCAGGAGAAAGGTAAACTCTCATCTGGACCGTCCCATTTTCCTCACCAGTGATTGGGTTAAGCCAGGACATGTGATGCAATTGTGGCCAATAAGATGTCAAGAGGCATCTGCTGGGGGTGTGGTGTGTGTTTCTGGGAAATGTTTCTTTACTTTTCAAAGAGACTCAGGAGAAGAGGGTCTCCTCTTCCCCCAGACATATTCTTGACTGTGTGTGATGCCTGGATATTGCAGCCGTTACTTTATGATTATATGGGGAAAATGTCCACATGCTGAGGATGACAGTGAAAATCCTTGGTAACATGTTTTTAAACCTAAAGTATAATTTCCATACAATAAAGTATGAAAATCTTAAGTGTACAGCATGGCTAAATTTTATGTATGTACACACTCATGTAAGCACTACCAGATCAAGATACAGAACATTTCCAGCGCTCCAGAGGGCTCTCTCCTGCCCCTTCCCAGTCAATAGCCAATACCCACTCTTCTGATTCCTATCTCCATAAATTACTTAACTGCCCTTGAACTTCACATGAATGGATTCATACAGTACATACTGTTCTGTGTTGGGCTTCTTTGTTCAACATGTTTTCTTTGAGATTCATTCATGTTTTTATGTATATCAAAAGTTTATCAAACCAATGTATAGTGTTCCATTGGTACCACAGTTTATCCATTTCCTGTTGATAGACATTTGAGTTATTTCCAGTTTTTGGATGTTATAAAAAGAAAAGATACTATGAACATTCTATGTATCTATCTTTGGGTGGATATATGTCCTCATTTCTCTTGTGCATATACCTAGTAGTGAAATCACTGACATAGGGTGAATAGCTATTTATTTAGCTTTAGTTAGATACTGCCAAACAGTTTACCAAAGTGGTTTAACCAATTTACACTCCCACCAGAAGTGTGATATATATATATTTTAGAAGTGTGATATTTTTGATTGTTCTATATTCTCACCAACACTTGGTATTGTCAGCCTTTAATTCTGGTTGTTTAGTAGTGGTATCGGATTGTAGTTTTAGTTTGCATTTCTCTGATGACCTTTTCAAGTGCTTTTTGGTCATTTCCTCTTCTAAGAGGTGCCTGTTTAAGTCTTTTTCCCTTTCTTAAAAGTGGGTTGTTTTGTCCTCTGTTACTGATTTGTAGGAGTTTGTTTACGTTTTGGATATGTCCTTGGTCAGATATACGAAATGCAAGTGTCTCCTCTCAGTCTGTAGATTATTTCTTCACTTGCTTAGTAATGTGTTCTGATGAGCATATTATATTTAATGAAGTTCAAGTTATCAGTGTGTTCAGCATGGTGTTTTTTGTGCTCTGT
The DNA here is from genome assembly GCF_039906515.1 of Pseudorca crassidens. Lineage (NCBI taxonomy): Eukaryota > Metazoa > Chordata > Mammalia > Artiodactyla > Delphinidae > Pseudorca > Pseudorca crassidens. The sequence continues at coordinate 60,801,153 of NC_090310.1, forward strand.
TTCGGAGATATTTGCTTACCCTCAAGATCATGGGGATATTTTCCTGTCTTTTCCTTTACAAGCCTGATTCTTTTTTTTTTTTTTTTTTTTTGCGGTACGCGGGCCTCTCACTGTTGTGGCCTCTCCCGTTGCGGAGCACAGGCTCCAGACGCACAGGCTCAGCGGCCATGGCTCACGGCCCCAGCCACTCCGCGGCATGTGGGATCCTCCCGGACCGGGGCACGAACCCGTGTCTCCTGCATCGGCAGGCAGACTCTCAACCACTGCGCCACCAGGGAAGCCCAAGCCTGATTCTTTTTAACATTTACATTTAGGTCTGTCATCCATACCACATTAATTAAGTTTTTAAAATAAATTCATTTATTTATTTATTTTATTTATCTTTGACTTCATTGGGTCTTCGTTGTTGCGCGCGGGCTTTCCCTAATTGCGGCAAGCGGGGGCTACTCTTCATTTCAGTGTGTGGGCTTCTCATGGCAGTGGCCTCTCATTGCGGAGCAGGGGCTCCAGGCGCACAGGCCTCAGTAGTTGTGCCATGCAGGCTCAGTAGTTGTGGCTCGCAGGCTCTAGAGCGCAGCCTCAGTAGCTGTGGCTCCTGGGCTTAGTTGCTCCACGGCATGTGGGATCTTCCCAGACCAGGGCTCGAACCCGCATCTCCTGCACTGGCAGGTGGGTTCCCAACCACTGCACCACCAGGGAAGCCCCAACACATTAATTTTTATGTATAGTGTTGGGTAAATATTTTTTCCCATACAGATTATTTTCTGTATGGATATCCAGTTTTTCCAGCACCACTGAATTGCAGTGGCACCCTTGTTGTAAATCAAGTGAACATACATGTTTCAGTTCATTTCTGGATTCCCAATTCTGTTCCATTGGTCTATTTGTCTATCCTTGTATCAATACCACCCTGGCTTAGTTACTATAGCTTGATGTTAAGCATTGATATCTGGTGGTGTATGTTCTTTGTCAAGATTGTCTAGGCTGCTCTAGGTCCATTGTATTTCCATATAAATTTTAGAATTGATTTGAAAATTTCAGTACCTAAACTTAGGAATTTGATTGTGATTGTACTAAATCTATAAGTCAATGTAAGGAGGACTGACTTAGCAACACCGTCTTCCAATCCATTTACTTAGCTCTTCTTGATGGCTTGGCTGAACGTCTGATTTTATTTAATCAACTGTGGAGCTACCTTACATTTGTCTTCTTATTATAAACAAGATTATATAAATGTGTTACATATTTTCCTTACTGCTTAAGGCATTTTTTTCTGGTTACTTGCAGCTAAAAACATCTCAACTGATATAACAAACTTGCCCTGTAGGGTGATGGATTAAGCAGAAGGCTTGAATCTATGCTACTCCCTGTGTGGCCACGGTAAGTCACCCAACTTCTCTGGGCCTATTTCCTTATCCATGGAAACCCCATAGGGTTGGAAAGTTCTTCTCTTTTTCATAAACCAGTGAACACTGACTCATCTTTTTTGTCTCAATTGAAGTATCATTTTCTTTGGGATGTCTCCTCTGATTCTTCCACTAAAACCTAGATATTCTTTTTCTATTCATGCCTTTGAAAGCAATCAGTACACTGTAATGTCATTGTTTGCATGCTTGTCTCCATCAGTGCCTTATTAATCAGGGAACAGAGGGTGCACTTAAAGGGCTTAATTGAAGAGAGTTTAATGAAGAGACAATTACAGAGGAATAGACAGGATTAAGGGATGATGAGGTACCCCAGGGACTAGCCATGGAGGCAAGCCATTACCATTCTTGGGTCTGAAGGATAGAGATGAAGGAAGTGTTACTGGAACACAGTGAGACCAGTAGCTGTGGAGGAGAGGCTGTCCAACATATACTATGGGCTATAGGGGAACATAGCCATAGGGAGAACCATGGGCAGGTAGGGAGGGGAGAATAAACACCCTATCCTTTTTCTTACCCTCTGATTTCCTTCAGCTCCCATTGGATCAACCCAACCAGAAGACAGAAGGCAAAGGATTCCAGGTGATACAGTCTGTAGAGGTCAGCCTCCTGGGGAACAAGGTAGGTCAGCAAGAGGCAGCAAATGGACATAGGAGAAGAAATAGGTAGTGGTCAGTATGCTCACCTTCAGTGCAAGCTTCTTGAGAATGGACACTAAGTCTTTGACAAACAATGTTGCCATAGTTTTTTTACACACCCGTTACAAAAATTTAAATGTTATAGAAAATAAAAGACCCTCTATTATCCCCAGAAATAATGATAGCTATTTGTTATACATCACTTCAGGTTTTACATACATGTACACCGAATATGTGGGTCTGTGGAAGACTGTATTTCCAAAAATGACCACAGCAATATTTCTGGTCTTCTATGGTCTTTCTGATATTGGCACTCCCCATCACTAGGTAAATCTACATCCTCTCCCTTTGAACGTGGGGAGGGCCTTGTGACTGCCTTGACAGATGGGATGTGGCAGAAGTGATGCTGCATGGCTTCCAAGGCCAGGTCATAAAAGGCAAAATGGATTCTCCTGGAAATCTCTTTCTTTTGGGGTGCTTACCATGGGAACCCAGCACCACATTGTGAGGAACCCCAGGGCACATGAAGAACCACATGCAAGTGTTCTGACTGGTTGCCAGCTGAGGTCCCAGCTGACAGTCAGCATTAATTGCTGGATGGGGGAAAGAATGAGCCTCCGGATGATCCCAGCGCCCGGCCTTCGAGCCACCTCAGCTGATGCTGCGTGGAGCCGAGGCACGCATCCCCCCAAGCCCTGCCCACATGGAGGGTTCATGAGCACAATAAATGTTGTGTTTGTTTTTTGAGCCACTGAGATTTTGAGTGCTTTGTTACATAGTCATAATAACTAAAACAGAGGCGGTATTAAAGGGCTATGATCTCAGGCTGTGGAACCAGACTTCTTGGTTTCAATGTGATCTCTGTCACTTATTCCCTGTGTAATATTTGGCAAGTTGCTCAAATTCAAATCCTCAATTTCTTCATCTGTAAAATGGGAATAAGATTAAAAATCTCACAGAGTAGGATTGGTCTATAAAACAATCAGCTGGGTTCTCAGCACATATTAAATTATTATAATTATTGATCACTGATTCCCTCAAAGACCACCAGAAAAAACCTGATGATCAAACAAAACGAAATATATTAAATTTACTGCAGAAAGGGAGAATAACACCTTGAAAAAGTCTTAGTAGTACCTCCAAGTGAAGACATTAAGGAAGGATACTTACAGGGTTTTAAAGGTTGCACTGGATGGTTTTAAGATGGGTCACATAAGGCAGGTAGCTGGTTGGAATTGGGCAGAATTTATAAGAACTTTGGATTAGTGAATGCAGAGGGGCAAGGGCATTGAAATGAGTCTAGATGAGCAAGTTTTCTGTTTTGATAAGTAAGGTGTTTAGTTTTTATCTGTCTTATCTTCAAAGAGTGGGTACTTCCTGGAGCAAACCCCTAAACTATTACTTGGTCCCAGTATTATTTAACACAGGAACAGAAAAGTGTGTTGTTTTCAGTTCTCATTAATATAAATTTCTTTTCATGGAAAAGGGCTCATAGCCTACCCCACCTATTATATTGAAACTTTCCTTTTCATTGAACAACATACCTTGGATAGCTTTCCTTATGAGAACATATCAATTAATTTAATTCTTTTTAACATCTGCTTGATATTCACTGGTATAGCTGCAACATGACTTGTCTGCCCTTTCACATATCAGCAGACACCTGGTGTGTATATGTAGTGAGGTGGGGGGCCCAGACCCTCAGAACAGTGTCTGGCACAGAGTAAGCACTCAGAGACGGTTTGCTATTGAAAGGAGCGTGTACCTGAAGTCTGTAAAATGCCATATACATGTAAGGTAAGGATGGATGGTTGGGCTTCCTCATTACTGCATCTTGTCCCATCCCACTTTTGTCATCTATGTTAGGAATCACCTCAGGATGCACGCGGCATGAAAGAGGTCCAGAAGCCCTTATGTGCTCACGGTGAGGAAAAGAGGAGATTGCTGAGATGCAGGAAAAACAGTGAGTGTGAGGGGCGGTAGGGTGGCCAGCCAAGGCGGGGCTGGATGGAGGATGCAGCTGAGATTCAGAGGTGCTCAGGTGCCCAGGAGATAGGTGGTGGCATTGAGTCAATGCCAGTGAGAACGGATCACGAGTTTCAGTGGCTGTGGACTTTAGCAACTTGTGCCATCAGGCCCCACTGAGCAGGCAGGGCAAGGGGTACCTCATGAAACCAGCAAGGACTCAAAAAAAACCAGGAGGGCCGCCTTTCCCTATTGCCACGAGGACATTTCCCCTACATCCAGATATCGTCTTCAGGAGAAGGAAGCCGAAAAGGAAACATTTGAAGAAGAAATGGCAGACCCAGAGGGGTTTTAAATTGAAAATCAGACACAACATTTATGAAAATGAAGCTGATACAAAATGAAAATACAGGTTTTCCACTAGGGGTGGTAGCACACCGATAGGAGACCTTCAGAAATAGGTGGGGCATTCCCCCCGCTTTTTTATCATGAAAACTTTCAAACGGCAATGTAAAAAAAAAAATTGAACAAATACACATACCTCATCACTTAGATCTTTCAATTGTCATGGGGAATTTTTTGGCCATAATTGTTTTATCTATTTTTTCTGAAGTAGTTTAAAGTAAATTACAAACAGTCTGATATTTCACCGCAAATGCATCTCTGAAAAATAAGAACGTTTTTCTACATAATGCGGGGGTGTTCTTTGTTGGCAGTGGGAAGTGCTCCTGGCAGGTACACAGGCGAGGGGCAATGCAGGGCTCACTTCAGCTCAGGGAAGAATCGTCTGGCCCAAACGCTGACAGCATCATCTTGTGGAAAGCCTGCTCCATAGAAAGACACAATTGTGTGGGACTGTGTGTGGGGTGTGTGTCAGAGTGTGCTATCCTATATTTATTCATTTAATATATATGTCTTTATTATAAAAGTCACACATAAACTGATAAGATGTGGGGACATACATGTAAAAACATTATAAAGAAGCAGCAGGAAAAAAATCACCTATAATCCACCCTCCAGGATCAACCACTGTGAACACTTTGCCTTATTTCCTTCTAGTCTCTATCTTTTTACATAGTTGAGATTATACCATGTGTGTACATATTCAGTTTCTATTTTAGAAAGCCATACTTCGAATTGGTTATTTAAAGTCTTCTGACCCCTGTCCACTTACCACACCCTAGTAGGGTGAGGACCTGGAGAGTCAGAGATCTGTTTCTGAAATGAACAATATGCCACGTTTTAAAAAATGAGCCTAATTGGTGGCTTGTTAATTTACTCCACCCTACCTACTCTTGACCTCAGTTAATCAACAGGATGGTTTTATAATGTGGAGCTTATCATGCCCATTTTCCAGATGAGACACCCAAGGCTGAGGGAGTGCAGGAAGCCACGCAGAGGTTCCACAGACTATGGGCTTCTCCACTCTTATTTATAGCCCCCAATACAATGATCAGCTCCCTGACCAGCTCCAGGGAAGGCACGGCAGGAATACTGGGGATGCAGAGCAGGCACTTCACAGGGGATCTTGGGAGATGGGAGACTCACAGACTCTCTTCTGTGGAATCCTAAACAACAAGTAGGATTTATCCAGTTGCGTGGGGGTGCTTGTGTCTCTCTTTCCCACTTTGATCATCTGCCTCTCGGTTGGGGCATGGTTTAGGAAAGAAGAGTTTATGTCTATGTCTGTGTATGTGTACCTGGGGCCAGTGCTTGGAGTGAAAACACAAACTATCTGTAGTCGATTAAAGATGGCTGCAAATTCTTTGACATTCTTTCCCTTCAAGAGGAGGGATCTATGTGCCTCCCCTTGACCCTGGGCAGGTTCAGTAACTGCTTGACGAACAGAACACAGAAGTGAAATTGTGCCTGTTTGTGGGCCAAGACCTTAAGAGACTGGAAGCTCCATATTCTATCTTTTGCACTTGCTCTTAGAATGCAGCTGCCATGCTGTGAGGAAGCCCAAGCAGCCCTGTGGAGAGGTCCATGTAGAGATAATGTAGGCCACTGGTCTACAGCCCCAGATGAACTCCTAGCCATCAGTTAGCACCAACCTGCTACCCATGGGAGTGGGCCATCTTGGAAGTGAATCCTCCAGCTCTACTCTAACTGCCCCAGCTCGTGCTTCATGGAGCAGAGATAAGCCAACTCTGCTAATCCCTGCCCAAATCACAGATTTGTGAGCAAAGTAATTGACTATTGTTATTTTAAGTCACTACATTTTGGAGTGGTTTATTACGCAGGATTAGATAACAAGAATACCACTGTTTTCTGAGCTGATCTAATAAGCTGAATTATATGTGGAAACTTTCACACATGCTGTGCCGTTTAGTCCTCATATTTCCCTCTAAGGTAAGAAAAACAATAGCTAACATTTACTGAGTGCTTGCTATATGCCTACTGCAGTTCAAAATCCTTTTCCAATTCACTTAATTTAATTGTTCCAGTAACCCTGTTTCATAGGTACTCTTATCCTCCTTTTACAGATATGGAAAACAGGCACAGAAATTGGAGAACTTGCCCCAAACCATGCAGGAGGAGGCAGAACCAAAGACTCAGTTGTCTGATTTGAAAGGCAGCAATCCTAACCACTATAATTTTCTGCCTCTCAGACAGAGGGTTGATGAGAACACTGAGTCTCAGAGAGGTGAAGTGACTTCCCCAAGGTTGCACAGCTAATGGGTGACTTTAGACCACTTAGCTGCCATGGCCCTGACAGCACTGCCTGCCTTTCGGGCTTATTTCTGTGTGAGCCGTGGCTGGCTCTCAATCTGCAGTGGTACTGCCTAGCTTGATCTGCTTCCTTACTCTGCAGCTGTGGTACCCAGTGACCTTTGGCTGTTCCCACACATTCAATTCCATCCTCAAAGCACAGGATTTTTCAAATCAAGAAAGTTCTTTAGAAGAATGTGCCTCAGGCTCAGAAGGACTTTCCAACAGAAATTTCCGACATTCCAAGGATAGTTTGTGCTTTGAGCACTGCCTGGCTGCAGACCTCTCGCCCTTCCGGCTGGTCTCTGCCCTCTCCTACACCTTCCTCTGTCTGCTTTGCAAATGAGGGGTAGGAGTGAGCCAGGCGGGATGTCAGGGATAAGAGAAAGTGAACATGAGCTCTACTGTCACACAGACCTGTGACCCAGGGCAACTGTTAAACCTCTCTGAACCCCTACTTACCTACCTGTAAAATGGGATTTTGAATAACCTCTTCCTCGTAGGGTTGTTGTGAGGATTAAATGAGGCAGTATATGTGTTTCCCAGAGCTCCTTTCAGTGTAGGCCTTGTTGCCTGTAGCTGCACAATTGACTGTAGCTCCCACACTTAAGAGAGAATATCTAGAGGCTGCTGCAGGACCCCGTGTAGCCGTCCCTGGAGCCCACGTGTCTGTCCACCAGTGCAGGGGAGCACAATGTGCCTTCTGCTTCTCTTCTGCTTCCCAGATCTGATGTGAGTGCCTTTCATTGGCAGATCCCGGTGCAAACCTGTTGGCAAGGGATTCCTGGGAATGTCCCCTCCATGCTTCTAGTCCCTGCAATGGGGGAGAGTGTAGACGGGGAGGAATGGTGCTGAGTTGCCAACAAGAAATCTAGCATATTTTCATTTCTAAAGAACCAATGGGCAAGGGCAATGCTTAACCCAGATGGGGACCAACAGTCCTCATCAGATGAAGGTGCAAGAGGCATTGCTGATGTGTGGAAGAGAGTGAGAAGCAGAGAAAGCCGCAAAGGTTGGTCTCTGGGTCTCAGGCTCTTTGGAACTGCGTTTGAACATGTGACCTGGCTCAGCCAATAAGATGTGTCCTATGCTTCAAATCAGGGGCTGGGAAAACAGAGATGAGGGAGGGGTGGAGAACTTGTGGCAGAGGCAGCAATGACTACAGTACCGCATTTCCGGGGAGCAGTGGTACATTCCAAGCCTGCAGTGTGTCCAGTGAGCAGTTCTGGTGGGGCGGTGGTGTGCAGGACCGGGACCCGGAACCACACGGAAGCAGTGTTCTCATTAGACTAGCTCTGTGGCACAGTTCAGGCTGTGTTTTTGGTTGCAGAGTTTCCAAGCCTAGTTCTCTAGGCTTTCCCTTCCCAGTGATTCACTGGGTTAACTAATATCTTTTCAGTGAGCTCATTTTCTGCTTAAATTAGTCAAGGTTGGTTCTGTTGCTTGCCACCAAGTAACTGACTATAGTGAACTCAGAAGGCCATTGTGAAGATTAAATGTAAAGAACTTAGCACAGGTCCTGGTACATCACAAGCACCCAATATTAGTCAGGTTCTGCTGCAGATAACCAGACCAGGTTAAACTGAAAGAGACTTGATACAGGGGATTAGGTGCTTGCAGGATTGTTGGATGTGCTGGACAAGCAGGTTCTAGATAGAACTTCCAGGAATGTCCCCCAGAATATATCAACAACATTGGTGCACCAAGGGAGCTTCTAAATCCTCTATGGTTGGGAGGATGGAGCTTCAGGAGGTCCCTGTCCCAATTGCTGGCTCCAGGACCACGTTCCCTCAGCTGAGAGGCACAGATCAGGAAACTGTGCTACTACTGTTGGTTCCAGGACCACGCTGCCTCTGCCTTGATTGATGGCAAGAGAACGCATGTCCATAACCTTCCTCTCAGTAATACAGTGCAAGGCACCCATCACTCTGGACCTCTGCTATCACTGCTGCAGGAAAAAACAAATGCTCCCAGCATATGCTTACCAGTGCAGAGAGTGGAAATACATTCTCCACCTCACTTCTGGCTTCCAAACAGTGCATCCATTTTGGAATACAGGTGTCTCAAGGACCCGGTCTGTAGACTCGAGTTTGCCAACTTTTGATCTGCAGTAAAGCATGCACAAATGGAGCTGAGTGAGCCAACCCACGATGTCAGACACACACCCTAAATATAGGGATCACTTCTTGCTTAGTGCACTGCTTGTACTTCCCTACTCTCGCTTTTGGTGCCCTGCTTGCTGGTACCCTAAGCACATGCTCAGTCTGCCCCTGCTGGACTAAGAACCCAATGAGGAAAAGGTGAGCAGCCACAGCTTGGGTCTTCCAAGGCAGAGAGGCAGAAAGTGGGCAGAATGTCCATTTCTTCTGTGTTCGGTGAACTAGTTTGACAGAACAAAAAGCCTTGCCGTGTTTCTTGTCTCTTCAAGCCTTGAGGCCTAGACTCAAAATTAATTCCCCCAAGGAGGTGCTCAAGAGGTGATGCTTCATGATGCCTCTGGGACACGTGTGGGCCGAAGAGACCAAAGCCTGGGGCAGGTAGAAAGAAGACTTCTCCCATCCATCTGAGTTATCTTGGTGGGACACCAGTTAAGAAGGCAGAGCAGAAGTAGAAGACCTGCCAGTTCCTGGCAACAGCTTCTCCCACAGCAAATCTGGGTCATGTCTGAGGGAGGGTGCTGATTGAGGCATCTGGCACCCGAGCTCTGAAAAAAGCACAACTGGGCAGCGTGTCAGAATCAGCCCTTGGCAGCGCAGGGCAGGGTAGAGGTTAAGAGCAAGGGCCCTGGAGTCAGACAGACACGGTGCTTATGTGCTCAGGGAGTGGACAAAGTGACTTAAGCCCTCTGAGCCTTTGTTTCCTCTTCTGTATAAGGAGGTTAATACCTGTATCGTGGGTGTGGGTAGCACTGAGTGTAGTGTCTGACACTGAGTAAGTCCTCCACATGGTGAAGCAATTATTAAAATGAAAAAAGGGAAGGGAATGGACGCATACTGAGGGCCTGCTGTGTGTCAGGCACTTGCTCTATACCACCTCCTTTCATCTTCACAGCAGCTCAGGGCCTCCAAGTTACCAATAGAAACCCCTGGAGTGTGCAGTTCAGCAGCACAGAGGCAACCCTGTGAGGTGAAAATTCTCCTTCCCATTTTGTAGAGAAAGAAACGTCGGTATAGCAGACACTGTCAGGGCCTCACCCGTATCCTTTTGCCCTCACCACCTCAGCAACTTCCGACGGCTGACACCTGCATTTCTTTGCCCAAGAATTTCCTGTTACTGTCAGGCTGTCAGGCTGGGAGGACTGGGACGTTAACAATCCCCTTCCCAGCAGCTTTCAACCACTGACGACTGATGGGCGTTTGTGCAGAAATACCCTGTCTGCCATGACCCAGGGGGATAACCCTGAGGTGTCAGTGCTGCACTGTCTCTCAAAAATTCCCAATGGGATTAAGCTTCCTATCTAATAAGATATATTTATCCTTGTTACAAGTGAAGAAGTTCTCACCCTTTCCCCAAAGTGAGGAGAAGCGTGATCCCCATGGTCATGGTATCCATTGCTAGTTTGGTTTTTTTAAACTTTATATTGGAGTATAGTTGACTAAAAATGTTGTGTTAGTTTCAGGTGTACAGCAAAGTAATTCAGTTATACATGTATCAAGTCTTTTCCCATTTAGGTTATTACAGAATATTGAGCAGAGTTCCCTGTGTCCATTGCTAGTTATATTAATTGTTCTTCACAATCCCATGGAAAAGTCTGTTACCTAAAGACCGAATTGTAAAATTAAGGTTAAAATTTTACATAAGACAAAAATAAGAAGAATAAAGTAGCATATAAAAATAAGCACAGGGACTTCCCTGGTGGCACAGTGGTTAAGAATCCGCTTGCCGGGGCTTCCCTGGTGGCGCAGTGGTTGAGAGTCCGCCTGCCGATGCAGGAGACACGGGTTCGTGCCCTGGTCTGGGAAGATCCCACATGCTGTGGAGCGGCTGGGCCCGTGAGCCATGGCCGCTGAGCCTGCGCGTCCGGAGCCTGTGCTCTGCAACGGGAGAGGCCACAACAGTGAGAGGCCCGCGGACAGCAAAAAAAAAAAAAAAAGAATCCGCCTGCCAATGCAGGGGACACAGGTTCGACCCCTGGTCTGGGAAGATCCCACATGCCACGGAGCAGCTAAGCCCATGCACCACAACTACTGAGCCTGCGCTCTAGAGCCCGTGAGCCACAACTACTGAGCCTGCATGCCACAACTACTGAAGCCCGTGCGCCTAGAGCCCGTGCTTCGCAACAAGGGAAGCCACCACAATGAGAAGCCCACACACCACAACGAAGAATAGTCCCCACTGGCCGCAACTAGAGAAAACCTGCGCGCAGCAACGAAGACCCAACACAACCAAAAATAAATGAATGAATAAATGAATTAATTAAATAAATTTAAAAAATAAAAAAATAAGCACATATATATAACAAGCAAAGAGAATATATGCAGAGTTCCATATTACAGTCTTTGGCTGTAATTGGTCGTGAGCTCACAGTTGATGTCTATGGCTTCCTTCTTTGCTACATATTCTTCATTTTCCTTGCTCTCAGACAGGACCTGAGCTAATTAAAATTCTTCATTTGATGGAGTGACCCAAACCATCCTTCTCGAAGGGTCTGAGTCCCCGGTTATTCTACTTTTTGTTTGTTCATTTGCTATAGTTTTACCTTAACATTGATGACCCAGAAAATCCACTGCATTCTAGACATAGTTCTTCTTGTCCCCATTTTTTAGCTGCAATCCAATTTCCTCTTGGTTATCAAGATCAATCATTCTATCCTGTAAATAACCCACTTTCTGCTGTTTGCTTCAGTGGCATAAGGAGCTCAAAACTGCCAGGTTGGGCTTCCCTGGTGGCACAGTGGTTGAGAATCTGCCTGCCAATGCAGGGGACACGGGTTCGAGCCCTGGTCTGGGAAGATCCCACCTGCCGCGGAGCAACTAGGCCCGTCAGCCACAACTACTGAGCCTGCGCGTCTGGAGCCTGTGCTCCGCAACAAGAGAGGCCGCGATAGTGAGAGGCCCGCGCACCGCATTGAAGAGTGGCCCCCACTTGCCGCAACTAGAGAAAGCCCTCGCACAGAAATGAAGACCCAACACAGCCATAAATAAATTTAAAAAATTAAAAACAAAAAACAAAAAAAAGCTTGCCAGGTTAACAGTATCATTCAATGGAACTGTTCTTGTGTCCTCTGGTTGAAGTATTCCCACCCTGGAGACTAAGACCTCCAAACCACCAGAGTTCAAGGTTCCTGAGTTGGAAAGTATGTTGTTGGGTATCATAGGGAGAGGAGACACTTCTACTTCTATCTCTTTATTATTTATGGTTCTTCATAACCAGGATCAGTGGTCTCTGATTCAAAGCACATACAGTATCCTGTAAGACAGAACCCATTCCTTTCAGGATGTCGACTTACAACTGGTGCAGTAACTGAGTCTCCAGCAAGCTATTCCACCTTCCAATTAGTCCAGCCACTTCCAGGTGATAGGGTGTGTGGCAAGAGCAATTAATTCCATGGGCATGATTCCATTTCTGCACTTTCTTTGCTATGAAATGAGTTCCTTGATCAGAATTAATACTACAGGGAATGCCAAGATGGTAGCTAAAGCATTCAGTGAGTCCACAGATGATGATTCTGGCGGATGCATTATGGTCAGAGAAGGCAAATCGATATCCAGAACATGTACCTTTTCCCAGGAGGATGGATCTCAGCTCCTTCCAAGGTGGAAGAGATCCAATGTAGTCAACCTGCTACCAGGTGTTTGGCTAGTTTCCCCAAGGAATGGTGTCTATTGGGAACTCAGTTTGATCTCTTCTCTTGATAGATTAGGCACTCAGCAGTAGCTTTAGCCAAGTTGACCTTAAGGGGAAATTCATGTTGTTGATCCTATGCATAGCTTCCACTTCTGTCTCCATGACAACTTTGTTAATGGACTCATTAAGCATGCACTGGGGTGGCTTGGGAAAGGGGATGACTGACATTCACTGAATGCATCATTTGGTCTACCTGATTATTAAGAACCTCCTCTGCAGTGGATACCCTTTGTGGAGGCATTCATATGGGCACAAATATCCTCATGGTGTGCGCCCATTCTGAGGGGGTTCATTCATCTGCTTCTTCCCTAGACTGCTTTTTCACCAAACTTCCAATTATGTTTCTTCTAAGTTCATGACCGTATGGCCAAAATATATGGTCTGCCCATGGATTAATATAGATCCTTCTGGCCTTCTCTCACTCTAGACATAGTAGACAGCCAGATGTATTACTTGAAATTTTGCCCATTGGGAAGATTTTCCTTTATTATTGCCCCTCAGGATCACCCATGAGTAGGGCTGTTGTGCAGCGGTTGTCCACATTGAGGTGGTACCAGAATTTTTTGCATACTCATCTGTATGCAAAAAGAGAATTGAGTTTTCTCTTCCTTAGTCAACTGGTTATAAAAAAAAAAGCACCCCAGGAAGCCAAAGGCATTGATTAAGAGAAGGGAGGTGATGCAATAGAAGTTGATGTCAAAGGAGTCTGAGCCACATCTGCTTGTGCAATCTACTTGTACCTTCTGGACCTGTGCAAGCTTGGCCTCTTATACACTGTTTCCATTTTATGACAGATTTATATTGCATGTGTGCAAGCTTATGTTTAGATGGGTCAGGCAGCACCCAGTTCATGATGAGAAGCTCAGGCCATATGTCCTGTGATTAGGTGTTCAGTCTCTACCGAGGCCCAGTGGCAAGTCAGAAGCTGTTTCTAAAAAGGAGAATAGAACAGAACAGATGTGGAAGAGGTCATAGATTTGCTCCAAAATCCTAGGGGTCTGTGCTGTGATTCTCCTATTGGTACTTTTCAGAGGCTCCACAGAGCATCCCTATTTGCCATAGGCACTTCAGATATCATTAGCTGTGCTAGATCATAAGGCCAAGCTGGTAGAGTGGCTTCTATCGCAGCCCAAACTTGCTGTAGAGCCTTCTCTTGCTCTGGTTTTCACTTGAAACTGACTTACAGATAACTCTTAGATGGGTCCAGTCTCACACTTACATGTGATATATATCATCTCCAAAGTCCAAAAAAGGCCTACTAAGTACTGTATCTATTTTCATTGTAAGTGGTGCAAGGTAGTGTAACCTGTTTTTCACCTTAGAGGAGATAATCTTGACATACTTCAGACCATTGGATCCCCAACACTTTATCTCTCACCCTTTGTTCATATATGTCCTTCTAAGGTGTCTAAAATACTCGTTACTTTCTGTTCATCAGATCCAGTGAGCAAAGTGTCATCAATGCAGTGGCCCAGTGTGATGCTTTGTGGACTCTCAAGACAATCAAGATCTCTGTGGATTATGTTATGGCAGAGAACAGAAGAATTGATGTATTCTTGAGGCATGGCTGGGAAGGTAGACTGTTGTCCCTGATAGGTAAAAGCAAGCTGCTTCTGATTGTCCTTATACATTGGTATGGGGTGCAGGGAGGCATTAGGCATAAGTAGCTGCTTACTAAGTGCCGGGGCCGTGTTGATTGTTTCAGTAAAGATACTACACCTGAAACAGCAACTGCGGTGGGAATCACCACCTGATGAAGTTTATAATAGTTAGGATCTCATTTTTCAAGATCCATCTGACTTCTGCATAGGAGAAACTGGAAAGCTAAATGGGAGATATAATAAGTAACAGTATTCCTACTTTTTTCAAGATTTCAAAGGCATTCATCTTTGCAATTTCCCCAGTGATGTGGTGTTGCTTCAGATTCACCACAGCAGTAAGAGGGGAAGTGCCAAGTGTTTCTGCTTAGTCTTTCCTACCATAATGATCCTCATCCCATTGCTCAGGGAGCCAATATGGGGATTCTGCAAGTTGTCAAGTATGTCTATTTATATAACAAATTTAGAAACTGAGAACATAACCCACAGGGTAGATTTGTGGACAGACTGGGTCTACCATGAGTCTGACTTGAGCTGCAATGCTATCACTTGACACTACAACCCCCATTTTGGACCACAGTAGCATTTTGGGTCCCCAGGAATTAGCATCAGTTCAGGGCCCGTGGATAGTAATCTCTGAAAATTTCTTTTTCCTTCTAACACAGTCACTCTAGCAAATGGCTGCAGGTCATTTGGGGGAATGCTTAGAGGAAGATTCACTGTGTGTACCTGAGACAATAGTGCAGAGCCATTCTCCAGTAATACCCCACATCCCCTACAATAGAAGGGCTCTTTGTGTGTGAATTGACATAGGTTTCAAAACTGAGTGAGAGCCATGACTCTTCACAGTCGAGACTGCCAGATTTTTGGCTACCAGATCTAGAATTTTTCCTGTTACAGAAGTCAAACAGTTCTCTAGTAGGGTGCCCATCTATTTCATTCGTAGGACTCCATGATCAATTAAATATTATCAAAGACCTCTGTGGACCAAGACATTCTACTTACTGGGACATTCCCTACTGCCCTTTAAGATAGATGTGCCCACCTGGTCTTAGTTAAGCGCTGCCATTTGTCTTCTGCTACTTCAGGATCCCATCATTTTCATTGGAATCAGGGAGCCTGTATCAATGGTGACATTCCCTGTGGTTGAATCTGTCATTCAAAGAGATCAACCACAGAGCTTTCAGGGACACATGTGCTCCCCTCTTGAGGCCTTAGTCAAGGCAGTGTCTCCTGGGCCTTCTCATGGAACACAGTTGGTGGGTGGGTGTGCAGGCTGCACATGATAAATCCAGTCAAAACTTCTCATGTCCCTATGCCTTTGAATTTCCTCCTCCATATAATTCAGGCATATAAATCCAGCCTCTGGCATCCCAACCTCATTAGATGACACTCACTGCTGGTTCAAGTTTTAGTCAGTCACCAAGTAAGCAGTTAGAGACATCTCCAGGGGCATGAGGTGACACATTAGATCTGGAATCTCTATTAAGATCAACAGTGTCAATGAATTTGCTCACTATGGTGCTCTTGGTCTCCTTATTCATGAACAGGGGCTGGTTGTCCCTCTGCAGCCATCACTCAGGACCCTGTTCACACCTTAGGTGTGTCTTTAAAAAACAATAATTAGGGACTTCCCTGGTGGTCCAGTGGTAAAGAATCCGCCTTCCAACGCAGGGGACGTGGGTTTCAATCCCTGGTCGGGGAACTAAGATCCCACAAGCCGTGGGGCAACTAAGCCTGCGTGCCCCAACTACTGAGTTCATGTGCCTCCAAGAGAGAGCCTGCGTGCCACAAACTACAGAGCTCACACGCCCTGGAGGCTGCACTCCGCAACTGGAGAGAGAAAACCCACACGCCACAAATGGAGAGAAACACGAGCAGACAGCACGCCGTAACGATAAAATCCCGCATGCTTAAGATCCCGTGTGTCGCAACTAAAACCCGACTCAGTCAAAAAAAAAAAAAAAAGAAAGAAGGAAAGAAAATGTTTTTATTGAGGTATAACTGACATACAACATTATATTGTGTACAACATAATCATTCCCTATTTCTATGTATTGTGAAATGATCACCATTTCGATTCCACATATAAGTGAGATCATATGTGACTTTCTGTTCCACTGGGTCCCCAATGATGCCTCTGCCCACTCACCTGACTGTCCCTGTCTCCTTCCCCTTATGAATCTATGAGGCCATAAAATGTTCTAACTGGCAGGAATTGTAGGTATACATTTGGAAGTTGTCTATGTATACTTATGGCTCATATAAATGATACAAAGAGAGCAACGAGAATGATCCTGTAAGATGCCACCCTTCTGCTGCCTCCCCTCCTAACTAACTCTTGAGTCTGCCCACTTCTCTATCCTCACTTCCACATGCCAGCCCAGGCACCTTCATCTCTTATCTCTTACCTGTAAAGGTGTTCTAATTGTCCTCCAGCATAATCTATTCTCTCTCTGTAACAAATGTGTTGTTTTTAAAAGTTATTATTCATAAACAATAAAATTCACTGAACACTATATAGTGTTCAGTTCTGTGAATTTTGACAAACACACACAGTCAAGTAACCACCACTATAATCAAGATATAAAACAATTCTTTCACGCTAAAATATTCCCCCATGACCCTTGGCAGTCAACCCCACCAACTCCACTTACCCCCTGGCAGCCACTGATCTGTTTTCTATCCATGTAGTTATGGCTTTTCTGAAGTATCCTATAAATAAGATAATATAGTAGGTACTCTTTTGAGTCTGTTTCACTCAGCAACATTCTTATGAGATTCATCCATGTTGTTATGTGTATCAGCGACGTGTTTCTTTTTGCTGCTAAGGAGCATTGAAGGGATGTACAGGGTTTATTTACACCCTGACCAGTCAGTGGGCATCTGGATTGTTTCATGATTTTACATAAAACCACTGCAAACGTTCATCTCCATTATTTTTTTGGTGTGTGTGAACATGTGTTTAATTTCACCTGGGGAAGTACCTAGAGGGATTGCTGGGCTGCACAGTAAGAGTATTTTTAACTTCATAACAAAGCTGCCAAACTGCTTTTCTTATTTGTTCGTTTGTTCATTTATTTAGATTGAGGCATAACTGACATACACCATCATATTAGTTTCCGGTGTACAACATAATGATTTTCAAAATAGTTGTAACCATTTGCACAGAGCTCTATGAGAGTTCCTGTTGCTCCACATCCTTACCAGCACTTGGTATGGTTTTTTTTTTTTTTTTTTTTTTGCGGTACGCGGGCCTCTCCCATTGCAGAGCACAGGCTCCGGACGCACAGGCTCAGCAGCCATGGCTCACGGGCCCAGCTGCTCCGCGGCATCTTCCCGGACCGGGGCACGAACCCGTGTCCCCTGCATCAGCAGGCAGACTCTCAACCACTGCACCACCAGGGAAGCCCTTTTTTGTTTTTTTTAGTAAGAGGGTTCTTTGAAAAATTCTGATTTGATCACTTCACTCTCCCCCTTCACGCTCCTGCTGATCCTTTATTGCTTCTTATTGCTCAAAATTCTCAAGGTGGCCTTAAAGATTCTGTACTTTTGCTACAGTTTTTCCCACTAAGTTCAGACCTGCTCTCAGACCAGGTCCTCACCTGCCCTTAACCCCACACATCAGACTGGGTCCCTCTTATGTCATCATGTATCCATAACAGTTGTAATACGGTCATTAACTTTGTAACTAGACATGGAATATCTGTCTCCAGCTCTAAAATGTTAGCTACATGAGGGCAGGTCATGGTCTTGGTCATCACCGTATCTGCAGAGCCAGAACAGGGCCTGCACATAGTAGGTGCTTAGTAGGAATCCCTTGGGCAAGAGATCTCATTTAGTGTCTCAACAGCCTTGAATGGGGAAGATGATGATTTTCATTTTACAGAAAGGCTCAGAGAGGTGAGGTAAATTGCCCATGTCACTCGGCTGGAGCCCAGATTTGAGTCCTGGTCATTCTGAAGCTATTCCTCCCCTCTCAGTCATCTGGTCTGGAGGCCCTCTGCTCCCAGGTTTACAAATGGCTGGGAGGAACTGGAGCCTAGAGAGGAGGAAGCCACCTGCTGGGAGTCACCCAGAGCCTCGCCTATCTGTTGGTTTTCTCTTTACAGTAAATATATGTATGTTTCCAAAGCCAGTGAACTAAACTGCTAAATCAGCAGGGGACAGCCTTATGTCCCGGGGACATTTTCCTAAGGTCTTCCAGGAAGACAAAACAGGTAGGATGGGCCATAAGGTCTTGTCATTTCCGTAATTTCATTGCCTCCACACGACAACCCTGTATTTTCACCCATTTTACAATGGGGAAAAGTGACGCTCAGGGAAAGACCTGCCCAAGTCATAGCCACTCTGCCATGTTTATCCATCTTAGAGGAGTTACCATGAGGGGTGTTTTAGGAGGAAGGAGGGATGATTATGGTTCTCAGATTTCATCATGCATCAATGTCACCAGAGTGTCTGTAAAGCCCAGATCCATGGCCTCCACCCCCAGAGAGTCTGATTAGTGGGTCAGTGTGGGGCCTGAGAATCTGCATTTGTAACAAGGTGCTGGTAAAGCTGGGATGGGAGCACACTTTGAGGATCACAGCCTTATGGCATACTTGTTTCTTTAGGCTAGTGGGGCCTCTGATGGCCCCTGGAACCCTAATAATAATAATATCCAACATTTTGTTGAGCAGTTACTACATGCTTAACTCTGTTCTTATGACCTCACACACAATGACTCACTTAAACCCACAATATCCACATTTTCCACATGGGGAAACTGAGGCACAGCCATGTTAGGTAACTTGCTCAAGTTTGTATCACCTGTAAGAACTGGAGCGGAGCTCTGAACCAGGCAGTCTGGCTCCAAAGCCCACACTCATGAGCACCACACTCTTGTCCCACACTCTTTAGTATCTGCCCTTCCACTAAGACTGAGGGGCTAGTCCTACTCAAGTACTCTTCAGGGCACAAGCCAGAGGACATATTCACCATTTGGTTTACAGCTACCCTCCCTGCCCCCAATTTAGTTCCTGGACTACATTTAAATGGAATGCAAACTTTCCTCATTTCTCAAGGAAGTGACAGTTGACACCTCTGTGGGCATTTGGGGAGCCAATTTCCGGTGTAATGCTACTTGCTGACAACTCCTCAGCTAGATGCAGTCAGCAATTATATACTGTCAGAGGCTTATGAATAGCTCCCCCCTTGGAGTTAGTGGCTCTGGAAGGCAAAGGTGTCTTCAAGAGGATTCTGTAGAGACAAACTAGCGATGACACCAGAGGGTCAGGAGAACAAAGCTTTATGTTGAATAGTGGCCAAAAACAACACTTTTATACTGGGAGGAAGAGCCATTGGCACTCCATGATAGTGCAAAAAAAAAAAAATGCAGATGTCAACTTCCTTGAGGGTGTCATGAATGGCTAAAAGTGGCACATTTAGCTACATAATCCCAGAGAACATCAGAGGGAAGAATAATGTCAGAACTGGAGAGAGCCCTAAGAATCTGTGAGTAGCCCCTTCCTACCCTGTAAGGAATATGAGGCCCAGTGAGGTCAGGTCCTGCTTAGGGTCACACAGCAAATCAGTTGTCTTGGCCTCCCATCCAGTAAATGGGCTCAGGGACCTGGGACGTAAGATGCAGGTCTAGGCAAAGGCAGGCACACAGAAAAGATGGACTTACAGAAGAGACCGGTTTTGCCTTACTCTGTCCAACTTGCATAATCATCAGAGGGGATATTTCTTTCTTTCTTAAATTTATTTATTTTATTTATTTTTGGCTGTGTTGGGTCTTCATTGCTGCGCACGGGCTTTGTCTAGTTGTGGTGAGCAGGGGCTACTCTTCGTTGCAGTACGCGGGCTTCTCATTGCAGTGGCTTCTCTTGTTGTGGAGCACGGGCTGTAGGCGTGCGAGCTCAGTAGTTGTGGTGCATGGGCTTAGTTGCTCCGCGGCATGTGGGATCTTCCCAGACCAGGGATTGAACCCGTGTTCCCTGCATTGGCAGATGGATTCTTAACCACTGTGCCACCAGGGACGTCCCGGAGGGGATATTTCTAATACACACATTTTTCAGGTTGTTTCCCTGTTTAAAAGCTTTCAATGCCTTCCTCTTGGACAGGATGAAGTCCAAACCCTTGTGGAATGGATAAAGTTCAAGCTCACACGGGGCAGTACAGGGCGTGAACTTTGGAGTCAGAGAGACCTAGGTTCAAGTCTTGACTTTGCCACTTATTAGCTGTATAACCTTCAGTAAGTTACTAAATCACATGCTTAGCTTTCTCAGCTGCAAATCAGGATAACTATAGCAACTAGTTTCACATATTTGAGAGGATGAGATAAGAGAATACAAGTAAAAGTACTTAGCAGAGAGCTTGTCTCATAGCATTCATTGCTACTAATATTACCATTAATTATTCTATCTATGGCGTTCAAGACCCTCCATGATTTGGTCCTAGCCTACCTTTCCAGGCTTATGTTTTTTCCCGCTTCGCTCTCACACTGTAGGAAGGGCTGTTACACCTCCTCAGCGCTAGGCTCTCTGTGCTTTCCATCTCAAAAGCTCTTTATTCTTCTGGCCTTTGAGACTCAGCTCAGGTGTCTCCTCCCCTGGGGAATATTTCCTGACTCCTAGTTGGTGCTATGAGACTTTTTTGTGAAGAAAAAGTCAATCACAGAACTGACCCCAGAGGTTAAGAACAGGAGCTTGGAGTTTTCAGCAGCCTGAGTCTGAGTCCTGATTCTGCCAGTTACTTGCTGTGCGCCTTGGAGCAGGCCTCTCTAAGCTCTGGTTCCTTATGGATATAATTACAATGATCTCAGGACTTTTGTGAGATGATCTCTGTAAAGAGCTTAGTACAGGCTCTGGTGCATAGTAAGTACTGAACTACAGTACTTATCAGTTATCATTAAGTAGCTGTTATTTTAACAAAGAGTGAGCTGTTAAGTACCTAACTGTACTTGGTTACACTTCACCCTGGGCTACTGCTTAACCTATAGGTTATATCTCAGGAGCTTTTACGTATAAAGCAAGTCTGTGCCTCTGTCCATTTATCTGCCGTCCATCCATCTCCTCACCATCCATTCATCTTTCAACTATCCAACTATTCATTCACCTACCATTCTTCCAGCCCCCATCTACCCATCCATCCACTCTACATCTATCTAGCCACCATCGTCCTTTCATCCACCTACCGTCCCTCCATCTCTCCTCTACTTTCCATTCATGCACCACCCATCCATCTCTCCACAATCTACCCACCATACACCATCTACCCACCCTTCCATCCTCTCCATCAGTATAGGATGCGCAGCCATTATGCTTCAGAACTTGTGAACAGGTAGAGAGAAATCAATGAAGACAGTGGGATGTCATAGAAACATTAGGAGCTTTGGCATCAGATAGACATGAATTCTACATCAGGCCAACTCCATGACCTCTAACGTTATTTTCCTACGAGAGTGTAGCAGGACACTTCTCAAAACACATTTGTCTGGGGCTTCCCTGGTGGCACAGTGGTTGAGAGTCCGCCTGCCGATGCAGGGGACACGGGTTCGTGCCCTGGTCCGGGAAGATCCCACGTGCCGCGGAGCGGCTGGGCCCGTGAGCCATGGCCGCTGAGCCTGCGCGTCCGGAGCCTGTGCTCCGCAACGGGAGAGGCCACAACAGTGAGAAGACCGCGTACCGCAAAAAAACCCACATTTGTCTGTAACAAACGTCCTTATGTTCACCTGAGCATCTCCTTGGGCTTGATTCTAGGCTGATTCCCAGCCAGAGATGAATTAGTTCCCATTCTTGCCCTGTAGAGCTCACTCCGATGCCTGTACTGTGTGTATGAGCATCAGTGCTACCTTGAAACGTATTTTATAGGGGACTCCTTTATAATTGTTTGCATTATTGTTTCGCTTCCCACTGCACTTTTCCCTCTCTCCCCACCTTGAGAGCAGGGACAATTTTCTTGGCCCTTTGTATCTACCTCCATACCTAACACCACATGCAGCTCTCCCTGATTGCTTGTCTACCTCTGTCACCCCGAACGGTCGGTAATAACAAGAATAATAATAGCTGTCATTTACGGAGGCCTTACTATGTACCAGGTTTTCCTCTTGCATTCATTATTTCACTTGAGCTTTACCACAATGTTATTAAGCAGGTACTTTTTCACTCCATTTTATTGATGAGGGAACTGAGGCTCAAAGAAGCAGAGTCACTGGCCCAAGATTACAAAGCTGCTAACTGGCAGAGCCAAGAGTGAATGCAGGAAGTCTGATGCCAGAGCCCATGCTTTCCCCCGTGACACTGCACCACCCCCTCTGCTATCAGACGAACGGATATGACTATATTTATCCCACTTGCGTCAAAGGATGGTCTGAACACAATAAAATGAAATAGCTGGAGAGTGCTTTAAAAAAAAAAAAGAAGAAGTTAGGAGTTCAAAGGAAAACATTGCCATTAAACCTTGGGAATTTTCAGAAGTTATTTAATAGTGCAGGTTCCCTGACATTATCATCCAGTACCATCTCACCTCTATTAATACCTCCCAAGGGAATGGTGTTGACGAGAAACTAGTGGTAATTGGGAGGAAATTACCTGGAAATTACCTTCAAGATCTTCTGGAGAGAAACTTAAATCTCTGCCTTGCAGATAAAGCCAGTTTCTGGGAAGTTCAATTCTGATGCCTCCATTTGATGCAATGACAGAGAAGTGAAAAGCATTGATCTTTGGGGGATCTGGGATTCTGGAGACCTGGATCTGCAGCTTGTCAGTCTCCCCTTCTAGACCCAAGTGTCTCCTGGGGCCAGGTCTGGGCTCTGTCCACTTCTGTATTTCTGGTTCATTGTAGGTATTCCAGATCGTGGTGGCAAAGGTTTCCCAGGAAGCACCCTGTGTAAGATGATGCTTATCCTTAAAGTAACCACTGTTGCTGAGAGGAAAGAGCTTTATCTGAACCTGGGTGGGCGGCTACCCCAGAGGCAGTAGGGGAAGCAGAGTTAATCCAATTCAAACCACATTGAATGTGTTCCCAGATGAAAAGGGCTTTCTATTAATCGAAGGAGGTGGGGGGAGGGGCTCTACAACTACAGGTGTCCACCAGTGAAGCACCCAAATTCAACAGTTGGAGCAAGACTTCCTGCTGCTCCATCACACAGCAGACAGCACAAACTGTGATCACCTTATCTTGTGCTAACAAGAAAATAGCAGCACTCATTAGCTGGGTGATAACTTTCCTGTCAAATCAAGAGAAACTCAAGACAATGGAATTATGTATCCATTAAAAAGAACGAGGCAGATGATAATGACAGTTGACATTTACTATGTCAGCAACTCTGATAAGCACTTTGCAGGCATCATCTCATTTAATTCAACAGGCTCATGAGGTAGGTTCTATTATTATCACCCTTTGACAGAGAAGGTGCTTGGAAAAGTTGAGTCACCTTCCCAAATGCATTGTGTAGCTCAGACTCCAGAGCCAACTCCCTTAACCACCAGCTTTTTATTTTGAAAAATTTCAAGGCTACTGAAGACTGGCAAGAAAAGTACAAAAAACCCCCATACGTCCTTTACCCAGTTTCACCAATTGCTAATATTTTGCCATATTTGCACTACATTCAGGAAATTTGACATTAATACGTTCATTAATACATTTCTATACATTATATATTCAAAGTTACATTCTATATTCAAATTTCTCCAACTGTCCCCCAAAGTTCCTTTTTAGCTAGTGTCTTTCCAATCTAGAATTCCCCTACATTTAGTTGTCAAATCTCTTTAGTTACCTTCAATCTAGAACAGTTCATTTCCCCCCTCCCATAATATTGATCTTTTTGAAGAGTCTAGGAGGCTATCTCACATTCTGGATTTGTCTGTTTCCTTCTGGTTAGATTCAAGATGTATGTTTTTAGTGGGAATGACTTGGAAGTAATGTTGCGTCCCTGTTAGTGCATCACATAAAAAGACGTGTGGTATCAGAGTGGCCCTCATTCATGATGTCAAATTTGACCCTTTGGTTAGAGCAGTGTTCATCAGATTCATCATTGTACAGGAACCCCCTCCCTCTGTAAATAAGTAACCTGTGCAGTGATACTTGGAGACTGTGTGACTATCCTACTCTTCATATACATGAAGACTTCATATATAAGTCTATTGCACATAAAGACTTATGTGTACAGACATGGGCTGTGTCCATAGTACATTATTAGATTAAGAAAGCAAGTGGCAGAACAGTGTGGGTAATTACAACCTTCCCTCCTTTGTAAGCGATTATACATGTAAACAATGCATAGGAGAAAGGTGTTGATTGGGAAGGGCCTGATTGGTTGGGCTGTTTATTTGTGGGGAACCTCAGCTGTGAGTACCTGTGGGCCTTTTCTCTTAGGCTGCTCATTTTTCCCAGAGTAGAAACCTTCCAGTTGCCTGCCTGGTGGAGTAAAATCCTGACTCTCAGAGTAGAGAGGAGAATGAGGCCTCAGCCTTCAGATTATATCTCTTTCTTAACTCAGCCTCTTCCTGATTTCTGGATGGAACCCCCCAAGGCCAGAGTCTCTTGCTTCACGCCTGAAAGACACCCTCTAACCTGCCTGACTAGGGGTCCTCACTCAGAGGTCTAATCACTTCTTTTACAGACTTTTTACAAACTTGTCATTTCCTGCCCTATCTGTACCCCATTTTAAGAGGCCCATGACACCTCCAATTCCTGAGGCTTTTGGGGGGATCCAGAGCATAAAGCTGATGGCTTTTCTGCTTCTCCACTGCCTTGCACAGGGTTCAGCTTTCTTAGGTTGGCTGAGTCAGTCACCGTTTGCCCATTTGTTGCATAATGTCTATGTTTTATTGCTGTTCTCTTCTCCCTCATTCTCTCCACCCTGTGGGCCACCTCTTTTATCTCTTTACTTTAATTGTAGTGGGAATTTGGGAGGGTGCAGAGGAAGTGCATGTGCTTCATTGGTTATGCTTAACCCCAACTCCATACCTTATATAGTTCTGTATGGTTTCAATTTTTTATTTTATTTTTTTCTTTTGCTTTTTTGTTTCAATTTTTTAAAATGAGACTTTATTTTGTAAAACAAACTAAAATGTTATATACATAATATTAACATTTAGTGTGTATATGTGTGTGTGTGTATATATATATACACTTCCTTTTTAAAAGACACATACAAGAGGCATAATAGTCAGAAGACTTGTGATTTCAAGTGAGAGAAATTCAACTCGAACCACTTTAAGTAAAAGGGAGGATTTATTGGCTAACATAACTGAAATCTCCAAGGTGAGGGCCTGGGAACTCTACAAGCACTGATGATGTCGTCAGGAAGCTCTCTTTCCATCTTTGAATTTCTCTTACGTCTTTGATTTCTTGTTACAGCCTTTCTCCACTGCTCTCCATCTGCATATTTTTCCACCTGCAAAATGGGGCTGTCAGGAAACATGAGTGATGGAAAGGGCTGCAAATTAATGCATTCAGCAAACATAGAAGGTTTCTGAAATCCTAACCAGTAATAAGCATAATTGCTTTTCAAAAATCTACACAAAGCCCCCGCCCCCAAGAACAGTCACACAATAAAGCAGTGGAGAATTTTCAGCTCTGCATCAGGAACTGCCTGCCCTGAAAAAATGGGAAGGATCTGGGTGGATGAGTCAGTCGTCAGCCTTGGTACAGGCTGATCCCTGCCCAGGCCCCAGGGAGCTGTGCCCCACTTGAGGGCTGCTCCAGGCTCCTTGTTCTCAAGGCGAGGCGTTGAGAGTGCTGGCAGAACCGGTCTCAAGGTCACGTTTTCCTACCTTTCATGCTGACTTGGCTGTGTGTCTGTGTCGGAACTCTCCAGCTTTTACAGGCTGAGTGCTGTTCTGCAGGTTGAAGGATGGGCTAGGGTCTATTTGTGCAGCAGATACCGGGAGAATTGGAGACTGTGGTGCCATCAGTGAGAAGCACAGGGAACAGCATGAGGGAAGGCACTGGAGCAGGAAGACGTGCTGCAAGTTCAGGGTCAGTAGGTAGTTCGTGTTGCCATGGCAGCACCTTTTAGAGTTCCTGAGAAAGTGTGAGGGTAGGACAGCAAACAAATTATTGTATTTCTTTTAGCCTCGGCTTTCTCACCTATAAAATGAGGCAGCATTAGCCCCTGTCCTTATAGATGTTAAAAGCCTGGAAGAACATTTTTCTTTTCATTTTTTCCCCTGTTTTTTGTATGGAAATAAATACTTCGATAAGTCTGCGGAGGATGACAGACACATACTTGCCCTTATCAAGGCATGTTTAAACCACCTAAGGAGATTCCTATGCTGCTGTACAGACAGGGAGAGGAATGTATTCTGCTCCTGAGAGGGACAGAGAAAACAAGAACCGATGAGGTTGCCCAGAAGGTGCGCAGTAAGCCTCTTGCCTGCTTCCTGCGGCTCCCAAGTCTTTATTCATGTTGACAAAACTTAAAAGTGCTCTGTGTGAGTAAAGCTCTTGGACAAACAAGTGAAGAAGCAGAGTAGATAAGGGGATGAAACAAAGACTTTCCTGAAGGGGCTTCCCTGGTGTCTCCGTGGTTAAGAATTCGTCCGCCAATGCAGGGGACATGGGTTCCAGCCCTGGTCCGGGAAGATCCCACATGCCACGGAGCAACTAAGTCCGTGTGCCACAACTACTGAGCCTGCGCGCTAGAGCCCACAAGCCACAACTACTGAGCCCACAAGCCACAACTACTGAGCCCATGTGCCACAACTACTGAAGCCCGCATGCCTAGAGCCCATGCTCCACAACAAGAGAAGCCACCACAATGAGAAGCCCGTGCACCGCAACGAAAAGTAGCCCCTGCTCGCCTCAGCTAGAGAAAGCCTGCGCATAGCAATGAAGACCCAGTGCAGCCAAATAAATAAATAAAATTATATATAAAAAAAACCTAATCCAGTGTTATAAAATCAATAAAAAAAATATCCGCAAAGGTAGCCACCCAGATGTTGATTGTGATTTTCTCTGGGTGAGCAGGGTTGTGTTTTTGCTTATTGTCTTCTTTTTACTTGAATATTGCGGTAGTTTTTAGATATGCCTGCAAATTCTTTGATACCCTTGCCAGCAAAAGACGGGGTCTGTGTTCGCTCCCATTGAATCTGGAGTGACCCTAGTGACTGAATGCCCATTGGAATGTGGTGGAAGTGATGCTATGTGACTTCCAGTGCTGGGTCAGAAAAGGCCATAAAGTTTTGGTCTAGTTTTTTGGGACACAAGCCTTGGTGCCTTGAGCTTCCATGTAAAAATTCTGAGGCAGCCATGCTATGAGGAAGCCCAGGCCACATGGACAGTCCATATATATGTGTTCCAGCCCCAGCTGAGGTTCCAGCCTACAGCCAGCATCAAAGGCCAGACATGTAAGTCCAGTTACCTCTAGATAATTCTGCCCCAGCAATCAAGTCAATCCCAACATTTGGTCTTCCCAGTTGAGGGTTCATGGTGGAGCAAATACATGCCATCCCCACTGTGCCTTTTCCAAATTCTTGACCCACAGAATGTGGGAGCTTAATAAAATTGTTATTTTAAGCTACTAAATTTTGGAGTGGTTCATTACACAGCAGTAGATAGTTGAAATATAGATATTTTCTGATTTTCTGTAATGATCAAGGGTTGTTTTATGTTAAAAAAAAATGGAAAAGTTTACTCTTAAAATTTTCAGGCATAGAAGAAAATTCATAGCACCATCTGGGAACAGAAATTTGTCTTTCATCTACCTGCTCCTCCAGGTTAGGGGTGACAGACATCACTTGACTCCATATTCTACTGCTCACTGTGGTGGTGGAGGGGGTGGCAATATGATTGAATCAATCCTGGAGTCTTTGTGACCCCCGATATCCTGAATTATTGAATTCTTAGAAGCAGCTGTCTTAGCTAATAAGTTACAAACAATTTCAGCCTAGTTGCAAATGTTGACAACTCTTTGAAAAACAGTTTGGACGCAGTGTAGTACATGAGTTAAGATGCTTTTGAAAGTAAGTTTGAAAATAAAACAAACAACAAAAAATCCAATTTAAAGTGGCTTAGACAAGAAAGGGAATTTATTGACTTAACATAGCTCAAAACCTGAGTGGTAAGTTTCAGGTGAGGCTTAATCCAGCAGCAATGTGATCACCTCAGTTTCTTTTCCTGAATTTTGAAAATTCAGTGGATCTGAGTCTGGTTGGCCCTGATGGGCCTGGCTTTGATCATGTGACCATCCCTGAATCCATCACTGTGTGTGGCAGTTGGTGGGTGGAGGCAGTAGGTTATCCTGATTGGATTAAACTAGAGATTTACTCAAGGGATTGAGGGTTGGGTCAATCCCATCTAAACTCTATGAGTGACACATTCTGGGTCTTATTAGGAAGGGGGAAGAGAAAAGTGTGGAGTGAGACACATATGCCTATAACAAGAGACACCTGACTCTTTATGCCCCTGTTCCAGTAGCCCTACTTCTAGGGAAATATTCTAAAACACAAGCAAAGTCATATTTATGGAGATGTTCACTGTTATTTTTAAGAGCAGAAAGCCAGAAGCATCCTCAATGTTCGGTCACTCATTTCTTCCACAGGTACTATAGCTCTTTTACAATGGGTAGGACTTTGTATAGACTCGAGAGACACATGCCTATAATAAGACACAATATGGATGTAACACTCAAGGTTCAGAGAGGAAGAGATAGTATATGCGCAACTTCACCAAGGTAATAAGTGTGAATACTGTAGACACAAAGTGTGCTGCGGGAGTTCAGAGGAGATGCACCCAACTAGGAGTTATGGAATGACAGCAGGAAGTCTTCCTGGAGGAAGTGAGACTGAAAAGGCCAGTGAGAGTTAACCACTCAAGGGGAGTAGAAATGGTTATGGGTGGTGGCAGGGGTGGAGGTGGGGTGGGGATTAAGAAAAATACCAATGCCTGGGTCCTACCCCCACAGGTTTGGTTTCTGCTGGACTGGGGTGGGACCTGGAGAGCCCTGTCATTGTTTAAAAGAATAAGCTGGGACTTCCCTGGTGGCGCAGTGGTTAAGAATCCGCTTGCCAATGCAGGGAACAAGGGTTCGAGCCTTGGTCCGGGAAGATCCCACATGCCACGGAGCAACTAAGCCCATGCACCACAACTGCTGAGCCTGTGCCCTAGAGCCCGCGAGCCACAACTACTGAGCCCACGTGCCACAACTACTGAAGCCCGCATGTCTAGAGCCCGTGCTCCACAACAAGAGAAGCCACCGCAATGAGAAGCTCACACACTGCAACGAAGAGTAGCCCCCACTCGCTGCAACTAGAGAAAAGCCCACACGCAGCAACAAAGACCCAACGCAGCCAAAAATAAATAAATTTATAAAAAAAGAATAAGCTGATAAGCTCCTTGGGTTGGATGGAACATGAGACCCTCCAGACCATGGCTTAGTGTCAGGAGGTGAGTGCTATGGTGTGGACACTGAGACAAGGAGAGGAGTACATTCTGGTTCTGAAGTGAATTAGGCATGGTGATGGGGTGGGGTGCTGCCAGGTGTTTGTGCATCCTCCCTCCCTCTCTCCCTCCCTCCTCCTGGAGTGCCTATGGGGTCAGGCAGTTCTCAGCTACCGCCCAGCCCTTCAGGACCCCTCCCCTCCCCATGAACTCAAGTTAGATTGTTCATCTGATTACTATTGTTACGAATCTTTTCTTCAACATAAGAGAAGAGCATGGATTCAATCCATAAACACTATGCAGCACTGTACCTCCTATATATAAAATACCTGGCACTCAACAGTAACTAAGGGTCAAAGAAGCACTTTCCCTCTGTCCTTAAAGTTGGGCCAGGGGGATCATCACAGTTAAGAAAAGGGTACCAGGAGGGTGCTAAAGGAATTCTGGGGTGGATCTGTGACCCTCTGGATCTGGGTTTGTTTTCTGAGTTCAAGGCCTGATTCCACCATTTAGTAGAAGTGTGACCTTGGGCAAGTCTTTATGTCACAATTTTTTTCATCTGAAAAATGGGGAGATTGTGGGAAGGGGAATAATAATATCTCTCTGTAGTAGTAGTAGTAGTAGTAGGAGTAGTAGTAGTAGTAGTAGTGAGTTACTACATATAAGTGCTTTTTGTCCCTGGCACATAATGAACACTGAAAAAGCTTTAGTTATGACGATAATGACGATGATTCTTGAGTGTTTACTCTGTGCCAGGCTTTACATTCATTGTCTTATTCCAGATTCACTCAAACTCCAGAAGACAGAATATATATATATATATATATATATATATATATATATATATATATATATATATATATATATATATATTTACCCATAGAGGTGAGAGCTTGGGCTCAGAGACTTCAAATAACTTGCCAAGGTCATGCAGCAAGTACATGATGAGGCTGGTATTTGAATCTCCATCTATTTGATTTCAGAATCTAAATCCTTAACCACCCACTATCCTTCCTCCTGTCAGTCAGCAGCCCCACCAGACTTTGAATAACATGGGGGCGAAAAGCACGTCTTATTAACTTTCATACCCTCCAACGCTGCACTCCCATTCCCAAACGCTCCTCCCAGAGTCGGTATCAGGAAATGTTTGCTGAATGAATTGCTCTCTCCTCCCACTCCTGGCACTTCCAGTCCTTCAAGGGCCTTCACCTCTACATCCTTGAACCAGCTTTGACTAAACACAAAAGAAAGAGTGATGAAAAAAAGTCTTTCTCACCAAGGATACAATTAATCAGAATGCTTCAGTTGCGCACATACCTCTGTATAAATACATATACTTGTATCTATATAAAGAGTAGCACTCACAAAGTTTGCTGGCTCAATGATGCGGTTGAATGGGAGACTGACAGTATGATTCATGGCTCAGGTCAAATTTAACTCTAACCTGTTTGTGCAAGACAGATTTACTTCCAGAGCCCTTTCTGCTGCGTAATTGCCTTGAGTCCACCTTCTCCCCAGGGAGAGGATATATTCACATCAGCCCACAGCCTCTTGCTGCCGCACAGCCAAGTCAGATCTGGATTCTTTGGCTGCTTTCCCAGCAGTGTGGGCCCAGGTAAGATCCAACCAGGCAGTCTTTGCCAGCAAAGGAAGGAGGAGTAATCAAAAGCTGTAGCAGGAGGCAGCCTGCCAGGAAACCTGGGAATATGAGATGAGAAGCCTCAGGGATAGTGGTCGAGAGAATGCCTCTCGTCCGTCCATCCACCCATCCATCCATCGCATCTGGCTCCTCATCTGTAAGATCCACCCATCTATCTGTTTATTCATCCATCCATCCATTACAGTCATCCATCCATTATATCCACCTATCCATCACATTCATTTGTCTATCCCTTCAGGCATAAAATGCTTACTGAGCACCTACTCTGTGCCAGACACTGTGCTGAAGGCTGGGGATAAATAGAGTGAATGAGTCAGATACTTTGCCTTCATGGAGCTTACATTCTAGCATGAGTTCAGGCAATAAACAGATAATCATTCCAATATCTTTTTAGTCATAGACTCCAAGAAGTGCTATAGAAAAGGGGTAGGTGGTGTTAAGAGATCCTGGGGCATCTGGGGAAATTGACCTAGGAGCCACTGAATGGAGCAAAGTGACCTGAGTGCCACAAGGTGGGGAGAGTGACAGGAGACTGGGTTAGGGAGGCATTGAGAAGCTGGATCACGCAGTGTCTTGAAAAGATTCCATTTTTCCCAGTTGTTCCATTTTCTCTGAAGAAATGGGAGTTTCACAGCTTTTTGTAACAGAAAGATTGTGAACCGTGGAGAAAAGCACGGAGCTAAGCTGAACTCTTGGCTCTTCCAGTCTACAGATGTATGACCTCAGGTTAGGCAAGCCATTTAACTTCTCTGAGCCTCAGATTTTTCTCCTCTTTCTTCCTTTGTTCAATATTTTTAGAGCACCTATTATGTGTCAGGTGATTTTCTGGACACTGGTGGTATTCCAGTGACCAAAACAGAACAAACTCACTGAGTTGTTATAAAGATTAAATGAGATAATGCATATAAAACATTTGGTACCACGCCTAGTCTATTGTATCTGCTTATTAGATGGTGGATGTTTGATTTTTATTTAAAATTAATCAAGGAACACTTTCTTAATGTTGTTCAGTATATCTGGAACCCCAAGTAAATAGCGGGTAGAATTTTCCCCTTCAGTCCAAGCGTCCCCGTTCTCCTTTTCTACCAACTCAGAAACCTGAGAGGCGTCCTTCATTCCTCTCTCTTTCTCATAACTGATAGCCAGTCAGTCACCAAGTTCTGCCCTTCCTGTCTTCTATATCGCACAGATGTATCTGCTCACCTCCAGGCCCCATTCACTGACATAGTTTGGGGCTCTTAAACTCATACCTGTCTGACAGACATTGTTAATTGCTTATCCAACATACACATTTCTTCCTTCTTCAATTCTAAAAACATTATGATTTTGTTTGCATCCGTAATGTGTATAATCTCAGATTACTCACTTTCTGAGCCTCTTTTCCACTTAGAAGACACAGTTCTGACCAAGGAGATGAAAGCAAAAGTCTCCTGGAGGTAAAAGAAATAGAAGTAGAGCCTTATATCTGTCCTGAGTTTTTCTTTCTTTGAACATGGATGTGATGTTTGGAGCTGTGGGAGCCATCTTGGACCATGAAGTGACAACCATGAAGATAAAAGCCAATGTAATAGAACAAAAAGACAAACAAAAACCGCCTGGATCCTTGGTGAAATATTAACAGCAGTAACTGCTGACCTTTGTTTTTCTTGTGAGAAGAATAAACCCTTCTTTTGTGTAAGCCACCATTATTTGGATTTTCTGTTACTTAGAGTCAAACGGATTCCAAATTGTCTACCTGTTTTATTATAACAGCCTCCCAACTCGCCTCCTCCAGGTTTAGCTCTCTAGTTCATCCTCTGCATGGCAGCCACAGGTATGTTGTGAAATACACAAATCTGATCACTCCTGTGCTGAAAGCTTTTCAAAGTTTTCCCATCACCTACAATAGTCCCTGGGCATTGTGCTATTTTCTGGCTAATAAGGATTTTCAGACAGCATCTCAGCATCTGATCAGCTTTTTTTTTTTTTTCCTGATGAATATTGAGATATTAATCATTCAACTCATGTGACACTGGTGTTATTGCAATAGTGTTTTAAATAAAAGTATAATTTAACTTTACCTGAATTTGAAGAAAAAAAGAAACTGAAGTGAAATTTAAGTAACTGCTGACTTTTGAGTAATTTTTCTTCACCCAAGGGATATTATTTCTTAATGATCACTCTAAGGGAATTATTAGGGAGATATTACAATTATATTTATTTATTTATTTAGGCTGCATTGGGTTTTCATTGCTGCGTGCAGGCTTTCTCTAGCGTGGCGATCGGGGGCTACTCTTTGTTGCGGTGCGCGGGCTTCTCATTGCAGTGGCTTCTCGTTGCGGAGTGTGGACTCTACGCACACGGGCTTCAGTAGTTGTGGCACACGGGCTCAGCAGTTGTGGCTCGTAGGCTCTAGAGTGCAGGCTCAGTAGTTGTGGTGCATGGGCTTAGTTGCTCTGCGGCATGTGGGATCTTCCCAGACCAGGGCTCGAACCTGTGTCCCCCTGCATTGACAGGCAGATTCTTAACCACTGCGCCACCAGGGAAGTCCAGATAAAACAATTAAATGCATTATGGGATCCTGGATTGGATTCTGAACCAGAAAAAGGACATCAGTGGGAAAATTGGTGATATTTTAATAAAGTCTATAGTTCTGTTAGTAGTGTTATATCAGTGCTGATTTAATGGTTTTGATCATTGTACTGTGGTCATGTAAACTAATGAAGGGCATACCACATTCTCTGTACTATTGTTTTCAACTTTTCTATAATTCTAAAATTGTTTCAAAATAAAAAACTTTAAAATCACTTTAAGGTTAAGAAAAAAATTATAAAACACAAGAGATTAGTTTTTAGTTATGTTTTTATTCTAGAGAGTATGGAATTACTCCCTGTTATGAAACATGATGGCATTAGCCATATAATTCTTTTTATTTTCTCTTCCCAAACTTACAAATTTTTGTTATTTTTTATATTGTCAAGATTTAGAATGTTGATGTCTTTTTTGGCAATCAATCATAATTATTACTGGAGCTGTTTAATCTTAATTACATATTTAAATAATTCTGTGCTCACCACTAGTTCTTTTGTTTCCTGAATTTTTAATTTTGATTTATCTCTTTGTTGGCTGGATTTCATAAATAAGTACTATTTTCAAGAATGTCTTATTGCTCCTGTGTTTCCTGGACTCACATTGATAATGTCTGGGTGTTGCCACTTCATTCATAAAAATGAACACGGCTGGGTATAAAATTATGGGGTTTTGGTTTGGAATTTTGTAGACATTGCTCTACAGTTTTCTGTTATTGAGGCTTTAAGAAATTTAGATAGAATGGCAATGACTTTTTTGATATACCGTTTTATGACATTTAATACCTGTAATTTTTATATAACCACAACCAGAATCAAAATACAGAACAGCTCCATCATCCCTCCCAAGTTTCCTCATGCTGCACCTTTATAGACAAACCAGAAACCCCTGACAACCACGGATCTCTTCTTTGTCCCTGTAATTTTGCCACATAGATGTCACATAAATGAGATGATGCAGTATGTAACCTTCTGATACTGACTTTTTTCATTCAGCATAATGCTTCTGAAATACATCCGTATTGTTATGTGTATCAACATTTCCGTCTTTTTTATTGCTTAGTGGTAATATGATCCACAGTTTACTTATCAGTGGTTGAGGGACAGAGTGGCTGTACCATTTCCTTCCCACCAATAATGTATGAGAGTTCCAGTTGCTCTGAATCTTCATCAGTAGTTAATATTGTTGAGTTTTTCCTTCCTTCATTGTAGCTATTCTAATAGGTGTATAATGGTATCTCAATACAGTTTTAATTTGCATTTCCATAGGGGCTATTGATGTTGGGCATCTTTTCATATGCTTATTTACTATTCATAGATCCTTTCTGGTAAAGTAGCTGTTAAAATATCTGGCCTATGTTTTTGTCTTCTTATTGTTTAATTTTGAGAGTTCTTTGTACATTTTGAATACAAGTGCTTTACAAAATATATGTTTTGCAATATTTTCTCCCCATATGTAGTTTGTTTTTCATTCTCTTGCCAGAGCAAACATTTAAAATTTTCATGAAGTCCAATTTATCAGTAATTTTTCTTAACATCTTTATTGGAGTATAATTGCTTTACAATGGTGTGCTAGTTTCTGCTTTTTAACAAAGTGAATCACCTATACATGTACATATATCCCCATATCCACTCCCTCTTGCATCTCTCTCCCAACCTCCCTATCCCACCCCTCTGGGTGGTCACAAAGCACCGACCTGGTCTCCCTGAGCTATGCAGCTGCTTCCCACTAGCTATTTTACATTTGGTAGTGTATATATGTCCATGCCACTCTCTCACTTTGTCCCAGCTTACCCTTCCCACTCCCCGTGTCCTCAAGTCCTTTCTCTACATCTACATCTTTATTCCTGTCCTGCCCTTAGGCTTTTCAGAGCCTTTTATTTTTTTTTTAGATTCCATATATATGTGTTAGCATATGGTATTTGTTTTTCTCTCTCTGACTTACTTCACCCTGTATGACAGACTCTAGGTCCATCCACCTCACTACAAATAACTCAATTTCATTTCTTTTTATGGCTGAGTAATATTCCATTGTATATATATGCCACATCTTCTTTATCCATTCATCTGTTGATGGACACTTAGGTTTCTTCCATGTCCTGGCTATTGTAAGTAGAGCTGCAATGAACATTTTGGTACATGACTCTTTTTGAATTATGGTTTTCTCAGGGTATATGCCCAGTAGTGGCATTGCTGGGTCATATGGTAGTTCTATTTGTAGTTTTTTAAGGAACCTCCATACTGTTCTCCATAGTGGCTGTATCAATTTACATGCCCACCAACAGTGCAAGAGGGTTCCCTTTTCTCCACACCCTCTCCAGTATTTATTGTTTGTAGATTTTTTGATGATGGCCATTCTGACTGGTGTGAGGTGATACCTCATTGTAGTTTTGATTTGCATTTCTCTAATGATTAGTGATGTTGAGCATCCTTTCATGTGTTTGTTGATAATCTGTATATCTTCTTTGGAGAAATGTCTATTAAAGTCTTCTGCCCATTTTTGGATTGGGTTGTTTGTTTTTCTTGATATTGAGCTGCATGAGCTGCTTGTAAATTTTGGAGATTAATCCTTTGTCAGTTGCTTCATTTGCAAATGTTTTCTCCCATTCTGAGGGTTGTCTTTTCGTCTTGTTTATGTTTTCCTTTGCTGTGCAAAAGCTTTTAAGTTTCATTAGGTCCCATTTGTTTATCTTTGTTTTTATTTCCATTTCCCTTGGAGGTGGATCAAAAAGGATCTTGCTGTGATTTATGTCATAGAGTGTTCTGCCTATGTTTTCCTTTAAGAGTTTTATAGTGTCTGGCCTTACATTTAGGTCTTTAAGCCATGTTGAGTTTATTTTTGTGCGTGGTGTTGGTGTTAGGGAGTGTTCTAATTTCATTCTTTTACATATAGCTGTCCAGTTTTCCCAGCACCATTTATTGAAGAGGATGTCTTTTCTCCATTATATATTCTTGCCTCCTTTATCAAAAATAAGGTGACCATATGTGCATGGGTTTATCTCTGGGCTTTCTATCCTTATCAGTAATTTTTTTTTTTTTTTTTTTTTGCAGTACGCCGGGCCTCTCACTGTTGTGGCCTCTCCTGCTGCAGAGCACAGGCTCCGGATGTGCAGGCTCAGCGGCCATGGATCACGGACCCAGCTGCTCCGCGGCATGTGGGATCTTCCCGGACCGGGGCACGAACCCGTGTCCCCCTGCATCGGCAGGCAGACTCTCAACCACTGTGCCACCAGGGAAGCCCCAATCCTTATCAGTAATTTTTAATGGATCATGCTTTTGGTGTCATATAAATGAACTCTTTGCTTAACTGAAGATGATGAACATTTCTCTTATGTTTTCTTTTCTTTTTATTTTTAATAAATTTATTTATTTTTGGCTGTGTTGGGTCTTTGTTGTTGTGCGCGGGCTTTCTCTAGTTGTGGCGATCAAGGGCTACTCTTCATTGCAGTGCACGGGCTTCTCATCACAGTGGCTTCTCCTGTTGCAGAGCATGCACTCTAGGCATGCAGGCTTCAGTAGTTGTGGCACGTGGGCTCAGAGGTTGTGGCTCATAGGCTCTAGAGCGCAGGCTCCGTAGTTGTGGTGCATGGGCCTAGTTGTTCCGTGGCATGTGAGATCTTCCTGGACCAGGGCTCAAACCTGTGTCTCCTGCATTGGCAGGCTGACGCTTAACCACTGTGCCACCAGGGAAGCCCCTCTTATGTTTTCTTTTAAATGTTCTTATGTTTTACATTCTTCTGTGATCATTTTGAGTTAATTTTTGTATAAGATGTGCAGTACCAGTTGAGGATTATTTTTATTTATTTATTTATTTATTATTATTTATTTTTGGCTGCGTTGGGTTTTCATTGCTGTGTGCAGGCTTTCTCTAGTTGCATATTTATTTATTTTTGCATGTGAATGTCCAATTGTTCCAACACTGTTTGTTGAAAAGACTATCTGTTCTCCATTGAATTGCTTTTGTAACGTTGTTGAAAAGCAATTGACCATATTTATGTGGCTCCCTCTTCTGTACTCTCTATTCTGTTCTATTGATCTATGTGTCTGTGCTTTTGTTAATACCACTATATCTTTATTACTGTAGTTTTATAATAAATGTTAAAATTGGGTGAAGTGAGCCCTCCAACATTGTTTTCGTCATCAAAATTGTTTTTACTATTCTAGTTCTTTTGCATACTCATATCAATTTTAGAATCATCTTGTCTTTAGCTACAGAAAAATTCCTGCTGCAGTTAGTTTGGGGATAATTGACAACTATGTTGTCTTTTAATCAGTGAACATGGTATATCTTTCCATTTATTTCGGTCTTCAGCATGGAATTTTCAGCATACAGATCCCATACATGTTTTGTTAGGTTTATGCCTAAATATTTTACTTTTTAAGGATTTATTGTAAATAGTACTATTTTTAAAACTTCAGTTTCTAGTTGTTTATTGGTAGTATATAGAAATATGATTAATAATAATCTACATATTGACCTTATATTTTGTGACCTTGCCAAACTCACCCATTAGTTCTAGAAGCTTTTTCTTTCTGTATATTCTTTGGAATTTCCTATATAGATAATCCTATTGTCTGTGGATAGTGATAGTTTTATCCCTTCCTTTCCAATTTATATGCCTTTTGTTTCTTTTACTTGCCTTTTTTCAAAGGCTAGGACTTACAGTACAATGTTGAATAGGAATAGTGAGAATGGACCTTCTTGCCTTGTTCCCAGTCTCAGGGAAAGCATTTAATCTTTCACCATTATGACATTTGCTGTAGTTTTTTGTAGATACCCTTTATCAAGTTAAGGAAGCTCCCTTCTAATCTTAGTTTGCTGAGAGTCTTAAAAAAGTCACAAGAGGATTTTGGGTGTGGCTTAAGTACTTTTTCTGCATTAGTTAATATGATCATGTGGTTTTTTCTTTACTATGTTAGTATTGTGGATTACATTGATTTTCAAATGTTGAATGAGCATTGTACTCCCAAGATAAACCTCACTTGGTGAAGATCTACTGTGTGGTTGTGTGCCTGTGTGTGTGTACACATATATTATATATAGATGTATATATGTGATTTGCTAATAGTTTTTGAAACCATATGAGCCTGGAGTCATATTGTTCAGAATGTTTTTAACTACTTATTTCATTTCTTAGACATAAGAGTATTAAGGTCATCTATTTCTTCTTGGGTGAGTTTTGGTAGTTTGTGGCTTTCAAGAAATTGGTCCATTTCAACTAAGTTGTTGAATTTAAGTGTATAGAGTTGTTCATAGTATTTTCTTATTATCCATTTATGCCTGTGGGGTCGGTAGTGCTATTCTCCGCTTCACTCTGGATATTGTTAATTGTCTCCTCCCTTTTATTCTTTGTTAGTCTGGCTAGAGATTTATCAATTTTATTGATATTTTTACAGAAGCATCTTTTGGTTTGATCAATTTTCTCTATTTTTCTTATTTTCAATTTCATTGATTTCTAGCCTTAATTATTATATTATTATATCCATCTTTATTTTTTATTATTCTTTATTTTTATTTCTACCTTTATTATTTCCTTCCCTCTGATTGCTTTGGGTTTATTTTGCTCCTCTTTTTTTTTCTAGTTTCTTAAGGTGGAATCTTAGATTGTTGGCTTGACACCTTTTTTTTTCACATATATGCATTTAATGATGTACAGTTTCCCCCTTAACACTGTTTTAGTTGTATCCCATAAATTTTGAGATGTAGTTTCATTTTCCTTCATTTCAAAATTTTCTAATTTCCCTTGAGACTTCCTCTTTGACCAATGGATTATTTAGCAGTTATTTTTGTTTGTGTTTTGTTTTCTTTTGATCGTGCCACGCGGCTTGTGATTGAACCTGGGTGGTGAGAGCACAGAGTCCTAACCACTGTGAAACAGCAGGGAAGGGGGCAGGTCACAACCTTTGAAAGAATGACATAGCCCGAGGACATGACATAAACTGATTAGAACCAAATGGGTCCAAGATGGCGGCAATTCGACTTCCACCAGACCTTGAGCCTCAGTATACACCCCCCTCACTTTATCAGCAAGCTTTCCAAGGCCAACCATAAGGATCAAAAAGTGGATGGTGCGGGGCTTCCCTGGTGGCGCAGTGTTTGAGAGTCCGCCTGCCGATGCAGGGGACACTGGTTCGTGCCCCGGTCCGTGAAGATCCCACATGTCGCGGAGCGGCTGGGCCCGTGAGCCATGGACGCTGAACCTGCGCGTCCGGAGCCTGTGCTCCACAACGGGAGAGGCCGCAACAGTGAGAGGCCCGCGTACAGAAAAAAAAAAAAAAAAAAAAAAAGTGGGTGGTGGCCCAATTCCTGGAAATCCCCACCCCTTCCTGAAATAGCTGGAATACTCCTCCCACTCATTAGTCTATGAAATTACCCAACCCTATAAAAACTGACAACCCCACACGCTGGTGCCTTTCTCACCTCCTGAGATGGCCCACAGTCTGTCTGTGTAGTGTGTTTCTCTCTATATAAATCCACTTCTTACCTATCACTTTGTCTCTCACTGAATTCTTTCTGTGATGAGACATCAAGAAACTGAGCTTCATTAAGTCCTGAAACCAGGTGTGTGCTCTTTTGAATACTTTTTAGTGTTCCATTTAAATTTTTCCATTTTTATTTTACTATGTCTCTTTGTATAGGGTTTTTAGTAGTTGTTCTAGGGATTACAATATACCTACATACTTTTAACAGTTTGCTAGGATCAAGATGATGTGGTGATTGATTCAATGTGGGGGTGGGGAAAGGAAGGAGTTAAGTATGACACTGAAGTTTCTGGATTAGGTAACTTGGTATAAGGTGATGTCATTCACTACTAGGGTGAATTTAAATGGAGGAGAAGATCTAGGGGAACTGAGTATTGTTTGGAACATGTAGAGTTTGGGATACTTGTGAAACATTCAAGTGGAGATGTCAGAAGGCAATTTGTCACATGGGTCTAAAGTTAAGAGAAGGGTCTTGGGCTTAAGGATAGATTTGGAAGTCTTCAGTTGTATTTGGCATCTGTTGTTTTTGCCACTCAACATTTGTTTACTTCTGGCAACCCATCCCCAGCTCTGGACCTCATGAGAGGCACTAACCCACTTTCAACTCTACAAGTGGGCCCTGGGTAAACTCAACTAATTATTGTTCCATTCCTCCTGGCCACAGGGATTCAATGTTCAGGGTTAGATTTGTAACTGAATTTAGCCAATGAGAATGAGGTCCATCCAATACTTCTGTCCCATCATCTTGGGGAGACACACTTTCTTTCTAATTGGAGTTAATCTAATAGGAAGTAAGATCTGAAGATGCTGCTGCCATCTTCCTTCCCTGAAGAAATAGCTACCTGAAAATATGTCAGCAAGGGAGGAAGCAGAGCTGAGGGATGTTGGGAATGAGTGGGTCCAGGGGAAATTAAGCCCCTGGGCAATCTGTTCTCAGTCTCTGGACTTTTCAATCGTGTGAACCAATACTTCCCATAGTTCCTAGATTATGTTTGATCAGGCTTTCTACATCTTTCAAATGAGAGTTCTGACTGATGCATAAGCATCTAGTGGGTATAGAAGCTGTGGTGGTGAATGAGAGCGTGTCAAGAGAGAGAAGAAAAGAGGGAGCCCATTTAAGGAAAAGGGGCCCATGAAGGAGCATGAGAGGAGTGCTCAGAGAGACAGAGGAGAGTCCTTTGTCTTGGAAGGTCCAGAAAGTGAGTGATTGAAGAAATAGAGAGTAATTAGCAGTGTAAAATACTTATGGGGTATCAGTCAAGATAAGGACTGAAAAGGGCCCTTTGGATCTATCAACAAGGAGGCTGTTGACAAAACAGTTGTAGTTACCAAGCAGGAAGGATCCTCTGAAATCATTACTTTATACCCTCTTCTGAAGATGAGGAAATTGAGGCAATACCATACTTAGATTTTTTTTTTAACAGCTACAAGATTACAAGTAGCGATCAGGGCTTTAAGGGTTCTTAAAGATCACATTATCCAATACTTAAATCTCTTGCACAACATCTCTCTGAAGCCTGTGCTTAAATATA
This sequence comes from Pseudorca crassidens, assembly GCF_039906515.1. Classification (NCBI taxonomy): domain Eukaryota; kingdom Metazoa; phylum Chordata; class Mammalia; order Artiodactyla; family Delphinidae; genus Pseudorca; species Pseudorca crassidens. The sequence goes on from NC_090310.1 coordinate 60,842,948, forward strand.
ACTATTGAGAAAGAACTCATTACTTCACAGGTCTAATGAGAAACCTTAAATCTGTTCTCTTTATACCACAGAGCAGACACATGACAGGAGAATGTATGCATCCTGAGTTGATCCCTGGAAAAGCTGGTTGTATTTGGGGAACTCAAAAGATTAAGCCAGACTTTTGAGTTTTTAGGAGGCCTCTACCCCATCGAATAATCCAGTCACTGTTCCAGATGAGCCCAGCCTTTGAGTCACCTCAGCCCAGAACTATGTGAGTGAATAATAACTTCCAGGTCATACCAACCTCCAGCCATTTAGGTTTTCCCATTTGAGACCCCAGATTTCATGCAGCAGGAACAGGTCATATGTGCTATGTCCTGTCTGAATTCCAGACCTCCTAAGAATCTGTGAGTATAATAAAATGGTTGATTTATTATGCCACAAAGTGTTCACGTGTTTTTTTCTTTATACAGGAGCAGATAGCTGGAAAAGTAAGTATTGTTATTATTATCCCATTTTACAGATGAGGTAACTGAGTTTCAGAAAGATTAAACAACTTGATCCAGGTCCCATAGGCAGCCAATGGCAGAGCCAGTATCTGAACCCAGGTCTGGCTAATTGCATAGCTTGTTGTCTTCCAATTATCCTAGATACCTCCTACTGAGTTAGACCCCTTAACAAAACCTCCCAAGCCTCCCATTACTGTTCTTCAATCTGGAGACCATCCTTGACAAATCTAGAGTTCAGTGACTAAGATGTGGTTAGAAAAACAGCCTTTATGAAACATCTGATTCACATTCTTTTCAAATAATTGAAAAATATTCACTCTGCAATCAGTTCTTTCCTTATTTTATTTTCTCCTCCACACCCCCAGGCAGGAGCCAGATACATCTGCCAAGCCTGACAGATCTGCTCCTCCTCTCCCCACACCACCCAGTGCACAAATACCCACTGGCCCCCATTAAATCCCAATCAGGCTTGGAGAGAGCTGATTCATCCCCCTCCCCTGCCTCCTGGAAAGAGTTAGGGATGAGCAAATCACTTATTGGAGTAATTCTGGGAGCTGAGGCAGAGCCGTGGCTGGAAGCCACCCACTAGCTAGAAACCCAGGACATCAATCAACCAAACTGATTTTTCCGCTGCTGCAGCCATTTAAACAGTTATCTTTGCTTGGGGCTTTGTCCAAAGTTACTCAGCTAGTGGGTTCCTGGGTGATAAGTCACCGCAGCCTCATTCCACTGTCTCTGTGTCCTGGGGCTGCCTCTTTACTCACTTCTCAAGAGGGGTTGAAGTTCATTTGTTGCACTCTAAAAAGAATAGAGCCTGCACGGCTTGCGCACAAGTTCTGGTTATAGCAGGAAGATGAAAAAGGAGCCAGAAGTCTGTTGGGATATTAATACAGTACTTCTCGTTTGACGCCCTGCTGAGGCACGGGGAGGACGTTTCAAATTCATTTCATAACGCCCCCTGCTGGTATCCTTTCTCAACTACTGCAGATGCCTGATCCCGTTTGGGGGTGGGGGGGTGCAGGGAGAGGGGAGCCCTTAGTCCACACCAACCTCCTTCCCTCATTTTACATATGGGGAAACTAATGCCAGAAAGAAAAACGGGATTTACTCAAGGTTGGGATTTACTCAAAGTCTATGTTAAGGTAAGAACTAGTCTCTCTGTGGCTAGAACTTTTTTGTAGGACCCAAGAATGCCCAGCACATAGTAAGTGCCTCTGATTGGCAGTTTAGCGTGAAATCTGGAAGCCCTGGTTTCTAATCCAAGCTCTGCCACTTAATAGCTGTCACGAGAAGGTAGTTTTCCCAGCCTCAGATTTCTCATCTGTAAAATAAGGGTAAAAAGACAAAGAGTAAAATGGGATTTTATAAGAATTCCTTCACACATCCATTCAAAAACTACTGAGTATCTACCATATACCTTGCTGGGCACTTGGAATGTAACAGTGCATAGGACATTGCAGTAACTGTTCTCTTTGAGGGTGGTAGTCTAGTGAGAAAATTAGATGACATATGTGAACGCACATATGTGAAATTCAATTGTTGGAAAAGAAAACATTTTCCCTTTGATTCTTCCCACTTTTCAAGTATCAGAAGGCTTGGGGCCTTGCCCCAGCTGTATCAGTCTAGGAATGTTGATGACCTGAAGAGATTAAGTTATCTGAAGGTCAAGACCACATAAATCTTTGTATTCTCCAGTGTGCCTGGCCCCAGGATGTGCTCAGTCAATATTTGTTTGGCTCCATGTATGCCCCAAATTCTGGCTCACTCTGCCTCCCGGCTGCCAGCAGATTGCTGTCCGTGGTACTGAAAAGCAAATTCCTGCTTCTCAATATGAGGCAGCGCAGGTGCTGAGGCAGAAAATGGAGCCCAGGGGAAGTGAGTAGAGAGGGGAAGAATGAGCCAACTTTTCACTGGCTAATAGTGACATCTTCATTTTGCCATATCTTGGAATTCAAAGCTGATGTTTCTTTTTCCAGCTGTCCCCACTTGCATTTCTTGCTAGCTGGAAACACTGCAGGTATAGGTTAATAACCACACAGGGTGATAATCTCTACAATGCTGGGAGGTACTGGGAGCCCATAGCCCTATAAAGTCCTATTTTAAAGTGTTGTTGAAAATTGGTGGGCCCCTTTTCCAGCTTATTCCTGGGCTAGGAAAAAGCATCAGTCATAGATGCCTCCCCCAGCTGATTTCATCCATGTCTGTCACCCAAGAATGTGGGCAGATCTGAGTCAGAACTGGCTATGGGGAAACCAGAGACATAGGGCCTGAGATTCACAGTCTGTAGTTGGGTGAGTTCCAAGAGTTCATTTTGACCAGTATTTCAAGTGATAATATGTTTGTTCATTCATTCATTCTATAAATATTTATTGAGTGCCTACCATGGTCTGGCACTGTTATAGGAACTCCAGATACAGTCAAGTACAAGAAAGACAAGGTAACTGACTTCCCAGAACTTACATTCCAGTGGGGGAGACATACAATAAACAAATGTACAAATGAGTGTGTAGTATAATTCCAGGCAAAGGATAGATAATAATAGGAAATGCTCTCTTAGATAAGATGATTATGAGAGACCTCTTTAAGGAGTGACATTTGAACATAAATGTGAACTAACTGAAATAATGAGACATATAAATATTGGGGAAAGGCAGTGTTCCAGGCAGAGGGCACAAGAAGACCAAAAAGATGTGGGAAGAAGATAGCATGTCCAAGGAACAGCAAAGAGGCCAATGCAGATGGAGCAGATTTATCAAAGAGGACATTAGAAAAGGATGGGTAAATGCACAGAGACCACATCTGTGTCTTGAGGAGGACAAAACAAGATGCTCAGAATAGAAGAAACACTTACAAAATGACAGTGACTGCTGCACCTGCCATGGATAAACCACAATAGTCTGGATGCCACCAGGGACACAAGGATAATTAGAGCTCCTGATTTATAGATCTCACCATGTCTAAAGATCTAATTAATGGAGGCTAGTGGGAGTTAGTGATGTACTATTTATTCAGCCAACATTTTCTGGGTACATACTATGTACCCAAAGATCATTGGTTTTGTTTGTTTGTTTGTTTTGTTTTTTTTCACAGAATGTCCAGACTGAGTTTATCACAGAGTTAGTTATGTAAGAAAAAAATTTTGATAAGGAAAAACATGACATTTTGTTCTTCTTAAAATAACAAGGACTTCTAATATCACAGCTTTGGTTTTGCTTTAATAATGCGATTCCTTGTATTTTATCGTTACAGCTTGGGAATTTCTTTTTAACGTCTTTATTGGAGTATCATTGCTTTACAATGGTGTGTTAGTTTCTGCTTTATAACGAAGTGAATCAGTTAGACATATACATATGTCCCCATATCTCTTCCCTCTTGCGTCTCCCTCCCTCCCACCCTCCCTATCCCACCTCTCTAGGTGATCACAAAGCACAGAGCTGATCTCCCCAAAGATCATTGTTTAATACTAGTCTTTGCTCTAGGAGCTGAGGAGAAGAGGGAAGGAGTCAACTGATGGAACCGGAATGTTTAAAGGCAAGTAAGAAGCTCCAGATAGCAGAAGCTCAGGCAAAGCCACTTCCTCTGATTTCTATCTGCTCTCCAATAGGGCCTCTTGAGAGACAGGAACAGCACTGGTCTAGAGTGGGCTGCACCTTAGCAATAGGTACTTTAGAAAAGCACGCCCACCACTGAGGTTCAGTAACAGGAGTGAAGCAGTGTGGGCTACTTTCTGCCAGACGGCACAGGGAAAGGAATGCACATTCCAGGCATCTTTGCTAAGAATATGAAGTAGTTGGAATTTCCTTATCATCCCCATAAGAAGACTACCAAGTCCCCAGCAAAATCCTACCAGACGAGAAGAGTCCCTCCCTCACTGGTCCTAGGTTGCAAGGAATTTTATACCCCTGGCCTTGTTGCTGCACAATCATCAGCATCTTTGAGATTTTGGCAGAATAATGTTTATTCATCTGACAAATAAGAAACTAAAGCTTGGAAAGTTTAAGCAACTTACACAGGGTCACAGAGCGCTTAAGGGATAAAATAGGACTCAGTCTCAAATCTGTCTGACCCCAAAGCCACTTGCAGTGCCATTTTTTCTTGGATCTCAAACATAAAGTTCATGTTTGGCTTTTTAAAAAAAGACCAGTCCCCCACAGAGCTAACTTTGATAATGGTAGCGCCTGACATCTCTGCTTCTTCCACGGCACAGTCTTATTTTTAATCTCTCTTAATCCTCCCAACAATGTTGGAAGGTAGCAGTGATAAGAATACTAGCAAGCACTTATTGAACACTGAGTCTGTAATAGGCACTGTCCTAAGCATTTTACATGTATTAATTTATACTTGCAAAAACCCTGTGAGGTAAGTGTCATTATTATTCCTATTTCAAAGGTAAGAAAATTAAAGCCCGGAGAGATTAAGTAATTTGCTAAAGATCACACAGCTAGTCAGGGACTGAGCGAGGCAGTCTGACTCTGGAACCCTTGCTCTTAATCTTTGTTGACAAAGTAGCTGTTACTCAGAGAGGTACGCTACATAGTCCAGAAATGGTGATCAGACTCGAGCCCAGGATCAAACCCCAGCATGTTCCCACTACTCCACACTGTTTTTCTCAATGGTAAAGCAGAAGAAAGGAGAGAAGCTGTTTTGAGACACCTCCATAGCGGCACAGAGTGATTTAACACTGCCAAGGAGCCCTGCGGGGATTTTACTTAAATGATGATCTGCACTGCACTGCTGTCTGATATTCCCTCCCACTTACTTTTCTCAAATGTGGAAACTGCATTTCTCCATGCACCCTCCCTGGCACGTAAGTGCTTCACCAAGGGAGCTGAACTTTTCTGTACGGATTTGGGGTGTTCAGAAAACTCTTCTTTTTTTAATATATAAATTTATTTACTTATTTATTTATTTTTGGCCGCACTGGGTCTTCGTTGCTGCGCGCGGGCTTTCTCCAGTTGCGGAGAGCGAGGGCTATTCTTCCTCGCGGTGCGAGAGCTTCTCACTGCGGTGGCTTCTCTTGTTGCAGAGCACGGGCTCTAGGCGTGCAGGCTTCAGTAGTTGTGGCGCAAGGGCTTAGTTGCTCCGTGACATGTGGGATCTTCCCACACCAGGGCTCAAACCTGTGTCCCCTGCACTGGCAGGTGGATTCTTAACCACTGTGCCATCAGGGAAGCCCGAAAGCTCCATTCTTAAATGCCATTATTCCAGGGACTTGTAAGGATGACTCAGAGAGAGAGAGGCTATAATGGAAAATTAATTATTTTATCTGAGCTGGATCCCAGGCTGAAGACTAGGAATTAGACTGATAAAGGCCCTTCTACAAGGGCTGTGGGGAGCCCTGAGCTGTCGCTGACCAGTTATTCAAAGGGAAGTCAGAAACAGGGCCTCCCAGCTGCCCTTCCTGCAACTTTCAATATTCCTGGATGTGCCACAGAACTGGGGGCGTGAGGTGTGCCTCAGAGGGTTTATTTGCTTGTGTGCTGCTGTGGTGACTATGTGTGTGTCTGTGTGTGTATGAGAGAGAGAGAGAGAGAGAGAGAGAGTGTCTGGAAGTGCTGGCTGGTGAAAACAATCTGTGTACGTGATTATGTTAGTTTGTGTGTCTAACTATCTGTCCATTCCTCTGTGTGTGTGTACATCAGTGTGTGTTTGGTGTGACTCTATGCGTGTGGGCCTGAGGATCCTTGTGGGTCTCTGGGTGTATATTTCTGAGGACCTTTATGAGGGGAGGAATCTCGATGTGTAGCTGGAAAATGATAAGTGTCGGTGGGCTAGGATGATGCAAGCAGTTACAGGGCAGGTGTTTTGATGCTGCTGTGATGTAGGAGAAGAAAAAGAAATGAAGGTTAAACCACTTAAAACCTTTACAATTTTTTCCTCTTGAACTGGGGAAGATTATCTACTATTAATAATAATAATAGCAGTTTATAAATGAACAAGAGTATTGTAGAACTAGTCATACTAGCTCCATTAGAGAGTACTTACTCTATGTCCTCTTACATATATTAGCTGGGTTCTCATCACAGCTCTGTGCTACCACTATGCCCCGGCTCATAGAAGAGGCAGCTGGGCTCAAGTAACTTGCCTGGGGCCATGCAGCTGGGAGGAGCAGAGCCAGGAAGACAGCTCCGGTCTGACTCCAGAGGCTGAGCTTTTCCCACCTGCCTCAGCTCCAGCCAAGCCCCAGCCCTGGCAGGGCGAGCCCCAGAATGTGAAGCGGAGTGATGTGGTGGCAACAGCTGAGTTCTAGGCCCGGCTGGCCCTTCCGTGGTTGAGCAGCCTTACGACAGTAGCTCCTCCTCTCTGGACCTCAGTATCCCCATCACTAAAATCACAGTTTGGATTCATTAGTCTGGTGGGTTCTACCCGCTCTGACAGCGTGGGCCACGGGGCAGCAGTTTTGTGGGCGGCTCCCACGCCACCTGGGGAGTGTTGACCTGCAAAAAGGCTCAAGGCAGGGGGTGTGGGGCGGGGGAAGTGGGGGCAGGGGCGGAAGAGATATGTGTCCGTCGGGCCTATGGCACTTTTCTTCTTTCCTTCCTCTATGCGGCGGATGTGCCTGCTCAGTCCTCAGCTCCCAATCCCACCTCCTTCTGCTTCTTTATTGTGTACCTTCCTGGACTGCAGAAGTGAAAACTATTTTCCCTAGACTCCTGTGCAGCTAGGGTTCTGGGTGCAAATTAACGTTCTGCCAATAGCTAGACTTGTGTGCGACCAACGTGATGGAATGAAATGGAGGCCGTCTTGCCGCTGCTTTGGCCGCTTCGTCCAGCCAGAGTAGTCGTGGGGGTGTGGGGGTCCTGCAGCAGCATCTCAGGGCCCAGTGCCTACCCCCGGGAGTGCTGAGAGGCTGGCCCCAGCTTCCAGACCCCTGGGTCATAAGGTGGTGGTGGGTTCGTGAACGCACGACAGGCAGGGGTTGCGTCCTGTTGGCCTGCTTTCTGGCTGTGTGGCTGGAGGCCCTGCAGTGCTCTGGAAGCGCTCCCGGAGGCCCAGTCTACTCCTCCAGCAGTTCCATACCCACCTCTCCCCCAGCCAACACCTGTTAAAGTTTCCCAGTTCCCTATGTTGAATCTCTTTTTGCTTATAAAAGCCAGGGATGTCTCCTGCTTCTGCAGTGCACCTGACCCATCACCACGGCATACTCCTACCCAGTCTCCCAAACCCAGCCTCGGTCTCCAGCTCCAGGATGATTTCCCTGATCCACCAGGCTGACTTGGGAACCTGTCCTCTGTGATTCCACAGTCACCCTTATCTCAGACTTTCCTACGTGCTGCTGAAATTACCTGTTTACTTTCTGTCGTCCCCTCCAGACTGCGGCCCCCGGAGGCAGGGACTGGGTCTTCTCAGCCATGCATCTCAGTGTTGAGCAGAGAACCTGGCCTCTGGCAGCTACTCTCTGGGAACGTTTTTTGTGGAATGAATGCAGAAAAGGTAGCAACCTGTCAGTTCAAGAGGATTTAGGAGAAACTGTGAGATTCATAGATTAAGAAGAAAAGCAATTTAACCTTGCCTTTTGGCAAAAAGAAACTCCCTTCTTAAGAGCTGATATTAGGAACCATGTGTCTGGTGGAGCTTGTGGGCGATGAGGGGCAGCTCTCAGATCAAGGATCTCATTTCAGGTCTAATATCTGGGATCCCCTGGTGGACCTCTCCTCCTGCTGGTGCCCAGGCTTCTCTGGAGGGATTTCAGAACTGATGGTTTTGCAGAGGCAGCTTGATGAGGGAAAACAGCTCTGGCTTTTGAGGCAGACGCTCCTGGCTCTACCACTTACTGGCTGTGCGACCTCAGGCAAGTGACTGCACTGCCCTGAGCTCAGATCCCCATTTGCAAAGTGGAGTTAATGACACCTATGTCATAGGGCTGTTGTGAGGGATAAATGAGGTGTTTTAGGGAAAGTACAATACCTAGCACCCAGCAGGCACCTGATACACGGTGGCTGTGATAAGGTTTCAGTGATTTGAGATTTAAGGCTTTTCCCTTTTTCGTTTGGGCAGAAACATTTCCCATCACTGACCTCTTGTTGCACTGTGGCTGAGGTCAAGAGGGGGCCCCGTGTGTGGTCGTGAACGTGAGGCCTGTAGTTCAGGATTCAGAACACAGTAAACAGGTGTCCATTCTTGCCAAATGCTGGTTGGATTCTGGTTCAGGACCTGTTCCCAGGTGGCTGGAAGTGACAGAGGAGCATCATGGGAGATGTGACACAGCAGAGAGGGGCTCACACTTTGGAGTGAGACAGACCTCGGTGCAAGTCCTGGCTTCACCCCTAATGTGCTGTGCTACGTGGGAGCTCACTTTACCTCACTGGGCCTCAGTTTCTTTACCTGCAAAGTGGAACTTACAGTGCTTCCCTCAGAGGGCTGCTGAGAGCTTATTAAAGACCATTTCTTCCTGGCATCGTGCCTGGCACAGTGAATAATGGCATTTATGCATGTGTTGCTCTTGGGCATCAGTGAGGTAGGAGTTCACAGCGTGGGCTTTGGCATCAGATTAACTTGAGCTTGGGTTCTTTTCCATTTGAGGGCTGTGTGCCCTTAGCTGAGTCACTGCATCTCTGAGTGTAGTGTCTTCCTCTGACGGAAGAAGGCAATAACACACCCACCATGGGGGTTTGCTATAAGGATGAGATGACGTAACACATGGAGGTGACTCAGTAGGATGAGGGCCGTCAAGCAGATGTGCGAAAGCTATTAGCCACAGTGATGAAGTCCTGCTGCCAGCCGAGGCGAAACAGGAGAGGACGGGAGGTTTGGCCCATTGGGAAAGGGAAGTTCTCTCCAATTGCAGTTCATCAGCTCAGCTGTTGGTATCTGTCTGCACTCTTGGCTGAGAAAAGGAAACACAGCTTTTCCTCTGCCTTCTCGTTGCTACTGGAGAGCTTTCCTCCACCAGGAAAACAGGCACCTGCTTCCCCAAGGCCTTTCCTGCCCCCTCCATCTTCACCATTTTTAAGTGTAAAATTTAGTATCGTTAAGTACATTCATAATGCTGTGCAGCCATCATCGGTCTCCATTTCCAGAACTTTCTCATCATCCCAAACAAAAACTCTGTGCCTTTTAAGCAATAACTCACTATTTCTACTTCCTCCCAGCCCGTAGTAACTTATTTTCTACTTTCTGTCACTATGAATTTGACATAATGTTTCGAGGTTCATCCGTGTTGTAGCAAGTGTCAGAACTTTATTCCTTTTTATGGCTGAATAATAGTCCATTGTACGTAGAGTACATTTTGTTTATCCATTTATCTGTTGACAGACGCTGGTTTGTTTTACTCTTTTGGCTATTGTGAATAATGCTGCTAAGAACATTGTTGGACAAATATCTGCTTGAGTCCCTATTTTCAATTCTTTTGGGTATACACCTAGGTGCAGAATTGTTGGGCCATATGGTGGTGCTATATTTAACATTTTGAGGAACCACCCAACATTTTTTCCACAGCAGCTGTACCGTTCTACGTCCCCCATCACAATGTGCCTGCCCTCACAGTTTACACTCCACCAGGGCGTACAGGTGATAATCAGACAAACTGATGTATCATATCAGCCAGGGACAAATGCTGTGAAGATAAATAGAGCTGGGCAAGGGATCAGGACTGCTGGGGCAAAGGGTGGGCAGGGGGTCTGCTTGAGGAAGTGACATCGAAGCCAAAACCTAAATGAAGTGATGGACTGAACAGGAAGGCAAGGGGTGTTCCAGATGGAAGGCACAGCACGTGCAAAGTCTCTGCAGTAGGAACGTGTTCGGTGCGTCTGAGGAGCAGCAGGGAGCCAGGGTGGCTACAGAGCAGTTAGTGGGCAGGAAGCAGAGGTGGGCAGAGAACGGGACCTGCAGGTGAGGGCTGTGGATCTTATTCCAAGTGGGATGAAAACCACTGGAGTGTTTTAAACAGGGGTGTAGTATAATCTGAGTTAACATTTTTGAAAGAAACTCTCTGGCTGCTGAGGACACAGGGCTGGGGTAGTCATCCAGGAGAGAAGTGATGGGGGCCAGCCCCGGGCGACGGAGCCACAAACAGTGAAGACGTGTGCTGACTTGGATGTGGGGCCAGAGAAAGAGGGCGGTCAACGATGACTTCTCCTCAACTCTCCTTGCTGCCAGGCCTTTGCCTGAGCTGTTCCCTCTGCCCAGAATGCCCTTCCCTCCTTTTGCCTGGACAATTGCTACTCCTGCATCAGTTCACCTGGCTCTCACCTCCCTGACTCTGCTCCTCCCCAGGCCCCCACTGGGCTGAGTTGGGAGCCCTTCTTCTGTGTTCCCACAGTGATCCCAGTCTCCTTCCAGTCCTGTACTCGTCATAACTCTAGGAATGGCCTGTTACTACATCTGCCCCCCAACCTGGACTGAGTATGAGAGAGAGAGAGAGGGAGAGAGAGGGAGAGAGAGAGAGAGAGAGAGAGAGAGAGAGAGAGACTGAGCATTGCTACATCTTAAGCACAGCTTCTGACTTCCTCTGTCCCGTGGGGGCCACACACAGACGCGGCTCCCATAGCCAGCAGCTGGTGCAGGTCCTCTGAGAGCCGCACTGGGCACACTGTGGCGTGAAGACTGGAAGCTGAGCAGAGGGTGGGGACTAAATTCCTAACTTCCACTGGAATCCTCCCGAGTGAACCACATCAGCTGTCCCCACCTTCCAGTGCAACAGGTGGATAAAGGAAATACACAGATCTTTGTGAATGAGACGGAACCAGGGTGGGGAGAAGCTGGGAAGCAATACAGCTCAGGTTGGGGCACAGCCTGGAGTCCACGGGCTCTGCCGTTTTCTAGCTGCACCACTTCGTACCTTCACGCAGCCTCTGTCCCTTATCTGTAAAGCGGGGTGGGAACCGCATCTAATTGCAGGGTTGTTGGGAAAATCAAGTGTGTTAATAACCGTGAATGGTTGACAACAGGGCCTGGCATGTAGGGCGGCCTTAAGAAAAGCTGGCTTTAGTTTTTCACTTGTCTATCTTCTGCCAAGTTCTTCCTTATTCCTCCCCAACAGAACGGTTTGAGGGCTGGTGGTTTCAAATACCTCCTTCTCTTCAGCCTTTGCTTTTGGTTCACATCAAGATCTCAATCAGAGACGTGTGCCCTGAGGACACGGCAGAGCTCAGGTGAGTCCTGACCCTGCATTAGGCGGGTGCCGTCCCCCTGTCTCCAGATGACTCGGGGGCTCAGGGAGGCCAGGAATCCACCAGTCACTACCAGGTAGTCGGCGGGGGCATTGGGATTCGAGTCCAAGTGAGTTTGTTCCAGTTCTGTGGTTTCCTATCCCACGTGCTGCTGCCGTGGGGCCTGCGACGTGACAGAGCATCGCCAAGCCTGGAGGGGGTGAGCTTCAGGATGAACTCCTCTAGGACTAGGGGAGAAGGCTGTTCCTGGCCTTGTCCTGCGTGTGTGTAAAGGACGTTGCAGAAGGAAAGGAAAAGCAAGTGAATGAGCCATTTGCTCTTGCGGCTGACAATAGACTCGGGGGTGAAGGATATGAAACATTAATGACTTAAAGCAGGATTTTCTGCAGCATCTCTACACTTGCTGTTTTTACTTCTCTTTATGATGAATAATAGTCAAGAGAGGCCCTATGCCTCTATTCTTCCAGTGCCTGCTGGCTTCCGGGAATGGGTACCCCATATCTTAGGGCCTTTCTCTATTCGAGGTTATTACCAAGAGCTTATAGAGGTAGAGGGGAAGAGGAGGTGAACAGTAAGGAGGACAGAGAGCCGCTGGGGTGAGGATTTGGCTTTGGGGGTTAAGAAGCTACCCCAGTTCCCAGATCCCCAGGTGGCAGTGAACATTCTCTAGCCAAGCCCTCTGGGTCGCCAGGAAGGGAGGTGGCCTGAGGTACGGCCAGGCACTCCCTGAACTGGGGCCACAGCCACGGCCACGGCCACAGCCATGGCCTGGTACTTGGGGTCTTTGCCTCTGCCTGTCAGACCCTACATGCTGCCTGGGAAATGGGACAAGGAAGGAAAGGGGGACAAGATCAGATTCCAAAGAGTCCTCTCTGGAAGGGAGGAGGGAGACCTCATCTCAAAGCTGGAGGGGGATGTGTGGGAGTCGAGCTTTGGGGCCCGAAGGGCTGGGTTCAACTCCTTCTCCCTCTCTGTGTGTCTGGGGCCTCCTTGAACTTCAGCTGCCTAATCGGTTTGAGGATGCATTGCGGTATGCAGACCACCTGTTGCTTGTTGTGAGTGTACAGTGAACCGTGCAGAAGTGTCTGAAACGTAGTAGGTGCCCAGTGAACGGCCCCTCGCATCTTCCAGCTTGTAATGAACCAGGTGTAGAGAGAGGACGATGCCCTGGAGAAGTGTGGTGCATCAGAGTGGGAATGACATCACTGATCATCAAGACCAATGGTCATGGGACATTCATCATGTGCTGTGTCGCACGTCCTCTTGTTTCAGCCTCACAAGATCTAGATACTGTTATCTCCATTTTACAGATAAGCAAACTGGAGCTGAGGCTGGAAACTTGTCTATGGTCTCTTCCCTGGTGAGCGAGAGCTGGGAATCAAATCCACATCCTAAATAGTGTAGCCTCTGCTATACTGGGCAGGTGGAGGAACATTCCCAGAGAAGGAAGGGTGAGGGAGTGAGCAGGGTCAGATGAACCTGAGTTTGGATCCTCGCTTGGTGACTTACTTGCTGTGTGTCTTTAAGCAAGTTTCTCAGCCCTCTAGCCTCTTTTTCCTCATCCGCAAAATGTGAATAATATTCACTACCTGGCCAGGTCATGGAGATTAAACCCAGCAAGGTTGGCTAACTGCCCGATGCAGCATAGGTACCCACGAAATGGGCAGCCCCTGCCTGACTTGTGAAACAGCTGTGCCACCCACCATAAACTGCTTATCTGCTGTTGATTGACGGGAGAAGCATGTTCTCTTCCAAACTCAGAGACCCCCCTATCTTCTGGAAGGTATTTGTAGCCATGAAGAGTGCAGCCTTCAAGCTGCTGCTGGCATGGGGCCAAGGTACACACAAGGGGGGTTTGCCTCCCCGCCTGGAGTGCGTGCAAACGCACATCGTGGCCCAGATTTTGAGGAGGATTTCATGATATTCATTCTGTGTTGCCGCCAGAGAAAAGTAAACCGCAGCTCCTGGCTGCTGGGGAAGGGCTGTGCTTTTGCCAGGGCTGGTTGTGCCTGGCACCAGCTCAGGCATGTACCGGAGTCAACTGTCGGTTGCAGGCAAATGTACACACAAAAACATTCCAGCACACGCATGCACCAGCCATGCACGCGGCTGCCACAGCACACAACACAGGGCCACGCACGCCCCTGCTGGCTTCCTCTGCCTCTTGTCTTTCTTCTCACAGGACTCTTGCAGCCTCTGTCTCTGCATCTGTTTGTCGTGTGGCTTCTGAGTTTGTCTTGTGTCCTGGCTTCCTTATCCCTCTTCCTCTGTCTCTGTTTCTACCTGTCTCTTTGGGCTTCCTTATCTCTGGGAGCTGACTCTCTCCTTGTGTCTCTGTGTTTTTCTGACTCGTTCTCCCCTGCTTTGTCTGTATCCCTCCCTGTCATCTGACACAGTCTCTCTGTTACTGATTCTCTCTGAACCTTTCTGTTTTGCTCTCTGTTTCTTTGACTCTCTCTCCCTCTGTCTGTGTCCACCCGTCTCTCTGTCTGTCTGTCTCTCTCTGACTCTCTCATCTTGTTCTGTCTCCACCTGTCTCTATGTCTAGTTGTCTGTCTGTTTATCTCTATCTCTGTCTCTATATCTCTATCTCTGTCTCTATATATGTCTGTCTGTCTCTCTCTCTGAGTCTCTCTCTGTGTCTCTAACTCTTCCTCACTCTGTCCTTCCCCACGTCTCTCTCTCTTTTTCTGTGACACTCTCCTGGAAATGCATCAAAGACTGAAGTGGCCGGATTTCAAGTGACAAACAGCACTACACCCAGAAACCACCCCCTCCCAGCGCGGCTGCCTGCCTCCTCCACACGCTCGGTCACGAAGAGAAGCCTATTGTGCTGGGCCCAGGGAGTTCGAGTTGAAGGGCCCAGGGGTCTGCGTCTCTGACTGCTCTGAGCTACTTTCCCATTGGCTCTGAGCAGCCTGTGCTGAGCAAGGACTGAGCGACAGGGGGAGGTTCTAGTCCATAAAAGCGGGGCTGAGGCACCAGAACTGCCATTCTAAGGGGCTTTGGCTGTGCTCACAGCCACCCCTTTGGCACCTCCTTCTGGACCAGAGTCAGGACCATCCTTGGGTCTTCCGGCCACCTGCAGCCACCACCCTCCCACCTGCTCGGCCAGAAGCTGCCCAGGGACAAAGGGGAGCACAGGTAATAACCAGAGGGTGTTGGAACCCTCTCTCTTGGTTTTATTTATTTTTCCTGATTCTCTGAACCTGGAGAGTGTGGGAGCTTGGGCTGGGGAATTTCCGGTTTGGGTCTGATTATCTGGCAGAGGTAATAAGAGTTATGAGGCTAGTTTACAAAAGCCGTATCAGTTTGAGATGGACTGCTCTTTGGAATTCCCCTCTCCGTACAGCCCTGTCTTAAACAGACGGGTCGCTCCCTCCCAAGAGGACCACTCCCCGGTTTCGGCCGGAGGTGGGGGTCTTCGTTCCCTGGGAGGCTGCCTCCCCATGGTGGTGCCCATGCGAGAACGGGATGCCCTGGGTGGAAGAAGGGAGAGGTTTAGCTAATCAGAGTAATTTTAAAGGTCAGTGATTCTCGCTGGACTTAAGAACAAGAGCTTGGGGACATTAATGAGACGTCAGGGCTCTGGCATTTACCATGTATCGTGTACATCAAGGTACAGCCAGGTTCAGCCTTTTCATTCTTTTTGGATCGTGTTTAATCGCTGACAGGGTGCTGCCTTGAGTGGCTTCCTATGATGTAATTTTACACAGAAATGAAGTTTGGGGTTGTTTTGCTGGGAGGGGAATGGGGAGAGAAAGTGACAACATGCCAGGAGACCCAGGCTTAGCAGGATTTTTCTTGTCAATTTTACTTTGAGAGGACTTGTTGCTTTCATGTAAATTACAGCCAGAGGAGTCAAGGTTAAGCAGGGAGGAAACTCAGATGGGAAAGGCATTTTCTCACCGGTAAAGGTATCCGCATTCAAAGAAAGTATTATAGAATCTCAAAGTTTGATTTGCAAGAAAGGCTGGTGAGCTTCAGGAAAAAAAAGCCTGCTGTGACTCCAAGATTGAATAGTAAATTCTGTGACCTCGTACTTTTTCCTGGGTATCTTTTACCTAGAATCTCTCCAAACTTTACAAACATTCCTTATTAAGCCTCCAAGCTTCCCAAGGAAACGACCTCTTCAGGTTATTGGATCTGATTTCAGTTCCCCTCCCACAGACCGAAAGTCTTCGTTAGCGTCTTTCTTCCAAGGGTTGGGAAAATATACCAAGGCTTGTCTTTCTAATTTGACAGGCTTTCCAGTTACGATCCGTTGCAAAAACGTTTCAGAATGTCAATCTGCTTCTCTTTATTTTTTTCCCCTGCTCCCCCTCCCATCGCTGCACCTTCTATCTCTTTTCCCCTCACCTTCTCCCCTCCCTCCCCCCCCACCCCGTCCCACTCCACCTTGCCTTTTGTTCTATTTTTGCAGGTCATTTATCTCCAGGCTTTGAGATCTGCGTGGGGGAGCTGCTGCAGCAGCCCAAGCAGGGCGAGCTGTGCTGCTGGGGGAGGTTGCTGAAGGGATCTCAAGCCCACGGCTTTGCCCCAGATGAGCTAGAGGGTGGCAGGCGAATCCCATGTTTCCGCTACAGCTGGAAGAGGGATACTTCAGAGTCTTCTTAGCAGTACCCAGCACGTTCTAGCAGAGTGGGCAAAGGGACCAGCTCTGGAACTGTTCGAGAAATTTGCCATCCCCTAGACACGCGGGGAGGGTTTAGGCTCTTGAGGAGCGGGGAATTTTCATATAACCTCTGTGTGTCTCATAACACCCGAGACAGTGCTGGGTTCAGGTCCCCGGTCCTACCACTCATTTGCTGTGTGACTGGGGACAGTAGCGCTCCCTGAGCAGTAAGGACAATAACATTCACCTCCTGAGGTTACTGGAGGTTCCCATGGGATACAGTAATAGGCCTGGCATTTAGTAGGTACTCAGGAAATGCTAGTGTGACCGCTCTAGTTTTCACTGTCCAAAGCGGCAGAACTGGAGCCCTCCCCTTCCCCCAACCTATGATAGCATCCTTGATCATCCCACTCCATCATGCTGTGTGCTACGTCCAGGAAATATGATCTAAGGTCTAACATTTCTGTTTGGGGGGCTGGCCCTCCTCTCCCAACCCCACCCCCTTCTCTCCACACCAACAGAAGATTTTATGTCTTCAGCTGCCACCGCAGGATCTCGAAGTCTCTTCTTGATCGATCCTTCCTAACTTCCCCGCCCATGGCCCACCTCTTGGGTCATTCTTGCACAATTATTGTATTTATTAGATGTCTTCCATCTTCTGAGTGGGATCAATAGTTGGTGGCTTGATTCCAACGCATGTCTGAGAAAGTGCAGTCAGCTAGCTGATTATCTCTCACCGTTGTCCCTCATCCCAGCCCATAAATGTTGGTTAATCTCACTGGGTCCGAAAAAGGGCTAAAACGATTTCAGCGAGACAGAGCTGGCCATCATTGTGGCAGGCAGTAAACGTTGCTGGAGACACCCAGGTAAGCCCAGGATCAGGCCCTGGAGATGGAGAGGTGTCCCTGGGTCCTATGAAGTTAGACGTCATTAATCACTCCAGCCGGAGCTCAGATGGAAGCTCCTGGCAGCAGGGTAAAGGCCCAAGGCCACGAGGTACATCTCCTGGCTCTGGAGTCCTCTCCCTGAATCCTTCCAGACATTCTCTTGGCTAGAGTGGTCACTGCAGGCCGCAGGCGTGTTCACCAGGGGGCAATGTGCCCATAGGCATTTGGCCCCTTGGCCTATTACTGGACAGTTTGATTTAACCTGACAAGAGGTTACAAAGCAGTTATTATGTGGTTGGGCCACTGGTCCACCGGCCACTAGAAACACAGGGCAGATCAGAGGGTCGTGGGAGGAGGGAATTGGTGTTTGTGAGTCACATAGTAGGTCAACCTCCTGATCAAGATCCACTTCCTCTCTGCCTTCTCTCCATCCCTCTTCTTTTCCCCTCTCCTCCCCCTTCCCCTTCCTTATACCTTCTCCCTCTCATTCCCATTCGCCCCCTCCCCATCTCTGCTTCTCATGTGTATTTTCTTTTCCCACATGGGCTGTCATCTCACTCTCTGCTTTTCTAGGCGTCTTTATCTCTTTCTCTCCATATGCAACTCTCTGCCATTCTCTTTCCCATTCATCCTCTCTCTCTCTCTCTCTCTCTCTGTCTTTTCACCTCCATCTCTCTGTCCACTGCTTTTCTCCCCATCTCTTAATCGCATCCCATAACAAAGGGTGGGAGTTCCATAGGAATCTTGCTCTCAAATAACATTCTTTCAAAAATACACTTAATGAACACCGTGACCGTGAATTGCAGGGTGGTCCCCCCCCCCCCCGTCCCCCCAGATTGATCATCCATTCTTTGTTAATGACTCTAAAGGCCTAACAAAAACACTTTTTTCCAGTTTGGGGGGACTCTGTTGGCCAGCCCACTGGAAACCCACAAAGGTGAACTTTATGTATTTTCCAGGGGGGTTTAAGTCCCAGAACAGCCTTGTCTTCAGGACCGTGAACTGGAGTGGGGGGAGCCCAGTGCCTAGAGCTCCGGCTGGTTTGTGGACTAGTCTCAGGCAGACCCTAAGCCTGCTCCCTGTGGCCCGGCCTCTTGGCCCAGTCATCTTGCTTTTCCAAGTCTCCGTTTCCCCATCGAGTAAATGGCTTAGTGCTCAGCCTACCGGATCCTCCCGAGGGGAGGAGGAAGTAGTCATTGAGATACAGGCCCGCCACTGTGCCCTAAACTGGGGCTGTGGCGGACTCAGAACCCCATCTCTGCCACACAGGTGCTCAGGGCCTGGGGCGCTCTGTCACGTGGTCCCCGCTCTTCCACCTGGAAGCTGCCCTGGAGGGTCCACGGGAGGCCCTGGGCCTGGCACAGATCGGCAGCACAGCGCTTGCTGGGGTCACGGCCAGGGTGTGGGAGGTCCCAGTTCTGTCTCCATTTCCCTCCTGACTCATGATGTGACCTTAAACCAGTGACTTCATTTCTACCTTTTCCCATTTCCTCTTCTATCAAATAGGGATAATCATATGCGATAAAGTGCTCAGAGAGGTAATTGCGATGTTAAATCAAGCCATTATTATTCCATGCTGGGTTTTTAAATAAAGATGCTGGCCGCTCCTCGGAGCCCTCCGACTACAATGTAGAAATATCAGGAGGAGGTAAGAGGGCCAGCAGGCCTTTCCCTTTCAAGGAACTCTGGGCCCCTGGTGAAGAAAGGGTCTACAGTGTGTTGGCCTTTAAATGGTGCCGTCCAGGGGTGTCTTAAGGAACCGCGGCCGGGAGGTGATACAAACCCACTGACAGGTGAGAAGACTGAGGCTAGGAGAGGGGGGTGATCCCGCTCTGATTTCCCCAAGAAAATCGGCTTCCACACTGTTAGAGTAATTAGAATGATAAAATGGTTATAAACGTAACAAAAGGGGTCAGCAAACTTTTTCTGTAAAGGACCAGATAGTAAATATTTGGAGTGTTCCGGGCCCTGTGGTCCCCGTTTCAACACTCAGCTGTGCTCTTGTCGCAAGAAAGCAGCCGAGACACTATGTAAACACATGGGACGGGTGTTGTATGAATCAGGGTTCTGCAGAGAAACAGAAACAATGGGATGTGTACCTATAAAGACTGGATCTAAGGATTGGATCATGGAGGCTGGGGAGTCCAAAATGCTCTTTCCCCTGAGGGGAGAAGCACCCTCCCCTCCTCCCGCACCAGCCTCTCTCACTGGGCTGTCACGATGTGCCTCTAGGTAGTGGCTGAGGAAACGCTTCCTAAACCTGCAAGTGGAGAGGTTTTTCTCTGGGGGTGGGGGGGGTTTAGGAGGCTCCTTCACCGTAGGCCACACAAGCCCCCTACCCTGGCCCCTCCCCGGGGTTTGCGCACTGACTCACTGCCCCTGGAGCTCACCCAGCAAGCTCCCTTCCGCGTCCTACACAGAGATCAACAGCAAAGTTCCTTTTCTCCTGGCTCCTGCCAAGTCAGGGACCATGAGCCAGCAGGGCTATCTCTCGTGTACAACTTCCAAGCTAATCCCCACAGCAAAGGCGAAAACTCTCCCCCCAACCCCCACCCCGGGGCTCATCTGACGTTGCTCAATAATTTGTTTATCCTACGCAAGGAAGGAAACAGGATGGCTTGGGAAAACCGCAGGGCTGATGTGTCTCTGTTAGAGACCGGGTAGATCCATTTGGAGGCCTAACTCTCCCACTTAACAAGCCAAGTGGACTTGAGCAAGCAACTTCTCCTCTCCCAGCCTCAGTCTTGTCCCTGTACGATGGGTATGAAAACATTCACCTCTGGGTGTCTGTTGTTGTGAGGGTTAGAATAATACGTGTAAAGCGGTAACGGACAGCCTGGCAAGGAGGAGGCTCTGTTATTGGATTGATGTGACCATGGATACAGAGCTCTCAGCCCCAGCCTGCAGTAGGCCGTCCACACAGTTAATTCGTTCAACTCCTTTTGCTTCCCCTCGGTTGCAGGCCCTGTATTATCACTCCATTTCGCCTCTTTCTTTTCCCATCTCCTGTAGCCCAAGTAAGGTTGGAATGGAGCCCCCATGCTCCTGTCTGTTTCCTTCTCTCTGACCACCCCCACCCCCCGCCCCAATGCCTTAGCTCTTTCTGTGTCTCCCCCCTTCATGGCCCTCCCGCGCTCACTTTCTCTCCTCTGCCTCTGTGTCTCCACTTTAGTCTCTCTTCCTCCCTCTCTCCCTCTGCCTCTCGCTGGCTGCTCTGTCTTTGACTGGTTTTCACTTCCTCCCTGTCCCTCTCCCCCCACCACCCCCTTATTTCACTCTCTAGGTCTGGTTTTCCCCTCCCTCCTGTCTCCCCTTTCCTATCTGCCTCTTCTCTTTCCTCCCCTCACCCACTCCATGGTTTCGTTAACATTTGCCAATTTCTTTAGCAGGTGTTGGTTTTAGATGCCCTGCAGACCTGTGAGATTTCTCTGGGGGCACAAAAGTATGAGCCAGAAAAATTCTAAGGGGCTTCCTGAGAGGTCCAGGGTTGCCTGGTTATTCACTCAACACATGCGTGTGGAGCTCTTGTTTCTGTTCTAACCTTGCATTCGGTGCTAGGGACACCATTCGTTCAGTCATTCATTCATCAATCACTCAAACTTCCTTAGTTTTCCCATCACTCTAGAATGAAATGCAAGCTCCACCTTGGCCTGCAAGGGCTGACACCATCCGGCCTCTGCCCACGTCTCCTCTCTTGTGCTCCCTCATCCCTCTGGCCTACTGGTCATCTTTAAACACACATACTCTTTCACCTCAGGGACTCTGCACTTACCAAGTCCGAGCTGGCAGGAGCCTCAGAAAGCGGCAATTATGTGATAGACAGAGAGCTGTGCGCGCTCAAAAGAGGAGCCTAATCCAGACAGGATTCCTGAAGGAGGCCACCGAGACTGAGTTTTGAAGAACAATGAGGGTTAGCCAGGCCAGAGGGAGAGCGGAGAGGATGGGCGGCATGAGAAAGGCGCTCCATGTGCCAAAGTTTGGGCCAATGGGGCACAGGGGGCATTCGTTGTAGAACTGCAGGAGGTTTGGTCAGGTCCAGGTCAGACGGAGCTCACATCCAGTCTGGGTGCTGTGCCCTTGCTGGGATTCCTTGTTCAGATGATGTAACCTCTCTGTGCCTCCATTTCCTCACTGCAGAGTGGGGAGAATATCAGTCCCAGCCTTTGGGCGTTGCTACGAGGACCCCTTGCATTGAGATATGAACAGGTCTCAACACAGGGCCGTGCACACAGTGAGCCAGGTCGATGGCAGCTCTCCTCGGTAGGAAAGCCCTGGAGGGCCTGGCTCGGGGGGGATGGAGAACTCGGACACAGGGCAGGGTGCAGTCACACTGTCATTCAGAACTGTCCTCTGGCTGCTTGTGTGGAGGGTGCCTCAGGGGCAAAATTGGAGGCGGCTCTGGAGCCAGGAGGGAGGAGCTGGAGGCTGGGGAGGAGGTGCATTGAAGGGACTGGGGCTGTACCGGATGGTTAGAAAGGTGGGCTTTGGGGCTCTGGAGCCAGACTGCCTGGGGGCAAATCCCAGCTTTGCTGCTTACTAGCTCTAGAGTCTTTGCAGGTGTCTTATCTCAGTTTCCTCATCTGTGAAGTGGGCATGACAACAGTACCCACTCCACACAGTTGCCGTGAGTATAAATGAGTTCCTTCATGAGAATCACTCAGGACAGCCTGAGTGCTCACCAACCATCAGATCAGCTAGAACTATCATTATTAAATATAAAGGAAATGGATGAAAAGAAAGGATGCTGACACTGTATTTGCCTGGGACAATGAGATCTCAAATCGAGCTTCCTACTGTAGCAGCCAAGCTGGGCGGGAAGCTTTAGGCCAGGAGTTAGAGGGTGGTGATGCTGCCCCTCCCCAGTGGATGAGCAAGACCTTGCTAACCTTGTACCAGGCCAGCCCAGCCCAGCCATCACTGATAGGAGAGAAAACATGAGCTGCCGGCTTTGTATCTGCACATAAATGGCACAGCTCACTGGCCTGGAACCCAAATCCGCTCAGCAGTTGACAGAGCGTGAGAGAAACTTGAGGAAGGAGAGAGGCGTGGATGGACACAGGTCCAGCTCCCCGAGGTTTCTTCTCTGAGCTTCTCTGCTTAGGGGAGCAGACCTAGCCCAGCCTCAAGAGAGGCAGAAGAGCCTTTAACTGCTGTGTGACCTCAGGAGATTCACCAGTCCTCTCTGAGCACCAGCTTTCTCATCTACCAAGTGGGGATAATGATGCCCACCTCTCACAGATGGCAGATGGGTTGAGAATAATATACAAGTAACAGCTCTGTGCATGGGGCCTTCTGGGCCTCACGGAGGGTTCAGCTGCTAGAGAATCAAACTGGTTCTAGAAATTGTAGTCATGTATGGGCACATGTGTGGGGAGTCCAAAAGATTGTGCCTGCACACCAGCTTCACCACTCACGGGGGTGCATGGGGAATTCACTGAACCGAAAGTGTCCTCCTCAACGGGGAGGAATGAATGAGATGACAGACACGGGGGCTCAGTCAAGGCCTGAAGCACAGTAGGGGCTCCATCAATGGTGCCTGGGCTCCTGTCAGGCATGCTTTGGAGGGGAACCTACTGTGTGCTCTGAGACTAGCTCTGAGCTATGGCATGGGGCCCTGGGGCCATGGGTGGAGTCTTCTAACCCCCCTCATCACCTGAGGAAACAGGGCAGTGTGCAGGAAGGGGAACTAGGAGAGGGGAGGGAGGACAGCCGTACCTGAGAGCAGCGATGGAGGCTGCAGACTACAGGGACCAGGGTGGGGAGAGAGTGGCAGCCATGCCCGGGTGGTGTCTCGGGGAAACTGCCCATTCCCAGTTGGGAGTTCTTCACTGTGCCCCCATTTGACAGCATCTTGATATTTGGATTATAAGGAGCTAGGTATGAAAGGGACAGCTTTTAATAGACTCTTTGTGAAGCATTAATTCATCTGCCTAGGATTTATTGAGGGCCTACTATATGCTGGTCTGGTTTGTGGGTGCTGGTTACAGTGGGACTATGCCAGTTAGGGTCTGTGCTCACAGGGAGCTAATATTCTAGTGGGGAGACGATAATAAACAACAACAATGACAAGCATCCAACGGTAGGACAGTCTGAGATGGTGAGTGTTCCGATGCAAAGAAAGCACGGGGATGCGAGAGAGACCCAGTAAGCTGTGCTAAACGCAGGGGTCAGCAAATACCTCCCTGGTGATGGGACACTGAATTCATTCAGTTACAAGAAGGAGTGAGCCATGTGGAAATCTGAGGCCACAGTACCACAGATGGAGAAACAGGAAGTGCAAAGGTCCTGAGGTAGGGGAAAGCCTGGCATGTTTGAGGAACACAGAGAAAGTATTTCAGAGATGAAAACAAGACACAGCTCCTGCCTTCATGAAACCAAAGTCTGAAGACTTACATAGGTAACTACCAAGTAGTGGACTATTTTAATGGAGGAGGCACTAGTTTCTGGGATAATACCAAGGGGGAACATCATTTCCAGCCTAGGAGATCAGGGAAAGCTGCCTGGAGGAGGTAATATCTACTCTAGGACCTAAACAAGAGGTAACAGAAGAGGAGAGCAGGGTTTTCCAGGAAGAGGGACTAGCATGCAAAGGGCCAGAGGTGGGACAGGCGCTGATCCATTCATTAGGGGAATTATAGGTAGCTGGATGTGGTCGGAACCCAGAGCTGAAGACTTGGGTGTAGGGATGGAATTGAGGGTGTCCCTGACATTTAGGAGAAGGGCCAGACCTGACCCAGCCCAATGGGTCTGATCCCAGCATTGATATGCTGAGAAAGGCATTTCAAGGTGGGCAGGAGGGACCAGAGAAGGAGCTGGAGGCAGGGGGCCAGCATGGAGACAGGTGAAGGTGGAGCTATGGCTGGAGTAAGGAGAAGTGCTGGGGTGGGAAAGGTCCACAGCAGAAAGGACTGAGCTGGGGACAGCTTGGGGAGCAGGGGAAAAGGGAAGGGGACGGAAACCTCAGAGAACGCAGAAAAGCAGATAGCCTCGTGTCTACTGGCAGGTGCATGGGCAGAGTGGGTTGATGCCTGACAGATCTTTGTCTACTTCCTAGCTGTGGTAGCGATCACTTCCCCTCCCTGAGCCTCAACTTTCCCATCTGTTTAATAGCACAGCCCGCATTAAGAGTTGTTGTGCAGATTGAATGTGAACACATAGGAAAGCTCCTAGCACGTTGCAGGGACTCAGCACGTGTTAGGCCCCTTCTTTGGCCGTTGGCCTTGGGTACCCACTGCTCCTCCCTGGACCTCTGTTGTCTTGACTGTCCCACTGTAACAAGAACGACTGCCTTGCAGTGCAGCGCTGCCAGCAGGAGCTGGCTTTGCAGGCTCAGGACACACCCCACAGAGTAGGCAATCACAGATTTCATTTCCTCTTTCTCCCTCTCCGGCAGGAAGAGCCAAGACAGAATGGCGTGGCAGGGGCTGGTGCTGGCTGCCTGCCTCCTTGCGCTCCCCTCCGCCACAGCAGACTGCCTGTCCCGGTGCTCCTTGTGTGTTGTGAAGACCCAGGATGGGCCCAAACCCATCAACTCCCTGGTGAGTTTCAGGGACTCCTGTGAGTTTCCACAGATGGAAGGGACCATCTGTGTGTGGAGTCCAGAGAGGGAAGGTAGCAGGCCTGGGCAGCTGTGAGCCTGTCCTATAGACTCATCCCATCTGTGCAAGGCATGTCCTGCCATGGTCAGCCTGGGTGCCAGGGACTTTGTTTTCCAGCCTCCTGTCCCCACCCCAGATCTTACCACCATGGGTTCACTCAGGTTTGGGACTCAGGTTTCCAGGGAGCCTGTTGCCTGGTAACAAGGAGTGTCATTTATGAGGTGGTGCTGACTTTGGGAGTCAGCAGCCCTAGATGAACTTTTCAGAGCTTCTCACCACCAGGCCGATAGGCACCTCCAGATCTAGTCACTCGCAGGGAAGGAGCTCTTTTCACCACCCCTAGATGCCAGGATCTGGTTGTCAGGATCCGAGCCTGACTCCTCTCCTGGGGCTTTAGCATCTCTTGGCTGGCCTTGCTGGCTTTACTGTGAGTCAAACTTCTCCCTGTGCCTCTCCCATGACAACAGACAAGCTAGAGTAGAGGTACATGGGTGTGGTGGACAGAATGTGAGCTTTAGTTCTGCCAATTCTAGTTCCATGACCCTGGAACCCCCTCTCTGAGCCTTAGTTTCCTCATCTGCAAAATGGGGGTGATTCCATGAACTGAGGATGCAAAGTATTGAATATACAATTCTAGCCACTCTTTACTAGGATGCATACAGTGCACCAGGTGCTGCCCATATATGATCTCAAAAGAGCCCAGTGGTTAAACATGGTGATTCGTGGCATTAGAACCTGGGTCCAAGTTCCAGTACTGTCTAGTATTGTCCTTGTGGTCATTGTTATCATCATCACCATCATCACGTTTAACTCCTCCCTACTGCTATGAAGTAGATACTATCATCCCTCCAGGTTTGATGAACCCTTAAACATCCCCTCATATGTGTTCTTTCCACCATTCTGCATTGCTTCTGATCCCCTCTATAAGGTGATTGCAGCATCCTTCACACCTAGGAAAGGTTGGGAGAACCAACTATTCCCTCTGGAGTCAGAAGTGGAAGATTATGGGTGAGCACGGCAGAGTGCTATGGGAAGATCTTATCTCCAGTTTTGGCAATGTCACCTGTAGCCAGGTGCCCTTGGGAAAGCTGTTGCACGTCTCCACGTCTGTTTCTTCTTCCTCCACATGAGCGCAAAGTCACCTACCTCTGTGTACCACTGGGAGCATTAAAGTGGGCAGCCCGGGGCTTAGTTGTGGTTTTTTAATTTTCTCAGACCTGGACAGGGGACTCTCTGGGGCAGGGGCTTGTAGTTTGACAGTTTGATGGTGGTGGTATTACCACTGTGGTCTTTTGGGGTCTTTTTCAGATTTGCTCCCTGGAATGCCAGGCCGCCCTGCAGCCCGCTGAGGAGTGGGAGAGGTGCCAGGGCCTTCTGTCTTCCCTCACTCCCTTCACCCTCGGGCTTAATGGCAAGGGAGACTCGGAGAGCAAGGCAGCTTTGGAAGAGCCCTACAGTGAGCTGGCGAAGCATGCGGGGCCCTCCTGGAAGGAACTGGAGAAAAACAGGCTCCTTCTCAGAACCCCAGCGGAGGAGAATGATCTAAGCAGCAGCCTGGCGGAGAAGCTCAGGGGTCTCTCTGGCAGGTTGGGGGAGGAAGCAGAGTCTGAGCTGACTGGGGGGGCCCAGCCGAACGATGGTGCCATGGAGGCTGGAACACTGGATTCCGATGAGGAGGACCCCAAGGAGCAGGTCAAACGTTACGGGGGCTTTTTGCGCAAATACCCCAAAAGGAGCTCAGAGGCGGCTGGAGATGGGGATAAGGTGGGCCATGAGGACCTGTACAAGCGCTATGGGGGATTCTTACGACGCGTCCGTCCCAAGCTCAAGTGGGACAACCAGAAGCGCTATGGCGGTTTTCTCCGGCGCCAGTTCAAGGTGGTTACTCGGTCTCAGGAAGACCCCAATGCCTATTACGAAGAGCTTTTTGATGTGTAAACACCTCTCCATCGTGGAGTTGAGTCAGGAGCTTCCCGTAATGCCCTTCCAGATTGGAGTGAACGCATTCATCTGCCCCTATAGCCCCCATCCCTACGCTCAGTTCAGCATTGTCTATAAGACATCCAAACCTAGCCTGCCTCTCTTCTGCCTGGGTGCAGTGTTTGTCTGGGTCAGTGAGGCGGGAGGATGGAGGTTCCCCTCTCCAATAGGCTTAGCGCTTGGCTCCAGCCCTACAACTCTAAAACTACCACCACCACCAGCTTTTGGTATCAATCCCATTCACGTGACTCTCCAACTCCAGGAATCCAGACTGACCTCTTGATCTCTCTGGATCTATGATCAGGCATTCTGACCAATGCCCCTCTCAGAAGAAAAACGAGCATTCCCCCTCTCATGCAGATATATTCATTTATATAGTATATGCATGTATCATAAAACATACAAAAGGTAGAAATTTAAAACAAGATAGATAAATAAAAATCCTAACATTTTAT
This sequence comes from Pseudorca crassidens, assembly GCF_039906515.1. Classification (NCBI taxonomy): domain Eukaryota; kingdom Metazoa; phylum Chordata; class Mammalia; order Artiodactyla; family Delphinidae; genus Pseudorca; species Pseudorca crassidens. The sequence goes on from NC_090310.1 coordinate 60,870,085, forward strand.
TCTCAGACCTCAAAAGATCTCCCTACAATGGAGACCATGCTTTAGGTAAAAAGCTTAAACATTGCCTTTTATTGGAGCAGGTATTCCTACACTAGAGAGTTCGGGCTCCCAGTGGGTTAAGTGTTCAGTTATTGTACTCTGAGTTCACATTGTTTAGAAACACACCTTTTGAGAACCCAGTTCCTGAGCTCCAGTCCATGTTGGTACGCTGGACAGCGTCCAACTTCTCACAGGAGAGGAAGGGAGTGAAAATCCCTTTCGGAAAATGTTAATGAGAGCAGCTCGCCTTCTGAATGCTGAATTGATCAAGGAGGGGAGCGAGGCAAACCAATTTGTTCTGTGCAACATACTCAAAATGTGGACCAGTTCCCTCATCCCTCATTAAACAAATTAAACTGATCGGTATCACACTCCAACCCCAGGATGAACCGACGCTGAGTCAAGTTGATGAGGTTAAGCACATTCGTGTTCTTGAGGAGCTGAATCAGCCTCCAAGAGTCCAAGCCATCTGGACAAACATATGCATTGGGCCTTGGGTCAGGGAATCCAGAAGCAACAGCTAGAAAGAGGAAGAGGCCCTCTTTAGCTCCCCTGGTGATTCTTTCCTCTTAATGCCTCGGAATAAAACTAGAAAGAGGAATGAAATGATTAAATGCTTGAGGACAAATGAGTTCCCTTGATTCAAATGACCCAGAAGCAGAGGCAGGGACCTTAATCTAAGTCCTCTTCTCTGTCTCTCTGCCTTTCTCTGTCTCTGTCTGTCTCTCAAATCTCTCAATCTCTCTCTCCCTCGCTCCCTCCCTCCCTTTCTCTCTTTCTCTCCCTCTTGTCCCCAGGCACTGTGGTTTGGTTTGTGGATCCAGGAAGCTGGTCTGGATGGGGAGGAAATGAACATGAGTTTGGTTATTTTGTATAAGATGCTACTGAGCACACCTCTTCATGCACAACCCTCACCTCTCATGATGTTCTGAAATGTATAGATTGTTTTCGAGTTACTTTGTGTGCTTTTCAACAACCCACTTTTGCAATTTACTTGGAATTTCCTTAGTCCTTAGCAAGCCTGTGGTATTTCCAACTCCTCCAGTACAATAAATAAAAGAAAGACGCTGATGTGTGTGTGTGTGTGTGTGTGTGTGTGTGCGCGTGCGCGTGCACGTGCACCTTAGTGCCCAAGAGTGATAAGACCTTTTGCAGAAAAGAGAGCTGGGGAATGAAAAAATATACATATACACATACACACACATTCAAGTCAGAAAACTAAATGAGGATAAAAGAAAGAGCACAAACTTAGGGTGCCATAGCCCTAAAGTTTGTTGAAAAGTTGAAAATCTGTTTGACCTTGAGTAAGTCATTTGACCTCTCTGAGCCTTTGTTCCCTCCTCTGTAGACTAAAGGTGAACAATACCAATTTTTTAAGGTGGCCGTGGGGGTTAGGTGCGATCAAATATGCAAAGCTCCTAGGACATAGTGAGCACTCAGTAAATGAGAGTTTTCTTTCTTACATTGTTTTAAGGAACAGTGACAAAGCGCAAGCATCCAGCAACACAGTGGGGAAAGGAAAGAGGGGTGCTGTCTCCTATGCTGGCTGAACAGGCAGGAGGGACAAGTGTTTCCAGACAAGGGGGAGTGTGCTAGGGATGAAGAATACTCTAGAGAATGGGTGGCACAGTGTCCTTCACTAAAATGACATCTTTCTTTAAATGGCATAGATGTCTTTAAGTAGAGCTAGAAGATTCAGTGGCTACAGACCTCATGGCTTCCACTTGGACACTGGCTTTCTTAGTGACTTCATAGAAAATACAGAGTCAGGGAGACCTCATTCATTCCCTCATTCATTCAACAAAGTAATTGATTCAACAAAGTAATTTTGCCAGGTGCTGGAGGTACAGGAAAATAAGATGGATAAGGTCTCAGCACTTATGGAATTTACAGCCTAGTGGGGGAGACAGAAAAGAAACAAGTAAACAAATATAAATATAAAATTAAAAATAAATTTAAATGAAATTTAAAATATTGGTAATTGTTGTAAAGGAAACAATTGGGATTTGGTAATAATGGATAACATGGGTAGGGGAGGAATCTCCCTAAGGTATTCAGGAAATCCTTCTCAAGGAATATTCCATCCTTGATAGTCATAGGATCAAGTTGGAAGGAACCTAAGGTTGGGATTATCTCCTCCAACGACCTACCCTGTGCCAAAATTGACACATTGATAAGAAATTTCAGTCTGCTCGAACACTTTCATTGACTTAGACTTTACAACATATTGCTACTGCTAAGGATTCCATACTGGAAAGTTCCATCTTTATCTTGGGTTAAAATTTAGGTTTCTGTCAGTTTTACCCATTGGGTCCTGATTCTGCTGTCTGCTAGCCCAGGAGATTCTCTAAGGAAGGCTTTTCTATTACTTGCAAACACAGGGCTCCTAACCATCTCAAATAGGTTAAAGAAGCAAAGGAAAAACAAAAAAGGGGAATTTGTCGGCTCACACAAAAGAAAGAGACAGGATCTTTAGCTTCAGGTAGAGCTTGATCCAGGGGCTCCATAAGGACACTAGCACCTCTACTCTCCTCTGTGTTGGACATGCTTTTAAGATGGCTGACAGCAGCTCCAGGCTATACCAGGCAGGTTCAAGTCTAGCATGCTATTCTCACAGCAAATCCCAACTAGAGTTTCACTGCACCTCATGGGCTCTAAATGGGTCAAATGTCCAATTCTGAGCTAATGCCCATCATTATGCACAGATTACTATGATGCTCTGATTGGTCAGAAATGAACCACATGATCACCGCCCGAGCCAGAGTTGGATTCAACCAAACTCAAAGGAGCTGGACGAGGAGTGGGAAAGGGGGTGCTTCTTGAGAGGAAAATTGGAGCATGGTTCCCAGTAGGAGAACGAATGAATGCCAGTCCACCAAACAGGACGGTCACCACCCTATTGAGTGAGGGTGGCTGGGTGTGGGCTAGGGAAAACTGGAGGGTGTGTACCAGGGGAATGTGGGCCTAGAGTAGCCAGATTTGATTTTTAAGATTGTAGAAATTTAGGTTGCAGGTTTTTTTTCAATGTAGGCAAGTAATTTTTTTTTTAAGTACTGAGCAGAACAAACAATAATGTGTTCAGGATGAGGCACATTACTCTCAGAGACCACTACTTTGCGACCTTTTTTTTTTTTTTATAAGAAACACTCCTCTTTTTGGTTTTAAAATTTTCTCCATATGCTATGGATTCTAGAACGCTATTGTTCTGGACTTCCTTTTTTGGACGAATTTCTCTTGGTCAAGGAGGGTTGTCCACATAAGGTGGAAAGAGTGTGGCCAGGGAGGGGTCACAGAGACCTGGGCTCAGATCCCACTTACCTGGGTGGCTCTGGGCAGGCCACTGTGCTTCACTGAGCCTCAGTTTTCAATCTGTCAAATGGGGAGAAAAAGATTGACTTCTCTGAACAGAGGTGAGGAGTTAGTAATGTAAAGTCTGTGACACATCTGACACACAGGGGTGTGTGACACTTGTTGCTGCCCCCTCTTGAGGGGCAGTGCCTCTGATTATGTTATTCCAGATGTCACCTGAGCAAGGCGCACACCTTGCTCAGAAAGGACAAAATTCTCCTGGTGGTAAGAAAAGGACATTAAAATTTTTTTTTAAAAAAATCAAGTTATAGCCTCCCTGCTGTAAAGTGTACTTAATCTTAAGTGTGCAGCTCAGTGGATTCTTACATATGTACACACTCATGTGACCACCATTCAGATTGCAATATAGAACATTTCTAGCATCCCAGAGGGGTGATCTTTTTTTATGAGCTGTTTGTGACGATGGAGAGCAAGCCAGAGGAAGAATTGGAATAAAGACATCACAGGCCCTGTGGAGTTCTTGTTCTTTGTTCGTGTCACCAAGGCCACTGGGCAGTGATCACAGAACAGGCGTTGGTTAAGTGATGCCAACATCCCAGTAACCTTAAATGAGCGTGTTATTAATAAGCGCCCGGTCTCCACGACAACGCCTTATGCCATCTCCAGTGAGGAGAGTCTTGTCATAATGATCGTGACAGTCCTCATGGTCCCTTGCATTTGGATCACCCCTCCCCCACCCCAACTCCAAGCCCTTCACACAACGAGCCCAGTGATGAGGCTTATTAATTAAAGGCCCCAAAGCTGAAGACAACAAAATCCCCACGACAGTGTGAGGAACAATGGTGCCCTAATAGGTGTCACTTCGGCATCTCTGGTTCATGTGCTGGGTCCCTGTCGTCTCCCATTATAGCAGTGGAGATTGATAACAAAGATTTGTAATTACTCTTATAATATGTAAATTTGCACCTGAGTTGCACTCCCACCCTCTTTGTCTTGTCTCTAACTTAAGCCAAGCCCCATTATTCTTTGTCCCCGGGGCTCCCCTCCTCCTTAATCATCTTTGAGTTTTGCCATCTGAAAATACCCTCTTGTCTCACTCTTAACTCCCCACTACCCCAGGGTGGCTCCTGAGGGACCTGACGTGGTGCTGGGAGACTCAGGAGCGCTCTCCTGTCACGGGTAAGATCCATGCGGCGTGTGAATTTGGAGAAGGAGCCCTGGGCTGAGAGTCTGGGGACCTGGGGTCTGAGTGTGGTCCCGGCTGTGCTAACTGGCTGTGGGAGATGGGTTTTGAATTCTCCAGGACACAGATTTCTCATCTGTAAAACCATGTGATGGTATCATCAGGGCTTTTGTCCCCTCGAGAACTGACACGTAATACCTGCCCCGCTTCAGGCACTGAGTCAATAACTGATGAGCAAAGCAAAGGACCCTTAGCTTCCTTACCTGAAAATGGGGGTGATGAGTCCTACCCTGGCAGGTAGTGTGGGGGGGTCACATGAGAAGATGCAGGGACCATGGCCCAAAGTTGTTGTGTAATTAGTGCTAAAATGCCCTCCTCACTCGAATGCATCCCATAACCTGATGAGTGTTTATTGAACACCTGCTGTATACCCTGCCCTGGGGTAAAGGCAGGGAATTCAGTGGTGAATAGGCAGAGTCCCTATTTCGTGGGGCTCACGTTCTACTGGGAAAGACCAATCGCCTTTATAAACGAAGGAATGCGTCAATGTTTCTGGTGGGTATGGGGGCTGTGCAGGAAAATAAAAGGGTAGGGGGATGCCGGTGATGATGGGCAGGAGGTGTTACTCAGAGGGGTCACAAAGGCCTGTCTGAAGGGGGGACAGTTGACCAGAGTTGTGTGGGAGGTAGGGGGAGAGTTGCTGGTATGAGTGGTCAGGGCAGCATTCCAGGCAGGGGAACAGCAAGTGCGAAGGCCCAAGGGAGGGTTTGTGGTTGTGTAAAGAAGAGTCAGGAAGTGAAGGGGACAAGTGAATGCAAAGCGTAGGAAACAGGCTGCAGAAGCAGACAGGCACCAATCGCGTAGGGCCTCCCGGATCTCAGCACAGGGTCCTGTGTTACACCGTTACCCCGTGGGATTAGCAGAGCCCCCTTGGTTCTCGGAGTGCCCGGGTTTGGGCAGTATGTGATATTCTTGTCCACTCATGGGCCATGGGAAGGACCCTGACTTTTTGCCTTGGATGAGGAGACACACTGGAGGGTTATAAGTGCAAGACAGACATTATCTGACATGGATTTAGGGGGATCAGCCTGGCTACCACGTGGAGAGCAGGCTGCAGGGAGCATGAGGGAATTTTCCGTGATCCTGTTGGCAAATGGTACCCTCCAAAGTGAACGTGAGGGATGCATGGTATCAGGAATGACATGGGAGCTTTTCTTTCCTGGAAGGCCCCAGGCCCAGCATTCTCTCCTTAACGGACAGAGATGGGCATCAGGTCCACAGTCAGGCAGCAGCAAGCTCTCAGGACTCTCAGTGGTGGTGGGTTGCACTTAAGCAATCAGTCTGCAGAAGCCAGCTCGCAGCAAACACTCCCCACCCCCGACCCATCTCAACCTTTAAAAATGTAGGCTCAGGAGTCTGAGCTTTGAACTTTAGGGGAGAACAGTCCTTGAACTTGCTTTACATAAAAGATGGGTCATTGGAAAGTGTATAAATCAAATTTTTGCAAATCGGATTACATTTTAATGCACTAGGGAGTACTGCCATTCGATTGTCTTATCGACTTTACAGATTACAACAGTGTCTCTTGCCCACTTAGGAACATTTGAAAAACTCAGCAAAGCATCAGTGTTCAGATATCAAGTGTTTACTGAGCCTCAGGGCCAAGGCCCGGTGGGGATCCAAACATGGATAATCTTTGCCCTCAGCAGGGAAGACCTTGTAGAGCAAGTAACTATGAAAAATGAATGAAGAGTTACTCTGGGGATGAGTGTGTAACAAAGGGAGCTGCAGGGCTGGAGAACAGGGGCCTGAAGATGCCACTTTGAAACTGAGATCTGGAAGAGCAGGGGTTGGCCAGGTGGGGATGTCGGTGGGTGCAGGGAGGGTTTCCAGTGGAAGGAGCAGCTTGGGCAGAGGTGAGAGGAGCACTGTGCACAGGAGAGTCTAGAGGAAAGCCAGGGCGCTGAGCAGGGACATGGAGAGGAAGCTTGATCATGCAAGACCTGAAGGTCATGCCGTGGTGAGTAGGCTTTATTTTAAGAACAAGTGAGTAAGTAGAGGATTTTAAGCAAAGAAGTGATATGTTCAGATATGCTGAATCAGAGTTTTCTGGAACAAGGTCAGGAATACGTATTTCTACACAAACCTCCAACGAAGAAAAAAATATCACCTTTGATTCCATCTCTTAGGGATAGCTGTGATCACTTATGGCATATTTCCTCCCAGGCTGGGTTCTCTGCTTGTCTCTGAACGCTGAACGATATGCTTTTCTCATTTAGCATTATATGTCTTAAGCATTTTTCACACATTCTTCGTAAGTGTCATTTATAAATCTATATAATCATAATAGTTCACAAATTGGATACACTGTAATTTACTCAAGTATTTCCTGATGGGAGAGGGACTGAACATCACGTCTGGGATATTCCTGAGGTTGTGCGTTTGCTCCATTGTTATTAATAGCACCTCTTTCACTTTTTTTTTTTGATATTTATTTATTTACTTATTTTTGGCTGCGTCGGGTCTTCGTTGCTGTGTGCGGGCTTTCTCTAGTTGCAGCGAACGGGGGCTACTCTTCGTTGCAGTGTGCGGGCTTCTCATTGCAGTGGCTTCTCTTGTTGCGGAGCATGGGCTCTAGGCACGCGGGTTCAGTGGTTGTGGCACGTGGGCTCAGTAGATGTGGTTCGCGGGCTCTAGAGCGCAGGCTCAGTAGTTGTGGCGCATGGGCTTAGTTGCTCCACGGCATGTGGGATCTTCCCAGACCAGGGCTCGAACCTGTGTCCCCTGCATTGTCAGGCGGATTCTTAACCACTGCACCACCAGGGAAGTCTCACCTCTTTCACTTTTAAAAGAGTCCTGGATGAACAATTATATGGCCGCCCTTCCTATGGGATGAACATTTGAGTTGCTTACATTATTATTAATATTATTGTTATTACTGTTGTGAATAACCCAGTGATGGATATATTTCAGCCAATCAGCTTAAACAAACCATATAATCACAATCAGTCTTTGTTAAAAGGATGCTCAGAATTTACCTGGTTGTGTTTCTCAAACTTCAGATATCCATATGCTGCCTGCCCAGCTACTCACTGCCAACACTGTCCTGTACTTAACATTTTCCTTCAGTTCAACTTAGGTTTTTTGTTTTTTGTTTTTTGTTTTTTTTGGTGGCGGACCTTTCTGTTGTGGCCTCTCCCATTGCAGAGCACAGGCTCCGGACGCGCAGGCTCAGCGGCCATGGCTCACGGGCCCAGCCACTCCGCGGCATGTGGGATCTTCCCGGACTGGGGCACGAACCCGTGTCCCCTGCATCGGCCGGCGGACTCTCAACCACTGCGCCAGCAGGGAAGCCCTCAACTTAGTTTTTAAAAACTTCTGTGAATGAATTGATTAAAGAAGGAAATGTTATATTACTACCATGAGTGGAAAGCCAGTATCGTATTCTATTAATAGAAATGGTATAGCAATGGTTCAAAGAACAATATTGTGAGGGACCAGCACGGGGCCAAGACTGGTAGAGAAAGGGAAGATTTGCAGGCATGGAGGGATGTTAAAGACGAGCGTCTGAAGGAGCCTTTCCCTTTAATAGAATCAGAAGGTTTCAAAGCATGTTATAAACTTTCTCCTTTGGGTTCCTGGTGGCAAAGCTGGGGCCATCATCGCTGAGGGAGTGGTTTTCATTGAGGGCTGAGGTAGCCTGAGATCATGGCTTTGTGCGCTTGGCAGTGAGTCTGGAATTTACTCTGAGGGTTTTAAGCGTTGGAGCAGTGCTGCTCTGCCTTTCCATGGGACAGATGCTGCCTTGTGCTGTCAGTTGACTCGCTCAGTCATTGTTCTTCATGGGGACTAAAGGCCAGCTTCCTGTTCTTCTGGGGTTCATGCTCTAGAGGATGAGATCATGACAGTAAAACCCCATTTTAACTATACAAGTGCTGTCAATGCTTTAATTTTTAAAAAATTAATACATTTTATTTTTTTAGTTTTAGGTTTACAGAGGAAAATGAATGAAAGTACAGAGTTCCCATATACCCCTTCATCTCCCCAATACACACAGTTTTCTGTTATTAACGTCTTGCAATTGTGTGATACCTTTGTTACAACTGATGAACCCATATTGATACATTATTATTTGGGTTCACTCCTTGTGTTGTATTTTCTATGGGTTTTTACAAATGTATAATAACGTGTATCTACTACTCCAGTATCATAGAGAATAATACTGATAGTTTCACTCCCTAACCACCACTGATCTTTTATTGTCTCCACAGTTTTACCTTTTCCAGAATGTTATGTAGTTGGACTTACACAGTGTGTAGTCTTTTCAGACTGGCTTTTTTCACTTAGTCATATGCATTTAAGATTCCTTCATGTCTTTTCATGGCTTGATAGCTCATTTCCTTTTAGTGTTGAATAATATTCCATTGTCCGATGTACTGCAGTTTATTTTTTCATTCACCTACCAAGGGACATCTTGGTTTTGGCAATTATGGATAAAGCTGCTATAAATATCTGTGTGCAGGTTTTTGTGTGCACATGTTTTCAACTAAGAGCTTTAATTTTTATTAAAGTTATAATTATTAAGGTTATTTTTCTTACCTCTGATGGGATAAGATGGGACGGGCTGGCTCTTTTGACAACACGATCAGGGAAGACCTAAAATAAGGCCTGAAGGTTGGGGAAGGAGCCAGCCATGGAAGAGCTGAGGGGAGAATATCCCTGGCAGAAGGAACAGCAAGGGCAAAGGCCCTGAGGTAGGAACACACAGGGGCTTGAGGAAGAGGGTGAGCCCAGTGTGTGGTGTGTGCAGTGGCGGAGGTGGAGAGCCAGCCAGGCCTCCAGGCCGCAGCGAGCACTGAGATTTTATTGCCAGCGCTCAGGAATGTCATTCGGGGACTTAAAGCACAGAGCGAAGGGGCTGAGAACTGCAAGGTGTTTGCAGACGTTTTCTCAGGGATCTCCCAGCAACCCCATGAGGTCTGATCCAGTCTCTGTTTACAGATCAGGAAACTGAGGCTCAGTGCAGGAGAAGGCACACCGTCCTGCCTAACTCAACTTCAGGGATGATGTAGCAGAGAGCACGGAAAGAGAGAGATGCAGAATCCAAAGGGCAGCCTCTGAATATCTATCTGAGCTAAGCCTGGGCAGACAGCAAGGGTAAGAATTTAATTAGGCTGTAAGGAGATTAGCGGAGGAAGTCAGCTTTGACCTCCTGGGCAAGGCGGGGAGTTTGGAGTGGGGGGTTGTAGTTTCAGGTCAGCCAGAATTAGGTAATGGGTATGGCCAGAATCTAATTGTCCAAGAGACAATTTCCTCTTCAGAGGAAATGGACTCCCTTTTTGTCATGGCAACCAATTCAAAACAGGCTCAGCCTGTCGGTCAGCAGCCAGAGGGAGTCACCCTGGACGCTGCGGTGTCACGTCCCAGTGTAAACCTCTAGTCCACAGGTGCATCAGGACCCAGCTCACCTGAGACCCATGACAAGAATGGTTTCAACAAGAACAAAGTTTCTTTCTCATGAAAAGGTCAGAGGTGGGCAGCCTAGGGCTGTTTTATTCAGCCTTTTCTGCATAAACAAAGTGCCTTAAAAGTTAGTGGCTGAAAACAATGCCAGTTTATTTCTTCCATTCTGGGCACTGGAGGAGCTCCTCCCACGGGCTTCTCCTGGGCTCAGCTGGAGGGCAGCCTGGGCTGGGAGGTCCCACTCAGCCTTACTCTCGTCCCTGCAGCTCGGAGATCCCGGCTGGGACCCTCATCCTCTCGTGGGGTCTTGGGTCAGCACTTCAAGAGGGCAAATGTGGAAGCTGTGTGTTGCCCCTATGGCCTCGCCTTAGAAGTCACTCAATGCCAATTCTACCACATGTTACTGATCAAAGCAAGTCACAGGACCAGTACAGATTCAGGGGAGGGAAATAGACTTTGTCTCTTGATGGGAAGAGGGCAAAGTCACATTGCCCAGGGGCATCGGGACAGCAGGGATCTTCCTAACAATCTACCACAGGCTGAAATGGACGTTCTGCTCCATGAAGTCCTCCTATCCCAGGATACTCCCAGCTCACCACTCCACCATCCTTAGGGGGGTCCTGGTCCTTTGGGTCCAAGAGTAGCTGGACTCCAACCATCACACCCACCGTCCAGGTGGCAAGATTCAGGAAAGGACAAAAGAGAGGGGGAAGGACACACACATCAGTTGCCTTTTCAGAAAGGTTTCCTGAAGTTGGCACTTAACATTTCTGCTTCTCTCACTGGCCAGATCTTAGTCACATGGTTGCACTTAGCTGCAAGGGAGGCTGGGAAACACTGTCTTCATTTCAGGTGGCCGAATGCTGGTTTGGAAACTAAAGTTGTATTTCTAAGGAGGAAGGAGAGCATGGATATTGGGATCCAGCAGTTTCTGCCACAATATGAAACCTTTGCTCCTGAGTTGGCACAGTACACTGAAGGAAGTCACCCCAATTCATTGAGGAGGGAGACTGTCCCTTCACTAGGCAAATGCCTGTAACCCAGCAAAGGTTTAGAAGTCTAACCCATACCATTATGTATTTGATATTCAAAGTGTTCATAACATTGAAGAGACTTCTTTTGGCATATTAGAGTATGAACAAATTAGCCTTTGACTTCAATTTAAAAATGTGTAATTGATTTTAGACTCATGACTCTTCTGTGGAGAAGCATACAAATCTTCTTACACTAAATTTATAAATGGTATCAGAATGTGTAAGAGATCTTGAGATTCACTGTATGTATAAGTTTTTAAATTAGATTTTCCAAAGTAGTTTAAGTACTCTGGAAATTTATGCTTGTCAGGTCAGGCAATGGAAGTGTTTAAAAAAGGAAATTGAATGTGTTAAATTAGTAAGTCGTATGTAAAGTGTTGAATATAATTTGATTAACCAAGTTTGCAAATAGGATGGATCATTTAACTGAGTATGAGTGGATTGGTCATTAATCAAAAGCCCCTTAAAAGTGACTGCATAGAAATAGAATAATGGTTTGTAAATTGAACTTAAATGCTTAAGAATGACTACTTTTTTTTTTAAAGCTACTGTAATACAATGAATATTAATTAAATAACAAGTACTCACAGGGAACTTTTTCTGTGTACAAAAAATCTCCCCAACACTGAAACTCCCAAGCTTACTCAGGAGCTCAGTTGAGGTTTCTCAGGTAACACCAAAGTCCCTGCTTGCTACCCAGTGATGCCATCTGGGTGCGGAGCATTAAGAGGATGGGGTAGGACATGGCAACTGACTGGATGGGGAGAGAGCGAGAGCAAAGGAATCAACTGCCTACAGGTCAGCACAGGTGTGTGAGCTCAAAGGGCCTATGCAGGCTGCAGGAGCCCCTGGCAGATCCCCACTGTCCCATCTCACTCATCTCAACCTCCCAAGTTTACCCTGTTTTTTTAAACATCTTTATTGAAGTATAATTGCCTTACAATGGTATGTTAGTTTCTGCTTCATAACAAAGTGAATCAACTATACATATGCATATATCCCCATATCTCCTCTCTCTGCGTCTCCCTCCCTCCCTCCCTATCCCACCCCTCTAGGTGGTCACAAAGCACTGAGCTGATCTCCCTGTGCTCTGCGGCTGCTTCCCACTAGTTATCTATTTTACATTTGGTAGTGTATATATGTCCATGCCACTCTCTCACTTCATCCCAGCTTACCCTTCCCTCTCCCTGCGTCCTCAAGTCCATTCTCTACATCTGCGTCGTCTTTATTCCTGTTCTGTCCCTAGGTTCTTCAGAACCATTTTCTTTCTTTTTTTTTTTTTTTTTTAAGATTCCATATATATGTGTTAGCATACGGTATTTGTTTTTCTCTTTCTGACTTACTTCACTCTGTAGGACAGACTCTAGGTCCATCCACCTCACTACAAATAACTCAATTTCGTTTCCTTTTATGGCTGAGTAATATTCCGTTGTGCCACATCTTCTTTTCCATTCATCTGTCGATGGACACTTAGGGGTTGCTTCCATGTCCTGGCTATTGTAAATAGAGCTGCAATGAACATTTTGGTACATGACTCTTTTTGAATTATGGTTTTTTCAGGGTATATGCCCAGCAGTGGGATTGCTGGGTCATATGGTAGTTCTATTTTTAGTTTTTTAAGGAACCTCCATACTGTTCTCCATAGTGGCTGTATCAATTTACTTCAGACTATACTACAAACCTACAGTAATCAAGACAGTATGGTACTGGCACAAAAACAGAAATATAGATCAATGGAACAGGATAGAAAACCCAGAGATAAACCCATGCACATATGGTCACCTTATCTTTGATAAAGGAAGCAAGAATATACAATGGAGAAAAGACAGCCTCTTCAATAAGTAGTGCTGGGAAAACTGGACAGCTACATGTAAAAGAATGAAATTAGAACACTCCCTAACACCATACACAAAAATAAGCTCAAAATGGATAAAAGACCTAAATGTAAGGCCAGACATTATAAAACTCTTAGAGGAAAAGAGGCAGAACACTCTATGACATCAATCACAGCAAGATCCTTTTTGACCCACCTCCTAGAGAAATGGAAATAAAAACAAAAATAAACAAATGGGACCTAATGAAACTTAAAAGCTTTTGCACACCAAAGGAAACCATAAACAAGACCAAAAGACAACCCTCAGAATGGGAGAAAATATTTGCAAATAAAGCAACTGACAAAGGATTAATCTCCAAAATTTACAAGCAGCTCATGCAGCTCAATAACAAAAAAGCAAACAACCCAATCCAAAAATGGGCAGAAGACCTAAATAGACATTTCTCCAAAGGTTACACATGGATCTTCACAGAAGGCTTTCCTTTGGAGAGAGGAAAATGTTGGGAGATACTCGTGCATGAGCCGGGCTGCCACCGAGGCCCTCAGAGGAGCTCTGGAAGAGAGGGCATCTCCGAGAGCCACCTCCTCACTCTGTACCTGGGAAGGGACAAATCCTGGACGTAATAATAATCTGAAAACCATCACCAATGACTTTTGTAGTCAGTGCTGTGGGCTCCACACCCAGATCCCCGTTTTGGGCTGCCGCACCCCTCCTCCAGTGCTTTGAGTTCAGGCACTCACTTTACCTTTTCCGCCTTCTTCTCCAGAAAATTGTCTTCTTCCCAGCAAGTCTACCCTCCCCCACCCTGGCCTGGGTGCAAAAGACCAGTCCCTCACCTTGCGTGGGTGCAATTCACACTCCAGAACCACTTGGGATCAGGCTGAAGCTAGTCCACAGCTGGGGACACTTTCTTCCTTAGTAACATGTGGAAAGTGGTGCTGCCTGCAAACGAAACTCATCCGAGGGTCAAGTTTCCACCTCTGTCCTCAGCTTCCACCCATACTGAATAGCCACCACCAAAGGCCCTCAGCGTTTGCGGAGTGAATGACTTGAGTTATGTAAAGCCCCAGCACATAGTAGGCCCTCAATTTAGTTCCCATTGCCTCCTCTGTAGCCCGATATCTTTTGCAGTGATCCAGGGAAGTCTCAAGGAACATCCGGTTCCTCTGTAGTGACCTTGTTCCAGCCTTCAAAGCTGCATCTGGTCTTCACTGAGATCTTCAGGGATCAGGAGCTACCTGTTCCACCTCTTCTGGGTAGATCTGCAAAGGTGCTGCATCCATAGAAGGTGGCAGCAGAGAGTCAAGTGGACGGCAGCCACCTGTGTCTGATCTGGGAGCGCCCCCTCGTGGTGAGACAGAGCAATATATGTTGAGGGAGGGTTTTTTTTTTTCCCCCACCATCCAGGTGGTCTCGTGGTTCAAACTCCAGGAGACAAGAAAATGAGGGTTTAAGACTGGAGCTCAGGGGCCTATTTAATATAAATAGGCGGTCGTTAGAATTAAGATGAGAAAGTTCTGTGCTTCCTATTAAAATGGGCTGTTCTTCAGTGCCGTCTTTTCTCTTGCTGCAAATGATTAAGCAATTTCCTCACTGGAAAACAAAGGAAATAAGGCCTGCCACAGCTCTCATCTGCGCCAGAGGAGACTGAGCTTGAGCAATTGGCTTCAGAAATTTAAGCCTCACTCGAGAACAAAGCACTTTTCTTTCTCCACTCATTCCATCTTTTCTCCACTAAAAATTTAAAATAAGATAAAAACAGGCCCAATTTATTTTGTCCACCTATCCTTGCCTGAAGCTCTGGGGGAAATTTTAGATAATAATGATTATGATAAAAGAAACAATAATAAACTATAAATGCTGAGGGCTCTCAACTGAGATTGAAATGCCTGAGTGGATGAGCATTTCATGAATACAGACCAGAATCCTGGAAGGTGCTATGGGTTAAATTCAGCTGCTCAGATGTACTAATGAGAAAAGCATGCTTCTGTGAGAGAGGAGCTTTGTAATATTAAAAAAAAAAATCCAGTAGATATTTCAAGTAGTACAAAAACAGTGGGGGGACTGGAGTGACCTAATCTTTGTTAAGCCCCTATTATTGCCAGATGGCTTTTGTTATTGCATCTTTATAATAACCTTGACAAAGACAATCACCCCATTTTACAGATGGGGAGACAGAGGCTCAGAGAAGGAAAAGGATGAATTCAAAGTGACATAACTGTAAAGTGAAGAGCTGGGATTAGAATCCAAGCCTTTTAAATCAGCCTCAGTGTTTGCCACAGCACTGGGTCAACTGGTCTACCAACATCTATTGGTTCACTCACTTATTTAACAGATGCTTATTGAATACCTACTATGCACCAGACACAGTTCCAAGGTATGACTGCTTGGGTGGCCCAGATTGTCCACGGCATTCCCTCATTCACCACTTTTTCTCATCAACTCATTCATCCATCTACTTGTTTTTGATTTTATTCATGCAAAGAGTTTGCTTATTTATTTATTTATTCATTCTCTCACTTATTTCCTCATTTACTTGTTCGTTCACCCACTCACTCATCAATTTACTCACTCATTCATTTTTATGATTATTCGCTTATTTATTTCCCTACTCATCATTTTCTCTTTCTCTTACTCCATTAATCATTTACTCAGCTCTTCACTAATCCATACATTCACTTAACTGTATAGCTCTCCATCTGTCCATCCATTGCTCCACCTATTCCTCACATATCCATTTATCCTTCCCTCCATCCATATCTCCACTTATCCATCCACCCATCCATCCAACTACTTTTTCATCCATTGATTCCTCCAACCATTTTTCCATCAGTTCCTCCCTCCCTTCATCCATGCCTCCCTCTACCTCCCTCCTTTCAGTCCTCATATTGACTCTGAAAATCAAGAAGTGAATAAAACCCAGTTTAATCCAGTGGTGGTGAATAAAAAGAAAGGCCACCACTTTACTGTGATTAGAATTATGACAAGGAGACAGCAGAGCACAGAGGGAATCCTAAGTCATCTGGTGGCGGGGGAATCCTGGAGACAGTAGAAATTTCAGGCAGAGGGAATAGCATGTATACATGCTTGGAGGCAGAGCAGGTCTTGTGAATGCAGACCTGCAAGTGTGGCTGGCACTTAAGAAATAAACCAAGGAAAAGATAGGGAGGCAATGAAGGGAGGATCCGACTGCCTGGAATCACACACATCTCTCCCAGGTATTGACTCTTAAGACTTTTGGCTTTTAACGTTGTGAGGATGGCCACGTTTGGAGCTCTGTCAGCCCTAATCCCCTTCTGGTCTCTGTCATCTCTGAGAGGCCAGCCCTGCAGGACTAAAAGAAACCCAGCCTCCCCAGAGTGTCCTTGGTGACAGAGCCCACCTCTCCTGATCAATGTCAGAGCCAGCAGTGGAGAGTCATGTTTAGCCCTTCCCTCTGCCTATGGTCATACTCTGGGCAGGGCTGCCTCTGCAGAAATACCTTCTAGATCAACTCCAGCACAGCCCTCCACCCCCACCAGCTTCCACTTCTCCACCCACATCTGGTAAGCCTCTATTTCCTTCCTGTTCCACCTCTTAACTCCATCCACACCCTCCTTGTTAGCCAGCCTGACACTGCCTGTTTCAGACCTCTGTTTTCTTTTGCCAGCATCTTCTTACCAGCCCTGTCTCTCCTCTCTCTGCCTCTAGTGTCTTCTCTTAGCCCCTGCATGGCCATTCCTCTGCCTCCAGAGTGGCCTCTATGAACTGCCAATGGCCTCATGTCATCCACCTGCATAAAACCCTTCAAGGCACCTTGTTCCAGACCAGGGGGTCAAGTCCAAACTCCCTGGCCAGGCTTTCAAAGTCGTTTCTCATCTGGTGTGTTCCATTTCTCCAGGCTTGCCCGGCTGCCTCTCCTCACACATACCCTCCATGCTTACCAAAGCCCCAGAAGCTCCCCAGCATGTCCCACTCCTACGCCTCTGCCTCTGCAGCTGCCAGCCCTCTGTCTTTGATGGCTTTCCCTGCCCTGTGTCCCCAGAAGACTCCTGCTCACCCTTCAAACTGTGACTGGGTGTGCTCATTGTACCTTGTCATGATGGCTATTTCACCAGTCATCATGCTTTATTGCAAGTATTTATCTTCCATCTGTCTGTCTCCCTCCACTAGACTGTGAGGCCCTGGCAGGCAAAGCCTCTTCACAGTTCTCACTGCATTCTAGAGCCTAGAATGGTGCCTAGCACACAGAAGATGCTCAATAAATTTCCTATGGAAGAATGAACAAAATATCTTTATGGATGCCTGGGTCTGGATTAGACCAATAACTCTTCTGGGTCCTCTGAGGACCATTTATCCTGCCATTGGAGCAACTCTGCTGACCTTTGATAAAGGCCCACCTTGAGTCACCTGGGGATGCTTGGACAATCTGGTTGCTTGTGGCATTTGGAACTGGTTTCCAAGTGTTTGTCTTCCCAGAGAGGTCCTGTCTCTAGTACTGATGGCAGAATAACAACCTCAGGGTGGGGCAGGCCACCCAGAGATTACCCAGATGCTGAGCTGTCAGTCAGATGAACTCTGGAATCTGAGCCAAGGCCTTGTGGGGAGAAGGTGGTGGCAGATGAAGCTTCATTCAGAAGTGCCAGCAGCTGCTTCCCAAGGCTAACTCATCGCTACTCTATACTGACATTCCTGTAGCACATGCTGAAAAGTCTTCTCCGTTCTCAGCCTTGCACAGATGGTCCTGCCTTCTGTTTTGGCCCCACAGGGAGGGGACCACACATCCAACAGGTGGCAGACTGTGGTGTTAGAGCAGCTGCTGGGGCTGCCAGGCTCCACCTCTGACTAGGAGGTGACCTTAACACGTTCCTTCACTTCTTTGGGCCTCAGTTTATAACCTCAACCATAACACAGGGGTGACATTAATACCTGCCTTGTGGGGCTCTTGTGAGGATTAGATGAGATAATACATCTCAAGCCCTTAAAACGCTACCAGGCACATAGGAGCTGTTCAGTAAGAGTTAGCTTTTACCATTTCCTGAGTCTTTACTACAAGGGGAGCAAACTCAAGTGCCTTAAGGGGCCAAGCCTATTATGGGGTCTTGATTTTTAATCTGACAATTTCTGCCCCTTTAATTGGGGCATTTAGACCATTTACATTTAATGTGATAATTAATATGACTGGGTTTAAATCCAACATCTTGCTATTTGTTTTCTATTTGTCCCATTTGTTGTTTGTTTCCTTTCTCCTTTTTGCCCCTGTTTTCTTATTATTCCATTTTATCTACTTTGTTGGCCTTTTAGCTATAACCTCATTTCTTCATATTTAAAATCTTAATTTTTTAAGAGCAGTTTTAAGTTCACAGCAAAATTGTGAGGAAGGTACAAAGGTTTTCCATAGACCCCCTGCACCTGCACATGCACGGGCCTCCTCCATTGTTAACATCTCCCACCAGAGTGATACATTTGCTGCAACTGATAAACCTACATTGACACATTATTATCACCCAAAGTCCATAGTTTGTAGTTACTTGGAATCAGTTTAATCTTTGTTTTTAAGCTTTGTAAGATGAGACCAGAGTGATGTTTATCTTATAAATTTATTTATTTTTTTATGGTTGCATTGGGTCTTCATTGCTGCACGCAGGCTTTCTGTAGTTGCAGTGAGTGGGGCCTACTCTTCGTTGTGGTGCATGGGCTTCTCACTGCAGTGGCTTCTTTTGTTGTGAAGCACGGGCTCTAGGCATGTGAGCTTCAGTAGTTGTAGCATGCAGCCTCAGTAGTTGTGGCTTGTATGTTCTAGAGCGCAGGCTCAGTAGTTGCGGCACGCGGGCTTAGTTGCTCTGCGGCATGTGGGATCTTCCCAGACCAGGGATTGAATCTGTGTCCCCTGCATTGGCAGGAGGATTCTTAACCACTGCGCCACCAGGGAACCCCCCTATAATCTTTAAAAGTGGTTCTTTGCTGGCTCCAGGTAGTTTCTACACATGCATGTTATGATGGTTAATTTTATGTGTCAACCTGACTGACTAAGGGATGCCCAGAAAATTGGTAAAACATTATTTCTGTGTGTGTCTGTGAGGGTGTTTTTGGAAGAAATTAACATTTGAATCAGTAGGTAGACTGAGTAAAGAAGAGCACTCTCACCAATGTGGGTGGGCATCATCCAACTCCTTGAGGGGCTGAATAGACCAAAAGGCAGAGGAAGGGCACATTTTCTCTTTGCTTTAGCTGAGAGCATCTTCTCCTGCCCTCAGAAATTGGTGCTCCTGTTTCTCAGACCTTTGGACTCAGACTGAATTACATCACCAGCTTTCCTATTTCTCTAGCTTGTTGACAAGAGTGTGGGACTACTTGGCCTCCATAATTTCATGAGCCAATTCTTATAATAGATCTCACAAATATATCTATATATTCTACTGGTTCTGTTTCTCTGGAAAACCCTGACTAATACAGATTTTGGTACCAAGAGTGGTTCTAGAGGAACAGAATTTTAAGGACCAGTTTTCTGAATTGGTCCTGAGGTTTCTGGAATTGATTCTCTAATATGATTAGATTTATATATATTAATGACTCTATCTCATAGTAAAGAGAGCACTGATGGTCCATGGTGTGACCTGCATATAGAGATACACAAAGTATCTACACTGGATACTCCTAATCAACCACTTACAAGAAGCAAAAAGCTGGATGACTCTCAATATGATACTTTCAAATGTTTTTGTAAAACTAAGAATATAATAACGCTGATTGGTTGCTTCTAATGTTACTGGTCAAGGTGGTGAAGGAAAAGGATGAGCTCAGGGATTCAAATTCTCAGCTCAAGCATTGCATAAATGACCTAAGAGCATCTAGGTGTGCCCTGAAGGAGAGCCTTATCTCCTGTAGCCAATGGACTGAAATTCCTGAAAATCAAATGCAGAACATCGTCCTATGGTTGGATGAATTACAATGCAAGTTGAACTAAGCCTCATCTGGTAACTGCTGTTAATATAAGGGCATTGATTGGGAAAGAATGGGATCCTATAACTTGGGTTGGGGAGTGTGGGAAGACCCTGATGAAGGGGGGGACATTAAACCCCTAAATTCTAATGAGTTTTCTTTGCCAGTGGAAGTGGCCTCCCCACCACCCCCTTGGTATAGGCCTTTCCACCTTTGGCTAAGGGGATTAACCCCGTACTGCCTGAGAAAACTATAATGGCCTCCCCGGAGGCAGTTTTCATGTAAGACGATGCTGATTCTCCTCAGGACCCACCCCCAACACCCCTCTTTGCTTCCAGACCTATAACTAGAGTCAAGTTCCAGCAGGCCCCCAAAGGTGAGGTACAAAGTGCGACCCACTGAGGAGCTGAGCCACACCCCAAAAGAGCTAGTTGAATTCTCCAATTTATACAGACAAAACTCCTGGGAACATGTGTAGGAATGGGATAATGGTGGAAGGAATGTAAAGTTCGATCAGGCCAAATCTACTGACATGAGCTCACTTAGCAAGAGATTCTGCACTTAAAATTGCAGTTTGGGGAGGTAGGAAGAGCTCTAACAAGTTGCTTGGTTGGTCAGATGAAACATGGAACAAAAGGTGGTGGGCAAATTGGAAATGCCCGACCGTTTTTGATTTAATGTAGAGGGAGGGGTTCAGAGGCCTAGGGAAATTGGAATGTTAGAGTGGATTTGTCATTAATACCCACTCTCTCACACTGGGAGAGTCCAGGAGACATACCTTTCACCAATACTTTGAGAAATAAATTTGTAAGAGGAGTCCCAACATCCTTGAAGAGTTTCATGATCACTCTCCTCTGTAGGCTAGACCTTGTGGTGGGAACTGAAGCCAACCAATTGGAAAACCTAGATGCAGTGGAAACAATTGGATCCTGGAGTGGCAGGGCCCAAGTGGTGATACTCGACCTCCAAAGACAAGGTGGGCGTGGTTACCACAGTGGACCGCAGAATCAAAGAATCAGAATAGTGTGACTCGAGTAGACCTAGCCAATACCAGGCTAGTTAATGGTGGTGTTCCTGGAAGTGAAATAGGTAGGGAACCTACTAAATTCTTGCTCTATCTGTATAAACAGAAGAGTTCTAGGTCAAGTGAACAAAATTCAAACATGAATCATAAAAACGGAGTGGTGGCCCCTCAGTTAATACCCAGATTTGAGTCAGTTTACAGACCCAGTATCCCTCGAATGAAGAGGAGGCCGGGCACCTTGAGGAAGGATCCCCGTACACTACTGAAAATTTTTACTGTTCATCTTTCTTCCTGGCTTCCCCAAAGAGACCTACAGCATTTTACCAGGGTAACTGTTTATTAGGGAAAAGGAAATGATTAGACCTTTTGGGGACTACTGGACACTGGCTCTGAAAAGACAACAATTCCAGGAGACTCAAAATATTACAGCAGTCCACCAGTCAGAGTAGGGGTTTATGAAGTTCAGATGATCCATGGAGTTTTAGATCAGAGCCATCTCTTGGCGGGTCCCCGAAGCCGTCTTGTGTTTACTTCCCCGGTGCTAGAATGCAAAATTGGAATTGACATACTTAGGAGCTTGGAGAACCCCCACATGGGTTCCCTGACCTGTGGAGTGAGGGCTGTCATGGTGGGAAAGGCCAAGTGGAAGCCACTGGAACTGCCTCTACTTAGGAAAATAGTGACTCAAAAGCAATACCACATCCCTGGAGGGATTGCCGAGATTAGTACCACCATCAAGGACTGGAAGGATGCAGGGGTGGTGACTCCCACCGTGCCCTCCTTCAACTCTCCTATTCGGCTTGTGCAGAAGAGAGATGCTTCTTGGAGAATGACAGTGGATTATCATCAGTTTAACCAAGTGGTGACTCCAACTGCAGCTGCTGTACCAGATGTGGTTTCATTTCTTGAGCAAATTAACACCCCCCCTGGTGCCTGGCAAAGGTTTTTCTTCATACATGCCTAGAAGGCCCACTAGAAGCAGTTCGTTTTCGGCTAGCACGGCTTGCAATACAACTTCCCTGTCCTGCCGCAGGGGTACATTAACTCTTCAGCCCTATGTCATAGTTTAGTGTGCAGGGATCTTGATTGCCTTTCTCTTCCACAAGATATCACACTGATCCATTACATTGATGACATTATACCAACAGGGCCTAGTGAGCCGGAAGTAGCAACTACTCTAGATTTAATGGTAAGACATCTGTGTGTCAGAGGGTAGGAAGTAAATTTGACAAAAATTTGGGGCCTTCGACCTCAATGAAATTTCTAGGGGTCCAATGGTGTGGGGCATGTCAAGTTATCTCTTCTAAGGTGAAGGATAAGTTGCTGCATCTGGCCCCTCTTACTGCCAAGAAAGAGGCACAATGCCTACCTGGCCTCTTTGGATTTTGGTGGCAACATATTTCTCTTTGGGGGCTGTTAACTCCAGCTCATTTACTGAGTGACCTGAAAAGCTGCTAGTTTTAAATGAGGCCAAGAACAAGAGAACACTCTGCTGTGGGTCCAGGCTGCCGTGCAACCTGCCCTGCCATTCGGGCCATGTGGTCCAGTAGATGCAGTTCCAGAAATAAGGACTCCACTTGTCATATTTCCTCCTTATTTTATTAAGAATATGTTTGTGTGTATATGTACATGTACTAAGCATATATCTTTTTTTCTCTTTTCTCATTACCTGATCATTTGACGTAAGATGTATTGACTTTACATAGTATTTAAGTATTGTCAGTTTTATATCACAGTAATATTTAAGTTATGGGATATCAGGAGAAGAGTAAAAATCACACAAGAACTTTATTTCCTCTTCTGTGGAAGGGATTAATGCATTTTTGGTTCTATACAGGGTGATTTTATGTTAGACAGAATTACACCTTTTATTGTCTTTATTTGGGGATTAACTATATGTGTGCCAAATTGACAAGGGGTTAACCTATGATGGTCACAACCTCAGGTAGTTTCCACACATGCATGTTGTGATGGTGAATTTTTTGTATAAACTTGACTTGGCTGAGGGATGCCCAGAGAGCTGTTAAAACATTATTTTTTGGTGTGTCTGTGAGGCTGTTTCTGGAAGACGTTAACATTTGAATTGATGAACTAAGTAAAGAAGACAGCCCTCGCAGTGCAGGTGGGCCACATCCAATCCCCTAAGGACTCGACTAGGACAAAAGAGTGAAAGAAGGGTGAATTTGCTCTTTGCTTAAGCCGAGATTCCCTCATCTTCTGCCCTCAGACATCAGACATTAGCGGCCCTCGCTTTCTTCTTGGCTTTTTTTTTTTCCTGTCTTTTTTTTTTTCCCCTAGCTTTTGGACTTGGGTTGAGATTTGCACTATCAGCTCCCCTGCTTCTCAGGTATTCAGACTGACTGAATTACTCCTTGGCTCTCCTGGTTCCATAGCTCATAGACGGCAGATCGTGAGACTTCTCGGCCTCCATAACCACATGAAACAATTCCTACACAGATCTCCTCTCATCTTACGTATACAGTTGACCTTTGAACAACACAATAGTTAGGGGTGCCAATCCTTCACACAGTTGAAAATTTGTGTATAAGTGGAACTGTGCATTTCAAACCCATGTTGTTCAGGGGTCAACTGTATCTCTCTCTCTATATATCCTATTGTTTCTGTTTCTCCGGAAAACCCTGGCTAATACAAATGTGCTCATCGGTTCTCAGAAGACTCGAGGGCTCCTCTGCAGATCTCCAGAGCTGGCTCTTTCTCTTCCTTTCTTTCCTCTCAGTCCTTCCCACTTCCTCTTTCTCTTTCTGTACAGCTCTCTCCTCAGTGACACTCTGCCCCGTGAACTGTAGCCGCCTTGGCCTCCTAGCTTCATCTTCTCCCTCAAGGAGACCACCGGGCTCCACCTAGATCCGCTTTCCTGCATGGTGGTCTGAAAGCTCTCTCCAGATAGTAGGCTGGGGGCTCCCCTCTTTTGTTTTCTATCCCTCAGTGATCACTGCCTTTGTTGTCTGATGTCCAAGGTCTTGAAAACTGTTGTTTCTTATATTTTGCCCAGGTTTTGGTTTCAGGTGAGAGGACAAACTCCACTCCTTACTCCATCTTGGCCAGAAGGAAAGTCAATGAATGAGCCCAGATCACTTCTCAAGGAATCAGTATAGCTCCAAGTGTTTCTACTGGGCAAGTAGGATGGAGAAATTCTTTAAATTTAAAAAACAACAACAACAAAGCAATGGATAGAGCAAACAACACATTCCACAGGCTAAATTTGACCCCTGGGCGCCATTTTGAGACTCATAACCTAGTTTTTTCTAGGTTTTTTACTTCTTCTTTTAACTAATTTAAGCCTCAAAATAGTCTTCACGTTTTACAGATGTAAGAAATTAAGACTCAGAGAGGTTAGGCCACCTGCCCAAGGTGAGGAGTTGGAAGAAGCAGCATTTGAACCCAGGTCCTCTCTGACTTCAAAGCCAGTGCCATTTCGTATGTGAAATTCCTACCCTTTTGTCCCTTTCTGCACTATTACATTTTGCGGTGTTTTCTGTGTATTTCCCGTATGCTTCTTCCCTTCCCCCTCCGACTTTGAAACTCCTGTACTTTCATCCCTACCCCTTCGTGTTCAGCAGAGGGCCTGACCTATGGGAGATGATGAGGAAATTTTTGTGGAACAAATGACTTTTCTCCTTCTGTTTGCTTTCTTAATGTTTCATGTCTTCTCTAGTCCACATCTGTCTATTCAGTGAGAGGTATGTTACCAGCAGCTCAGGTGGGATTCAAATCAGGCGGCTGTTAACCGTGAGATGAGGCCTCCGCTACCACAGGGGTGAGGAGCATGGAGTGATGTCAAGATGGAGTCGGTTCATTAGAGGGGAAAAGGGCTGGTTGATGTCATGTAAACACAATCTTTGAGGGATTAAAAAAATTTTTCAAGTCCTAGAATATTGGAGGGGGGCTATTCAAGTTCAATAGTCATCAAAAAAAATTCAAATTAGGGCTTCCCTGGTGGCGCAGTGGTTGAGAGTCCACCTGCCGATGCAGGGGACACGGGTTCGTGCCCCGGTCTGAGAAGATCCCACATGCTGCTGAGCGGCTGGGCCCGTGAGCCATGGCCGCTGAGCCTGCGTGTCCAGAGCCTGTGCTCCGCAATGAGAGAGGCCACAGCAGTGACAGGCCCACGTACCGCAAAAAAAAAAAAAAAAAAAAAAAAAAATTCAAATTAACAAACAAAATATTAGCATAATTAAAAAAACAACACAAAGATGCTCTCATATGCTGCTGCTGACATTATAACTCAGTATTATTTTTCAGGAAGGCCATTTAGCAAAGTTTATCAGAAGTCTTAAATATGTTCATCCCATTTGACTAAGCAATTTCACAACTAGAACATTCTATCCTAAGGAGATAATCGGACAGGTGCACCATGATTTATCCAGGAGAATGCTCATTGCAGCACTATTTATATTATAAAGTTGAAAACTGGGGACTTGATATATGCATCCATTCAAACAACAACCCCACAACCTTTAAAAACAAATACGCAGAAGAATGACTTTAAAACGTTTATGAACAATTTCTGAGTTAAGAAAACTCAATTATAAAAGTATACACATATTAGTCATAATTAATTCTTCCCGTGTGCTTTACTTATTTAATTAACCCGTTTAGTCCTTACAATAATCTTCTGAGGCAGGTGCTGTCCTTGTGGATGGTAGAAGCTGGAGCATGGAGAGGCCGACTGACTTCCCCTCAGGCTGGCGGCCAGTGAAGGGGTCCAACCCCTGACACCAGATCTCAGAGTCAATTCCCAAAATGTGATCCTTGCTCCAGGAGCTTCGTATCACCTGGAACTTGTTAGGAATGCCAATTCCCAGGCCTTCTGATTAGAAATTCTGGGGGTGGGGCCCAGAAATGTGTGTCTGAGCAAAGCCTTTCAGGTTCTACCCTATTCCACTTTTCCTTGCAGTTTGGATTTTAAAAATGTATGGGTATGGATAAAAAAATGATGAATTAGTCCCTAAAATATCAACAACGTCATATCTAGATGGTGGCATTCTGGGTGATCTGATTTTCTTCTTTGTGGGTTTTTTTGTTGTTCTTGTTATTTCCAGAAGTTTCACAATGAACATTTGTGACCAGGCAAAAGACGTGTTCTTTTTTTTTTTTTTTGCGATACGCGGGCCTCTCACTGCTGTGGCCTCTTCCGTTGCAGAGCACAGGCTCCGGACGTGCAGGCTCAGCGGCCACGGCTCACGGGCCCAGCCGCTCCGCGGCATGTGGGGATCTTCCCAGACCGGGGCACGAACCCGTGCCCCCTGCATCGGCAGGCGGACTTGCAACCACTGCACCACCAGGGAAGCCTAAAAGACGTGTTCTTATAAAAAAGAAAAAATGTCCCCAGGGAGAAGGAACTCTTCTTTAAAGCTCAGTGAGTGGGTATATATTTGCAGGGTGGGGGGAGATACAGAAGGAAATAGTTTTCCAAAATCATGTTGAAATTCAAGCAGTGCATCCTGACTACGTATGAATCACCAGGGGGTCTTGTTAAAATGCAGACTCTGATTCAGCAGATCAAGGTGGCTGAAGTTCTGGATTTCCAAACAGCTCCCAGATGGTGCAGATCCAGGGACCACAATTTGAGAAACTTTGAGATGTAAGCTCTCAACTCCTAGAATTCAAGCTCCGGAAGCCTTTTCTGGGTCGATGATATATTCCCAGTGTTCTGAGAACAGAAAAAAGAATAGTTACCAAATAAGTGCATAGAGAAATTGCAAGCCCAAGGGTCCTGCTGGGGACCCAGGAAACTGGGTTTTGACCATGGTTCTGTACCTGCGGCCGGCACCCTCCTGGGCAAGTGGTGGCCTCCTGGTGTTCAGTGGGCAGGACGACAGCCCTGGGCCTCCTTCTCTATGACCTGATGTGTAAATCCCACTCAGCCTGGCCCAGGGCTGCCTGAGATTTCAGCCGCACTCAAAACAGACAGTCCCAGGAACTTAGCTACTTACGGCCAGGAGTAGTTCTGAGAAACCAAGGAAAGCAGTTAGAAATGAAGAAATCTTTAAGCTGAAGTTTCCTTAGAAACATTAACTCATCCACAGAGGCTGTGTGCTGCATTTGGATTACAGGTTAGGCTCATAAGCCTGAGATAAATTACATACTCTTCGTATTATTCAACACTGTACTGTGTAATAATAAATTACACAGTTATAGGCCTTAGCCTAAGTTATAACAAATTATACCACAGCATATAATTACCCTGCACTGTACCATATAATAATAGACAGCTACGAACCTAAGTTGTGATTCCAGAAAGAGATATGAGAATGAACGGGGCCTGTTGATCCATTCCTCTGATCAAAGCCTGTCAGACAAGCCTGGGGCTGAAGGAGAAAGGGGTCGATCTTTTCTTCCCTCTCTCCTTCCCTCCCTTCCTCCCTTCCTTCCCTCTTTCCTTCCACATATGTGGATGCCTCCTTGATTCTGAGTACACACTTGACCTTGGAAACCTGGGCTAATTGGAACTAATGCTTGTCCCCAAAGTTTCCCAGGTTGTCAGGGGTGGTGGTGGGGGGAGGTGAGGAACCACGTGTAAACTGAAAATGCAACCCCGTGTGATAACAGCCATTTACTACTCATAGTAAAATAACAAAGCAGCAAGGTATTTAATGTATTAGCCTAGGTGTTGACTCCTCACAGCCTTGCAAGGTGGGCATCAGCGTCTATTGAGAGGTGAAATGAACAAGGCTGATGTGACTTGTTCAAGGTTACACACCTAGGAATGGCAGAATGAGGTTTCTAGCCCAGGGCTATCCACTGGTTCTACTCTGAGGGTGCTCTTCAGTGGAGCAAAGATCAAGCATCATAAACATGACACTTGACATGTCCTTAGGAGACAACAGATTGGAGCCCAACACATCATCCCCCACTGGGTCCAGCATGGTCGGGTTATTCCCACAGCCCCAGAGAGGGTGCTCTTCCTTCCCAGGAGTTCACGGGCCTGGTGTAACGTGAGGTTGTAATGATGTGAGCACATCATATGTGGTAAACTTGTTTTATTCTCTCAACCACCTTATGAAGTTGGTGCTCTTCTTACACTCATTTTATAGATGAGGAGCCTGAGGCACAGAGGGGCCAGCAAGTTGCTCAAGGTTAGTAAGTGGCAGAGCTGGAGTCTGAATTTAGGCAAGTCTGGTCTGCCAGATTCCTCATTCTATACTGCTAGTTTAAAAAGAAACAAAATACACTTATCTTTAAAGTCTAAAACTTATCCTCAGATAGTTGTAGGATGGGAGACTCTGGGGGACTAAGGCCCAGAGAGCAGTTTCCTGCTTGTATCTCCCATCCACTCGGGACATACACGAGCCCACTGAGCCACTGGTGCCTTACTTAATTATTCATCTTTTCTTTTGTCTTAAGGCCATATTAAACACAAATAAGCAGTGATTCCATTGGAATCAAGGTGTGAAAGAAGCCAAAAGGGACAGAGAACTGAAGTGCTGTTGTCAGGGAAGCTTCTGGGAGGAGGCGGTAAAGGGCCAATAGGAGTTTAAATGGCGTTCAAGGGAGGGAGAGGCATTCGAGGCAGGGAGAAGAGTAGAGGTAAAGAATGACAGGTGAGAAGAGATCGTCTTTGGGGAATATCAGATCCTAGGTGGTTGTGTAAGCTGGGCAGGAGGTGAGGTGGGGTGAGAACCTAGGCCCTTGGATGCACAATTAAGGTACCGGGACTTTATCCTGTAGGTGGCGATGATCAGTGTATGGACTTGAGGTTCTGTGGGGACATCCCAGCTTCGCACTGTAGCCTAAGAGGGGGAAACTGAGCCCTGCCAGGACTAATCTCGGCCTGCCCCACTCCATCCTCCAGGGCTCTCACATGCTGATAGAGTGCTTAAAAGGAACGTTCTTCTTGTCGCGTCAGGCAAGTGGAAGAGACTCAAGTATGTGGGTCTCCCTGGAAAAGCATCTACTGGGGGATGAAGATAGGATGGCCAGATAAAATACAGGATGCCCACGCCCTGTATTTAAATTTAAATTTCAGATAAACAACAAATAAGTTTTTAGTAAAAGTGTGTCCCTAAATTGGTTCAAGATGGCGGAGTAGAAAAACATGCTCTCACTCCCTCTTTTGAGAACACCAGAATCACAACTAACTGCTGAACACTCATCGACAGGAAGACACTGGAACTCACCAAAAATGATACCCCACTTGCAAAGACAAAGGAGAAGCCACAATGAGTCGGTAGGAGGGGCACAACCACAGTAAAATCAAATCCCATAACTGCTGGGTGGGTAACTCACAAGCTGGAGAACACTTAAACCACAGAAGGCCACCCACTGCAGTGAAGGTTCTGAGCCACATGTCAGGCTTCCCAGCCTGGGGGCCTGGCAACGGGAGGAGGAATTCCTAGTGACTCAGACTTTGAAGGCTAGTAGGATTTGATTGCAGGGCTTCAGCAGGACTGGGGGAAACAGAGACTCCACTCTTGGAGGGCACACACAAAGTAGTGTGTGCATCGGAACCCAGGGGAAGGAGCAGTGATCCCATAGGAGACTGAACCAGGCCTACCTGCTAGTGTTGGAGGGTCTCCTGCAGAGGCAGGGGGCAGCTCTGGCTCACCACGGGGACAGAGACATTGGCAGCAGAAGTTTTGGGAAGTACTCCTTGGCCTGAGCCGTCCCAGAGGCTGCCATTAGCCCCACCAAAGAGCCCGGGTAGGCTCCAGCATTGGATCACCTCAGGGCAAACAACGAACAGGGAGGGAACCCAGCCCCACCCATCAGCAGACAAGCAGATTAAAGTTTCATTGAGATCTGCCCAACAGAGCAACAGCCAGCTCTACCCACCACCAGTCCCTCCCATCAGGAAACTTGCATAAGCCTCTTAGATAGCCTCATCCACCAGAGGGCAGGCAGCAGAAGCAGGAAGAACTACAATCCTGCAGCCTGTGAAATAAAAACCACATTCACAGAAAGATAGACAAGATGAAAAGGCAGATGGCTATGTACCAGATGAAGGAACAAGATAAAACCCCAGAAAAACAACAAAATGAAATGGAGATAGGCAACCTTCCAGAAAAAGAATTCAGAATAATGATAGTGAAGATGATCCAGGACCTCAGAAAAAGAATGGAGGCAAAGATCGAGAAGATGCAAGAAATGTTTAACAAAGATCTAGAAAAATTAAAGAACAAACAAAGAGAGATGAACAATACAATAACTGAAATGAAAACTACACTAGAAGGAATCAATAGCAGAATAACTGAGGCAGAAGAACGGATAAGTGACCTGGAAGACAGAATGGTGGAATTCACTGCTGTGGAACAGAATAAAGAAAAAAGAATGAAAAGAAATGAAGACAGCCCAAGAGACCTTTGGGACAACATTAAATGCAACAACATTTGCATTATAAAAGAGAAGAGAGAAAGGACCCAAGAAAATATTTGAAGAGATTTTAGTTGAAAACTTCCCTAACATGGGAAAGGAAATAGCCACCCAAGTCCAGGAAGCACAGAGAATCCCAGGCAAGATAAACCCAAGGAGAAACACATTGAGACTCATAGTGGTCAAATTGACAAAAATTAAAGGCAAAGAAAAATTATTAAAACAACAAGGGAAAAACAGCAAGTAACATACAAGGGAACCCTCATAAGATTAACAGCTGATTTCTCAGCAGAAACTCTACAAGCCAGAAGGGAGTGGTGTGATATACTTAAAGTGATGAAAAGGAAGAACCTATAACCAAGATGACTCTACCCAGCAAGGGTTTCATTCAGATTCGATGGAGAAATCAAAAAAGCTTCACAGACAAGCAAAAGCTAAGAGAATTCAGCACCAGCACACCAGCTCTATAACAAATGCTAAAGGAACTTCTCTAAGTGGGAAACACAAGAGAAGAAAAGGACCTACAAAAACAAATACAAAACCGTTAAGAAAATGGTAATAGGAACATACATATCGATAATTACCTTAAATGTGCATGCATTAAATGCTCCAGCCAAAAGACACAGGCATGCTGAATGGATACCAAAACAAGACCCATATAAATGCTGTCTAAAAGTGACACACTTCAGACCTAGGGACACATACAGACTGAAAGTGAGGGGATGGGAAAAGATATTCCATACAAATGGAAATCAAAAGAAAGCTGGAGTAGCAATACTCATATCAGATAAAATAGACTGTAAAATAAAGAATGTTACAAGAGACAAGGAAGGACACTGCATAATGATCAAGGGATCAATCCAAGAAGAAGGTGTAACAATTATAAATTATATGCATCCAACATAGGAGCACATCAATACATAAGGCAAATGCTAACAGCTCTAAAAGAGGAAGTTGACAGTAACACAATAATAGTGGGGGACTTTAAAACCTCACTTACACCAATGGACAGATCATCCAGACAGAAAATTAATAAGGAAACACAAGGTTTAAATGACACAATAGACCAGATAGATTTAATTGATATTTAGACATTCCACCCAAAAACAGCAGATTACACTTTCTTCTCAAGTGCACATGGAACATTCTCCAGGATAGATCACATCCTGGGTCACACATCAAGCCTTGGTAAATTTCAGAAAAATGAAATTCTATCAAGCATCTTTTCTGACCACAATGCTATGAGATTAGAAATAAATTACAAGGAAGAAAACGTAAAACACACAAACATGGAGGCTAAACAATACGTTACTAAATAACCAAGAGATCACTGAAGAAATCAAAGAGGAAATCAAAAAATACCTAGAGACAAATGACAGTGAAAACACGACAATCTAAAACCTATGGGATGCAGTAAAAGCAGTTCTAAGAGGGAAGTTTATAGCAATACAATCCTACCTCAAGAAATAAAAAGAGGGGCTTGCCTGGTGGCACAGTGCTTAAGAATCTGCCTGCCAATGCAGAGGACATGTGTTCAAGCCCTGGCCTGGGAAGATTCCACATGCTGTGGAGCAACTAAGCCCATGTGCCACAACTACTGAGCCTGGGCTCCAGAGCCCGCGTGCCACAACTACCGAAGACTGTGCGCCTAGAGCCCATGCTCTGCAACAAGAGAAGCCACCACAATGAGAAGCTCATACACCACAAAGAAGAGTAGCCCCCGCTCGCTGCAACTAGAGAAAAGCCCACACACAGCAACAAAGACCCAATGCAGCCAAAAATAAATAAATTTATATAAAAAAAAGGAAACAAGAAAAATCTCAAATAAACAATCTAACCTTACACCTAAAGTAACTAGAGAAAGAGAAAACAAACAAAGCCCAAAGTTAGTAGAAGGAAAGAAATCATAAAGATCAGAGCAGAAATAAATGAAAGAGAAACAAAGAAAATGACAGCAAAGATCAATAAAACTAAAAGCTGGTTCTTGCAGAAGATAAACAAAATTGATAAATCTTTTAGCTGTCAAGAAAAAGAGGGAGAGGATTCAAATCAATAAAATTAGAAATGAAAAAGGAGAAGTTATAACGGACACTGCAGAAATACAAAGCATCCTAAGAGACTACTACAAGCAACTCTATGTCAATAAAATGGACAACCTGGAAGAAATGGACAAATTCTTAGAAAAGCATAGCCTTCCAAGACTGAACCAGGAAGAAATAGAAAATATGAACAGACCAATCACAAGTAATGAAATTGAAACTGTGATTAAAAATCTTCCAACAAACAGATGTCCAGGACCAGATGGTTTCACAGGTGAATTCTACCAAACATTTAGGGAGGAGCTAACACCCATCCTTTTCAAAGTCTTCCAAAAAACTTCAGAGGAAGGAACACTCTCAAACTCATTCTATGAGACCACCATCACCCTGATACCAAAACCAGACAAAGATACTGCAAAAAAAAGAAAATTACAGACCAATATCATCATTGATGAATATAGATGCAAACATCCTCAACAAAATACTAGCAAACAGAATCCAAGAGCACATTAAAAGGATCATATACCATGATCAAGTGGGATTTATCCCAGGGATGCAAGGATTCTTCAATATACACATATCAATCAATGTGATACACCATATTAACAAATTGAAGAAGAAAAACTATATGATCATCTCAATAGATGCAGAAAAAGCTTTTGACAAAATTCAACACCCACCTATGATAAAAACTCTCCAGAGAGTGAGCATAGAGGGAACCTACCTCAACATAATAAAGGCCATATACACAAACCCACAGCAAACATCATTCTCAATGGTGAAAAACTGAAAGCATTTCCTCTAAGATCAGGAAAAAGACAAGGATGTCCACTCTTGCCACTGTTATTCAACATAGTTTTGGAAGTCCTAGCCACAGCAATCAGAGAAGAAAAAGAAATAAAAGGAATACAAATTGGAAAAGAAGTAAAACTGTCACTGTTTGCAGATGACATGATACTATACATAGAGAATTCTAAAGATGCCACCAGAAAACTACTAGAGCTAATCAATGAATTTGGTAAAGTTGCAAGATACAAAATTAATGCACAGAAATATCTTGCATTCCTATACACTAACAATGAAAAATCAGAAAGAGAAATTAAGGGAACAATCCCATTCTCCATTACAAGAAACATAATAAAAAACCTAGGAATAAACCTACCTAAGGAGGTAAAAGCCCTGTATGCAGAAAACTATAAGACACTGATGAAAGAAATCAAAGATGACACAAACAGTTGGAGAGATATACCATGTTTTTGGACTGAAAGAATCAATATTGTGAAAATGACTATACTACCCAAAGCAATCTACAGGTTCAATGCAATCCCTTACAAATTACCAATGGCAATTTTCACAGAACTAGAACAAAAAATCTTAAAATTTGTATGGAGACACAAAAGACCCCAAATAGCCAAAGCAATCCTGAGGGAAAAAAATGGAGCAGGAGGAATCAGACTCCCTAAATTCAGACTATACAATAAAGCTACAGTAATTAAGACAGTATGATATTTCCAGAAAAACAGAAATATAGATCAATGGAACAGGATAGGAAGCCCAGAGATAAACCCACGCACCTATGCTCAGCTATCCAACTATAATTAGTTGTATATTCTTGCCAAAGAGGGCAAAGATATGCAATGGAGAAAAGACAGCCCCTTCAGTAAGTGGTGCTGGGAAAACTGGACAGCTACATGTAAAAGAATGAAATTAGAACACTCCCTAACAGCATAAACAAAAATAAACTCAAAATGGATTAGAGACCTAAATGTAAGACCAGACACTATAAAACTCTTAGAGGAAAATATAGGAGAAACACTCTTTGACATAAATCACAGTAAGATCTATTTTGACCCACCTCCTAGAGTAATGGAAATATAAACAAATGGGACCTAATGAAACTTAAAAGCTTTTGCACAGCAAAGGAAACTATAAACAAGATGAAAAGGCAACCCTCAGAATGGGAGAAAATGTTTGCAAGCGAATCAGTGGACAAAGGATTAACCTCCAAGATATATAAACAGCTCATGCAGCTCAATATTAAAAAAAAAAAAAAAAAAAATCCAAAAATGGGCAGAAGACCTAAATAGACATTTCTCTAAAGAAGACATACAGATGGCCAAGAGGCACATGAAAAGATGCTCAACATCACTAATTATTAAAGAAATGCAAATCAAAGCTACAATGAGGTATCATCTCACATCCGTCAGAATGGTCATCATCAAAAAATCTACAAACAATAAATGCCGGAGAGGGTGTGGAGGAAACAGAACCGTCTTGCCCTGTTGGTGGGAATGTAAATTGATACAGCCACTATGGAGAACAGTATGAAGGTTCCTTAAAAAAAACTAAAAATAGAACTACCATATGACCCAGCAATCTCACTACTGGGCATATACCCTGAGAAAACCATAATTCAAGAAGGGACATGTACCACAATGTTCACTGCAGCACTATTTATAATAGCCAGGACATGGAAGCAACCTAAGTGTCCGTTGACAGATGAATGTATAAAGAAGATGTGGTACATATGTACAATGGAATATTACTCAGCCATAAAAAGAAATGAAATTGAGTTATTTGTAGTGAGGTGCATGGACCTAGAGTCTGCCATACAGAGTGAAGTAAGTCAGAAAGAGAAAAACATTGATTCCTTAAAAAAAAAGAGAGAGAGAAACAAATACCGTATGGTAACACATATATATGAAATCTAAAAAAAAAACAAGAAAATGGTTCTGATGAACCTAGTTGCAGGACAGGGATAAAGACACAGACCTAGAGAATGGACTTGAGGTTACGGGGAAGGGGTAGGGTAAGCTGGGAAGAAGTGAGAGAGTGAGGGCTTCCCTGGTGGTTCAGTGGTTAAGAATCCGCCTGCCAATGTAGGGGATATGGGTTCGAGCCCTGGTCCAGGAAGATCCCACATGCCACAGAGCAACTAAGCCCATGCACCACAACTACTGAGCCTGCACTCTAGAGCCTGCAAGCCACAACTACTGAGTCTGTGTGCCACAACTACTGAAGCCCGTGCGCCTAGAGCCTGTGCTCTGCAACAAGAGAAGCCACCACAATGAGAAGCCTGCACACCACAATGAAGAGTAGCACCCGCTCGCTGCAACTAAGGAAAGACTGCGTGCAGCAACGAAGACCCAATGCAGCCAAAAATGAATAAATAAGTAAAATAATTAAAAAAAAAAAAGAAGTGAGAGAGTGGCATGGACATATATACACTACCAAATGTAAAATAGTTAAGTAGTGGGAAGGAGCTGCATAGCACAGGGAGATCAGCTCGGTGCTTTGTGACCACCTAGAGGGGTGTGATAAGGGAGGGTGGGAGGGAGATGCAAGAGGGAGGGGTTATGGAGATATATGTATATATATAGCTGATTCACTTTGTTATGCAGCAGAAGCTAACACAACATTGTAAAGCAATTACACTCCAATAAAGATGTTAAAAAAAATAGACATATGCACCCCAATGTTCATTGCAGCACTATTTACAATAGCCAGGTCATGGAAGCAACCTAAATGCCCATCGACAGATGAATGTATAAAGAAGATGTGGTACGTATATTCAATGGAATATTACTCAGCCATAAAAAGGAATGAAATTGGGTCATTTATAGAGACATGGATGGACCTAGAGATTTTCATACAGAGTGAAGTAAGTCAGAAAGAGAAAAACAAATATTGTACATTAACGCATATAAGTGGAATCTAGAAAAATGGTACAGATGAACCAGTTTGCAGGGCAGAAATAGAGACACAGATGTAGAGAACAAACATATGGGCACCAAGGGGGAAAAGTGGGGTGGGGGTTTGGTGGTGGTGGTATGAATTAGGAGATTGGGATTGACATGTATTCACTAATATGTATAAAATAGATAAGTAATAAGAACCTGCTGTATAAAAAATAAATAAAATTAAAAAAAATAAAAAGAACACTATGAAGTTTTACAATAAGGAAGTATATCTCTATGTGTTACCTGGAAAGGTGCCTGCCCCAAGTGTATAAAGTAGCTGGATATGAACCCATTTATGTAAAAAAAAAAAAAAAATAGCCTATACAATAAGAATAGCTCCCAGTTTTTGAGGGCTAATTATCATCTGGGCCCATTATAACCACTTTTTTTTTTTTTGTGGTACGCGGGCCTCTCACTGCTGTGGCCTTTCCCACTGCGGAGCACAGGCCCCGGACGCGCAGGCTCAGCGGCCACGGCTCACGGGCCCAGCCGCTCAGCAGCATGTGGGATCTTCTCGGACCGGGGCACGAACCCACGTCCCCTTCATCGGCAGGCGGACTCTCAACCACCACGCCACCAGGGAAGCCCTGTCATAACCACTTTTACATTGTCTTGTCTCATTTGATCATCACAGCAACCCTTTGGGGTAGGCACAGTTTTAGGCACCTTTCTATAGAGGAGGAAACTTTCACAGAGAGGTTAGGAAACTTGCCTAAGATCACACAGCTGGAAAGTCGAGAGCCAGAAAATGAATCCAGAGTCTGACTTCCAAAAATATATTCACTAAATGGGTGTAGAGTGATTATTTCAGGGGGCGGAGAGGGGTGAGTTGAGGTTCAGGAGACCCTGGGATGCCAGGCAAAGGGCCCAGATGTCAATGCTTTTCTTAGGGCACTGTGTGATCTCAGGCAAGTCAGCTCCCTTCTCGGTGCTCACCTGGGAACCCAGGGTGGTGGGCCAGAGCTACTGAGAATAATCAATTGGATAATGTCGCCAGAGTGCCCAGCTCGGGGCCTCAAGACACGGTAGGTCACAGCAAATGTTATGAATGTTTGGGGAAGCAGACCTGACCTTGGCTGCCTGAAAGCCTTGTTCCGTTTCCTGCATCCAAGGCCACACAGGGTCTCCCCAGGGCCTGGGTACTTGGTTCAAGGCCACTGTCCACATGGGGCTCCAGGGCTCCCAGCTGTCGCCCATCGAGCTGCTCCCACTGTGCTGGAATGTGACTCCCTGGGTGGCCCAGCCAGGGGAATGCGCAGGGGTCATTCTTGACATAGCTGAGCTCTGGGCACAAGGTGCTAAGAGCGGGGCAGTCAATTTCAAAGGGCCTTTGCTGCATCTCTTGAAAGATGTGACTCTAAAACTTGTCCTGCCTCAGCGGAATACACAGCTTGAAAGGGAATTCGAGTTAGGAGCAGGTGGCTCAGGCCTTTGGTGCCTGCCTGCCGGGCAGAGCTGCTTCTGCACAAACGGGTGAGGGAGTGCTTGTGGGCAGCTCCCAGTCTGGACTGTGCATCTGGTTTCCTGCACCTTCCCTCTGAGCGGCAAATTCACGTCTATTTTTGTAATTATTTGGTGATTCCCTCATGCCTCCCCCCACCCCCCGCCATTTCCCGCAAAGGCCTGGGACCTTGTCAGCTGCTCTCTCTGTGTACACAGTATGACTTGCAGTAGGTGCTGAGTAAATATTTCTCGAATAAATGGATTGCCCCCTTCTGCCAGTTTTGTCATGTTGGAAAGGCCCTGGGATTTATTTATTTATTTATTTTTAACAGATTTATTGAAGTCTAATTGATATACAAAGAAATGCACATATTTAATGTGGGCAGTTTGATGAGTTTGGACATGTGCAAACACCCATGATACCATCACCACAATCAACATAACAGACATATGCAACACCTTCCAAAGTTCCCTTGTGTCCTCTTGTTTTCGTTTTTTGGAGTGCACAATACCATACTGTTAGCAATTGGCACTACGTTGTACAGCACATCTTTAAAACTTATTCACCTAGCATAACTGAACTTTATAAAAGATAGTTATTTTTAATTGCTTAAATTACAATACAGAGTTTAATTTTTCCTTTCACTTTCCAAAAATGCATATACAACATAATACCTAAAAATATGTTGGCATCAATAGATAAATTTTCGGGAGGTCTTTACATGTTTTGGCATCTGTCAAGAATAAAGAAAGGTCTTTCTGATATAGTGACATTTGGACACAGACTGGGAGGAAATAATGAACGTTCCAGACAGAAGGAACACTAAGGGCAACAACCCTGAGGTAGAAGCACGTGTGGCAAATTCAGGGAAGACCAAGGACACCAGTATGGTTGGTGCAAGTGCTCAAGCTGAAGGCCCTGGGATTTAATCCTGCTTCTAGGACTAGTTGGGTAACTTTGAACTTCGCTTTCAAGGCGATAAGGCTCCGGAGACGGCCTGTCTGGGTTTGAACCCAGGCTCTGCCTCTTCTTACTAGTCACATCAACTGAGGAAAGTTTCTGAACGTCTCTGCCTCGGTTTCCTCATCTGGGAAATGGGGCCCTCGCTGTGCCTACATCACAGATCAGCGTGAAGGATAAATGGCTCAGCACGTGGCAAGCACTTACAATAAGGCAAGGCACAGAGTAAGGTCTAGATAAATATTAACTCGTATTATTTTATTATTAAATCAACTTTATTAAGGTGTAACTTACAAACAATAACAGGCATTCATCTTAAGAATACGATTTGATGAGTTTTGATGGATATATATACACCTATGTAAGCACAATCTCAATCAGAGGACAATCCCACCTCCGCAAGTGTTCCCTCTGCCCATTCGGTCAACCCCCTCTCCCCTGGCCCCCACTTGTCTGCTCTCTGTCTCCATAGCTCAGTTTTGATGGTTCTGGAACTTTATATAAACAGAGTCTTACAGTGTGTGCTCCAGCCTCTGGCTCCTTTTTCTCAATGTGTTTTCATCCATGCTGTTGTGTATATCGGTAGTTTGTTCCTTTTTATTGCTGTAACTCATGTTATTACCAGTGATATTCTCAGTCTCAGTTTCCTCTTCTGTGAAATGAGGTTAATAATTTCCACCTCATAGAATGCGGTGAAGGAGAAACAGGACCCTGAGTAGTGTGGCCGCATCACCGATCCCCGCACAGAGGACCCTGCATCCTGCACTCAAGCCATGCTCTCCCACCACCTCCCCCTGGTCCCCAGAGAGGGGCCCTTCCAACGTCACCAGGAGCCTGGAGCCCAGAGGGTCAAGGGCTTTGCGGGGTCGACTGGGGAGGGCCCTCTGAATAGATGCACAGCCGTGAGATGATGGCTGTGTTTATAAAGCACACTGTTATTTTTTAATTCTTCTCCTTGTGTCCTTTCCCCTACTTCTCTCTTTCAAGGATAATTAAAATGCAAGCTGGCACTCCCTGCAAGGAGACAGCTGAAGATTTAATTGCCCCAAGAAAAATTTTCCAGTGAAAGGTCTTGCAGTAATGGCAGCTCCCGGCCTGGCTGCCCAAGAGGCTTTGCATCTCGCACATAATATTAGCTGTAATGCCTTCATCTGCATGTGCATGGGTTCCATTTACTGGCACGGAAGGAGTCAGGGCAGAACGGAGCCGACAGCCTCAGTCGGGCCATCGCCTTCTCACCATTAAACTCTCACCCGGCCTCACTCTGGAGACAGGTCTGTGGCCCAGATCCATGCGGCCGGCTGCCACACCAGCTGACCCTGCCCCGAGCGGGCCTGCGGGGGCAGGAGGCCCGGGCGCCTGGGAACAGCCCCTTCCACCACGAAGGTTTGGCCTGTCGTCCTTGAAGTGGGGCCAGGAGGACACGTCTGCTGAGCGGCCAAGCCCCACCAGCTCTCCACGTCGGGCCAGTTGCCAGCTGTGCTTGGGTTGCCCAATTTCAGGGCAGAGAAAGATCCTGCAATCTCTCATTCTGTTTTCCAAGTGTGGTACCAGTTTCCCCAGATGAGGCATCAAAGGCTCAGACAAGGGTCCCTGGCTCCTTGCCTGTTGGGAAGCGTGCATCAATTTTTTAAAAAGTGATCGCTCTGAACCCTGGATCATGATGAGAGGCAGAGTGACTCATTGGGAAAATCAGACGGACTGGGGTTTGAGTCCTAGTTCCAAACC
The DNA here is from genome assembly GCF_039906515.1 of Pseudorca crassidens. Classification (NCBI taxonomy): domain Eukaryota; kingdom Metazoa; phylum Chordata; class Mammalia; order Artiodactyla; family Delphinidae; genus Pseudorca; species Pseudorca crassidens. The sequence continues at coordinate 60,910,137 of NC_090310.1, forward strand.
TGCCAGCTGGGGCACTTTTATTTCTCCTAAGGTGCCGTGCGGTCTCCAATTTCGGGACCTTTGTGCATGCTCTTCTTTCCCCACCTTTCTTCCCTCCTTCTATCCCTTCCTTCCATCCTTCTTTCCTTCCTATCCAGACATCCATCCTCCCATGCATCTATCCATCTATCCATTCATCTTCCCTCCATCCTCCCATCCTTCCATCCCTCCTCCCATCCATCCAACAAATTCTTATTGGACACAGCCTGTGAGCTGAGCACAGGAGTTACATTAGTAAGCAAAGCTGGCACCCCCTTGCCCTGAGGCAGCTCCCAGGGCAGTGGAGGAGAGGAGTGTTAAGTCACCACAAGGTCAATGTATACTTACAAATTGTGACCAGGGCTGCAACGGAGAAGCTCTGGACAGGTTGTTACCGTGGTGTTCAACAAAGGAACTCAGCCCATCTTTGATTTGGAAGACAAGCCAGAAAGACGTAGCAAGTGTTCCAGGCAGGGGGAACAGCATGTGCAAAGGCCCTGTGGTTCCTGCCAGGAAGTGTCGGGAGGCTGGAGTTGCCGGTGGAGGGAGTGATGGGGAGAGTAACACAGGGCCAACCCCCACGGGGAAGGGCAGAGCCTGCACCGGTGCCTCCACACCCTCTTTCTCTGGCTCATTCTTACTCATCCTTTAGGGCTCAGCTCAGGAATTACCCCTCCAGGAAGCCTCTCTGCCCTATGCAGGTTGAGTGAGGCCTGTGTACTTTCTCCTAATAGGAAAAAGTGTCCAAAACTCAGAAATAAGGCAAAGAAGGTGGCACTTCCTTTCGTTGCCATACTGGGGCATTGTTTAAAAGGCCCACTAAAGGATCAGTTAGTTTTCTGGGATATATACCCAAGTTTGACTTTGCTATTCTGTACTTGTCATGTTTTATCATTTCCTGAAATGTCAAGTTGACACCCCCTTGTTCTAGTGGTGCTCATGCAGTGTTAGGATTATTACTAGGAGCTCTGGCTCCCTCACCCTTCATGGGCTCACAAGGGTATGGTCATCTTTTGTCAACATTGTATCCTCAGAATTTTGCACAGGGCCAGGTTCACAGCCTGAGAAATAATTATTGGCTGAATGAGTGATCTTGACCTTATCTCTTCACTTCTCTGAGCCTCAATTTTCTTATCTGTGAAATGGACATCATAGCACCCATCTGCAAAGGAAGTAAAGTTTCAGTGAAATACAGAATTCAGTTCCCTGTAATCCTGTGGGCTTCAGTCCCCCTTCTCCCAGGGGCTGGATCCCAAAGGTAGGAAATGAAGATCTGGTGTGGGGAGCTCATGGTCTGGTTGGGGGTGGTACTTAGTCACTGGAGGAAGGGAAGGTGACTCTCTGTGGGGCCAGGGCAGCCAGAGGCAGATCCATGTGGTATTTGTTGGGACAGGGAGACCAGCCTGGCTGGGGAAGAGCAGGAAGTAGCCTTAAATAGACCAGGTAGGGTGTAAGGAAGAGACCCTGGAAACCAGGCTGGGGTGTTGGATTCCCCAAAGTTGGTAAGAGGGAGCCATCCTAGGCTAATGAGGGAGGGAGGGACTCGATGAAATCATTTCAGCCAGGAGAGGAGAGCCACCATTGCTGAGCTCCTCTGAGAACCTGGCCTTGGGGTGTGTGTGTGTGTGTGTGTGTGTGTGTGAGAGAGAGAGAGATTGTGTGTATAAATGTGTGTGAATCTGTGTGGGGGGCATGTGAGAGTGGGGGTGTGAATGTGGGTGTGGGTGTGTGTGAAGGTATATGTGTGTGAGTGGGCGTGTGTGAATATGCGTGCGTGTTGACTGCCATCTGCACCACACTGTTGCAAAGGGCTGATCTATTCTCTATCTAACCTTCACTGGAGCCCCCTGAGCTGAAGACTACTACTCCCCCATCTCACAGGGGACCAAATGGAGGCTCAGAGGCGAAGGCATTTGCCCAAGGTCACAGGGTGAGGACTGCGCAGCTGTCTTGACACCCCTGGGTGGAGAGAGGAGGGCTTTGGGCGCAGGGTGAGGAGGGAAGGAGGGGTGTAATTAAGGGAGCCTCAGTAGACAAAGTGATGACAGATAAATGGTTCCTCACTGTTTCTCGTGCTGTTGAGGTCACCTGGATGTTATCTTTCAAAGGAATTCAGCAATGCTCCCTAATATCTCACCTGGGCCAGGCCCTGGGCTGAGCTCCTGGACAAAAGATAAGGCATGGGCTCCATCTTAAGAAAGTGTCAGGTTGGGGCAGGCATCAAAGTTGGGGGTGGGGTTGAATCCCCAGGGAACCAGGGCACCAGTCTTCTTAAAACGCTGAGGTATATCTTGTATGCAGAGAAATGCAGATATTGAGTATGTACTTGATGGATTTTTATATCTGCAAGTCCCCACATAACCACCACTCAGGTGGGGAAACAGCATCCCATCACCCCTAGAGGGCCCCCAGAGGGCCCCTAGGCCTTCTCCCCTTCACTACGTCCTCCAAGGATAGCCCCCCCTCTGACCTTTGTCACCAAGCTGTTGCCTGGTTTTGAACATCTGGGGTCCATGTCTCTTTGGAAAGCATTTTAAATTTCATAATCCTGTATTCAGAAAACAGACCCAGATTCCAGTCAAACACAGTGCCATGGTTAAGGGGGGGACAGAGGGGACCACAGTGGTGGCAGGCTGAACCCCGGGGAGGCCCAAGGGTACATTGGCTGGCTGGTGACCGGATAAGGGAGCGAGACCACCCTGAGACCGCATGATGTTTCCTGGCTCCCAATAGAGTCCAGTGCACCCCAACCCTGTATGTGGCCACTGCTGTCTCTCCAGCAACCCCCTGTCCCCATCATGCCCGTCCAATGCCCACCCATACCCACAGTGGCACCACTGTCCAGAGGGACAGTGGCTCTTGAACAAAATTCATAACCTCTCTGCGCTTCAGTTTCTCTGTTAAACCGGGGATAATCTTAGGACCTACCTTACAGGTGTGTTAAGAGGCTGGAGTGAACTGATATTAAATAAGTTAATATTTGTACAGAGTTTAGGAGACTTTCTGATACGTGTAAGGGCTTATGTTAAAACTAAATAAAATAAACTAACGTGGATCCAATCTTGGCTGGTGTGAATATGCTAGAAGACGCAGTCGCTTTTACAGCTGGGCATTAGAACCTTGAGAAGGGGCAGAGATTTTCGTGATTATAATGTAAAGTGGGCAGGTCTGCAGAAGGGAGAGCACGGGTCCTCAGGGATGGGGGCAGGTTGCGGCGGTCCTATCGCTCTCCTTTGCACAAGGAACACCCAGGAAGTGCCTGATAAATGCCGAATGCTTAACTTATTTCCCGGCAGGAGGGAGAGGGTCACTTGGGTCCCATGAACTTAGATTTCGCCTGCCAACCTCAGCCCTAGAGATACGGGCTGTGGAGAAGTGAGGCCCAGGTGCTGCGTGAATTACATCCCCGGGTCTCCTCGCCTGGATGTGCAGTCGGCACCCCCGCTCTTGCCTTCCCAGAGAACGAAGGCATTTCCCCACCTGCTCAGCCTGTATTCATGCCTGGAACACCTCATCCTGCAAGCAGCACATGTATTTCACAAGCTGGGGCCAAGGGAGGAGAGCTGAGTTCTCTGTCACAGCCAAGGTCCTGGAGGGTGAGGCAGGTGACCTCTCTGAGCGCAGCAGGAAGCTCCTTGCCTTCTGTGTGGTCACATGGACCAGGCCAAGGGCTCAGGGCTGATCCCGGGTGGGCTTGTGGATCCAAGTGCAAGTCCCAGCTTGACTAAAGATTCATTGTGTGAGATTGGCCAGGTCATGTGCACTTCTGAGCCTCAAATTTCTGTCTCTCTCTGCAAAATGGGCACAGCCACCACCACTACTGGACAGTTAGGAGAATTAAACATGATGGAGAGACTTCCCTGGCGGTCCAGTGGTAAAGAATCTGCTTTACAATGCAGGGGATGTGAGTTCGATCCCTGGTCAGGGAGCTAGGATCCCACATGCTGCGGGGCAACTAAGCCCGCGAGCCACAACTCTTGAGTTCGCGCACCTCAACAAGAGAGCCCATGTACCACAAACTGCAGAGCCCATGCGCCCTGGAGCCTGTGTGCCACAACTAGAGAGAAGCCTGTACGCCACAACGAAAGATGCTGCACGCCTCAACGAAGATCCCGCGTGCCACAACTAAAGACCTGATGCAGCCAAAGAAAAAAGAAAAAAGAGAAAGAAAGAAGAGGCAGACTACTTGGGCTCTGCCATGGGGCATTAGGGAAATGACTTAGCTTCTCTGTGCCTCGGTTTACTCATCTGTAAAACAGGGATAATAGGAGTTCCTACCTCACATAGTGGTTGGGGGATTAAATGAGTTAATAACTGTAAAGCATTTGGCATATTACTCACCACAGCAGGCATTAGCTATTATTACTGCTAATAATTTTGCAGAGTCAGTGCCCATATGTAATGTGTTGATATTAACTCAGTGGCTAGAAGTTGGGCTCTGAAGCTGGCAGCTAGAGTTTGAGTCTCAGCAACATCACTCATTAGTTGTGTGACCCCATAAAAGTTACACCACCTCTCTGTGCCTTGTCTATAAACAAGGTCAGTACTATTATTTACCTGGCGTTGTGAGGTATAAAGGGGTTAATCAGTGCAAAGCGCCGACACACAGTAAGCACTAACTATGAATGTCATGTTGCCATCATTATATAACTGTCATTAATATTATTAATATTCTTATGGAGGGGACATAAAGAAACTAACATTTATTGAGCACCTACTATATACTAGCACGAGACATGAATCATCTGGCAGTGTTATTCTAGGACAAGCATTAGCTTCCACATTTGGTAGAGGAGGAAAGTGCCCCGAGAGGGTGACCTGCTTGTCCAAGATCCCACAGGTGGTGAGGGGTGACCAGACCCCACTGTGCAATGTTTAGGGCAGGAAGACCCAACGCTTAGTGAAGGCCTGCCATGTGCCGAGCACCCTAGCCCCTTTAATCCCCACACTAAACCTAGAGGGGGTATTATTGTCCCCATTGTGCCAATGACCAGCCTGAGTCTCAGAGAGGTGAGTGGTTTGTTCCCGCAGCTACAAAGTGGCAGAGCCGGGATTCAAACTTGGTTTTCTGTTGGAATTCTGCTCAAGCAGGTGTTTGGGTGGCCTTACCCTGACTCCCTCTGAGCCAGGGGAAACAAAGTCTTTGTGTCTATAAAACACAAGAGAGGATCAAACGCTGAAGTCACTTCCAAGCCCTGGGGCCCACATGATCTTCTCCCAGGCTCGTGGGCGCAGGGACAAACTCACAGAGACAAGGACACTCAACACCCAGAGGGGCCGTTGTTACCCAGAAATCTTTATTACAAAAATATTTTGCAAGCCAAAAAGTTTAAGTTGCAACTATATACAAAATAGGGCCTGTTTCCTTCCCCGCAGTTTGAAAATAAACTCCAGAAACCATGCTCCTTCCATACTGTTGTTTCGACTGCTTCCTTTTCCTGGGGTTCGGTTCACAAGGTATGGGAATCTCCAGGCTGCCGGGCTGAAGCTAAACTACGTGACTTTCTTGGCCTCCTTCCTTACTCCCCTTCCAAAATTCAAAATAAAATAAAATGAAAATGGCACCAAGAAAACATTTTTTTAAAATTCTGTGTGTGTGCGTGTGTGTGCTCACATGCGTGTGCTGTCTCTGGGCAGAAGAGAGGGAGATCAAGGTTTACAAGCCAAGCTTTTGGAATCTGGAAATAGCTCGAGCCACTGTGCTCCTAGATGCCACAGAGAAGCTCTGGCTTGTGGGGCCAGAGCTGCCCACATGGCCTGTTGGCTCAGCCAGTTCCTGCATGCCATCATGTAAAACAGATCACTGTCCCCCAGAGAGCTGGGTCTGCATTCGGCTCCCCGAGTTCCACCTGGAGGACCTGCTGATGGGCAGCATGGCTCAGCTTCTGCCTCTGACAGCGTGAGCCAGGAATCCCTCGGGCATCAAATGGCTGGACCCAGGGGGCAGTGAAGATTGGCATCTCAGCTCTGAGAGCTGATCAGTTACACGTGAAGACCGAATAAACAGGGCTTGCAATATCTTCTTGCCCTGGGCCCAGCCAGGCCCCCACACTGAAATGGAGGGGTGCGGGGTCCGAGGATAACAGGGTCACGGCCTCTGCCCAACCTCTTGACAGAGGGACAGAAGGTAGGTCATTCCTGGCGTCACAGCTACCCAGTCCTCCTGGCTGTCTTTGATTTGTTCCAGTTTGATTTCGACAGGGTTTGGGAGCAGAAATGGAAGATTCCACCTTCAGAGATGAGCTCAGAGAGCTGGAATGGGGAAAACATCCAGGCACAGCTTCCTACCCTGCATGGCCCTAAAGTGCTTGTGAGCGATGGAGGGGAGGGATGGCATCTTTCCGCTCCCCTCTTTACAGGTGAGCAGACTGAGGCATTGGGTCTTGGCCAGACGGAGAAGGAGGCAGCCTGGAGAAGCATGGGCAGGTTCAGACTTAGCACACTGGGGGCTCGGAAGGCAGAAGTACCAGCCTCGTGGAGAGAGGGCTAAGTGTCTCCATGAAGCAGCCAACCTGGAACCTTCTTCCCCACCCTCAAGCCTCTGGGACTGGGAGGAACTCAGTTTCCACTGTAAGAGCATCCCTCCAGGACAACCGACCGTTCAACCTTAGACTGCACAAGACCCAACCACACACTTCAACACATGACAAAGAGCCAGGATAACACTGCTGTTGTTTTAAGAAAAATACAGAACAAAACACCACAGATCAAATTTTCTAACACCTCAGTTTCAAGATTGCACATTTCACATTTCTCAATAATTTACAGGCGTCCACAGCGAGAGGTTGTGAGTTAGTGCTTGCTGAAGGAAGCGAGCTCAGGTATGGAAGGGAGAGGTGGGGCCACGTGGAGTATCACCGTAGGAGGTCCTCCAGGTCTCGAGGGCCGTGAGGAGGAGGGGCGTTTTGTCTCAGTCCTTGGTGGCGGAGGAGTTCCTCAGACGGTCCTCTCCTCCCCGGGGCTTGTGGCTGGTCAGTGCAGGGAGGGGAGACCGGGACTGCTGGCAGCCACGGCACCAAGTCTCGGGATGCGCGTCCAGCTTCTTCGCCATGGATGGGCAGTTCGATCTAAAGGGAAAACTTTCCCCAAAGCCCCAGGTGGGTGGTGCTGGGACGAGGAGGTGGGTTTTCTCCCTCCTCACTCTGGAAGATCGGGCTGCAGAGTGTCAAGGAGGCAGTCAGTGGTCTCCAAGACCATGACAAAGACCCACAGTTGATGGACAGAGGCGTGAGAGTTCTTGCACCCCTGATGGCTCTGGCCAGCTCCCAGGTCGGTTCCCTGCCTAGTCTGGCAACACTAGCCTCCATGTGTGGCCACATAGAGGGGCCATGGCTCCCGTGGAAATGCTGGAGAGCCAGCTGGGCTGGGGAGACAAGAGCTACCCTCACTGTTGGGTCCTGTCCCACCCTGGCCCTCCAGGAACTGGGCTGGCTGTCCTCATCAAGGTTGCCCGCAACGGGACAGGAAGGCTCATGGGGACAGATCCTAGAGATGACCACGGCCCTGCTCACTTCCTCTGGACCTGGACACTGGCATACTCTGAGTAGGATGGCTCAGGCTTGGGGGCTGGCTGCTTAGGGTTCCGGTTGAGGTGGACCATGTCCAGGTCGGCGTAGGTGAGGGTGTCCTCGGACACAGGTGGTGGGCAGGCCTGAATGCTGGCATACTCCGTGTGGTTGTTGGGTTCGTCGGCCTTGGGGGTGGACTTCTTCCCCTTGGGCAGGTTCAGGTCTGCATATGTGATGTCGTTGTTGTCCTGGATCTAAGTGAGATGGAGAGAAGGTCATTCTGGAGCCCCCAGCCACTCACCCTCGGTACCAAGTCTGGTTGCTTCTGTCTCTTCTTGGCCTCCACCGGCTCAGCCCTAGTTCATGCCCCCTCTTCTCCGGCCAAGGTCATCTGTCTCCAGCCATGCCCTTCCAATCAGCCTCTTCCTCACATGGCCTGAAGGGTCTTCCTAACCGTCAGTGTAGTGGCCTCATGTCCCTGCTTCAACGTCACCCCCTCCTGCAGTTCTCGCCTGCCTTTCCTGATGCTCTTTCCTCTGCCTACAGTGTCCGGCCCTCCTTCTTCTTGTAATGAAACCCAATCCACCCCGTCAATTTCATCCTAAGACCCTCCTCTCAGCTGGGTCCAGAGCTCTGTCTCTGTGCTTCCTCAGTCTGTGCTTCTGCATCACAGCAGCCGCCACCTAGGGCTGTCTGTGCCTGTTTGGAGGTCTGAGAAGATGCTGACCCCCCAGTGGAAGCAGACATTCACTTATTCACTCATTTATTCAACAAAAATTCACTAGGCATCTGTTATGATGCAGAAACCAAGGCTGGCACAGAAGAAGCCCCATGGATGTTAAATGAACGAATGAACGAGTGGTGGATGGATAAATGGATGGCAACAGTTTCAGCCCCGCTTCTAGTGAAGCTGGGGACTGGGGGACAGAAGACAGGGGTGTGTGAGAATGAGGCCAGCAGTGAACAGGAGGTAAATGTTCTGTAGGCAGAAGTCGGAGTATGAATCCTGGTTCTGCTCTCTCTGGCTGAGGGACTGGGCAGTTCACTTAGCCTCTCTGGGCCTTGGTTTCCCTATCTGTAAAGTGGGTCTAATAATAGTATCTATTGCCAGGGTCACTGGGAGGATCCGATGAGATGGTCCAGGTAAAGCTCTTAGGACGGAGCCTGGCTCATGCCAAGTGCACATATGTTCAGCACGTGTCAGCTGTCATCTGCCACCTGGCAAACCTGAACCTCTCCCACATGCTCATCTTATTACACACAACTGCCGCCTTGAAATTACCCATCATGAATGACATACTTTGCTCCTTCTGTGCCTGGCACCTGCGCTGTAGACGTGGAGGGGAGCTACCAACGCCCATGATCCTACCTGATGCACAAAAACAACCTCAGTCCCCAACAGCTGACAGGCGCCCTGCTCTCACATGGATCACCCGATTTAGGCCCTAACACAACTCTGCTTGGTAGGAATTATTTACTCTATTTTACGGTGAAGCATCTGAGAGCCAGAGAAGTTAAATTCGGTCAAAGTCACACAGCCAGAAAAGAGCCAAGGTCTGCTGGCCTCTGAAGCTGTGCTCCGACGGCCCACAGCACTGGGAGTCCTAGTGACGGGGCTACAAGCTCCACAAGAGCCTTGCTCACTGCCCAGGGCCTGGCACATAGTAGGGGCTCAGGAAGTCCCAACTGACTGAATTCTGTATAGGTTTCAGTGCTCTTCTCACCATCATTCTTTCCCTGCAAAGTTCCAGAAAGAACTTTGACTTTGAAAGGCCCAGAAAGTAAAATGACGGGGGAGAAGGCCTTCCTGTCCCATGACTGGAAATGGTCTTGGATTTCTAATCACCACCTGAGCTCATGCCCAGGACCCGCTGGAGGCAGGAAGGGTGGGGTGGGGCTGTGCTGGGTCAGGAGAGTTTTGGCCTCGAAGCACCGTGCCTCTCACCAGCCCTGACTCTCTTCAACAGACTACAGATACGACGATGACAACTGCCAGGAAAATGTCAAGGACAGCTGCCATGTTCTCATTCCAGGTTCAGGGTAGGGCCTGTCTCCTTACAAGGCTCAGAGGAGCCCTCTGCCTCCAAGGTCTGACAGCGTCAGCTGGTGCAGACAGGGCCAGAGTTCTTGGAGACAAGCCAGCCATGGTGCCTTGAAATCCCCTCAGTGATGCTGGGGCGAAAGTGCCAGCTCAAGGGAGTGTGCCCTTGCATGAGGTCATTAACGGCATGGGGTCTTCCCACCAGCACAGGCAGCGCAGTGCTGTGCGTTACCCCGTGTGAGCGGCACAGGGCTGCAAGGGTGCTCCTTGTGGAAGGACTGGCTGGGCACGTGCACGGAGGCTGGATGGCGTGATGAACACTAAGCCCGACTCCAGGGCACCGTTTAGACAGAACACATGGTGGACGGTGCCCTTCCAAGCTGTGCAGTGTTTGGCACTGAGTCAGACAGGCGGGGACAGACTCTCGGTGGTATGATTTCCTTGCATCAACAGGAGTTGCAGATCCTGTTCTAAATTAAGACTCCTTCGCCAGGGTGGGCGGGTGCCAGGGGTGGAGGATCCTTGCTTTCCTGAGTGCCCCCCTCCCTCTGCTCCAGCTGGGAGAGTCTGTCCCAGCCTGTTCCTGTTTCCCAGGAAGGGCATCTCACCAAGCACCGTACCTGGGTTGTTTCTCTAGTGTTCTTCTCGGGCTCATGCAACCTAAAAAGGAAAGAGACGCACAGATAAAAATACCCTCACTATCTCCAGTGCTCATGCAAATGGGTAAGAATAACACTTAGGTTCCACTTCCTATATGGGTGGGGGACGTGGATGAGCGATTCCCAACAGAAACACAACTGCTTATCACATGTTTGGACCAAAGGGCTTTTCAGCATGTACTACCTTTTTTTTGTTTAACCTACTTTATCATCAAGGATCTTTAAAAATTATAATACTCGGTGCTGGGGAAGGTGCAGTGAAACTGGCAGGTTCACACACTGCTGGTGGGGGGGGCCGACCGACAACGTTTTCTGGAAGCTGCTTGGCAAAGTCAAGAGCTTGGAAGTTGTCCTCATCTTTTGACTCATAATCGCACACTTGGCCGGGTGAGGGGGGGGATTCAAAATATAGAAAAAACTTTATGCACAGAGGCATTTACCACAGAACGCGATGGGGGAGGAAGGTTTACACCTCACAGCTCCACCAACTGGGACTGGTTAAGGAAATTAGGATAGATTTGTAGATAAAGACTTAAAAGGTTTATGAGGGAGTTTTTTTTTTTAAATTACAAATCACATTAAAATGATAAGTATAAAAGCAAAATTCTCTGTGGAATGATTTCAATTATGAAAAATGTGTGGATAACACTGGAAGGAAACATAGTAAAATGTTAACAGCAGGGGTCCTTGGGTGGTATTTTTTCTTCTTTTTAGTTTCCCATGTTTTCCCAATGTTCTACATTATACACATCTAAGTCACCACTAAGAAAGGAAAAGAGAAGGACCAAGTGTTCTGGTTAATCAAAGAAGCTCTTCAAGCACTTGATTCTGTAATTGGAGGCCGTGGCTTGGCTCACTGCAGGGTCACAGTCAAGGTGGTGAGCAAACCAGAGCCACTGGCTCTGCAGGAGTTGTGTAAATTCTCAAGCTGGCCACTCTGGGGATGTTAGCCTGGATCATGTCAGAAGTGAGCAATGGGGCTTGGCAGTGGGGTTATTAATGGATTTGGCATGAGCACTTGGCTCAGAAAGCAGTTCTGGGGCAGGACGGGTCCCACGTGGCCAAGCAACGGCCCTCCAGGAGCAGGGACACCGTCTGGAGGGGACCATCACTCACTCAGTCTCCATCCATACCCCTCCTGCTTCCAACGGGTCTGGCTTCCCACTGCCTTTGGTTCAAGTCCAATGCCTCGCCCTGCTCGTAAGCCCTGTGCAGTCTGTCCCTGGCTGACCTCCCTAGGGGTCATTAACTCCCTCGGCCTCATTCACCCACTTATTCACTCACCCAATATTTCTCAAGGGCTACTTGATGTGGCCCACTTTACATGTCAACAACAGCCTTGAAGAACCCCCTCAACCACTTTTCCTCTTGGTTAACCTTTGCTCATCCTTCAAGACTCAACTATGTTGTCACTTCCTTGGGAAGGCTCTGACAGTGCTGGGCTGGCTGGGCTGCCCCTCCATGACAATTTCAAACTTCTTGCATATTTTCCCATCTGGTTTGTGTGTCTGGCTGTCTGCCATGCTTCTTCACCACATAGGTATGGGTGCTCAAAACTGACTTGGAATGAATGACAATCAGGCTGCCCCAGGGCCTCTGCACACTCATTCCTCCTTGCCTCTTCATCTGATTCACTCCTTCTCTTCCCTCAGAGCTGTTTCAAATAGTTCTTTCTCAGGGAAACCTTCACTGAATCCCAAACTCCATTCTCAGAACACTGGGCTCCTCTCTCAGAGCAATTATTACAGAACAGAAGCAGTTATCCATTTTTCATGTCTGTCTCTCCTCCGGTCCCTCCTGTCTCAGTGAACGGCATTGCTGTTACTCATCCCTGTGCTCGGCTAAGGAAGTGGGAATCACCCCCGATTCTCCTCCCTCCTCCTTTAAAACCTGTGTCTAATCCACTGCAAGGTTTGTCGACTCTGCCTCCGAAGTACATATCGAACCCCTCCAGTCCGTCATCACCACCATCCAGGTTTTAAATTTCTGAGGAGCCTCTGGCGTCTCTGCTCTATTCCTGCCCTGCCTGCACTCCACTCCCCACATGTAAAATGCATCTGCGATGTCATATCATCTTTCTGCTTAAAACCCTCAACTCCTTCCCACCACGCAGTGAAATCCGTCTCCGAGTCCTGACTGCCTGGCCTGCGTGACGTGCCCTCACCCAATGCTCTATCCTGTCTCCACCCTCGATCACTCAGCTCTGGCCCCCTTGCCTCCTCCATGGTCTGTGAACACGTCCAACTGCTCCTGCCTCGGGGTCTTGGCACTGGCCATTCCCTCTGCCTGGTCTACTCTTGTTCCCGATATTCCCATGGCTAGAGCCTTCTCGCCCCTCAGCTGTCTCCTAAATGTCCCCTCCTTAGATGGTCTTCCCTGACCGCCCACCGCACACCCACCCCCTGCCCCCCCAACCTCTGCTCTGCGTCTGACTTTGTGTTATTTAGTCAGTGCCTGCAGCACATCGTGTATTAACCTCCTAGCTTGTTTGGTAACTTGCCTCCCTGTGGACCACTAGCTCCATGTGGGCAGGGACTAGGCCCGTGTCATTCACCACCAGAGCCCTGACACCTAGTAATGGGCCGGTGCGCCATTAGCATGCCATAGATGTTTGCTGAATGAATGAACATCTCTCCCATGGGATCAAAAGTGCCACGAGACCAGGGCTAGTGTCCTTTTTGCTACTCTTTGCAATCCCCCGGCTTAAGGCCTGGCGCTCAATCCAGATGAATAAATGAAAAGAGTCAGGGAAGCCTTAAATATTCCAAGAATAAATTCAGTGAATGTCTGACAAGTGAACAAATGGCCGACCGAATGAACCCCAGTGCCCAATTAAGGGAGCAGAGCCACATTTTTCTCTCATCTGAGCTGAGGAAGATTACAACGTTCTCTTGTACGGTCCTAACCTAGGGAGTTAGAAATAGCCAGTCTCCCCACTGGCCCTGCAATCTGATGGGCCCTTTGAGCTCAAAGTGGTGGCATTGCCCCCTCCCCTGCTCCGCCCCCTCCCGGGGTGCTGGGTTGTTACCCATGCCAATGTCCTCTGGAAAGCGTCTGATCCCAGTCAGCCTAGCTGAAGCTGGCGGCTGCACGGGAAAGCACCATTACCGCTCACTAGCTAACGCTTTGGCTTAGAGAGATGAAAGGGAGCAAGTGATCTCACGGCTCCCTCGGTAGGCTCATGCTGGAAAAATAAAAAACAGGCAGAAAACGGCTGGCTTCTCTGGGGAAGAAGAAACAGGCAGCAAGAGGCACTGCATCAGTGATGAACAGCCTCAGCTTCAGCGTCAGAGAAATCTGGGTTGACTCGAGGTTCAGCACTTACTAACTGTGGGACCTTGGGAAGGTCTCACGACTTCTCTGAGCCTCACTTTCCTCAACCACAACATGGGGACAATAATAAGCTTCTAGAGCAGGGGTTCTCAAAGTCCAGCTCGGAAGCAGCAGCATCAGTGCCACCTGAGAACTTGTTAGGAATACAAATTCCGCATCAGAAACTCAGGGGGTGGCGCCAGTAATCTGCATTTTAACAAGCCCTCCAGGGAATTCTGCTACACACTCAAGTTCCAGAACCTCTGCTGAATTAAACTGGGACAAGAGTAAATCATAGGATTTTTGCAATAATTAAATCACCAATGGGCTAATATAGGTACAATCATAGATCTGTGCCTGGAACACAGTGAATGCCCGATAAACGTTAGCCGCTGATGCTGTTGTCATTATTATTATCGACACACCCCTTTTCTTCCCGAAATGTACTGTCTAATTGAGGAGATGACATGTAAAAAAATAGTGACAACAATAAAAACAAAACAAAAAAGAGAGATCCTTCCACATCTGGGGCTGTGAAGCCACTGACAGGGAGAGTTTTAGGGATTCAGGAAGTTAGAGATCGGGGATTGCTATGGTGGTTTGGGACGGCATTTGTTCATTCATTTATTCAACAAACCTTTACTGAGCACCCATTCCATTCCAGGCATGGTGCCAAGTTCAGCAGCAATTAGCGGTGAACGTGAGGGAAGTAACCCCTGCCTTCGAGAGGGGTGGGTTATACTATGGGGACAAGTGCAGAGACAACTTGGACACACCGGGGTGTCCATCCAGGGGCATCAGGAGAGCTCCCAGGAGGGGCCTCTGTCCCTGGAGGAGGTAACACCCTTGCTGAGCCCCAGAAGGAAAAGCAAGAGGTAACCAGGTAAAAGGAGGGGCTCCTACACTAGCTTCCATGTGGCACAACTCCAGGGGGCGCTGTTCAGAGCCGGCCGTGACTGCCACCCCCTGGAGCTGTGCAGACCCTGGGTGGCTCAGGAGCAGGGGTGGGGAGCACACCTCAGGGAGAGGCCCAGCGCACAGGGCGAGGAGAGCGAGGATGCAGCGTGAGGGAGGAGGTGAAGGGGGGCAGCGTTGGCTGAGGCACGGAATGTGAGCCCCAGGAGTGGCTGGGAGTAGAACTGTCCAGCGCAGCAGGGCTGGACCACGAGGTGCTTGAGGGCCTCAGGAGGGCATCTGGACTACCTCGAGGGCCACAGGGAGCCCCTGAGGGGTTTTAGGCAAAGGGCGGAAGCTGAGCCTTGCCCTTGAGAAAGAGTGTACTTCGGTGGGAAGTGTGACAGTTGAAGGCCCGGCAACAGGAAGCATGTTTCCCTGGGGGCAGCGAGGAGCCTGGTTTTGCTGGAGTGGTGGCTCTGCTTGTTCAGGGATGGGGAAGCCGGGAGGCTGGCCAGGGCTCAGAGCAGGAAGCCACCTGCGGAGGTCAGAGCAGAAAGCAAGGCTCTCTCCCAAGGGCACCACAGACTCCTGCTGTGGGGCAGGAGGGACACATAGTGCTTCCTAGGGCCCTTCAGACAGGTCAGATGCTCTTGCTGTGTGCAACCGCAGTGCCTAGTATTTCCCCACTGCATCTGTGGTCCCCAACACAGGACACAGCACCCCGATGCCCCCAACCTTGGTATCGTCCTTGACCCTACAATCCATCGGCAAGTTCTCTTGGCTCTACCTGTGAAATATATCCAGAATCTGACCATTTCTAAGCCCATCCCATCACCCTGGTCTAGGCCACCACCATCTGCTTGGACAACTGCAGCAGCCTCTTCTCTGGCCTCTCTGCCTCCACCCTCACCTCCTTTACCTTGGTCCACACACAGTGGTCAGGGTGATGGCTTTTAAAACAAAGTCAGATCATCTCCCTCCTAAGCCTCCTCATCCAACCGGGAGTAAAACCCTGAGTCCTAACAGCCACAGGCCCTAGACCCCTGGCTTCCCCTCCAGATCCTCAGTCCTGCTTTGCAATTCTGAAATCCACAAAGCTCTAAAAATATCAGAAGATTTTCAAAACCCATTTGCTGGCAAAACCTGTCCCGAACCAACATGAAGCTATTTATAGTTTGTATTTATCGTCCTTGGTGTGGACGTTCATGTTTCCATGCAGGTACATTCACGTGGTAGATGATGGGGCGCTGCCTCTACTCTGCTGGGGTGAATGTCGGGGGCCTTCCCTAAAGCTGCAAAGTCTGGATTAGTCACCCATCTGCTGCATGGGCCACAGCTAAGGTACGTGGGCCTGCACCTCCTGATCTCATCCCTTCCTGTCCCTTCACTCCTTCTGCTCCAACGGCTGGCCTCCCGTATCCTCCCAGTACTGCCCACCTTGGGCCTTTGCCTCGCCTGCTCTCTCGCCCAGCAGGTGTCCCCTCACAGGTCCCCAGCTCCAGGTCCCTGCTCATATGTCCCCTTCAGAGGAGGCCCTGCCCCTGCCCTCCCTGCCCCGCATTCTCCATCCCCTTGCTGTGTTTGATTCGTCACCACCTGACGGGGCATTATACTGTTTTGCCTCCAGGCTTACTGCCTGCTTCTCTCACTGGCATCTGAGCCTCATGAAGGCCCAGACTGACTCTTGTTCACTGCTGTATCCTGAGTGCTCAGAACAGAGCTGGTGCACAGTAGAGACTCAGCAAAAACCACCGATAATGCGAACCAACAAACTAATGTACCATCTGTGATGTCATGTCATCGGCTTAGCTTCTGACCAGGTCACGGGCTTCAGGAGGGCACAGATGCTTCTATCCCACTCATGCCGGCATTGCCAGGGCCGTCTGTGCCAAAGCACTCAATGAATATTTAGTGAACGAAGGAAAGAGCAGAGTATACAATTTGGATTCGGGGGCAGAATGTGCAGGCGTTTTCTGCCACAGTCCAGATGGGATTTGATCAGGGTCTCACTGTCTGTGGACAGCAAGCAAGAAATCAGTGCCTCTGTGTGCAGAAATCCCCTCAAATCCCCTCATTTGAGGTGGTAATTACAGATGGACCTGGTGAGAAGCTTATAAAGGAAAGAAATAGTTGACTGGCGCAGTGGGTGTGCAGTATGCTTTGCAGTGTTGGAGGCAAACAACAAAATAACTACAAAAGCACCCGAGCCCAGTGATGCACTTACCTTGTAGAGGAAGTGGAGCCCTTGGCTGAAAGAGAGAAGAAACAAAAGCCAGTTATTTAACCTAGAAACACACTTTGCTCACGTAACTTTGTGTGTGTGTGTGTGTGTGTGTGTGTGTGTGTAGGGGCGGAGGCAGAGGTTTACCTCCAAGGATGTTGGGAGGAATTATTGAAATCACCTCTAAACCACAGGAAACCCCATGTCTACCCCACTGGGGTGGGCGGCCCATTATCTTCCATGGAGGAAGACCAGTGAGCTGGGTCTTCCTGCTTTCCCATCTCTGGGAATTGCCAAAGGTCAGATCCCAAAGCAGCCTTCAGCCTGGGAGGGGTCAACTGCCCTACCTCTGTCTGAGCCTCACTTCCATCCATCACACACCTTACCAGAGACCCTACAGCAAGCCTGGGTCCCCATCAGGGCCCTTCACTGCTGGAGAACAGGTTTTAGCAGGTCTGCTAGGTAGGGGAGTAAATGGGAATCCCACTTCTGCCACCGACTCGCTTGCTGTGTGACCCTCTGTGGGTCATTTTCCCTCTCTGAGCTTGGATTTCAGTGCTTTAACTCACAGGGTTGGGCTGGACATCCATTTTCATCTCACCACTTTCCAAAAAAGGATCTTGGGAGGAAAGAAAGGGTCCATCTGGCTCAGAGATTTTAAGCCTGTGATATGGGGCATCCCACAGAGAAGCCCTGGGGATCAGCCACCAGTTGACTCCCATTTTGCTGTAAAACTGTAATTAAAAAGCAACGTGCACAGGCAAATGTGCTCTGCACCACATCGTAACAGGCTGGGGGCTGCCACAATGCAAGAATTCTCACTGCCACATTAACGCTTGGTGCCTGGGCAGGTACTGGATTTTTAGGTGAGTGACACCAGTTAGATGCTGCAGCTCAGCATCTAACATTTGAATGGAAGATGATGGGTTGCCAAGTGCTGGGTCATGAGTCATCTCAGGGAGTCCAGTGATGGGACCAATCATCTCCATTTTATACCAAGGACACTGGATGACTCCCTAAGGTCACACAACTGGTAAGTGATAGAGTTGAAATTAGGATATTTCACTGTGAGTATGAGGTAGAGGATGGCAGATACCTCCAGGGACCAATGAGGGAGAAGAGGTGTCTCATTAGGATGGAGGTGAAGTGCAGAGTGGTCTCAAACAAAGTCCCTGGAGACCCACTGTCCAGGTGTGAATCCTGGCCTCAGCACTCACCAGTTGTGAGACCCTGAGCAAGTTTTATAACTTTCCCATGCCTCAGTTTCCTCATCTGTAAAGTGGGGTTAGGTCTGTGAACAGTGCCTGGCACATCAGAAGGTCTGACTGAGGGCCAGTTGTCACTGTCTCTAGAGCCTATGTGTGAGAGCTGGGCTCTGCACACAAGCAGACGCACCACTCAGGGCTGGGTGGCCTTCACCAGCATCTGCAGTTCTCCAACCCCCCTCCCCCTCCGGAACACTGGGTCACTGATGCCCAGGCCCATGGTAGTGAGCTCACATGTGCCGGAGCCTGACGTGGAGGCCAGGGATGAGGCTCCAAAGGGGACTGGGACACTAGTGGACACCGTGAACGCTCCATCCAAGGGCTGGCTTGTCACTCTTGGTGGGCAACGGACCCTGCTTCCCCACCTGAGGAGGAGTCCTTCCTGTGCGGGGGCGCCAGGAATGTTAGGGAAACCACCCTGTAGATCATCTGGCATCATTCTGGATTCCAGAGATGCGGGCCCTGACGCCAGCCCTCCTGGACAGGAGCTGGAGGCTCAGGCAGTGTCTCAGAGCTGAGTCCCTGCAGCCAGCCCAGCGGGGAGGGAAACTTGGGGACCAGAGGAAAGGGGGTGCAGGAGGGGTGCGTGGCTGATGCGCAACATGCCCGTTGAGCTCTGCCTGGAGGTCTGGGTGCAGAAGCACAGCTCGGGACCACACTTTGCACTTTATAAGCTGCGGCACGTGGTGGGTCAAAACCAGCATTTTTAAAAGAATATAGTACAAAATATGACAAAAAGGAAAATATCAGAGTTCCAATTTTATAGATGGGGTGTGTGTGCATTGGGTTGAGACATGAAATGTATTTCTATCACTTGTAGCCAAAAAAGTTTCAGAAACACTGGCTTAAAATAGTCTCCTTCAAGAGTGGGAAAGAGAACATGTATCCTTTTAGGTCTGAGAATGTGTCAGAGCTGCTGTTTCACATGAGCTTATTTGTTTCATAACTAGCCTCCAAGGCAGGCACTGCCACACCCATTTTACAGGTGAGGAAATGGAGGCCAAATTGTTTAGAGCGTAAAACAAGGGTCTGGAACCCTAGTTTTTCTGACTCTAGAGTCAGAGGCCTGGCTACAGCAACAACTACACACACACACACACACACACACACACACACACATGTGCTTGCCCACGCACATGCATGAGCATGCAAACAAGGGGACGATGTCCTGGATTTGAACTTATACCTCCTGCTGCAGTCCAAGGCCACACACCTTGCCACAGCGAAGGGAGCTTTCCAGGGAGGTGGCTCACGTTTCCAGCTCATGTACAATACTGACGACAGGAGTTAACATTTATTGAGCACTTGCTGTGTGCTGGGCATCTTACTAACATTGTACCCACAGTCAGCCATTTAATCCTCCCAACGGCCTCAGAAGTAAGTTGTGGTATTATCCCCACTCCCTTCTAGCCTCCTGCCAGGGTGCCGGGCATGTAACCTGGACAGGTAAGGGGAAAGCAGAAGTCTGCCCGGGGCTCCTGGGAAACACTGTTTCCTCCCTGAGGCCCTCTTGCCACCCTGGCATCTCCCTGCTTGCCACCTTGGTAGTGGTCCCATGAGGATGTGAGGCCTGGAGCAGTGATGGCTGCGGGGGTGCTGACCCCCCCAGATTCCAGCCTGGTGAAGGGCCCACACAGCCATGGCACTGTTACCTTTGGACTTCTTGTTACCGGGAGTAACTGGACATCTTTATGGCTTAAACTGCATGAGGTCTCCCCCTCTGGGAAGGACAGCCCAGGGGCAAACTCATGAGGAGGAACTGAGAGATGCACCCACCTTTCTTCTGTCTGATTCGGAGGAGGTAGAGGGCGGCGATCATCAGGGCCACCAGCAGGGCACACACTACGCCCACCACGATGAAGATACTGTTCCAGTTGTCAGCCTTGTCTAGGACCACACAAAATAGAGGCTTCTTGTAGAAAAATTTAAAACAAAAAAAAAGGAAAACCCACTGCCCCTATTCACCACGAGGCAGGCTTCATTAACGGAAAACAACTGGCTCAGACATTTCAGGCCACATGGGCACGTCCATGGGTCTGCACACACCTCCCCTCATGGGTTACCCACTGGCAGTGCAAAAACCGTGCTGAGGTAACAGGGGGGAAACGCTGCCGTCAGCCTCGGAGAGGCCCAGCTGCAGGGCATGGGTGGGAATCTCCCTCCCGAGGAACAGACATATGTTCCTCCTCATCTAAGTGAGCCGTGGGGCGGCCACACAGCGAGCTCCTAATCATAGCTGGGGCATCACACAGCGCAGGGGGCAGGGGTGGCGAGGAGTGCTGGACGTGCGTCTGGACATGCAGAGCCCCGAGACTGTGCCCTGGTCCGTGCCCAGGGCCTGGGCCTAGGAGTGCTGAGCCCAGGACATGGGACACGGAGACAGGGCAGGGGTGGCGCCGGGCACAGGCAGGGGACCCCACATGAGGGCACAGTGGGAGGCCAGGAGCAGGTCTCAGACACGTGGGTTCAAATCATTGCCCTCTGTGGTGTGACCTTGAGCAGGTCATTTAAGCCCCCCTCACACACTGGCTTATGTTACTGAGGCCAATAGTAATCTCTACCTCATTGGATAGCTCTGAGGATTACCTCACTAACTAAACTAAGCTCGCACATCAACCAGCTAATTCACTCTTTCATTCTTTCTAAAAGTATTTCCTGAGTGTCTACTGCATACCCAGCACTGAAGCTATAATGCTGCGACAGCTATGGTCCTAGCAGCTGAGACTCAAAGCTGGGGGATCACCAGAGTCACCTCCCTCAACATTGCCAGAAGCAGGCAGAGCAGCCCAGAGACAGGCACTGACTTGTCCAAGCTCCCCAGCAAGACTGTGACAGGCGGAGTGGATCCACACAACCTGTCTCCAGGGGCAGGGCTCATCCTGTGAAAACCAGCCACTGGTGGCACCAAAGGGCACCGTGACAGGCCCAAGGCTTCTTTAGAGCTGTTTCCTTCAAGGATGCACGAAGCAAGGAAATGGACTCTATTCTAATCCATTCAAAGGGTCGCTACATACAAGCGTACAGGTGATGGAATATTCCACAGTGGTACCAAAACGCCAACTAGGTGCTGCCGTTTTGAAGAAAGAAGGGAGACACATCGACAACAGGTTGGATGGGGGCTGACACCTTTCACTCTCCCAGAAGGGTGGCAGCATCACCATCACCTTAAATGGGCCTAGAAATGTTCCCTGGGAATCGTCCCACAGAAATAGCTGTGCATGTAACAGAATATGTACAAGGACATTCAGTGCAGCACTGATTTTACTTGCGATAAGCCACAGACACCCTGAAGCCCCCATCCCTACTCCCAGTGGGGCACCCTTGCGATGGCAGCCAGGGAGACAAGGCCCAGGTAAGAAAGAGCAAGCCGGAGGGAGGAGGGCAGACATGGAATGGTGAAAACAATTATTGTTAGTGAAAGAAAGCAAGAGGTAGGACGCTATGGACTGGACGATCTCTCTCCTTCCCTACTTTCTTTCTTTCATGGATATTTACGTCAAAAGATCTGTAAAGAATATACCAAATTCTAACAAGTGGTCACTCTTGGGGGTGTGGGGTTTGGGGGCGGGAACTCACTCTAAAGTTCTACTTTACATCTATTCACTTCTAGATTGTTCTATAATAAGCATGAATTACTACCTTTCATATTAAATAAAAAAGGTAAAGAACTGGGTCAGTTGGAGTAGAGGCCTCACCAATACGTTCATCTGCATCCTGGTTCTTCTGGGGAGCAGAGGCCTCCAGGGTGTGGTTTTTGGTGATCGCCGGCTGTCCGTCATGCTCCACCTGGCAGGTGAGCAGCACAGCCTCCCTGTGGGCAGATGAGTTCACCAGGAGCGAGCTCGTCTGGTTAAAGGTCCCGTCCTTGTTCTCTATGAGGGTCGAGGCCATGTCCATTCGGGACACATTTCCGTTCTCCAACCAGGTCAGCTGTAGGCGCTGGGGGTAGAACTTGTTCACCTGGCAGGTGACATTCACCTGGTTCCCCACCTTGGGGTGTTGGGTAATCGTCAAGGTAGGCGGAACTGAAACAGCATAGGCAGAAGTTCTGACCTTATGGAACCAGCAGGTCACAGGAGAGGGGCTGGATAACAGCTTCCAGCACAGCAAGGGAGTCACTAGAGGACAGAGCCAGGCATGCAGCAGGCGCTCAGACACCGGGGGTGTCTTTGCATAGAAATGAAATCATAAGCACACTGCAGGGCGCACAGTAGGTGCTCGAGGACTGGGCTCCTAGTAGGTTAATGATGTGTGTCATCTACAAGCACAGCCCCTGGCATGCAGTTGGAATATAATAACTGCAGCAAAATATATGAGATCGCCAAGCACATAGGGGCCTGGCTTATAGTAGGTGCTCAGTAGTTGGAGAAACTATTAAGTAAAGGAAACTACTCAGCACAGTGCTTGGCACGTGATGGGTGTCCACCTGGCAGCTGCCGTTAAAACGGTAGTTAGTGACCAGCTCATCTAGGAGCCTGGTGATGGGGCAGGACTGTCAGGAAGTAGATTCCAGGCAATTTGAGGCCTGGAGCAAAAAGCAGGGAGGAGGAAGGGGCTGGGGCCTTGAGGGCAGGTGCGGGCTTAGGCTGGCGTGAGGGGCTTCTACCTCGGATGGTCTCAGACAAGTTGGCTGTCCCACGAAGAGGAGGGTCTCCCTGCAGGGTGATGTGGGTCACCTCGCAGATGACCTGGGAGCGAACATCCCCCGGGGCCAGCACCACCTTGGTTGTGCTGGAGATGCTGTAGGAAACGTTGTTTCCCTCCGGTTCCACGTCGGTCTGGGAGGCTGAGAGCTCATTGCCATTTTTGAACCATTTCAGGGAGATGTTTCTGGGGGAGAACCCGTGGGATTTGCAGGTGAAGCTCACTGTCTGCTCAGGTGTGACCCTCACTGTGGGTCCTGATACCACAGGAGGAGAGGGTTTGGCTACAAAAGGAACATTTATAAATGATGAACATGATTGTAATTATCATCACTAATGATGAAAATGTGACGCAGTTAAGAACCACCACACATATTATGTTTTAAATTCCTCAAATAGTTCTGGGAGGGCAGTGTCATCATCCTCATCTGACAGAGGAGACACACAGGTTCCCAGAGGTGACTCTGAGTCAGGGGCAGGGCTGACATCGAATTCCAGGCCTGAGTTCAAAGTCCACCTTCTTACATCTGCCAGGTGATTTCCCACCAGTTTGGGCAAAGGAACAAAAGTACCGATTGGTCTCACTCTCCTATTAACTGTTCCTAGCTGGGCTCCCCCTGGAAAACTTAGGTAAGTTCGGAGAAGTGTTCACAGAAGTAAATGCAGGGGAAGCGGGGTCATAGCGGGACCACATGGAAGCTGAGCCAGGCTGACCGTCCAACGAGAGCTGTGGCCATGGCACCTCCCAGCTCCTCGTCTGTGAAAGGGGACAGCAGGCATTACCCTTCCCGGGCTGCAGTGAGGGTTAAATCAGGCAGTGGGAGCATTTTTGCTATGAGTAAAACACAAGATGATTCTCAAAATTAAACAAACACAGATCCCTCTTTAACCCAGACTGTATTTATATCCCTTCAGGTATCTATGAATTTACTGCATAGTTTTCATTCTTTCCACAAATATTCCAGTAGGACTAATGTGCCAATCCTTGAATTTGAAAGGAAGGGAGCAAAGGGATGTTTTTCGAATCTGGGTTCCTCTCCTGGGTCAGTTTTAGGTTGAAACAAAGATCATTGAGTGCTAAGAAACCAAAGGCGGTTAATTTCTTAATTGTTATTAAATCAGAAGAGACATAGACACAGGCCTATGAAGCAGCAGAAGCACCTCTTGTGTCCTGAAAATGTACACAAATCAGCAAATCAAAAGTGAGGGTAGGGGCTTCCCTAGTGGCGCAGTGGTTAAGAATCCGCCTGCCAATGCAGGGGACACGGGTTCGAGCCCTGGGCCGGGAAGATACCACATGCCGCGGAGCAGCTAGGCCCATGAGCCACAACTACTGAGCTTGCGCGTCTGGAGCCTGTGCTCTGCAACAAGAGAGGCCGCGATAGTGAGAGGCCTGCACACCGCGATGAAGAGTGGGCCCCGCTCGCCGCAACTAGAGAAAGCCCTCGCACAGAAACGAAGACCCAGCACAGCCATAAATAAATAAATAAATTTATATATATAAAAAAAAGTGAGGGCAGTTTCTCCCTGTAGAAGGGTCCTCTAGGGTGTCTCCAAATTGTTCGTTATTACGTAACACCTCCTGTAAAAGTTGGCAGACAGCAACTATTATAAATATTTGCATTTGTAAATATTTAACCTGCTTCCTAAAACTCATCAGACATTTTGAGGACATAGTAAGGAGGTGTTACTTGAATAAATCAAGTCATAGAAACACCAGCATCCTGGACATAAGTAAAGGGAGCAGACACTGTGATCAGTTAGCACTTACAGAGAGTTTTGGGGAGCCTGGTGCTGGGCTGATTCCTCTAGGAACCTCAGCTCTCTCATTCCCCACATCAGTCCTGAGAGGGAAGCTCAAGAGTGGCCCCATTTATGGGATGAGGCTCAGGGAGGATGCAGCTGGCCAAGGGCACCCAGCGAGGAAAGGTCAGAGCTCATCTCACTGCACACAAGACTGACTGATTTTAGGGTCTCTGATCTTTACTTAAGCCTCAGTGTCTGATTCTAGACAAAGTGGATAAAGCACCACTCGGTAAGATGAGTGAGGATGTATGTAAAACACAGAGCCTCGCATATAGTTGCTTAATCAATAATACAATAACATCTTAATCATAAGATCTGGTCATTCCTAGGTCTGAAACTATGTATTTATTCTCTAAGTAAGAAGGCAAAACAAAAGTATTATGGAAAAAACAAGGAAAGTCTCAAATCTTGTTCCCTGCAGTTGCCATGAAAAATCCACATGAATAGAGGAGCAGGAAACCACCAAATTATGATTCTCTCCCTCTTTTTAAAAATAATCCCCTCAGGGAAAAATTTGGGGGAACCGGCTTTCAAAACACACAAGGGATCATAGGCATTTTCCTGCAGGCCAGCCCTTTACAGAAGCTGGAAGCATTTTGAAAGGAGGGAACACGTTAGACTTGGTCAGTGTCACTGTGGTGTACTGACAGGAGGGCTCTGGGCTGAGCAGAGAGGGTCTACAGGGATTCTAGCACCTGTTTACACACACACACACACACACACGTGTTTAAAATATGGGAAAGTTTCCCCAGAGATGAAGCTCGGGTCTGAACAGGGTGGTCTGAGTGCACAGGAAGCCCCTCTCAGCCCAGATGAGTTCACCGGGGAGATGTCTCTGCCTCTCCACTCAGGCTGACTTCTTTGGGCCTCCTAAGAGCTGTCACTGTCCTGGACTATTCTGAAGCACCCACACCCGGAAGAAGTGTTCTTACAACTCAGGCACCACGGGGGACCCACCTTTGTCAGGGAAAAACCACAGCCTTCCCTCTGTGACCTCAGAGAACATGTAGATCAGGGCTCCTCTGTCCTGGCTGGGCACCAGCATCCTCTGCAGGAGTTAAAACACTCACCTGCCCAGGCCCACATCTGGCCAATTAAATCAGAATTTCTAGGGTGGGGATAGGGTCACGGGAGCTCTTCACTGTCTCCCAGGTGATTCAAATGAGCAGCTGAGGTTGGAAGGCACCCAGCCCCACCCCAACTCCAGTTGTACTTAGTCCTGGAGGGAAAGTGACCCATCCGAGGTCCTCTGGCTTCAGCACATCAGAGCTCACGTTGGTGGAACACGTTCCGGGTGCCAGGCTCTGCTCTAAGCTCTTGACATGTATCCTTCATTCAGTCCCTGCAGCAGCTCTGCAGGGGCGGTGCTGTCACTGATGGACGAGGACACTGAGCCCCAGTGTGGGGAGGGACTTGTCAGAGGTCCCACAGCCGGGACGGGGCAGAGCTGGGATGGAGGCCCAGGCAGGGGGGCTCGGCCCAGGCTCTCAACTGCTGTGCACTGAGCTCAGTGACACCCAACCCACTCCATCCAGGGCTTCCTAGATCCTCTTCAGTCATCACAGACCCCTGAAAGGCAGCGTGATTACCACCATTGCACAGATGGGGAAACTGAGGACTAGAGGGAACTGAGATATGCCCAAGATCACACAGCCTGGGAGGCCAGCACCATCGCTCCCTGAGGGGCTGTCCTGTCACCAGGTCGTTGTACCCTCAGGACATAATGCAAAAGCTGTGTGATTATCCTCTTTCTACATGTGAGGAAATGGGGCCCAGTACAGGGAACTGGGTCACAGCCTTGAAAAAACACCTCGACTGGGGGGCCCCTACTCTGTGCTGGTGATTTAGACAGAGCACCTCAAATCCTTCCAATTCTACTGAAAGGAGACCATGATGATCACAATTTTACAGATGAGAAAACTGAGGCTGAGAGAAATTAAGGGACTGTCTCCTCACCCGCCCACTGTGTCCCAGAAGTGTTTCCTGTCACATCCAAGCTTTCATGGCCATCAGCAGAGCAGGCGCCCCACCTTCACAAGCCCCACACTGACCACCACCCTCCCCTTTTCCCTCTGAGATTCTTGACTTCAAGCAAGTACCGGGAGGAGTGGCCTCTGAGTGCCCAGGCCTGGGGACCCTGTAGCAACAGGGAAGACATGGGCCCCTGACACCTGAGTCTAGAATATGAACTCTTGCTCACGCGGGGCCCCCAGCGCCCTCTAGGGAGCACCTCCCCCTCCTCATCCTCGGCCTGCAGAGCCAGGAATGGGCGTTCATGGTGCTGCTGGGACTGCACTGGCCCCTCTCTGTGCTGTCCACGCTGCACTTCCCGGAGTTGCTCCCCCATGAGGCCTAGTGAAGAAGCAAGATCGCAACAATGGTGGAAAAAAGATTCCTGGTGCTTTTAAGTGTGTCTTTTAGGAACATGTTCAGGACATCACAAGACACTGTAGTATCTGTCTGATCTGGTTGTAAAGGTAGTCCTGCCTCTCACACGGGACTTCTTCTCATAGTTATTACTGAAGAACAGAACAATACAGGATTTTATAGGAGAGGGTTGAAGCTTTCTCTACACTTTGACAAGCACAGTGGGGGTACAGAGAGCAGGGTGTGAGTCAGGACGCTGGGGGTTCAGTCTTGGCTCCCCTACCTGCTCACCAGCCACATCCCTTTCTGAGCCTCAGTGTCCTTATCTGTAGAAGGGAAAACAGACAGCCCTTCCTTCTGAGCACTGGTTATAGGGAGAAAAGGCCATGAGGAAGAGTCAGCGTCTGTCAGGCTGCTGTTCCCTCGTCCCCTCCCCTCGCTCCCTTCTCATCCAGGGAATCCTCTGGGCAGGCGGCCTGGGGACGAGGACGAACAGCCTCCTGGGAGGCAGCAGATCTGAGTGGCAGTGGAGCCACTTACTAGCTGTGATTGGCTGAGCAAGGGAACCACCAGCTGGGAAGTTTAGTAAGAGCTGCAAAGTCAGGATAAAGGTGCCTTCCCTACGTCCAGGGGTAATGGGGAGATTCGATTGCTACCACATCTAGGAGGGAAATTTGGCAATATCCACACGAATTAAAATACACATAGTCCATGATCTAGCAATGCCACCTCCAGCAGGCATCTCCCACTTGAGTACAGTGATGCAGGACAAGATTATCCACTGCAGTGCTGTTCTAATATCCTAAGTTTGGGAACAACTTGATATTTGTCAACAAAAGACTGACAGACGCTGTCTCCATATGCTGAGTGCTTTGCAGCTGCTGAAACACTGGGCAGCTCCAGGTGCTGATATGGGATGAGGGATTTGTGGCTAAAAATAGGGAGAGGTTCCCAGTCACCTCGGGCCTCAGGGCCTGAATGTGAGGGGCATTCTGAACCTTGGGGAAACCTATGTAAAGGTTCCCTGTTCAATGGTTAATTCAAGGAGCTTCAACCTTGTCCCCTCTATGTGCCAGGCTCTTCCATGAAACCAGTTCCAATGGTGGTGCAGGAAGGAGTCTGGCCTGGAATCAGATTGGGTTCTGGAAGGATTCCCTCACTGACCATGTGACTGTGGTCTAGGTCCCTGTCACGTCTTGGCCTCAGGCTCCCCATGTGTATGTTGTGGGTTGCACTGGATGGTGTATAAGGTCCTCCCTGTGTCACAGTCCAGGATTCAGGAGTTAGGAAGAGGATCCAGGGTCCTTGCGAGAAAACTCTAAATGAGCACCTTTGCTACCTCAATGGGGCAGCCCCTAAGTCACCCACATGGGGAACCTCTTCCCTGGGGAGGGACATTCTGAGATGACCCAGCTCTGCTGGGAGCCTTCACTGACTCTGTGAGTCGGTCCCTGAATCACAGGAGGGTTTTCCCAACAGACCCTCAGGAAACACCCAACCTCTGGGCATCTCCTCTAGCCCGGGCCATCAGAGTAAACACTGAACCTATGCCTCTAGGAATTTCTTCTCAGTGCGATGTTTCTGAAGAGGAAATAAAGAAACCCTGCCCTGAATAGACTTCTCTTTGGAAGGGGAGAGAACATAAGTTCCACGGGAGAAGAGCCTTGTCTGTTTTGTTCACTGCTGCTTCCACAACATCTGGAGCAGGGCCTGGCACACAGTAGGTGCTCAATAGGTGCTGAATAAAGAGAAGACTCAGCCACATTGAGGGGAGCACTCTCTGGAGGCAAGAGGTGATACCTGGGCTGTGACGGGGCAAGTCGCTCAGACCTTCAGTTCCCTCAGCCCTGGAACAAAAGGGCTAGATGGGATGGAAAAGGCAAGGGCTGTGGAGCCAGGCAGACTGGGGCTCCAGACTTTTCCCAGCTTTACCAGTTGTGGGGCCTTTAGCAAGTAGCACAACCTCTGCAGGCCTCAGTCTCCCTGATCTGTAGAAGGGAGTGAAATCAGATCATGATATAAACACCCACTGCTGCACTTGATCCTTCTTTTTTTTCTTTTTTCTCAAAGGATGGAGGGCATTCTTGTTGACTTGTTGTCACAGACCAGGGGGACAAAAGAGACCCAGGCCATACTCACCACTCACAGTGAGATGAGTGCCTGGTCCAGACTTAACCTCCACGTCAGGGCTTCCTCTCTTGAACTTCACACAGTAGTACATACCGGTGTCTGCTGGCGTGATGTTACTGATGCGGATGGAAAAGTCCATGTTGTTTCTCCTTGTAGTATCTGCAACAGTTGTTACTCGAGAGAAGGGGTCTCCTTTGAGACTGTAGATTAACTCCCGGCCTGGCCCTGTGCCCCTGAACCACTTGACGGGCCCCACGGGGAACAGGGAGGTCACGTCGCAGCGCAGAGTGGCCGTCTCTCCTGCTGCAACTGAAACTGACCCGTCAGGCTGAATCACCTGCAGCTCGTCCTCACCTGCCACTCCTGGAGGGAAACACAATCCAGTTACTTATTCATCCTTAGGTGATCCTGTAGGTTTTCTCAAGTGTTTATCAACAACAGTTTTCATTGACTTAGTGCACCATGAGCCACACCTGAACCCAGCA
Source organism: Pseudorca crassidens (assembly GCF_039906515.1). NCBI lineage: Eukaryota > Metazoa > Chordata > Mammalia > Artiodactyla > Delphinidae > Pseudorca > Pseudorca crassidens. The sequence goes on from NC_090310.1 coordinate 60,939,489, forward strand.
CCTTGCACGTGTATCACATGCAACCTGCACAACGAGCCTGTAACGTGAGACCCTAATACAAGAGAGGAAAGTGAGGCACAGAGAGCTTAAATGATGTGGCAGCGAGTAGGTTTGAGTACTTGAGCCTGCTCTGCAAGTCAGAACTGGGCTCTCAATTCAAATCTGAATTTACCAGGAATAAAGAAAGGGGCACAGTGTTCCTGAGAGGGGGAGCAGCCTGGGCAAAGGCTCAGAGGTAGGTGGCAGCATGGTGTGCGGGGGGGCTCCATAAGGAGTTTAGATTCTGTTTTGGGTCTGGCTCAGGAAGCAGGCCCTGGAAAAGTACTCAGCAGTTGGGGCTTGTCCGGGCCGTGGACTTGTGAAGTACAAGGACTTGGGTGTGAGTCCCGGCTCAAGGCTTATTGCTGTGTGACCTTGGCTATCACTCAGGCGACCGTGAAGATCCCACAGGGAGGCCTGTGAGTACGCTCGACAACTGCACACTTGATATTGCTTGATACCTTTAGTTTGGGCAGGTCCCTTTACTGCCCTCTGAGCCTCAGTCTCCTTATCTGTCAGTTACTATGGGCCCCTCTCCATGGATCTCTGGTAGGAACAAACAACATGCCTAGGCCAGGACAGTGTCAAAAAGAAGGGTCTGGTCTTTGGAGCCATCTGAACTGGTTTGAGACCTGGCTCACTTTTTATTCACCCATGACCTGATTATGCATTGCTTTAGTATCAGTTTCCTCATCTACAAGATGGGTAGACCACCCTCAGGTCTCTGCGTGTTCTGAAAAGAAAATGAGATCACACGCAGAAGTCACTTAGCACCAAGCTGGGCACAGGGAAAGCTACTGTCATCACACAATGAATAAATGAGGAGGGTCAGCTGCTCAAACTTCACTCCCACCAGATCTCGCTGATGCTCCTTCAGGCCAGGCCCAGGCTGGGTGCTGGGACACACAGGGGCTGGACCCAGGTTGGGCCTCCAGGGCTCCCAGGCTGGACAGCTGGAAGGGGTCCTAGAGGCTGGCGGTGGGGAGGGACCCGAGCCCCAAATTGGAGAGGACTGGGGCACATGAACAGGGACTCCCAGTAGAGGAGGTTGGGAGGGAGGGGGACACAGGAGGAAGATGGACAGGCCTGGTGAAGATGCTGTGAGAGGTGCTGTAGATGCTTGGAGTGAGGTGCAGCCAGGGCCTTGATTCTGAACAAGGTGTGGGGTGGGCAGAAAGGACAGATCATGAAGACCTTGGAGAAACACACACATACACACACACAGAGAGACAGAGAGAGAACCACAGAGACGGGCAGAGGGAGGGGCAGACAGACAGAGATGGAGTGAGAGACTGAGAAGGAGGCGGGGGGAAAGAGAGAATAAGACAGAGACACGGAGTGGCAGCAGCCTGGCAGAGGTGCAGATGGGCCAACTGGTCTCTGCCTGGTTGCTCCACTGCCCCTTGATGTGACCCTGTCCTGTCCTGACCGAGGCCACCTTGCCTTGTACATTGGACAGGGTTGCAGTGATGCCCCGAGCAGCCCCTCACCTCCGGCTGAGCTGGAGAGAGACCTTGTGAATTTACCCAGCCACAGACTCCTTCACTGCAGGTAAGCCCGGGGCCTCGGGACAGGCCTCTCATCCCCTTCCTGTGGTCCCAGCCCTGACTCCCATGCCAGGGATTGCCCGTTTCTCATGGCCAGTGAGTGAAAATGCAGAGTGGCAGCCTGAGGACAGCCTGACCCTCATGGTGCAGGGAAGAAACCGCTGTCTGCAGAGGACAGGGGCTTGGGGTAGAACTGTTGACCAGGTGTGTGAGAGGCACACGGAGGAGGCCCACAGGGGCAGGCAGGGACCTCGGGAGATCCCGGGCAGCATCAAGAGCTGCCACGAGCACCCAGCAGGACCATCCCCGAAGGGCTGCGTCTACACTGGAGACTGGACTAGAAACGCCACCGGCAGGAAGCACGGGCGCTGGGGCCAGCAGGCTTGCGTGAGAGCACGGTCCACCCTCAGCCAGTTCAGCACCCGCCCTCCCTGGGCCTCCACTCCGTCACCCACGAAGTGGGGTACTGGCACCCACACCCCCGAGACAGTCATGAGGACACAGCTGGACATAAGTGCCTGCAGCACAGGTGCTGGTTAAACTTTAGTTTCTGTTCCCATTATTACCACAGATACATTATTACATACTTGATTTTCTCTGGACTGTCATGTTCCCCCCAAGCAGGACGAAGGATCCACAAGGAAGTGTTTCCAGCCCCCTACCTAGAACACTGCCTGGCACACACCGGGCCCTTGATAAATACACGTTGAATGAACGCATTAATGAAGGAAGGAGGGATTTCACTTGCTCCTGGGCAAATCCTCTCCCTGAGGCTCTTTCTTCATCTGTTAAAGGGGCTGTCACAGGCAGGTCTGGGAGATGGCGAGCCTGGAGCCCGGGACTGTGCCTGGCCCATAGACACGCCGTCAATGGTGGTTATTATTATCCTTATCAATACCACCGCACAGGGCTGTGAGGCAGCAGCTGGCGAGGGAGGCGGGAGCAGAAGAGGAGGTGCGGAGCCAGGCCTGCGGCTGGGGCAGGGCTATTCTTGTGCAGCCGGAGGCCTGCAGTCACAGCCAGGAGGCCACAATAAAATCTGGAGTTGTGTGGGGCCGCCCCCCCCGCCCCGCCTTTTTTAGCTCCTCTCAAGCTCTCTCTACCAACTGCAGCCAGATTTAGGAGGCTTAATTAATTAGCTAGTGTTTATAAAGCGTTTGAAGAATTTTAAAAGTGCGACAGAAGTGCCAAATATTATTTTAATCTGCTTGTGTGTGTGTGTTTCCAGCAGAGTCGTTCCCTCGCTTGCTTGCTTTTCTTTTTCTCGGCAGGTTCTGTTCTGGGAATCGGCCTTGTTAAAAATCACTCCCGCGGTTCTGGGCCTGGGGTCATCGCGCTGGCATCACTGACAAACCCATTTCCCGCTCTCTCCTGCCCTCCTGGCAGAGAAAGCGATGGTTTAGCAGCCTGAACTGTCTCTGGGAGAGGAGGGCAGCTGGGCATCGTCACATGATGCTGGTGGGAGTGGAGAGTGGCGCATCCTTTTGGGAAAGCAGTGTGGCAGGAGGTACCACAGGTGTGAAACCTGTTCTCCAGCCCTTGCTGGGCTGTTCCATGAGGACATGACCCCGGATATGGAGTGGGGTTCCCATGTAATGATCTTGAAAAAGTTGGGAAAAAACCCAAGTGGCCAATGACAGAGGAAGGTTAAGTGAACAGTAGCCTGTCCACTAGATGGAATTACAGGCAGCCATAAAAAACCATCACTGTGAAACTGTAGCAGTCTGGAAATTTTTGCATGGCATAATTTTAAATGATACTGTGGTTAGCAAATAAAATCTGTTTATTGCAAAGCATTTAGAGAAAACAAAAAAGTATAAAAGGAAAATAATAATCTCATAGAATACCATCAAAGATAACTGTGATCAACGTTCTGATGTTGTTAAAATATGAGTGAATAAATATGTAAAATCATACTCAGGTTACTAAGGATATGCGCAAACATTTTGCTTCATTCATTCAGGTGTTGTTATAAAAATAAAAAATTGGAAATATTCTAATTTCCAAGAAAAGGAGGCTGCTGATCCCCTGATGATGAACTCACATGATGACCAAGCCTACATGTAAGGATTATAATTATGGACACAGAAATAGACTACAAGATCAGAGTCAGTTCCTGAGTGATGTTTTCAGTGTGATCCCAAACTTCTAGTTTTGAAAAAAATGTATATCTGACATTAAAGATTAGTAGTAATTAACTGTGAGTAGTAGACTTCCAAGGGATTTTGCTTTTACGTCTTCTGTTTGTGTTACTTGTGCAATGAAAAAGCAGGAAAACTGCTTTCAGTATGATCATGGCATTGTAAACTAAAACTACGTATAAATAAACAACTGCAAGGTACAATACAAAGCTATAAAACACAACTCTCTTTGGATCATGAATCTCTTTGGATCATGAATCTAATGGGTTTTTCCTTTTTTTCCTTCTATTTTGGGTATTTTCAGATTTTCTAAACTGGATGCCTATTAAAGAATATTTACAGTATCCCATTTGGTAATAAGAAAATACAGTGCTTGGCGCAGAATAGATGCTCAATAAACATCTGCAGACTGACTGATCTAATTGTCTAGAGAAAAGGCCTAGAATGATTAACATCACAATGTTGAGGTAAGTTACGACTGGGAAATGGGACCAGCGTGGACCAGGGTGGACACGGGGATAGGCATATTTTCTATTTTATAGCAAATAATATATTGAAGTCTCTCTCTTTTTTGTAGTGAACATTTGTTGCTTTTGGAAGAATATTAAGCAATGAAATAAAACACGTAAGTTATCTAATGGAAGAAGTCAGCACAGTGGGTGGAACTGCCCCGTGTACTTGTTGTACGAGGAACTCTGTCCACAGGATGCAGGGAGCTCACAGCATGGCTGGACAGTGATGAATTACCAGGATCTGCTGTGAGCCAGGCCCTCAGCTCAGGGCTGCAGAACGGCTGTGTCCTGGCCTCATGGGGCTTGCACACGAGCAGACAAGATAGACTTTAAAGAAACAACTCCAATGCTACATTTGGACTGAGCCTCAACCCTTTAGACAGGGACTCCTGCTGGCACCTCTGACCCCATCTCCTGCCCCCTCCCCATGACCTGCTTCCTCCCACCGCGCCCACTTTGTCCTCCACGAATAGGCCAAGGAGGGTGCGAGAGATGAAATAAGATGGGGACTGAAACCTGACCATTGGACTTGGAAAAATATTTGATTTTTTTTTTGTACAACAATCATGTGTAGTTTTTGAGATTAAGAAAAGATGAGGGCTTCCCTGGTGGCGCAGTGATTGAGAGTCTGCCTGCCGATGCAGGGGACAAGGGTTCGTGCCCCGGTCTGGGAAGATCCCACATGCCGCGGAGGGGCTGGGCCCGTGAGTCACGGCTGCTGAGCCTGCGCGTCCGGAGCCTGTGCTCCGCAATGGGAGAGGCCACAGCAGTTAGAGGCCCGCGTACCGCAAAAAAAAAACAAAAAAGAAAAGATGAAAACAATTTCATCAGAAGTGAAAAAATAAGCATGGGTGCTTTTCTAATGGAACAAACAAATCAACTTAGAACTGAAACTTGCCGTGAGGGAAACAGGGCCACTGTGATCTCTGGGTGTGATTCCTCCTGCTTCATAAAGATGCAGAGGCAAAGCTGAAATGCACATTTCCCAAGAGCCAGCCTTTCCCTGATGGGTGCTCACTGGCACTTGCATGGGAGCCTGCCTGCTCCTGGAAGCAGTGGGTCACCAGGGCAGGGGTCTTGGGGACAGGCTGGAGGTTACGCCTCAGATTTCCACAAACTCAAGGAGCCTGGGGCTTGGGAGGCTATGGCCGGAGGTCTGGCAGTGCCCAGGGCTCAGCATCCCAAGATGGCATCCACCGCGGCCCCCACAGCTGGGACAGCTCAGCATCCCCCTTTCCTGACCTCGATCGTTTTCGGCCATCCTCAGGGGGCTGCTGGTTTATCCCCCCAACACAGCAGCACCTCATCAGGTGCTGCCTTTGGTATCTCTGATGTCTCTGTACGAGAGTGTGTAGTGCAGGAGTGTGGATGGGAGTATGCACACAGGAGTGAAAGAGGGCAGATGCAGGAGCGGGTACACGAGTGCACAAGTGCGCCAAGAACAAGTGTTCACACACATGTGCATGGGTGGGCATGTGCACAAGATGCTCGTATGTGCAGGAACGTGCTCTGGTGCAGCTCAGAAGTGTGTCAGAAGAGGACCAGGGACCAGGGGCAGGAGGAGGGCATGAACTGTGCCCAGGAGAGTATCTGAATGTGGGTGTGAACCTGTTGGTGGCATGAGAGGGTCTGTCTGCACCTAAGGTGTGAACAGACAGATATCGGGGAGGGGTGTGAGCATGTGGGTGCATAGAATATGTGTGTGGGTAGGGGAGGATAGGAGCGGGATGTGCGCACAAGTGTGTGTGTGTGTGTGCGCGCACGCGCGCAGGGAGGGCACGTGTGCGATGGAAATGGTGTATACATGAGTGTGAACGTGAGGGTGTGTGTGCTTTAAGTGCTGGGGAGCAGGGGCCCAGCGTGTGTGGAGACCACTGTCTGTGTACACCGTGTGTCCATGCACCCAAGTGTGTGAGTGTACCCAGTGGTGAACATGCCTGGCACATACAGGGTGGTGAGAGAGGAAGGAGGGCAGGGGAGATGCTTCCCTCAAATCTGGCTCCTGGTGGGAAAGTGCTGCATGGCCCCGGCACAGGGTCCTGCCCTTGACCAGAGACTCAAACCTTTACTGAGCACCTACTGACTGGGTGCTAGCCGTAGGGCACAGTGGTAAAGAAGCCAGCCTGGAAATGCCCTGCTGAAGCTCATGACCCTGGGTGGGGCAGACGGTCCCCAGGATGCATTCAGGAGGGGGCTGCATGGGTGATGGCTGTGTAGACTCTGCAGTTCCCATTTGGGGAGCTTGGGGCACTGGTTTTCCTCTGGAGTCAGAACGATTCATTCATGCCCTTTCAAACCTCACTCTATGGCTAGGCCCTGTCCTAGATGCCACAGGACACAGAGCCAAGTAAGACGGATCCCCACCACTGCGGGGCAGAGTCCCGGACACAGGCAATGATCATGTGCAGGGTGATCAGTGAGCAAGAAGAGGCTTGGGGATACGGTATTGGAAGATGGGTGAGATCTGAGAAGACATCCTGGAGGTGGTGGTCCCTGAGCTGCATCTTGAAAGCTGACAGAGGCTGGGGAGAAGGGAAGGCACTCAAGAAGGTGGAACTTTTCTTCCTCTGCACAAAGGTGAGGAGGAGAGAAAAGGGCTTGCCACAATTCAGGGACCAGGGCACAGTCTTTGGGACATGCTCAATGGCTGTGAGCAAGCTGGGGAAGGGCTAGGGACTGGGCTAACCTAGCACCTGAAAGGATGGCTTCAGTTACCATCTGAACAGCAGGTCATCACTGGGAGCAGTCTACTGGTACCCATTGGGCGGAGATGCCCCAGGTTCTGCGGTGGAAACTAGCACCTGCCTTGGAACCAGCACAAAAGAGGATACACATGGCCTTGTGAATAAAGTGGGGGAGGGCCCAGTGGGCCCAGGGTACTTTCTCCTTCACCCCCACTCCAAGCAACTCAGAGAACTGGGTACTGTCCATTCCCTTGCAGGGAAAGGGCAGACACTGGTAGCCCCTTCCATGCAGCAGGTAAACTCCTAAGGTGCCAGGATAGTCCATAGCTTGGGCTCTGGGGCCAGAAGACCTTTATATGTCAGCCCTAGTGGAGTGACTTGGTAGAGTCACTTTTCTTCAAGCCTCCACTTTCTCACCTGTAAACAAGGGGGTACCATCGTCTCTCTCCCCAAGGCCAAATGTTCAGTGGTTGGAAGAGCTGGCCTGAGATCTGTACGTTTCCTCGACTCGCATCTTTCTCCTGACCCACAGCCAACTATTAGCAGAGCTTGCTGCCTCACCTTCCAAGATCTGGCCAGACTCTGACCTCTCCCTACCACCTCTACTGCACCACCGTCCCTCACCTAGATCCTCATCTCAGCTTCCAAACCGGCTTCCCTGCTCCACCTCACCTCTGTGTAACATGTATCCTCCCTGTAGCCAGAGGAGCCTCTAAAACCTAAGGTAACATCATTCCTTTGTGCAAAACCCTCCTGCACCCTTCACTGTACTCAGAGTGAGGCCCGGGATCCTTGCGGTGGCCCCCAGGGCCCTGCAGTCTTGCTCTCAACCATGCCAGATTCTCTACGCACCTCAGGGCCTTTGCACTTGCCATTCTCTCTGCCTGGCACTCTCATCCCATAGATATCTGCATGTTGGGTGCCTCACCTCCTTCTGGCCTAAGAGGCCTTCCTTGGCGTGGTATATAAAACACTACCCCCCTTGATGTCCCTTGCTCTGCTTTATTTTTCTACAACACATATCACCCTGTATCTACAATACATATCACCTGACATATGACAAGCATTTGTCAGTTTCATCAGCATCTATCTCCCTACCCTAGATTTACTTATAAGCCCTCTGAGAGGGATTTAGTTTTGTTCCCTGCAGTTTCCTTCAGGTTTATACCAGTGCCTGGCATTTGTTGAATGCATGTTCTGGTTTGGATTCTAACTCTGCCACTCATGAGACCACAGGAAGTGTCTTAACCCCTTTGGACTTCTGGTTTCTCATCTGTAGAATGAGAATGATGATGATGATAATAATAATAATAACACTAGGGCTCTTCTAGGATGAAACAGGCTAATGTGTGTAAAGAGCTCAGTGCTGCTCCTGGCACAGAGGAAGCACTCGTGCAGGGCCGTGTCACCATGCAGTGGATATTTAAGGATGAAGAGGATGACAGAGGATCCCAGCCTTAAGCCTGAGAAGCTAAGGATTCTCTCTGAGGCAGAACTAGCTCTGCCCCAATGTCTGCACAAGACCCCTTGGAGCTGGACCTGTGGGCAGGCTATATGCGCTGTTGGCGGGAGGCCGGGGGGGCGGGGAGGGTCAGAGCCCTGGTGAGCATTTGCTAGGTTTGGACGGGATCTGGAGGCAATGAAGAAATGCTCGCAGCGCAGCCCTCTTTGCAAAGCAGCAGGGAAAGAACTATGGATACGTGTGTGCTGTAAGCACCCTTCATATTCGCCAGGCCTGGTGGGGGCCAGGTGAGGCTGGGAGAGCATGCAGGGGCACTAACACCCACCATCCACTTCCTTGACAACCTAAGGACCTCCTTCCCACCTCCCCATTTTGCAGAGGGAGAAGCTGAGGACCGGAAGTGAGGCTTGGAGAGGCTGAGCACCCAGGGTGTCCTTCCAACCTCCAGGCCCAGATGTTACTCTAGGACAGGCCCTGGTGCTGCCCGGCCACGGCCTCATGGGTACAACGTGTGGATGAGGTCACATAACAGGGAGCCCTCATTTATTTAACTGTCATGACGGCCTAGTGAAGCAAGTGCTGTTGTCACCAGCCCCTTCCTACAGGTAAGGAAGCTGAGACCTGAGAGGCAGGACTCAAAACACTGAGGTCAGTCACGTGCAATCTCTTCGCCCTGTGACTGGGTCCCCTCTGGCTCAGGACTCTGGATTCTCAGGCTATCAAGGACGCACACACGTTTTCCCAGCTGAGATAACGGCCCCCTTAAAAGGAACGCACATTTATTAAATGACATTTGCCAAGGTTTCAGCACACTCTGCTGCCCACAGCAGACAGTCTCCGGACAAGATTTTTCCCCAAGCTGACACTATCCGCTGATGCCTTTTATAGTGCTTTTTGCAGTTCACAAAAGCACTTTCCACAGCTCTTAATTCCCTTAACCCTCAACAGTCCCTGTGCAGGAGGAAAGAGTGGTAGCATTTCCGTTTTACAGATGAGGAAACTGAGGCTCAGAGCAGGGCAAGACACCTGCTCCAGAGCACACAGCCAAGAAGTAGCACATGCTGGATTCACTCAGGAATGTGCCCCAAAGTGGGTACCTCTCCACTGCCTCCCCTGCTAGAGAGGGGGTCTGGGGTACCATCAAGATGAAGGGTGAGAGAGGCATCCTGGCTGGAGCATCTGAGCTGGAAGGGACCAGCAGGAGAGCAGCCAAGCTGAGCCTCCACTTCACAGAAGGGGAAACTGAGGCCCAGAGGGGCAGTGTAGTGAGTTCCAAGTCCTGGCTGGTAAGTGATGGAGCAGGACCTCCACCTGCTCTGTAGAGCTCCAACCATAAAATGGTGACCACACAGAGATAACAGTAATAGTAATGATGGTTAATGAGCATTGAGCACGGGTATTATCAGGAGCACGACAGGCTTCACCAGCCTCCGCAGGGACCCGGCAACACAGGCTGTCATCACCCCCACTTCACAGAGGGCAAGACTGAGGCTCAGAGAGGTACAGCCACTTGGCCAAGGTCACAGGGCTGCGGAGCAGTCTGACTCCACCCACAACTTCACCCACTGCACCACACAGCCTTGTGCAATGAAGGACCCACTGGGGGAGGCTGGCACCGAGTCAGGCCCTCCAAACCAAATCAAGGCCAAAAGGGCGTAGCACGAACTGTGTCATGTTTCATGGTTTGCCTGCTCGTTCACCAGGGTGTCTACACTGGGGCAAGCTGTTCTATATAGCCAGAGTTTAAGTACCAATCCCAGGGTTTCTGGGCCCCTACCTCCATCCCAGCTGGCACTGATATTTTGTGCTTCCTGATATTTTAGGGATCCCTATTTCAGCATGATAGGCAGGGATTTGCAGTGTGGTCATGGCCCCCGTTACAGAGGTAGGACTGTGTAATGGTTAGAGCACAGGTTTGCTTTCCAACCAGGGTTACTGCCTGTGTGACCTCATGGCTCTGAGCTCCCTTTTTAAAATGAGTGTCTTTCTTCATTCAACCAATATGTATTAATCTGCCTACTGTTACCAGGCCCTGTGTAAGGTCCCAGGAGGCCCAGCAGTGAATAAGACATAGTTCCTACTCTCATGTAGCTTATATTCTAGTGGGAGAGACAGGGCTGAAATAATTAAACAAATATAGAAATGGTTAGGAGTGCAAACGAATTTGGTGCCACGATAGAGAATAACAAGCAGAACCACTTTTAGAATGGGGCAGTTGTAAAAGGCATCTCCGAGGAGGTGAGATTGCAACTGAAACCTGAAAAATGCAAAGACCAAGGAAGGTGTTCCAATAGGAGAGAACAGCAAGTGCAAAAGCCCTGGGGTAGGAAAGCAGCTGGTGCATATGAAGGCCAGAAAGAAGACTGCTGTGGCTGAAGCCCATGGAGGAAGGCAAGTGTGGTACTGGTTGGGGCTGGAGAGATGGATGTGGTCCAGAAAATGCCATGTCTCATGGATCATTGTAAGGAGTTTGATTTTATTCTAAGGGCAGAGTGGGAACCACTGAAAAGTTTGGAGAAGGACAAAGAGGATTTGATTCACTCCAGCTGCTATGGGTAAAGAAACTGGAGGGGGTAAGAGTGAAAACAGGAAAGCAGTGATGAGGATACTACAGTGTTTAGTGGTCTGAGCGCAAATCCTACCTCTGCACTTATAAGCTGTCTGAGCGCAAATCCTACCTCTGCACTTATAAGACCTTAGGCAAGTCACTTCACCTCTCTGAATCTCTCTTTCTTCATATGTCCAATGGTATAATAACAGTTCCCATCTTACAGAACTGTGTGGTGAGAATTAAATGAGATGATGTACAGAGTAGTGATCATACCACATGACCTCACATGTTCAATGTCAAGTGCTCAGTGAACCAGATCCTACTTGGTCTGGCCCTGACCTCTCCTAACTCCCCTACTGCCTATCTCCCTTAAGTCCAGACTCACTGGCTATTCCCGGAACACAGTTAACCCATCCCAGCCTCAGGGCCTTTGCACTTGCTTCTCCTTCTGTGTGGCCTGCTCTTCCCCTGATATTCTCATGGTTGCTCCCTCAGTTTTATGCAGGCTTCTGCTCCTCAGAGATGCCCTCCCTCTCTCCCCACTCAACCTTCTATTCCCTCGACCTGCTTTAGTTCTCTTCACGGCACTTGTCTCCACCTGACATAATGTTTACTTGGGTCTGTTTTTCCTTCCTCACTAGTGTCAGTGCCATGAGAGCAGGTATTTTTGTCTGTTTGCAGTTGTATCCCTAGCACCTAGAGCCACCTCTGGCACATAGATGCTCAAAAATATTTGTTGAATGAATATTTGTGATTAAAATGACCATAATAAGGACAGAAAAATGGTTGAGTAAACCAAGCCTTGGATCCAGCTTTATTTAACTCTCACTGGTTATGTGGCCTTGGGAGGAGTCCAACTCAGCTTTGGGGAATCTCAGTTTCCTTACCCATAAAATGGGGATGAAGGATTCTATGCTTTTTGGCTCACTGTAAGGAGTAGACAATGGCACACATCCAAGCATTGATGGATGAAATGATGCCTGATGTCTACCATTTGCTTTACAATCCTCCCTCCTCCCCCCACCCCCAGAAAAATGAGGGGCAGGTGAAACATGAATGGCCGATGACTGTTGAAGCTGGGGTTCCTCACACCATTCCTCATCTCGCAAACGTTTGAAATTTTCCAAAATAAAAAGATAAGGAAGAGGCAGCACACATTCACAGCTCAGCTAGTCCCTAGCACACCATGCACTACTTTTTTCCAGCATGGGCCGCCACTTCTGGAGGACAATGTGGGCTCTGAAGAATGAGGGCACTAGAACCCACCGTGGCATCGTCACCCACATGCTCCGGCTCCGGGCCCCTAGCCTAAAGGCTCATCCCTCACTCCTGGCTTCCAAACTCCCCCTGATCTGGGCACCTGATCTCCCTCAGCTCCTGGCTTACTCTGCAGCCATCTCACACTCTGCGCCCCCAGTCGGACGTGCCAGGAAATCTCACAGACACAAAGAACCAATTCTGTAGAATGGCCAGCTTCCACCTCAGCTGTTCTGCATCTCTCTGGACCGAGGGCCTGGCAGGACACCTGGCAGGGAAAATCCACCTTGCGGAGGGCTCCATCAAAAGACCTGTCCCAGGAACGCCCAAGTTAACAGAAAAGCAGTTTCAGTTGTGAAAACAGATGATTCCTTCTTCAGTACGGGACAGAAACACATCTTGGGAACACCCGCCGCCTCTGCCTCCCAGAAGGATACACTGATTGACAGAAATATGCGAGGAGTGCCAAGAGGGCAGGACGCCAGTACCCCAGGGCCTCAGTGTTTCTACCTGTCAGGGCGAGGTGACGCCTAGTGAGCGTACATCATGGGTGCTATGGTCATCCTGACTCTGCCACTTACTGTGTGGCCTTGAGCAAGTTGCTCTGTTTCTCTGAGCCTAGTTTCCTCACTGGTCAGATGGATTTGATTACAACCATGCACATCACCCAGGGTAACTGTGAGTCCCACTGGGATCATACATGCCCAGTGCTGAGCCCAGTAAGTGGCCAGAAACAATGTTTCCCATTATTATTACTTTGGTATTTTCCAGGGAATTTGGGATCCTGTCAGATTTCTAGCTTTAACGATGGAAACTTCCAGCACAGCTCAGTTTTAAAGAGCCTTGGCCTGGATGACAGGGGGCTTGGCATGCCACCCAGGCCTTGCCAGGGACCTGCTGTGTGAGCCTGGCCGGTCCCTTCCTCCCTCAGGGCTGCAGTTTTCTCAGCTGCACAAAGAGGTGCTGACTGATGGCTCTCTCAGGCCCCCTCCTGCTTTCCTGGTCTAGGAATCGGCAATTCCAGCCCTGTGGATCCGGACAGAGACACCTAGAGGCAGGCTGTGCCCATGGTGGCCGCTCAGTCCCAGTAACTATTCCATCACACCAGCTGGTCGGTCTCTGCGCAACTTGTCCTCCCCAACCGCACAAAAGCCACAGGGAAAAGTGCCAATCTCGTGTTCACTCTCAACAGCTTTTGTTGTTCTGTGAGCACCTACTGTGTGCAAGGAGCTGTGCTGGGTGCTTTCCAACATCAGTCCCACTCCCATAGATGAGAATACCCAAAGAACGAAACAATGACGATTACAACACTGGTTGAACGTAACGTGCAGTAAACTGGTACTGAGCACTTACTACCTGCCAGGCATGGCTTCAAGTGTTATACATGGGTTGGCTGACTTAGTGTCTGAAATACAGTTGTTGATGTCAACTTCATTTTACAGGTGAGGAAACCGAAACACAGAGCTCAATAAATTGTCCAAGTAGGGTATGCTGTGTCTGTATGTGGAGAGGCTACAATGCAGAACCACTATGTGAACCAGAGTTAAACATGCACTCATATGTGATAAAGCAAGGGGAAAGTGATAAGTAGCTTTAGATAAATCCTGGGGTGAACGTTCAGAGGAGGAAGAGATCCCACGGAACATGAGGCAGCACAAATGGAAGGCTGAGTAGGATTCCGACATATGAAGATAGGGACGTACAGGGAAGGGCATCTCTGGTGGCAGGAACAGCATAAGTGAAGGCACAGAGATGAGAAAGTTCAGCTGAGGGTGTGGATTTGTACGAAGGCATTTACCAAACTGGGTTAGGCCGCGTGTTAATGGGCATTAAACAAACCCAATGCTTCTTGTTCATATGTCTAGGGAACCCTGGAGCAAACAAGGCCTGGATGGGGCTTCTACAACTGCAGGCCTTCTCAGGGCCTCTTAGATGCCAATGCACTTGAGCTGCCAGGAAAGCTTTGGCTGCAGGGAGGAAGCCTGGTCGTTTAGAAGCATCTCAACAGGTCAGCTCTTTGGAAAACATGTAGCTGAGGAATAGGGCCTGTCAGGGAGGGAGCCCAGGCCTTGTTGTAGGTTTTTTTTTTTAAAAAAAGAAAACTTGGACCCACTCAACAGTTTTGAGCAGGGGAGTGACATGATTAGAATTGTGTTGACAGACCAGAAATCTGAGCACATTAAAAAGAGGCGGAGCGGGGGGGCACCTTCCATCAGTCCAGGACTACAAATAAGAAAATAATCTGTCGCACGGAGCCATTGGAAGCAGCAAGCGAGCGTGTGTGGGATCTGTACAACAGTTTTAGACTGCCTTCCTCTCACACACCCCCTCTCCATCTGTCGCAAAGGGCACCAGGAAGATGCAGGGAGGAAGATTCCAGCTCTGGGGCCTCCAGAGCTCGGCTGTCCAGATCGGGGGCTCTGATGGGAGCCACACTGCTCCCAGAGCTGTCGTTTATGAGGACCAAGGGGCTGCCAGTGCTTGCATCCTCTGGGCGCTTTCAGAGAAATGACCATGGCTCAGTTAACAACTTCTGCCCCAGAAGGAACCCTTCCACAAACCTCTGTCTGAGCTGGGTGGGGGCCCCTCTGGTTCTCTTCAGCTTGGACTAAGTAACCCTGATTAAGTCATTGAATTTCCTCCCTCAAAGGCTGCCTAGCCATGAGGCCAGGATTCAAAATCCAGGCTCCCTACCACTTACTGCTTGGACAGGTTACTTCCCCAGTTCTGGACTTTATTTTCCTCATCTGCAAAATGGGGATAACAGCCAACTCATGCTTTGCTTCGCTGATTGATGGGATTACGCAGATGAGGCGCTCAGCACACAGCCTGGAATACAGGTAACATTCAAGGAACATTGGTTCTCCTCCCTTCTCTCAACACACGGTTCCCATCAGGACTTCATACGTGCTGGATGAATCACACCACGAGTCTCCACGGGGTTGGTAAAGGAATAATTAATGGCAAGAAAGTACCCAGAGAACACCAAGGCCTTAAAGGACCTTCCACAGACTGAGTTCTTTGGGGCCAAGCACTCCGCCCCCCTTTCTCTTCTTGTGAAACAGGAAGTGAGATGAACTTCACCACTTAGGGAAGTACAGAGGAGTCACCAGCATGCTACGCTCTTCCGACAGGTGAGAGGTTCAGCAGAGGGCCAGCTGTCCCCCAAAGCCTGACCCCCATTTTGGCCTGGCCTTCTCCAAGTCAGAGCGAGGAGTGAATGGGGGTTTATCTGAAGTCTGTTCAGCAGGGGTCCGAGAGGTCGCCAGACCTAGGTGGGGCCAAAGTGAGGAGCCTGCAGGCTCAGTGTCAGGCACCGCTGCTGTGCTGCAGAATCCGGCTGCCCAGCTGTCCCCACCCCGGCCCCTTGCCCTTCTGCCAGCCTCACAATCTCCCTCGGTGAAGCTGTTTGAGGAAACAGGCCTCACGCTGGCTCCAAGAACACAGGTTGGTGACTTCGCCGCCTCTTTTCAGAATTTCCCTTTGGCAGCATCTGTGCTGAGAGCAATCTTTAGAAACTTCTTTCCCTGTCTCCCCCAACCAAGATAATTCCCATGACCAGCCCCCTCCAAACAGTGATCATGTGAAGCCACAGCAGTCATGTGACACTGCCCAGGCTGACAGTTCTGCCAGAGACACTAGTAGTCATTCAATCCAAAGCTGTCTTCCTAAGCCTGACATTTGAGTTTCGCAAACAAATCCATTTTCTTAGAAAATTGCACAACTGCCTCCTTCTACCTTCCTGCCCTTCTGTCCTGCCTCTCTTGTGCTTTGTCATAAAGCCCATGCCTGGAGCCCTGGGAGAAGGGTCTGAAGGCCCATCCTTCAGCCAGACCAGGTGAATTCCATGCCACGGGCGAGGGTGACCGGGACCCTGTAGAACCGAGTGAAGGATGCTGGGATGCTTGACCTCTGGCGGTGACACCCCCTCCCCACCACCCTCAACCAAGAAGTTTATTCTTACCTCCTAAGATTTATTTATTTCCAAGTTAATCTTTGCCCGTCTGCTGCTCCCACTTTTTCAGGCTATTGATACTGAATGGATTGGAACAGAAGTTTTATGGCCTAAACTTTACCATTTTATAGATTGTTTTTATAGGCAAAACGGGGAGAATTTCCTCCCGAGAAGGGTGTTGGTGTTCCCAGGTAGCCCTGGGAAAGGCAGCTGCCCACTCATTAATCAGCATCACCCCTCATTTGCCAGGGATGGAACCACGGGGTCCTGGTTAGAGAAGGGTCTGGAATAGACATTTAGAAATTAACTTGGACCCAGTTCCCTGCTTCAGGAAAATTAAGCGCTTGAGAGAGACCCTCGTGCACTTCCAGGCCAGGAAGGACGGCAGGGCAGGGCCTCGGACTTTTGCTGGGTGTAAATGGCCGGCTCAGGCAGGAAGGAGTAGATCGGAGATGCCACCGGCTCACCAGAGAGCCATGAAATCTATCAGGACCTCCTCTTGTCCAGCGAGGACCCAACTGTAATTGAAAGACTGGGAGAGGGGAGGTGGGGGGATGGCTGCGTGGGTTCCGGGGATCAGGGGAAACTGTGGGGCAGAGAGAAGCTGCTGTCCACCCCCACCACTCCCTCCACCCACTGTTTGCTAGTTCTCCGTTTCTCACAGCTATCAGATGGTTACCAGTCTCTAGGCAAATGCAGGAGGGGGGAGGTGCATACTGAGCTCATCTTTACCTCCTTCCTCAGGGGAGGGGAGGTGCAGAGACCCCTCTGCTGACAACACGGCTTCAAGGAGCCAAAAAAACAAGATCCCCATTCTCCCTCCAACAACTCCTTTAACGCAGTTTCTCCACCCCCCACCCCCTCCCAGGATACTCAGGGTGCTGCAAAACCCCTTTAAGAAGCAGGGCTCCTGAATGGTGACCTCACCCCTTGGTGAACACACGGTAGACTTCTGAGCCCGCCTGCTGGATACAGCCAGGTGTTTGATGTAGGCCAACAAAAAGACACGCTCAGAGCCACAGGTAACAGCCCCACAGAGCACCTGAGCTGCAGGGAGTTGCCTGGAAGCCTGGGGAAGGGAGGAGGAAGGAGGAGGGGCCGGAGAGCAGCAGGGAGCACGACCATCCAGCAAGAGGCTTTGGCAACCACGGGGACAATCCGCCGTGTTTCCACATCAGGACCTGTGGATTGCAGCAGCTCACCCCAGGGTTACCCTGGCCTCCCTTCCTTTCTCTCCCCCATACTAACACTGTTTTACTCTGCGCACAAGAGGGATAGCTCACTCTTCCCTAATTGCAACAGCCTGCTTCTGTTCCATCCCGTCAGTACTGGAAGGACCTCTGCCCCTTCTCTTAGACCCTGAAG
Organism: Pseudorca crassidens; assembly: GCF_039906515.1. Lineage (NCBI taxonomy): Eukaryota > Metazoa > Chordata > Mammalia > Artiodactyla > Delphinidae > Pseudorca > Pseudorca crassidens. The sequence goes on from NC_090310.1 coordinate 60,957,002, forward strand.
TCAAACATGTGGAAAACATAAGAGCTTCTAGAGAAGCCAGGGGCGCCTTGCTCTGAAAGCTTCTGACAGCCTGCCTCCGCCAACAGATTGGGCAGGGGCTGGTGAACCAACTCATCTGGGGCTGTCCTGGTGCCCAGCATAGTGTCGCACAGTCAGAGTCGAGAGAGACTGTGTTCCATCCTTGGCTGTGTGACCTTGGGCAAGTCGTTGTCCCTCTCTGGGCCTCAGTTTCCGCATCTGTAACCCTGGTTACGGGCACCTCTCCCCCATACTGCTCGACATTAGCCGAGTGGCGGTCTGAGAGGCCTGAACCCGCAATCTGGGGACGGCAGCGGTGGGGGGTGGGGGTGCTTACCTGACCAGGCGCTGTACGCAGCGAGCAGCAGGCAGAGCAGCGGCCTGAGGCGGCCGGGGGCCGGGCGGGCGGGCTCCATGGGCCGCGGCTGCGGAGCGAGGAGGGAGAGCGGCCGTGAGTGCGCGCTCGGGCGGGCGCGGACTGGAGCGGGGAAATGACTAAGGCTCCCCCCTCTCCTCTCCTCGCGGCCGGGTCCCCCCCCCCTCCCCGGTACGGGCGCCTGGAGCGGCTTAGGAGCCGCCGTTAGCGCCGCGATTTTCGGAGAACCCCCCGCCCCCCGGAGAGATCGAGAGGCGGAGAGGGGGAGAGACCCCAAGCACGCGAGAAACGAAGCCAGGGACGGCCCGAAAGAAGCGGCAGGAGAGGGAAACAGACCCAAGGGAGCCAGGCAGAGAGCCAGAGACACAGAGAGGCGAGAGAGGGGGAGAGAGCGAGCGAGCGAGCGAGCTCGGAGTGAGCAAGGCGGCGCGCAGATCGAGACAGCGCGGGAGAGGGAGGACCGACGCGAGGGCAGGGCGAGGGGCAGCGGGCCCGGCCGCCCCCGCCGCTGCCCACCTGCCCCGCCCGGGCTCCTTGCGGCGCCGTGGCTCGCCTCCTCTGGCCCATAGTCCCGGCCACGGCCCCCGCCCTCCTTCCCCTCCCCCTCCTCCCGCCGGCCGCGCGGGAAGCTGCGGGGCTCCAGCCCGGCCGGCACCTCAGCCGAACGCCCGCCGGCTGCGCGCCCCGGGAGGGAGGGCGGCGCGCGCGGCCCCGGCACCCCCGCACACCGGCCCGGGCCCAGGCTGCGGCCCCCGCCGGGGGCGCCCCTCTCGGCTCAGGACTGGACGAGCCCGGGCTCCGACAATATGCCAGTTCAGAAGCCCGCGCGGCGGCCCCGGGCCCCGAACCGCCTCCCCCTCACCGCCTCCCCCTCGCCCCCTCCCTCGGCCAGCCGGGCTCGGACCTGCGCCGCCGGGCCGGCGAGGGCTGCGAGACGGTGGAAGAGCCGCCGGAGCTGCCCAGAGCCCGGGCCCCTCGCTCCACTTTGCGCAAACTTGTTTTTCTAAGGTCAGCGCCGCGAGCCGGTTACATCGTCCTCTTAAGGTGGACTGGGGAAGTTGCGGCCGGCCTCCCCTCGCCTCCGGACTCCGGCCGCGGGAGGCTGGAGGCGGCGAAGGAGCGGGGGAGTGAATGAAGGGGGAGCCTGCCTTTCGCCCCTCCCCAGTGGCCCTGCTCCTGTGCCCCAAAGCCGAAGGCCCCTCTCGGGGTGGGTGAGGGCCAGAGGGGCCCCGATTCTTTCAGAGCTGGGCCGAGGTGAAGGAAAAGCAGGAAGTAAGTGAAGGTAGGGGGAAGGGGGGAGGAAGGAGAGAGTGATGGTACAAAAATAGCGTGTGTGTAGGAAGGACTTCAGTACCGCCTGGAAAAGCTCGCGGGGAGGAGAGGGAGTAGAAGAGGGGCTGTGGCCAGGAAACCCGAAGGGAAGGGTCCGGGCCTCCCTGGGCAAGTGGGCTCTTTTAGGGAGGTTCCTCTCTGTCAAGGATGGCTGATTCAGGGGTGCGGAAGGCCCAGGCAGGGGTGCGGGGCCAGGGGGAACTTGAAGGCCTGGGCTTCAGGAAGATGGCCGGTGGTGAGGAAGATGAGGGGATGGGAGGAGAGCAGGGGCCAGAGGTCTGGAGACAGGACAGAGCCTGCTGGTGAGAAAAAAGCAACCATTCTCCCTTTCTCAATCTCTCCCTCTGTTTCTCCCCTTCTTTGAGGGAAAGCTGTGTACCCAATAGCAGCCAGGCCAGAGATAGCAGGTGGGAATCCTCTGGTCACCTGGCCAAAGAAGGCTCCAGACTGTGGAAGGGAAGGGAGACCAAGACCCTCTGCTAATTGTAAATAACAGTAGCCGTTTGGCTTCAAAAAGCCATTAGGAAGATATGAAGCAAGGTGGGAGAAAGGCCAGTTCTATAAACTGTGTGGGGATTGAGGCTCAGAGAGGGAGGGGACTTGCCCAAGGCCACACAGCAAGGCCTGGGTAGAAACCAGATTTGAATTTCTGATTCCCAGGCTAAAGATCTTTGTACAGTGACAGCCCCCACTTCTCCCCCGCCTCCCCGGACCCTACCCCAGCCTCCCTGTCGAGTGCCTGGTCCTGGTATGATGCTAAGACAAGGAGGCAGGCAGGGTGCTGCCTAGGTTCAAATCCTGCCAGCCACCTCTTGTGAGCTGTGTAGACTTGAGAAAATACCTTGTCATTTTTGTGGCTCAGTTTCCTCATCTGATATGAGGCCAACAGGAGTATCAACCTAAAAAGACTGGTGTGAGGTTTAGATAAATTAATATTTATACAACACTTTAAAAAGTGCCTGGCATGTACCAAGTGCCACATAGCATTTGATAAATAAGTCAAGCATTTGACAGCAGTCCTTGGGAACCCACAGGGACCTGGGCAGTATTTGAAGTGCCAGGGGATTTTCTTTTCTTTGGGTGGGGGAGTACAGCAGTGACCCACGCCATGTCCCTGTCTACAAGGAATTTACATTCTAGTGGGGAGACAGATAGGTAGACAAGCAGAAATAATTAATGAACAACAGAAGGTCGAGCTTACACAGTGAGAAGGGTGCACTCATTTAGATAAGGGTAAGGCCTCCGGAGAAGCTGGGAGCTGAATCACAAAGAGGGACAGCAGGGTGAGGATTTGGGGATTTGTTCCAGGAAGAGGAACCAGCACATGTAAAGGCCCAGGGGCCAGCTTGGCTGGAGGGGAACGAGTGAAGGATGGGGGAGAGTGGTCCAGCTGGGTGGCCTTGCAGGCCTTGGTAAAGCGCCTGCATTTATTCTGCAGGAAAGAAATCGCTGGCGGGTGTTAAGCATGGTCTGACTTATGTGTTTAAAAGGCCACTCTGGCTATAAGTGGAGAGTGGGCTGGAGGGCAGGGAGTGTGGAATCAGGACACCAGTGAGGAGTTTTTCTGGGATCCTCCTAGTATCTGAGGTGAGGGTAGGGAGTCTCTAGCTGTTCAAGGCCACATGTGACTGAGACCACGAAGGTGACCAGTGGGGCTTCTGGGAAAATCCATCCCCCAAATCCATGTGGGTGGAAGTGGGGGCCGGGGCCGCTACTGAAGGTCAGAGATGAGGCAGCCTCTGGCCTGGGCTTCCAGAAGGCTCTGCTGTTCACTGTACACACACACACACACACACAAACCTGCCCGGGATTAGGAAACTGCGGATTAGGGAAGGATAATAGTGGAACTAGCTGCTATTTATATGCAGCACCTTAGGCCAGGGCGCCCAGCAGGACTTCCCAACACCCTCACCTCCGCCCCAGGTGGGGGCCCTGGCCTTGTTCTCCTGACCCAGCATCCACATAAAAGTCACCCGTGGCTGACTGTCAGGGCTGGGAGGTCATTGAGACCAGTGGGCAGCTGGATATAATGAGGTGGGGGGACAATTTGCCTGAGGTCACACAGGTTATGGCTGATAATTGAGGTGAATCAGCCCCCTTCATAGCAGGCATCTTGGGCTGCCCCAGATTAAAATAAAACTGCCTTCGCACCTATCTCATTCATTCACACGCTTATCCATGTTTATTGAGCGTCTGCTGTGTGCCAGGCACTGGGCTGGGCACTGGGGATGAAGCAGTTAGGAAAAACAGACAAAAACCCCACCCCAAGGAACTGACGTTCTGGCGGGGCAAGCAAGTCAGTCTCTAAAATAGCTGGTCTGTGGGATGGGGGTAGGCTGCAGGGTAAATAAAGCAGGGAAGGGGCCCAGGGCTAATGAGAGAGGAGGGCGTCAGGGGAGGCCTCAGAAGAAGTGATATTTGGGCAGAGACCTGGAAAATGTGAGCTGGAGCCAGAGGTGACTCCATCCAGGCATCGGTCCTCAACTCTCTCACTCCCTGGAGCAATGTGTCAGCACATCCCCGGGCTGGACCTTCCCTCCACATCCAGAACCAAAGCACCCCTCACCCCTCCCTGCTACCACCTGGGTCTGAGCCTCCATCATCTCCCACCTGGGCTCCTTCTTCCCACCCTTGTCTGTTCTCCACTCAGCAGCCAGAGGTCAGCCCACATCCCTCCCCTGTTGTCCAGCATCGGCGGAAAGATTTGAATGAGTGTGTGGAGGGGAGGGTCAGGGCCTTGAAGTCAAGACTGCCTATTTGACTCATTGGACTTGGGGAAAAATTTTTTATGACCCTCAGTCTTTTCGTCTGTGAAATAGGAATAACAAGGTCTACCCCTCCTCGAGGGGTCAGTGGTGGCACAAATGTGAAAGCAACTGTGGTAGAAGCATATCTGGAGTTTGCCTCCGCAGGTGGGGTGATGGTGCCCCGTGTGTACCAGGCCCTTTGATGTCTTTGAAGCCTTAGCAACCCCACTGTGTCTCCAGAGGTGAGGAAACAAGCCCAGGGACAGAAAGCAACTGGACCAGGGTCACTGCCAGGGCACGCAGGAACCTGCAGGAACCCAGTGCTGCCGGGCACCAGCCCTGTGGGCTCTGCTCCTCGCTTCCCGTCACCCTGGGCTTGGCGTCAGCACACAGGCCCGCCAGCCACCTTTGTGTGGAGCCTGTCATGAGGCTGGAGCTGCCAACGACCTATTTTTCTGGGCAAGAGGAGCCATTTGGAGTTAGAGGCCTCAGCTGTGGAGCCAGAGCAATAAAAATAAAACCAGCAAGGACTCCTGGGCAGCCTGGATGGGGAACCAACCGCCCCGGAGAGGAGCTGCTGAGGGGCCGGAGAGGAGCTGGGGAGGGGGGTCGGAGGAGGGACTGTCCTCACTGTACCTGGCTCTGTTCTCTGACCTCTAGGTGGGTCATCTCCAGAGGTCACAGAAACTGCAGTTCAGAGGGATGGAGCGACTTGCTCGGGACCTGGGACACACAGCTAGTGAGTGACCAAGCCGGTTAGGATTCGAGCTCAGTTCTCCAAATAGTACCGACAGTTCCCATTTCTTCAGCATCTACTATGCTTTCCAGGCATATTTTTGCGACATTTTCAAACCACACCTGGGTACTCATAATTCCTCTAAGCTGCCTTAGAGGGGTCTCTGCTCACAGGTCACCTTGCCAGACCACCCTTTTAAAAGTCATCTCCCTTGTGACCGCCTGGAGGGGTGGGATAGGGAGGGTGGGAGGGAGGGAGACGCAAGAGGGAAGAGATATGGGAACATATGTATAACTGATTCACTTTCTTATAAAGCAGAAACTAACACACCATTGTAAAGCAATTATACCCCAATAAAGATGTTAAAAAAAATAAATAAAAATAAATAAATAAAAGTCATCTCCCCCCACCCCAATGTGCTCTACCTCCTTCCCTTCTTTCTTTTGTCTTCATTGCATGCATCACAGCTTGCCAGCGTTGTGCATCTGCATTGCATGTTGTCCATCTCCTTAACTAGCTGCGGGTCAGCCTAGCCCTGGGGCCCAGTGCCCGGCTGTGGGAGCACATCCTATGGCTCAAACCCCAGCACTGCCTCAGACCAGCTGTGGGGCAAGTTACTGTGCCCATCTGTGCCTCACTTACCCAGATTCAGGGATTGATGGAACCAGACCTGAAAGGTCTCTTGTAAGGGAAATGAGTTAATCTGGGAAAAGATGTTGGCTGTTGTCATTGTTTTCTCCCAGCACTGTGGCCCCAGGGCCTTAATAGTGAACAGTAGGTTATCAGTAAATATCTATTCAATTACAAAAGTGACCTGCCCAAGATCACATGGTAAGACATCTAAGACGTGGCAGAGTCTGGATTTGAAGGAGTTTCTCTGAGCCTGTGCTTCAACGCACCCTACTTTGTAATCACCTTTCCACAGCCCCCACCTTCCGGCCAGAGCTGAACAGGAATCAGAGCTGAGCAGGTATCATCCTCACCAGGAAGGACTGTTAAACCATAGATCCCAGGGCCCCACCCCCAGAGTTTCTGATTCAGTAGGTCTCAGGTAAGATCTGAGAATCTGCATTTCTAACAAGGTCCCAGGTGATGCTGCTGCTGCTGGTCCAGTGGTTCTCAAAGAACCACTGAATGGATGGGTGGGACTGTTTTGTGAGCCCAGTTTCAGCTTTCCTGTTGTCTATCCCTCTGTTTTCTGTCCTCCCAGCCCAGGGGAAAGCAGAGGGGGCAACAGTACTGGTTCAGAGACTGCAGCTATTGCCCCAAAGCTGCGGGGCTCTGACAGATCACAGAGCCAGGGCCTGGGGGAGCTGTGCTGTAATTAGTGCTTTCCAGGGGAAGTCAGCGACTAAGCGACTTGGCAGGCAGGCAGGCAGGAAGCTCGCCTGAGCTCGTCAGGGGTGGGACTGCACTGCCAGGCCCTAAACACTGTTCTCAAGCTCTGGGGATCTGGCTCTGCCTGAAGCTGAGCCCAGCTGTGCAGAGCCTAGCCTCCCCCTACACCTCTGGGTGGGGGTCCCCTGCAGGGTGGAGATGCAAGGGTGGCATCAAGACAGAGTTGATTGGCTCAGCGTGTACTGGGGGACCTGTGTTCAAGTGCTGACTCTGCCCGATGATAATACTAATCACAGCTAAAATGTAGGACTGTTAACTAAGCCCCAGGCCGGAAGGATTTCAGTGGATTCTCTCACGCTCCTCTCACTCCAACTTTCTTACGTGGACACAGTTCTTATCCCCATTTCACAGATGAGAATACCGAGGCGCAGAGAGGTTAAGGGACTTGTGCAAGAGCACACAGCTTGTGAGTTGCAGAGTTGGACTTTGAATCCAGGAGTTCTCATTCCCCAGCCCCTGCTCCAAACCTCTGCACATTCTGACTTCTGTAGTACTTTGCTATGAGCCTGGAAGCCCCACAGCACACTCCCTGGGTCTCCATCACCATGGAAGGGCTTGCTGATTTCCAGGCCTCTCTGTGGTGCCTGAGCACCAGGCCTGCTGACGTGTTGCAGGCATGAAAGTATCTGGTGAATGAAATAATGAATCAGCAGATGAGTCTCTTTCCAGTTGTGATGGGACAATACAGTTCGGTGGCTGGGAGGCGTGCTTTCAACTCCAGGTTCTGTCCCTCACTAGCTGTGTGGTCTTGGGTGGATCTCAGCCTCCATTTCCTCGTCTGGAAACAGGTTGAGGGCAGGATTAATGGATATAAAGGGAGTGAGGGAGGGAGAGAGAGAAAGAGAGAGAGAGAGAGAGGGAGAGTGCAAACGGCAGTGAGAAGCCGGTTTGGCACGTGCCTCTGTCCCATCTTCTTCCATTCCTGCAGTTGCTCGGGCGAAATACCTTCGTGTCTTCCTTGAACCCTCTGTTCCTCGCCCCCGCCCCACTCACAGTCCTGCCTGCCAATCCTCTTGGCTCAACCATCAAAAGAGAGCCAGAATCTGATCACTTCTTACCACCCGTATTATCTTCTGTTCCCACCTGCTTCCTTCCATCTCCTCACTGGTTTCCTGTCTCTCACTGGACTCCTCATCTTGTCCTTCCTTCAGTCAAAACCTCCAAAAGCCTTGCCTCTCATCTCTTGGAATAAACCCCAAAGTTCTCCGTGTGACCTACAAGGCCCCTTGTGATCTCACCCACTCCTCCGTCTCCGAACTCGCCTACCCCCTCTCCCCCAGCTCGCTCCACTCCAGCCATACTCATCTTCTCCGTATTCCAGAAATATACCCAGCAGGTGCCCGCCTTAGGGCCTTTGCACTTGCTGCTCCCTGTGCCTAGAACCCACTCTCCCCAGCTAACCACCCGGCTTGCCCCGTCTCTTTCATTGTGTCTCTGCTCAGATGTCCCCTCCTGGGAGAAGCCTGTCCTGACCACCCTTTCTGAAAGTGTCCTATCATTTCTTACCCCGCAGCCCACTTTATTTTTCTTGGTGCTATGTAACTATGACATACTCTTTGGTCGCTGGAGTTTTCCCCCACCCGATTCGAGCTCCATGCGGGTCTCTGTGTTTGCTGTCCGGCACCTGGAGACTTGTCTGTGCAGAGTGGGGCCTCCGCACCAGCACCAGCTGCTGACAGAGTGAAAGGAGCCCGACAGGGAGCAGCTCTGTCCACAGGCGCTGGCGGGTCCCCTGAGGGGTGCAGGTTCCTCTGCCCCCTGCCCCCGCTTGGCCTGAGTTTCCTCAAGAAACAGATGTCCTCCTTGAACTTGGGTTTCCTTCCTAGGCGGGGAGGCCAGGACTCCAGCTGGCCTCATTCCTATTCCCAAGAGGAAATATCTGTCCCTGGGCAGGAAATGGCCTGGCTCTCAGGGGAAGGTGAAGCAACACACACCATGCTCCCTGCTCCCAGCTTCTGATGAGTTGGCACTGTGGCCTCAGGGCAGCGGGTGTCCATGCGGGTACCACGCTGCCACTGCCCCTGGAGGGAGGAGGGCGGTGGGATGGAGGTCCGCCCAGAACTCATTTCCAGAGCTCCTTGGCCTCTTACCCCATGGGAGCCTCACAGCCATGCTCTGCAAAGACTGGGCTTGCATGTCAGCCTTGCCCAGCTGGAGTTCGTTCCACTTATGTCTACCCAGTTGCACAGATGAGCAAACAGAGGCTCCAGGAGAGGCAGAAACTGCTGGGTGACATATCGGGCCAGTGGAAGCAAGGTGATGAACCCAGATCTTCTGATACCAAATCCTTTACTCCTCATCTTTGTCCACAATCCACCCTCTTCCCTGACCAGAAAGAAAGTAATAATGGTCCCCATGGAATGGATAAGAAGACTGAGGGGAAGAGAGGGAAACAGGGTGACCCAAAGTCTCCCCACCTAGATGCTAACAGGCCAAATTGGAAGGTATTAGTCTGTGTTTGTCCTCCTAGTGTTTCTTCTCCCCAGTTTCAAGCAAATACTGGGACTTAATAAACAGCTCTCGTAGGGATTTGGCAGAAGGGTACCGAGAGTAAGAGCTTCTTGGTTTTTGTAAAGTCTGAAACTTGAAGAAGTTGCCAGAGAGAAGTGGGATAGGCTGGAGGGAGGCAGATGTATTGCATGTGGCTGCTGGTGGGTCCCAGACGGGAGAGGGTGCTGCCCTTCCCCCGACGGAATGGGGCGCGGGACAAGGCCTCAGGGCAGGCCTCCTGGTGGCCCTGGGAGGCCAGACCTGGGTTCCAAGGCCTCTGGCCTCGCCACACAGGCTCTGTAGTCCCACAGCGCTGCTGAGCTAGCGGACCCCTGGAGTGGGACAACTCTCATGGCCTGCATTCAGTCAACAGATATTTGTTGAGCAGCTACCTTGGTCCAGGGGCTGTGCTGGGTGCTGGAGGCATTTACATTCTAGTGGGAGAGATGGGAAAATGAACGCATGAGTCATGAAATACCCTGCATGCCATGTGGGCAGCGGTAGCTGCTGAGAAAAAGGAAGCAGGGTGAGGGACACAGACTGATGGTGGTGAGGGGTGCTGCTATCCTGTGCAGGGCGGCAGTGAAGGTCTTGCTCAGGGAATGGAGTTTCCTGAAGGATGTGAGAGGGAGAGCGACAAAATGAAAGGAACAGCCGGTGCAAAGACCCTGGGGTGGCACGGTCAAGGACATGGGCAGCTGTGTGGGCTGGGGTGGGGAGGTGAGCTTGGAGAGGAAGCAGGGCTCACAGCCTCACAGGCAAGGCAAGGCCCGCAGCTTTCACTTGGAGTTACAGGAAAAGCAGTGTGGACAGATTCCTGGAAACCACCTCAGATTTCCTGGGACTCACTAAGACTCTGGAACTGAGCAAACTCTGGAGAGGAGGGAGTCCCCAGAATGACCAAGGGTGAACTTGCTTCCCCTCATCCCAATGGGTAGGATCACAGACCAGAGGAGGTTACCGTCAGCCAGGGCTTCCCAGACTTTAACCCAGTTAAATGTAGATTCTGACTCAGTAGGTCCGGGTGGAGCCTGAGACTCTGCATTTCTAACAAGCTCCCATGTGAAGCTGTAGTTGCTCGTCCACGGACCACACTTTGAGTAGCAGGTGCCCAACTGTGCCCGTGGCCTGAGAATCCTACCTGCTGTTCAGTTTCAAGCCTAAATCCTTGGGGTGTCCTTTGAGCCTGAGGGCCTGACACTTGTAACTGTTGCTCACAAGAACCAATGGCTCTTTCCTGCCCCAGGCAAGCCCCACCCCTTCCCTGGGAGCTTGGGGGGAGCAACGGACTCCAGAGCCAGCCTGCTGGGGTCCACACTCCAGCCCTGCTGTACTCAATAAATGTTAAGCATCACTCCCTCTAATTCTGCCTGTTCTTTAAGGTGTGTAAAAAGATGTATTTTGATCTTATTAGTTCAAGTTTTTCTATTTTCGTGTCTGTCTATGAAGTATATATTAGTCTAAAAGTATATAGTACATTTATAAAATACACAAATAAATGTACATTGGGGTGCATTTTTAAAACGTTTTTACTGATAGGGAATATGATTAAAACGTTTTTGAAGATGACAGATTTAAAGTCCGGTGGAACTGATAGAAATAGAGATTATTAGAGCTGGAAGGAATTTCAAAGTCCTCAGTTCCCCCATCACTCCCTCTCTCATCTGACATGCAAACCTCTCTGTTACACTAGATTGCCACTAGCAGTGGGGAGCTCACTACCTTTATGGGCAATCCAGTTTGTACAGCTCTGGGAACAGTTTCCTGAACTCGGTGCCTACCTGTGTTTCAGCTCCTCTGAGCTCCCACAACCTAACTGAACTGCTCCCTCCCACTTCATGTGTCTTAGCTCTGCAGTCTCCCAAGGGCCCAAAGCTAGGCTGTGTGCATGGTAGGCCTTCAATAATGTCCCATGTATGGGTGGGAGTGGCAGAGACATGCGAGGGGGATGGGAAGGGTGACATTCCTGTCATTCCTCATTTGGAGGGTATACTAACATCTCAGTGCTGTGTCCTCCTGGGAGTGTGTCCATCTATATATTGTACATCTATTTGTTTGCGTTTGTTTGCATGTGTTTGTACATATGTGTATGTGTGAGTTGCCACTGTGTGTTTTACTGTTGTGGCGCGTCTCTATGGATGTGTGTGTGTGTGTGTGTGTTGCACTACAAATATCCATGTGTGCTGTACATGTCTTTCTCTGAGTCTTTGCATGTCTGTGTGTTCGGGGGGGTGTCACTGTAGGGTTGTGTGTCTGCCTCTGGTTTGTTCGCATTGTGTGTATTACACATGTGTGAGTGTGTGCTGTCTGTAGATGTCCACGTGTGGTGTGCATGTCTCTCTCTGTGTCTCTGTGTGCCTGTGTGCCTGGGGCCTTTCTTTGTGTGTTTCGCTCTGTGTGTGTGTGTCTGCATGAGTGTGTCTCCCCTCCCCTGCTCAGCCATTTCAGGGAGCCCGGTAACTCCCTGAAGCCTGGTCGACTTAAGGCCGTCTGACTGGCAGGCAGCAAGGGTTCCACACCCCTCCTGCCCTGCTCGGCTGGGCTGCGCTAATCACTGGGTTACATGCAGATGGCAAATGTGTGGCTGCCAGGCTTGGAGGAGGGACTGTGTGTGGGGGGGGGGTATGCAGATGAGCAGCACCGAGGAGGAGTGAGAAGGCAATTTAAAGGCAGAAAGGGGAAAACAAGCCTCCTTGGCTTTGGAGTTAGGGTTGGGGTTCTCTCCAGATGCATGGTTTTCATTAAGAGGACACGATGGCTGACATTTTCCTTCCCCTAATCAACCTAGCGTCTTAGAATCACAGGATCCTAGAATCCTAGAATTTTCCATCTATAGGATTCTAGAATCTCAGCCTCATGCAACTCTAGACTCTCAGAAGCATATTCAAGAACTCTAATCCTCTTGGGATCTTAGCATCTTCAAATGTTGTTCTCCTCTCCCTCCCCCTTCTCTTGCTTTTCTTTGTATAGAATCATGGCCAGGGAATGACTTTGAAGGTTCATCCAGTCCACCCTGACACCGCCCCCCACCGCACCCCCCCAACATCAGGCAGAGCAGTGGAGAGAGAGGCCCAGTCAGCTGGGACGTTTTTGGGGATGTTGAACTGGAATCTTCCCTCGGGCAAGGACTTGTCTCCTGAATGGTCTGGGCTCATATTACCCCTCCACCTTCTGCAGGATCTGAGACAAACGCGCCTTTGTTCCCAGGAAATGTTTTCAGCCTTTCAGGAACTTGTGTAACAGGCTGCAGGTGTGAGGAAAGCCTAGGGGCGGGGCTCCTCTGATGGCCTCAGCGGTGGAGGCTCAGTAACCCAGTCTGGGGTGCAGTGGGCACCAACCAGGCAGCCACCCTCCCCAGGATGTCCACTGAGGTGTCTCCTTCCTCTCATCGCTTCTCAAGATGACAGCTTAAAGGGTCAGATTATGTCCCATCCCAGGGATCCTGGGAGCCATGGATGGTCCCTGAGGGGGCTCACTCCACTCACTCTGAACTCCAGGACTCAGTCGAACTCTTTGGCGTGGCAGCTTTTCAGGCCCCAACTACTAGCCATCCCATCTCTCCCTCCCACGTGTGACCAGCCACACTGAACTCCCTACTCACCTTGAATCTATTTTACATCTTCATGCCTCCAAATCTTGGCATGGGCTTGTTCCCCTCTGCCTCTTCTTCAGGGTGCAAACTCATTCATCCATGGGGCGCAAGCTCCCACTCAATTGTAAGTGCTATGAAGGAAAAAGTTTGACTTATGTAATACTTTATTTCCCAGAATCTACAACAACGTTTGGCACACAGGTTTTCCACAAATGTTTGTTGAATGACTAACTGATTGAAAGTATCCTTCACAATTTCTCCTCTGAAACCTCTATTCTCCAACCCCATACAGGTATTTCCCTGGGACCCAGAACTTACCACCTTAGGCTATGGGTCTTTGCTTACATTGTCTGTCTTCTTTACTAGACGAGGAACCCCTTGAAGCTGAGGTCATGTCTGGTCAATGTTTACCTGCAGCATCCAATTCAGAGCCTGGCACCCAGCAGGTGCCCAGTAAACACAGGGCAGTTGCCAGCAGCCTGGCTTGGTGATGTGCAATCCCCTTTTGGTCCCAACTACAAGTGCTGGTCCAAGCTGTTGGGAACATCTGCTTCAAAGTCTCATTTGCAATTATACCTTCCTAGGCTCTCGCCACTTAACATTTAATAACTAGACAGCTAGCCTTCTCTGGCAGCCACTTAAGCCCCTGATTGCCTCTTGTCTGAACTTGGCCCTGAGTGAGGCCAGGACGGCTCTGGGGTTAAGTGTAAAGCCCATATCCTGAGTCTGGGGCCAGCATAAGGTGGTAGCCTCAGAGGTAGGAGGAAGGAATGCCCACTGGCTTGGAGCTCCTGGATGACCTTACCAGGCAAGGCAGGTTGGGCATTGGCTCCAGCTGGCTCCACCTCTCTTCCCTGCCATATAGGGCTGTGCTTGCTCATGCCCTCGTGGGCTGGGGAGGAGGAGAGAGGAAAAATGTCAGTGGGACCTTTCCTGACTCACATCCGAGCTGGGCAAGAAGGAAGAAAGGGGGATTCCGCCTGGGCTGTGAGCCAGCAGGAAAGGTGGGTCTAGCCTGTGTGGCTCCGCCCCCAGAGGCCAGGGCCAGCCCACACGAGGGCTGGTGGTACCACAGAGTGGGTGCTGGCAGCTGTGCCAGCCTCTCTTGGCATAGGGCTGGGGAGTCCTTCCAAGTGGGCTGTGGAAGGGGATGAGGCAATGGTAATGACCTGACCCTTGGGTTTGCTCAAGCACCTGCCCAGCACTGGGAAATCCTGTAGACTGTGAAGCCGGCCTGCTCTGCAGCAGACCTCTGCAGGGTTGCTGGGGCGAGAGAGTGAGGGACAGTCATGGGAAGGCTGGGGAACAGGGTACAGCAAACACAAAGGCTCTGAGGCTGGGCTGCTGGTACCGCTGAAGCCTTGGGGTCCAGAGAACGGTCAGGAAATGAACTTCAGAGCCAGTTTCTCAGCAGATGCTGGGGGAAGGTGCTGCTGGAATTCATACCTGGGAATCGTTGACTTTTCAGATCCCAGAGGGGAGTTTCAGAGTCAGGAGACTTGGTTTCCAGGTCTTTCTCTTCCTCTAGCAAGCCCAATGACCCTGGGCAAGTCCAGGCAAGTCCTTGCCCGGTGTTCACGCTGCCACTGCACTTACTGCACAGCATGACTGCCCGACCCTGCCAGGGTGGAGAATCCTCCTTCTCCCCTTAGAGGTCATCTGACCCAACCCAGGAAACTGAGACCAGAAACTCCACCAGCAGAGTCGGCAGGGGGGGTCTGGGTGGCAGGTTGGGCTTGGTGCAGAACTTTCTGCTCTTACAATGGGCAATATTTATCAAGCACTTACTATATGCAAGGTGCCATGTTAAATAAACCCTTTACCCACATCCATAATCTAATTTCATCCTTGTCCCCTCCTTCCCTCACCCCCTTATCCATTTACGACAATTGTTGACCTTTAGAACCCAATTCTGGTCCATTTGTCTCTTTCCACCTCAGAGCTACCCTCACTGCCCCCCATCTGCTCACGCCGGGATGCTGTATCAGCCTCCTCTCAGCTCTTCTGCAATCCATCCCCAACCAGCCTCCAGGAGGCCTTTCAACAATTTAAATTGGATCACTTCCCTTCCCTGCTTTTGAACCTCCAGGGCCTGCCGTAGTGCTTAAAATCAAACCCAAGTCCTACGGCTGGCGTCGCTCAATACACCCTGTCCCTCAGTCCTCTCCATCCTGAGGTGGTACCATCCCCACTGCCCACTCTGCTTCAGCCACACAGGACTCCTTCCTGTCCTTGAACATGCTGGTCAAGTCCAACCCAGGGCTCTGTGCTTGCTCTTCCCTCTTCCTGTGACCTGCCGCCGACTGCTGGCGAGGTGGTGCCAGGGATGTGCTTTTTGATTTTGCCGCTGGCTGGGTCTCCTGCCTTGAAGCTGGGGCTGAGGGTGTAGGATTGAAGCCCAGCCTCACCCACACCCCTCTGCCCAAAGGCCACCTGCTGCAGCTCCTGTCGAGGCTTCTCAGGCCCCTGGAAGCCCCCCGTCTGATTGCTGATCAGCGATCCTAGTTCCTGCCCACCCTGTGGGTTTCCAGCACTCCCTTCTCTCTGCCGCAGTCATTGTTACACAAGTTAATGGAATAACAAGACACTTTACCCATTATCTGGTGCAAATACCTTTTGTTGCCAGAGCCAGCTCCACAACTCAGCTCTCCCTGCGACCGAGCCCATGGGCCTCCTGCTCCAGCCTCCAGCTGAGACCAGGTCGGGGCGACACCCCAGAAGTCCGTCCAGTGCTCGGGTCCAGGAAGGAGGGTCAGGAGGCACCAACCCTTCTTCTAGCTACCATATAGGAAGCCCACTGTGTGCTGGCCTTTTGCATATTCAATCTTCACATGACTGCGTGCAGTTCCGACCCCCACTGTACAGACTTGGAGATGGAAGTCTGTGTCACCCTCAAACGGTGTCCAGTTAGGGTCTGTCTGGACATGCACTCCACAGCTTGACCCCATCTCCCGTTCATTCCTTAGGGCTTTATCTGTGTGATCCCTTTAGAGCCTGTTTCTCTATTAGGTACTATTGGCACCTCTATGTATAGATGAAGGTGAGGCAACTTGCTAACTGTCAGTAGGTGGGACTCTGTGCCCTCGCTCGGGAGCACAGGAAGGTGGATGTGTGAGTGTGGGGTGTGGTGGGGGTAGGAGAGCCCCCAAACCTCACTCCCTTGGACGCTTCCATCCCGTGACCCCACACTACCAGAATCACCTGGCCTAGTTCACGTTTAGTGCCTCAAGCATGTACAAGACACCTGGAAGTTCACCAGAGACAAGACGGACAGATCTCCTCCAGATGACTGTGTGACTCTCAGAGGACAGACAGCAGGACAAGTGATGGTTTCCCCTCCCATCCATCTCCTCCCGCCCCAACCCGTCCCCAGTCAAGGATGTGGGGAGGAGAGAAAGTGTGTGACGGTATGCAGGGGAGAGGTCTGGTCTGGGTGGGACACCCAGTGTGAGTGAAGGCTCTCCCCCCTCACTTCACCTCTAGTGGGTGACCTCACCCATCATCAGCTTTGAAGCTCCGTTCACCCTGATGACTCCCACCCAAGTAACCCCACCTTCTTCCTGGACGCTCCTCCTGGCTGCCCCACGGGGCCTCAGACTCAAAGTGCCTGTAAAGGACCTCACTGTCTCCCCCACCTGCTCTTCTCCTGGGTGTCTTTGTCCTCCCAGTTTCCAGAATGTTCCCACACCCTTTGTTTGCCTCCCTCCTTCTCCATAGCCACCCAGCCCCAGTCCCGCCTGGTCTGTCTCAGAAGTGTTCCTCCGAGCAGCCCATCTGCCCCATTCTCGCTGTTGCTGCCCCAGCTCAGCCCCACCCGCCCCCTGAGCCGAGGGTCTTCCTGCCTCCAGTGTCTCTGACTTCAATCCGGCCTCTCCAGGCCATAGGCCAGGCTCTCCAAATGCGAGAGTGTGTCCTCCACACTTCAGGGGCACTCTGGCTGTCCTTGGGATGCAGTCCACCTCCTTAACCAGGACTTGAAGTCCTTTCTAAGTCATCAAGTACTCCCCCAGGACCCTGTGGCTGTCACATGGCATTTCTCCGAATATGCCTCCTGGTCTTTGTGTAAGAGCATCATTCTCGCCACATCTGCCTGGCAAACTCCTGCTCATCTGTCAGAGCCCAACTCTCAAGGGCCTCTTCTAAGGAGACTTTTCCAACAAGCTCCCCGTTCCGGGTTGGGGTCCCTTTCCTGTGCTTCCCCAGCCCATGCATGCCCCTCTCCTAGTGAACATCCTCACGAAGTGGCAACTTGTGCCTGCTTTTTCCTTTCTCACCAGACCTGAGCTCTAGGACAAGGCTGGGGTCAGGGCGGTGTGTGTGTGTGGGGGTGGGGGGGTCGGCAGTTGGAGATGGGACTCTGACTTTAGCTTAGCAGTAAGAGGGCAGGCTCTGGAGCCTCCACCTGGGTAGATCTGGGTTCAGATCCTGGCTCTGCCACTTTCTAGCTGTGTAACCTTGTATAATGGAACTTAAGCTCTCTGTGCCTCAGCCTTTTCATCTGTAAAATGGGCAAAATAATAATATTACCTCCTATATGGGGTTGTTTTGAGAATGAAATGAACATAAAGTACTTAGAAAAGTACCTAGCACATGGTAGATGCTCAATAAACATTAGCTCTTATTATTACTCCACATCCCACATAAGCTACTCTTCTAAAGGTCTGTTCGCCTAACGATTAAAAAGCTAGTTCTGTCTAGGTCAGAATTATCTCTAAGCCAGTTGTTCTCAAACTCAGATGAGCAGCAGAATCAGTTAGAATTGTGTGAGAAAGGCAGGTTAGTCAGCCTAGCAGTTCTGGGACGGGCCTGGGAGTAAGCTTTTTAGCAAGTTCCCTGCATTCCATTCTGAAGCAGGTAGTCTGAGGCCAGACTCAAACCCACTGCTCTACAGGGTGATGAAGGAGAGCTTTGCCATGGAAACATGAGTCCTGTAACCAGCCCCTCCTCACCCGCGTCCTCTGCACTAGCAGGGAAATCTGGGGATGTGGCAGAGCAGCCAAAGTCCTGCCTCTGAGCCAGGAGGCCTGGGTTCTCATCCTGGCTTCCTTCTTCCGGGTAAGTGGCCTCCCGTCTCTGGGCCCCATTCTCCTCTCTGGAAAGTGGGGATCCCACCTCCCTGTTGTGAGTGTTGGAGGCTTCACTATCCAGAGGCGCCCTGAGAGAGAGGCACAGTGAGGGCTCAGCAAGCCGGGGTGGGTGTTACCTTCGCCCTGCAGCCGTTTGTTTTCTGAGGCCTGCTCTCCCTGAGTGTTTTATTTTCTGACGATTGATTCCAGCTCATGTCTGGGGCCTGCACCTGCATACAAATGCCAAGAGGACAGGCAGGACCCGGGATCTGTCCCCGCCTGTTCTCCACCAAGCACCAGGCTGTGAGTTCCCAGCAGGCCCGGAAGTCCCAGGATCTCCTGTGAGGCTGGGACCACCATGCCCTGTCATGGCCGGAAGCAACCAAGATACCAGCCCCTTTCAGAGCGAGTGTCCCTGTGAGAGAGTGGCTGCTGGGAGGTCTTCAGGGGACTTGGGAGCTGCTGGGACAATCAGTTGCTGTTTGGGGAGTGAGGTTGGCAGGGCCTTGCCCCTTGGCACTGAGCCCCTGCCAGGCCCCTGCCAAGCCTGGGCCTGGTTTTCCACTGCCTGGCGGTTCCAGGGCACTCAGGGAGGGGGCCCCGGGGGATTCATTGCTCCTGTCCCCAGAGCCTTAGCTGTGGTTGAGGAGGCCTGAGCAGGTTTTCAGAGCAGCGTACATGCTCTGCCTGGGCCTTGCTGTCTGCCCAGGCTAAAGGTGGAATGCTGGGCCGCCAGGGTCTGCACAGGCCATGAGGATACACGAGGCCATGCGCTTGGGTGGCCCTAGTCAACTCGACTGGGGAAACAGCAGTGAACAAAACAACGTCTCTGCCTCTATGCAGCCTATGTTCTCACACAGGGAGACGTAAAAGCTGGAGGCAGTGCAAGGGAGAAAAATAAAGCAGCATGAGGGGACACAGGTGATGGTGCAGGGACTATTTTTACTGGAAGGATGAGCGAGTATCTCTCTGAAAAGATGACACTTGAGTAGAGACCCAAAGATGCAGTGGAGTGAGAGAGACAATGTGAACATCTAGAGGAAGAGTGTTCAGGAGGAGGGAACAGCATGTGCAAAGCAGCTGAGCAGGGAGAGGACCTGGCATGTTTGAGAAGAGCCTGGAGGCCAGAACAGCTGGAGTGCAGGGATGGGGAGGGAGAGGGAAGGCGATGGAGCCAGAGGGGTGAAACTCCTCACAACCACCCGGCGGTGGTCCCACCATCATCATCTCCATCTTACAGATAGGGAAACTGAGCTCAGAGAGGTTAGACAACTTGCCTGAGGCCACACAGCTGGTACACAGAGGCACCTGGTCAGATACCATTCATTCTGATGCCAGAGCCTCCTATCACCGTCTTATGAAGATACTCTATTGTGAAGTACAGGTGGTGCCTTGTATCAGTAACCTGGGGCTCACCGGGGGCTGGTTGTTTTCTCTTTCACATTCAGCAGGGCTGCGTGCTGGGCACCCAGGAGCAGGACCATCTCTGAGGACCTTTCTGGAGATCTAGCGTCTGACAGGCCTGGCTTGTTATCCTTGCTCTGCACTCACTAGTCACTGGGTTTTTCTGGGTCTCAACTTACTTATCTGTAAACTGAGGCTATTCTCTCTATCTCAGAGGCCTGGCAAGAGGCAGATGAGCTCAGGACGTGGTGGGTGATTAGAAAACACGTACCCCTCCACTCCCTCCAGGCCCCTTAAGTTGTGTTCCTCACACCTCAGAGCAGTTTTCCCTGGGCATGTGTTCAGGAGGAAGCATCTCTCCCCAGGGGCTGCTGACCTGCAGGCCTAGGGGGCTGAAACAGGCTTCCCAGAGGTGTGGATACAGGGGCTTGGAGGACCATGCCGCGGGGTAAAACCTTGTACAAATACGAGCCGTGGTGGCCCCCTCCCGGCCCTTCCCAGGACTCTCCCTGCTTTTCCTTCGTGGCATCCATCACACTTGTAATTACTTGGTTAGCGTCTGTCTGCTTCTCTGGGCTGCACACTCTCTCTGCTGGCCTTGTTCATGGCTGGGTCCCCAGCACTGAGCAGCCTGCCTGGGGCGTAATAAATGTTTGCCGGGAAACCAAACACACAGACGCCTGGCTGGCTGTGTGAATGCGTGGATGCTCTTTGGAGCAGCTGGACTCAGTGTCCCGCTGAGATCTGGGATCTGACACAGGCTCTTCAGGCACACGCTTCTCGTGTGACCTTGGGCAAGTCACAGTGTCTTCTGGAAATCCAGATAGGTTAGTGAGGAGGGGTGGTGGCGTGCAGAGGACCCTGGAGAGTGCTGGAGGAATGTGTGCAAAGGCAAGGAGGCTTGTTCAGAGTACGGCCAGGCGTCCGTGGGACCGACGTTGGCCCTGCGCTGGGCTGTGTGTGGGAGCGTGGTGGGCACTGTGTGGGAAGAAGCTAAGGCATAGATGGGGAAAGCCCTGGCCTCGTGACCCTCAGCGCGGGGAGGGAGGGCAGTTCCCAGCCCCTCGTGGGGACCAAGTCCAGGGGGTGACGCCAAGGAGCAGGGGGACAGGGCAGCGTCCCTGGGCAGACTTTCAGGCCGGTGCTGGGGGCCTCAGGCTGATGCACCCAGACACAGGGCTGGAGGCCTGAGGAGCCCGGGGCGCCGGGGATGGGAGAGGAGGGGAAATGAGCCCTTAGACAAGGGCCCTGGTGCTGCAGGGCAGCTGCAAGCACTGGGGCTGCAGATGTAGTCACTGCTCAGACTGCCCGCTCACTTCTTCCCTTCCTCGCAGAGTGTTTCTCAACTGGGGTCACGGGGTGTTTGGGGAGCTTAGCTCGGTGGCTGGTGCGTGTGCGTGCGTGTCCGAGAGTGACTCAGAGCGGACTTGCGCCTCTGCGAGACGGAATTCTATCATGGAAATTGTTTGGTGACCTCGGGTGACATGAGGTCACACAGCAAGCTGGCACTAGAATATTTCGAGCTCGTAGTAATGAAAACAAACCGCAGTTTGGCGTGTCTTCAGGCTTGAAAGCCGCAGCAGCGTTCAGTCATTGAGGCTGTTATCGTCCACTGCTAATGGGGGCTGCTGCTCCCACCCTGGTGAGGGAGAGAGGGCTCAGAGAGGTTAAGTGACTTGCCCAGAGTCACAGGGCGGGTAATGGGAGGGCAGAGTCCAAGGTGCAGTTTGGCCTTTCCCCCTCCTCCAAGGCCGGGCTCCTCCCCAATGGATCTGCTCTGAGCTGTTCCTAAGCACTGGTTTCCATAGCAGCAGGGCCATTCCTGCACAATGGCTCCCCCCATCTTCCCTGGGCTTTGCTGCTGGGGGGGCTGCAGGGGCGGGAGATGCTCTGTTTTGGGGGACAGCCGGAGTGCCAGGCAGGGAGGAGCTGATGGGCCATTTGGGTGGTCTTTGAGGCCCCCAGCCCTTACAGAAAGGCCACTCTTTTTCAATTCTTCCATTTTGGCTCTGGAGTCAGGTTCACTTCCAGGTAGAGGGTGGGAGAGATAGGCAAACACCAGAAACAGAGAATGGGAAAGACAGAGACAAAAGAAATCATACAAAAGCCAAGACAGAAAAAAATGAAGAAGCATGCACTATTTTCCAGACAAATCATTTCGTTTCCTCTTTACAACCTTGGGAGGTGGGTTCTGTTTACCACCATTTTACAGATGTGGAAACTGAGGGCAATTGCAGTGCTTCTCAAAGTATAGCCCAAGAGCCACCCTATCTCAGCTGGGAGGTGGCGGGAGAGGGTCCTGGTTAAAATGCAGGTTCCCTGCCTTACCCTGGACCTATGGAGTCAGAATCGCTGGAGTGGGGCCAGGAATCTGCATTTAGTGAATTCCCCAGGAGAATTTTCTAGAGAGAAAAGTTTGAGGTGTCCCCTGTCAGGATGGCTGTTCTGCCCTCTGCTTAAGTTTATGCAACATGTAATGCAGAGCCAGGATTTAGGACCCAGAAGGGAGCGAGAAAGAGAGGAAAGTGACAAAGAGAAGCTTTTCAAAGCAAGACAGATATGCCTCAGAAGAGAAGGCAGAAAGCAGGAGAGGAGTAAGGCAGGAAGAGACATGGGGCGAGGAGTCTGCAGACTAAGAGAAGGGCCAGGATCTGGTGGGACCAGGGCGAGCTTTGCTGACCATGGACTGTCCATCACTCTAAACACAGCCCTAGCTCAACCCTCACAACAGCCTAATGAGACAGTCCTGTCGCTGCCATTCTGGACGAGGAAAGTGAGGCATGGAGAACAAAGGGCAGAGCCAGGCTTTGCACCCCGGTGCCTGGCGTTGGAAGAGGTCATGGCTCTAACCATCAGGCCAGGCTCTCTCAGCAGAAAGCTACTGAGGGGGAGGAGAAACCAGGTGGAGAGTCAGGCTTCAGCTCTGAGGCGCAGCGGAGCTCCTTCTACCCGCCGACCACCCCAGCTCAGGAGCCACAGGCTGGTGGCCTGTCTGCTTTCAGTCTCCCACCAGGTGGACAGAGCAGGGTCTCAGACATGGGCCCAAATCTTGGCTCCAGCACTTACTACTGTGTGGCCCTGGCACAGTTTCCTCACCTGCAAATTGGAGATACTAGAAAGACAGAGCTAAAAGGGCTACTGTGAGGCCTCATCTGAGATGGAATATGAGATATGTACAGAGCAGACCTACTGCTAGTATGTGCTCAGTAACTGTCAATTATGGTCAGGAAGTTAGCTGTCAGGAAGCATCTAGAAGCCCAGGGACAGTATAGAAGGCCCTCACTAACGGTGAGTTTCTTGGGGCTCTTTGCCCTAAACTGGGGCAAGGGAAGGGCAGAGGCTCCCAGGGAGTCCTGCTCTTCTCTGAGCCCAGGGAAAACCTACCAAACCCAGAATCATTGCTGGAGCAGAAACAACGACTCACTCACACTCCCATCTGTTGCTATGGGCCCTCAGCCCCTGCGAGTCTCACCAGGTCTTATCCGGAGCCCAACCTGGGACTCCTGAGTGCTCACACCATCTTCTCTGCCCGGGTGCTGCCCTGGCTCTGATGGACCATTGTGTCCATCTGCCAGGGATACTCTGGGTACCTTGGTGAGGTACACAGCTGAGGCACGGGAGCCCTGGGCGGTGCCCCATTCACCCTGCCAGGAGGAATGAGTCCTCCCATTTTACAGATGAGGAAACAGAGGCTCAGAGTAGACTCGCCCCAGGCCAAACACCCAGAAATGGTACAACCAGGACACACACCCACATCTAGCTGTGCTCTGGTTGCCTCCAAGGAGTATTTATTGAGCCCTTGCTGTATACCAGGCATTGGTGGCACACGTGGCCATTACCTGCATCTTTCTCACAGGTTGGAGGCAAGCCGAGGCGGAAGGAGGTCCTTCCCACATGGTGCGATGGGTGCTGTGACGGCAGCTGACATT
The DNA here is from genome assembly GCF_039906515.1 of Pseudorca crassidens. Classification (NCBI taxonomy): domain Eukaryota; kingdom Metazoa; phylum Chordata; class Mammalia; order Artiodactyla; family Delphinidae; genus Pseudorca; species Pseudorca crassidens. The sequence goes on from NC_090310.1 coordinate 60,980,090, forward strand.
CACCAAACACGCTGGGTACACCCCCAAGGATTCTTCACGTATGGACTCATTACCCTTCTCTGCAGGTGGTGAACATAATTTGAGTGGTGAGGAACAGCCAGCCTTGGCCCAGCACCTGTTCTGAAATGTAGATGGTCCTAGGCTGAGTGGGAAGTGGGGTGGGGGAGGTTAGGAAGTGAGCCTTGGGTGGTGGTGGGTAGTGTGAGTGTCGTGTCTTTACTCTTGTGACAGCGCAGACCAATTAAAGCTCTGATGTTCATTCTGACTGGTGTGAGATGATGTTCATTAACTCTATGACTTCCCCATGCTGCATTTTACAGGATTGGACCTTTGGGAGTCCACTAACATGAGGGTGAGTCTGTTATTATTACCCCCATTTTATAGATGAAGAGCACTGAGGCATAGGAATTCTAAGTAGGGAGGATTTGAACCTTGTGCTTCAGTGCTAAGACCTGTCCCCTGATCCTGCTTTTTGGTTCTTTGGGAAGGGAGGGATGAGGGCAGGTTAGGGCTCTGGGTGGCTTCCCAGAGGAGGTGGGCTGTAGCCTAGGCCAGAAGACAAGTAGGAGTCAAGACAGAGAAGTGGGGGAGGGAAGTGGGACCAGAGCCCCAAGGGTGGGGTGTGGGGAGCCAGCAGTGGGCTTGCCGGTGGGGCTGAGGAGGTCTGGAGGGCCGAGTGAGCAGAGAGCATCTGCCCGGGTGGGCAGAGCTCATGGGCCCCCTCAGGTGCCCCCGCAGAGGGGAGGAGGTGGCTGCAATCTCGTCTGGTCACCTGGGTTCCGCTCTGTTAGTAAGATGAAAGTGAGGTCGAGCCCTCCTGTGCTCAGGATGCTCCCTTGGCTCCCAGTGCAGGTGGAGAAAAGCCAAAGTCCCTGCAGCGGCCGGCAGCGCCCTGTCCTGCTGACCCCCGCCGCTCCTTTGACCTTGCCTCCTGTCCGTCTCTCCTGCTCACTTGGCTCCAGCCACACGCTCATGGCCCCTATGCCTGCAAAGCTCTTCCCTCCTCGCCTTGCCAAATTCCTTTTAGAGAGGCCTTCCCTGGCCATCCTATTTAAAATTGCATGGCCTCCTCACCTCACTCCCTATTCCCCTTCTTGGTTTAATTATTACTTTTTCACAACACTTATCACCACCTTATATGCTAAGTGATTTTACTTATTTATTTAGTGTCTGGCAGCCCCTATGATAATGTCAACTCCATCAGGACTGGGATCTTGTCTATTTTGTTCATTGCTATATCCCCAGAGTCTAGAACAGCGCCTGGCACATAGTAGGTGCTCAACAAGAGCAATTGTTGAATAAATATGAATAGCAACAATGATCTCATGTTATCCTCATCATCCCTCTGCAAGTCATTTCCTCTATTTGCTGATGAGGAAATTGAGGCTCAGAGAAGGCAGATCACAAAGCAAGTAAGGGGATATGGTGGGTGCCCATCTCCCCCATAGGAAGGAAGGATTTACTGCCCGACTTTCGGGACATAGTAAGTGTAACCCCAAAGATCCAATCATGTAATCCCAAAGATCCAAAAGACAGCATAGGGCAATCACAGGGTTAATGAAATCAGAGCTTGTAATTGGTTTGCAGTGCCACAAGAGTAAAGACATGAAATTCACACCACCCACCACCACCACCAGAGAAAGGCCCGGTGGTCACAGGGTATCATGAACCTGTCTTGTATTAACTCATTTAATTTTCCCAACAACCCTCTAGTGTGGTTACTATTACTATCATCCTACTTCATAGATGAGAAAACTGAGACTCATCTAATTAGTAAAATAAAATCTCATAAATCTCATAAAATCCCATAGCTAATAAGAAGCCAGTGGTAGGATTGGAAGCCAGGTTCTCTGGTGCAGAGCTCAAGCTATTAACTACTACACTATGCTGCTTGGGTGCCCACCTTCATCCTCAGCCCTGGCGTGCACCTTGAACGTTATCCCAGGAGTCTTCTTCTAGATCCCTGGAGCCTGTCTCCAGTAAGTAGGACTGGGTACAAGGAGTTAACCTTTCCTGAGATGAGATTTCAAGCTGTGAAAGGGAAGCCTTACCTCAGAAGCGTATCAGTCATTCCACACCCACCTCTACGCCGAGGCAAGGGTGAGAAGTCTGCTGGCACAGCAAAAGCCTTTGGAATATGATTTTCTGAAGTGTCGCCTTACCCTTATCACAGCCCAAACGCTCTGCGGGTGGGGCTCCCTCACAGAAGCAGTGGGTCCCCTCCCCTCCCCTGCTCTGCCCAGGCTCCGTCTCCCATATTGAGTCTGGGGCCAGCCAGGGACCAGAGAGAACTGACTCTGAAGGGTTTGGGGTAGGACAAGTCCTAGCCTTCCCTCTGAAAGCCTTCCCCAGAACACATGTGTCTTTAGATAGCTCCTTTTTACTCTGGGGCTATTGGCTGAGGACCTACTGAGTGTCCTATAGCCTTGCCATCAGAACCTCACTTAAGCCTCACAACAATTTTGTGCGTCTGGTCATTTTGCAAAGCCAATCAATCAATATCTATCAAGCCTGGCACTAGGCTAGATCCCAGGGACCCAGTATAGAGAAAGAGGGCAGATGAGGACCTGGCTCTTGGGGAGCTTATGGTCCAGGTGGAGAAGACAGATGAGGAAGGAGGCAATAGTGGGTCGAGTAAAGAGAAACCCAGGGGCCACGCAGGCACAGAATAGGAGCTCAATATATATTTGCGGTTGAAAAGCTCTGAGCCTCTCGCAGGATCATAGCTCTCAGGTACGATCTTCAAAGTGTTGCCGTACTGTATTGATCAGGGCAGGGCAGCTGCTGTAACAGACAGCCCCCAGATCTTAATGACTTAACACCATAATGTTTATTTCTCACTCATGTCTGCCCTACGTGGGTCAAGTCTTCACAGTTATTCAGAGGTCCAGGCCCTTCCCTCCAGTGCCTCTGTCATCCTTTGGGGTCTGGGATTCTTTTCTGGGTCTTCTGCATCCCCCAGCAGAGGAGAGGAAAGGACAGGGTGTGGAGGACCATGTAGGAGGTTTTATTGGCAGGCTTGGAAGGGACTTATGACCAACTCACCTGCTCTGTTTGGGGATCCAGGTAGTGACCTAGAAGTGAACGAGGAGTGGTGTATGGTTAGGAAGGGGGTGTGGATTTGAGGGCGGTCTCAAACTTCTAACCAATAGATGTCTACTCCATGATGCTAGTCAGGATTCTTTCAGATTCAGTCGATAAAAACCCAACTTGAACTCACTTAGAAAAAAAAAGGAATCTATTGGTTCTGGTTGAGGAAGGCATTTTCAGGAATAGCTGGACAGAGGGACTCAACACACTCATCTGTTCTTCTTGGCTTTATCCTACTAGCAGGCTCTCAATATGTGGCAGGGAAGATGGCCACTCACAGGTGCCCCAAGATCAGTAGGCCTGGCAGAAGAGAGGGCTGCTTCCCCCACACATCATATACCCATGTGTATGTCTCCATACCAGGCCCAGAAAATCACTTTGGTCCTCCCTGGGACCTGCGACCACCCTTGTTTGGGTGGTCTTGATGGAAGCCCCATGAAGCCCACGTGGTGTGGGGGAGGTGTCATTTTCTCAAAAAAGTGACCCAGACAGATAATACCATCAAGTCTACTAAAGGGAACCTTACTAGAACTTTCCAAGAGTGCTAGGCCTATCACACTGTGTTAGATGTCAAAGGGGACAGGAAACTTGAGAAAAATCAGTGGCTAATTAATATCCTTATTAGTTGCCAATTTCTAGGAGCCAGATTCGGGCCATGTGATTTTATGGTGTCAACATGACTTTTCTTTTTCCCCCACTTAAGTTCAGAATCAGTAGAAGGAGACATGGGAGTCAAGAGGTGAACAGATGTGAGCTTTGGAGAAAGCGAATGGGGCTTGGGCCTGCCAGCGCCCACCCTCAGCATTGGACACCTTGCCTCCCCAGTCACAGGTAGACAGACAAGCACAGACCACTGTCCTCAGACCCCGAGCTCGACTCCCACTCTCCGCTCACTGATGCAGGATTGTGGCTCTCACGGTGGTCCCCACCCCCTTTCCCGACAGTGGGGGTGAGGCCAGGCCCCGGAATCCTGGGAAGAACCAGCAAGTGTCTGCTAATGGGGGGAGCTCCTGCTGCCCGAAGAAGCAGATAAAATTTGTGAGGGGCAGGGAGTCAGAGAAAGAAGCATGTTTGTTTTCCTTTCTTTTCAGAAAATGACTATTCAGATAATACAACCCACTGTGAAATTTTAAAAGAAAAAAAAAAAAAAACACAGAGGAAAGAATTGTAAAGATGCAAGCCACTTTCAATTCCACCATCTAGTGTTAACTGTCGTTACATGTTGGTGTATATCCCTTGGGCCTTTGTGAGTGTGTGTGTTTAAACAAAATTAGACTCATCCTTTATGCATAATTTCCTATCCTGCTTTCTTTAACATTCTATATAAAGCATTTCAGCACGTCCATGAGGCCGTAGGCAGCACGAGGGTGGGGGCAGGAACCATGTCTCTTGGATGACCGCTGTGCCCCAGGGCCTAGCATGTGTGCCATGCTCAAAAAATACTGTCGAAAAAAACAATAATAACAGGTAATATTTATTAGGTGACTTCTAGGCATCACGATGCATCATCTAATTATGTTCTTACAGCAAGCCTATGCAGTTGGCACTTCTGGGAACCACATCTTACTACAGATGAGGAAACTGAGGCTGGGAGAGGTAATGTCCCTCCCCTGAGGTCACACATCCCTGCTATGTTTCTGCAAGAACACACCCTTGAACATGCATTTTTCCCACTCCATATATTTTCTTGCCACGTTCCACTTTTAATCAGGGACTGAGGGGGCAGCTCTGCTTCACTGAGACAGGACTCTCCATTTGGAAGGAAGGTCTGGCCCACCCCCTGTGGGTCCTGAGGGCTGCACTGGGCCTGCTGTCCAGCGTTGGTCAGTCTCCACTTGACCAGCCTTAGCCAGCCTGATCCAGCACGGCCCTGGGTCCGTCTTTCCTTGGGGCGTGTTGCCTTATCCCCGTACCAGGCTGCCTGTGCCAGTGCCCCTGCCCACCCTCCCAGATGTCGGGCTCGTCCACTGTGCACACTTACTGGGGCAGAAGCTGGGGAGGCCCCACCATTGGCCCCTGGGCCTTTCTTCCTTGTTTCAGGGCACACTGGCCTTCGTCCAGCTGCCAGCACAGGAGTCTGTGGACACTTTCTCTGGCCCCTGGAGCCTGCTCTAATCTCCAGCATGCATGGCAGGTCAGAAGTACCAGGGAGCTGATGTCTCCTGGGAGCAGCCCTCAGCCAATTAATGTAGGAATTGGCATTTAAATACTCCAGCTCCTTTGCCCTCAGGGGGCACGACTCTGAGGCATCCTGGGCACTGGCTCCCTGAACTCCCCAGCAGGGCTCAGCCCCAGCTGCTCAGGTGGTAATTGGCTTGATAACAATCACTCCTTGGCTTCCTTCCCTCCCCTTGTGTGTCTCACTTCCCCAGCCCCCATCAGCGCTTCCCGGGATGGCCCTCCCACATCAACTCCAATCCTTGGCTCAGGGTCCACTTCTCATGGAACCCAAATTAAGACATCCACCCTCTTCTTCTTCCCTGCAGCCACCACCCACTTCTGGCCTCTCCCACTCACATTCCCCACAGGCTCTCTCCCCTCCAATCCATTCCCCATACTTGTCCCCAAAGTCACCTTTTAAAAATACGTGTTGTTCACCCCACTACTTTGCTGATTTCCCCTTGTCTCTAAGCACAGCGTCCCAGGCTCTCTGTGTTTCTGCTCCATCGGCCCCTCCAGCATCCCATTCAGGCACCACACTTGCCCGGTGCTTGGGCCCTGTGAACGTGTCTCTCGTGTCTCTGCCTTTGCACTTGCTGTTCCATCTGCCTGGCATGCCCTTTCCTATTTTGATCACTCAGAAAACTTCTACTCATCCAGCAGGGCCCATCTCAGAAGTCACCTCCTCTCTGAAGCTTTCCTGGACCACCCTAGCTATCAATAACCCTCCCTTCTTTTGTGCTTTTTGGTACATTATTCACCCCTTTAATTCAAGACTTGTCTTACCTTCTTATAATCATCTGTTTAAATGTCTGTCTCCCCTTGGCGAGCTCAGTCCCTCCTCAACTCTCTCTCCCTGATGCCCAGCACTGACCCTGGAACAAATTAGGTTTCCAGTGAATACAGATATCCCTTGCTAGCCAGACTCTTGCTCCTATTGACTCAAAACTTAGTAACCAAATAGATGAGGATAACATGGCATCCCTCTCGATTCTGAATCCATTGTCCAGCATCCTGCCCCCTGAACTGAGTGGCGTGGGCGTGGGTGGCAAGAGATATCTGTAAATGAATGAATTAATTACTTAACGATTGAGAGAGTTCAAAGCTGAGAACATTCATCAACTCAGGGCACAGACCTGCATGAAGTTGGTAGAGAGGAGGGAAGGAGGGAACACAGAGATGCTGAGCCAGAGCCAAGAAACTTGTTTTGCTTTGGAATATATTATTTTTGCAGGTTGCTATAGTTACCGCTGTGAAATTAAAAATTAAAACCTTGTGAAAGAGAGAGGGTTGACTGAGATGAGGCAGTTCCTTGACAGGCTGAGTTATTTATCTTTTCCCCATGTAACATCTGGTTATGTGCTTGCAAATTTATTTTTAATTCAGAGCTCCAAAAAAGATTTCGCGGTGGTGCAGGGTGCCCGGATGAACGGCTTGGGAGGGGAAGGTGAAGCGAGTGGTATCACGGGGCAACTGGTGACCCTCGGCTTGTCCCCTGGCCCTCGTTCCTGCTTCGGACACAACATCTAGGAACCAGGGCGTGGCTCGAAGTCGTTCCAGACCCCCTGCCAATCAAAAGGGAACCGTAACCATGGTTCCCAGATGCAGAGCCAGGATGGGGGCGCATCCCTCTCAGTTCCCCGCGGTTCTCTGAGCGGCAGGACAAGCACCACTGGGGGCGGAGGGAGGCCGAGTTTCTCTCTCTCCTGTCCGTCTCTGAAACTCTGTGACCCCCTGTGTCTCCTGGGATCTTCCCAGACCCCTTAATTTGACAGCCAGAAAGAAAATGAGTGGTTTTGTGGAGACAACACTGGCTGGAGTTAGGACATGTGAGACCTGGTCTGACCAGCCATAGCTGGCTGTGTGACCTTGGGAAGCCCCTTCCCTCTCTGGTCCCTGTTCTCCCAATTCATCAGGGAGGGGTTGGAGTCTGAGATAACCCTCAGGCCCCCACCCCAGGACTCTAAGTGAGTCTAAGGAGTTGCCAGGCATCACTGGTGCCTGTTTGTGTGCTTCTGCCTGATTGCCCACTGCGGCAGGGTGGGGACCCAGGGCAGCCTGCCCCGGGCTCCCTTTCCTTGCCAGCCTTCTTCCTGCCTTAGACCTTGACACCTACCCTTCCCTCTGCCTGGTGGTCTCTTTCCCCAGAAGTCCACAAGGCCCCCTTCTCCACCACCCCCCCACCCAGATCTTTGCTCAGATGTCATCTTCTCATCCAGACCTTCCCTCACCAGTCGATCCGAAACGACCTGTCCACTCCACTCTCTCCTACGCCTGGGGGTATAGTGTACTTTCTGTCTTCCCTTAGAGGATGTAAACTCCAGGAGGGTGGGGACTCTGTCTTGATCATGACAGGGCCTGGCACACTGTAGGTCTGTTTTTTTGGTTTTTTTGTTTTTTGTTTTTTTTTTTTGCGATACGTGGGCCTCTCACTGTTGTGGCCTCTCCCGTTGCGGAGCACAGGCTCCGGACACGCAGTCTCAGCGGCCATGGCTCACGGGCCCAGCCGCTCCACGGCATGTGGGGTCTTCCTGGACCGGGGCACGAACCCGTGTCCCCTGCATTGGCAGGCGGACTCTCAACCACTGCGCCACCAGGGAAGCCCTACACTGTAGGTCTTAATAAATGTTTGTCAACTGAATGAATGAGTGAGTGAAGAAAACATTTATTGTCCCCTGCTAAATGCCAGGCTAGGTTAGGACAAGTTAGGATAAGTTAGGACTTAGGGGAAATGAATGGGGCAAAAACCTCACAGGCTCGGGAAAATGAATGTCAGAGGCAATTTTGAAAGATGAAATAAATTCCTTCAGAATGGCTGGCGCTTGTGTGTGTGTGTGTGTATGTGTGTGTGTGTGCACGTGTGCCTGTGTATGTGGCATGGGGGAATTCTTTTCTGCTGTGGTAAAAGTGACCATACAGGGTGAGTTAGAGAAAGTAATTGTATATATTAAACCTATATTCTCTATAATAATACAAGTAATAATAATGACCATACATTGAGTCCTTATTATGTATGGGACCCAATGCTTTAGACATATGCATTCCGATCTTTACAAAAGCCCCACTGTGAGGTCAGGTACTCGTCTGTTACTCTCACTGCTGTATCCCCAGTGCCTGGAACATATTACGGGCCCAATGCTCATTTATGATATGACTGACTCTACATTTTGTATTCAAGGTACCTGATCAGAAAGGGTGAGTGACTCATCCAAGGACACACAGCTAGCAAACAACAGAGCCAACATTTAAGCTAGGTTTGCTTGGCTCTGTCCATGTTGAAAAAGGAGATCTTCTCCCTGTCTGGTGCTTCTTTGAGTCACTGTATCCCACCCATTCCCCTGAAGAAATGACCTTCCCACCCCTCACCAACCCTCCCAACTTGCCTGACAGTCTGCTTAGCTCAAAGTCTGAAAGATTTTGCCCTGCAAGGTTGGAAATCAGGCCATCAAAACTGCAACCCACCCCGGGCCCTGGTGTCTTTGAAGTGTCCTGGCTTCTTGTCATCCCCCACTCTGCCTGACGGGGTGGCTGTGGGAGGACCAGGGAACATTCTGTGGGTGACAGATCCCAAGCTTCCTGACAGGCTTGGACTCATTACCCAGCTGCCCCATGGGCGGGCTCTGAAAAGTATGGCTGAAGCCCTGGGCCTGCGCGTTCAATGGGGATGAATAATGAAAGCACCGTCAGGCACCACCAGCTGGCGGGGGCTTGCTGTGTAGCTGGCAACACTGCGTCCCAGCCCGACTTTATTTGGGGTCTGCAGGGGCCTGTTTGATTGTTCTGGTGAACAGAAGACACACCTTGCTGGGGACAGTCGCAACCAGACCGAGCTAGGCTCAAATCTTGTTGCCTCTTGGACAGGCTGGGTGCTCGTGGGGAAGTCTCCTCTTAGTTCCCGCTCGGTGCCTCTGTTTCATCTGTAAAATAGTCCCTATTCTGCAGGGTCATTGAGGGGATGAAGTTAGGTAGTGTAAACTGTAAAGTGCCTGTAGAGGCGAGGGTGGCATCAAGCGGAACGCGTCACTCACTTGCTTACTGTCTGCCTCTGACGTGAGCTCTGACGGTGGGGCTTGGCTGGTACATTCACTTGGGAGCACCTGGAACTCAGCCTGCCCATAATACATGTTTGTTTAATGGTCATATGAAGGGTGGGTGCAGGTGGTAATTGTGAGCCCAGTCAAATGTGCTGCCTGGAGGTTCAGTTTGCCGGATACTTGGAATTTTCATGGTTCAGGGCAAGACCCCCGACTCTGTTCCTCTCAGTTCTCAACTGGGTTCACATCAGTTGGCCTGGTGGCTGGTGACAATGTGGCCTGAGAGGCAGTTGCTCAGTTTTCTGAGCCTGATGTGAGCAGAGGCTTACGCTAGTGCATTTGGGGAGAGAGGGAGGCAGAAAGAGTGGCCCCTGGAAGCAGTGTGATCCCATGGTGGGAGCGTGGGTCTGGGGTCAGCCAGGCCGTGGATCCCATCTCATGCCCATCATTAGGAAGGGTAGGAACGTACTCAGCCACATATAACAGAAACCCTACTATTGAGGTATAACCTGGTTGGTGCTTGTTACCCTATATGGCAAGAAGTCCAGGGAGGGCCACTGAGACCAGTGTGGCTCTCACTGCTGTCACTGGTGGCCAGGTTCTGCTTGCCAGTGTCTTTGCCATCTTTAGCGTGTAGGCCTTTTTCCTCATTCCTGGTGCCTCGCGGTTCCAAGATGACTGCCACAGCTCAGGCATTGTGTCTTTGTTCCATGTAGGAAGAAGGGGTAGGGATAAGTGCAAAGGAAAGGGCTTTCTAACTGTGGAGGAATGCTGCCTCTGGGACTTTACCTAAATCTATTGGCCAGATCATTGTCGTATGCTACTCTTGGCCAAAAAGGAAGCTGGGAAAATTAGTTTTCTGGGGTTTTTTTTGGTAGCCAGTGTGAGAGGAGCTGTCGTCTGTGTGGAAAGCAGCTGCCCATACATAGTTTCAACAGCTCTAGGGTGGTTCCTCAAGCCCTGAGTTTCCCTGTACCCATGCACACTAATGCTTGAACTTCTAGAGAGGTCCTTTCCCCACAGAGTATTGACCAAGATGTGGGTTGTGTGACTACTGCTCCACTACCAACTGTGTGATCTCAGGCAGGTTCCCTTATCTTGATGAGTCTCGTGGGGATCATGGTCCTTCCCGATGGGTTTGTTTTATGAGAACTTAGAATTGTACCTGCCCTATAGTAGGGATTCAAAAAATGTAGTTCTTAAATTATTGTTGTTGTTATTATTATGACCACGGTTCCTAGGATAAGGCTTTTATGCCAGTGAAAACGATAATGTTTTCCTTATTGTTGAAAGACCCCAAATGTCTGAGGAGGTGGTCCCAGCTCTGCCCCCACCTGCTGTGTAACTTTGGATAAGCCGTTGCCCCTCTCTGGGCTGGAGTCTCCTCTATATAATGAGGGTCTGGAAGCCGAGTGTCATCACAGGCTTCCCCTGATGGGACTCGGACGCAACACCTCAGGCAGCCCATGATCATCCCTTCCCTGAGAGTGGGTGTTGCTGTGGACGGCAGCAGCGTCCAGGGGAGGAGAAACCTTGCCAATTTGGGGGCTCTTCTGGGCTTGCTGACTCCAGGTCCCTACCTCCCAGGCCGGGTGTCTGGCGCTGGCAGAGCCCCTCTGTGCTCTGGGAGGTGTGAGCCGCCCCACGCCAGGCTCCGTGCCCCTCTCTCTCTCCCGGTCTCCTGCCAACCCTCCTTCCTTCTCCAGAAATTACCTCCTGTTGCTGACTTCCTAGCAGGCAACGACTGTCCCCGGAGCCAGCTTCCCACAGTGGGAGGGCCCGCACTGGGGCAGGTGTGTCCACGAGGCCTTGGCCCCTCTGTGACCCGGTGTTTGTTTTTTTCTGAGAAGGGGGCTGGGGGGGGGGCCCCTCTGCCCTCCCGGGGGAATACGTCCCTCCACTGGCTGTGACTTCAGCAAGCTCCCACTCCTATCTGAGCCTCTGTTTCCCCCTCTGTGACACGTGGTGGTGGAACGCCATGGTTTTTGAGAGGCAGGGAGCTTTTCTGAGCCTCTGGGGCGGAGGGCCTGCTGTGGCATAAGCTGTGGTTGTCACACTGGCCCCACTGACCCTTGATGTGGTGCTGAGACTGTTGTGGGAAGGGCGGTAGATCCGACAGGGCTCCTGGGCCCCCAGCCCCCACCTCCTCAGGCAGTCAGCTTCTCTTTGATCTATTTCCCGTATTGGCATCCGCTGAAATTTTGACTGGAAGAGCACTCCCAAGTTAAAATTAAAAGTTTGAAAGTAATAGCTAATGCTTTAAAGATTTACCACGTGCCAGGTGCTCTGCTAAATGTTTCAGACATATTAATTTGTGTAATCTTACAGCAGTGCAACGAAGTAGGGCCTGTTACTAGTTCCTCTTTAAAGGCAAGGATGTTGAGCAAAGAGAAGTTCAGGAACTTGCTCAAGGTCACACAGCAAAGTAAGTAGAATCTGAACGCAGGCAGATTCTACTTCTTCAGATGCTGCCTCTTCACTACTGTTTTCTCCCAGAAAGCTGCAGATTTGGCTTATCCCCTCTGCCTCCTCATCTGATGTTGGAATCCCTGCTACGACATTCTCCCAGATTCATCGCCTCTTCTCAGCTTGTACACTGGCAGGGATGGGGAGCTCACTCCGTCTCTGGGGATCTGTGGTCCGCTGCACCAGTTTGAAATCTCATCCCTGAACTCATGGACTCCTTAATAAGTCCTCAGGGCTCCAAATGGTTTCCTGGGAAACAGAGCAGCTTGCTCAGCCCCTAGCCTCAGACCTGGTATGGTCTGGACCATAGATGGAGAAATTTAGAGGGGGCCAACAAGCCTCATGTTTTGGGGCGATGGGAGAGGATGCAGGGTGGACATCAGGGTGGTGGCTCAGAGTGGGCTCTGGACTCATTTCCCACTCTCAGCCTTAACCTCATCTTCTGTGCAATGGCACTTACAATACCACTTCATTTGTAGGGTTGGCGTGAGGATTAAACAAGATAATCCACATTAAGTGACTGACACATAGGTAGCATCCAAACAATGTTAGTACCTGGTATCATCATCAATGTCATCATCACCACCGATGAAGTCTATCTTCTCGCTTCAGAGTTTAGGAATGATTTGGTCAGTGGCTTAATTGTGGAACTAATGAGGTCAGGAACTTGCTTCTTGGGTCCAAAGCCAAGAATTCTTCTCTTTGGCATAGAGAAGAAATCGAGTCCCAGAGAAGGGTAGAGTCTAGCCTGAAGCTTGAACCTAGTCAGTGGCAGGAAAGAATAGAGTTCTGTAGTGCAAAGTGAGAGGTAATTGGTCAGTCTCACTTGACACTCTGGGAAACGTGGGGTCAAAGGTAAGAAGCAGGCCCTGTGGGAGAGTGGAGCTGGTTCATGGGCACTTGGTTCTGGGAGGAGCAGGGAATTACCTCCAGGAATACAGTATAGGTGGGATGGCCAGGTGTTCAAATCCGAACACCTAGATGTGTTGTCGAACTAAACGTTTCTATGCTGTATCTGATGTGAGACACAGTTTGCAGGGGTGTAGCCTGGACTGGGCAAGGACAGACTTTCTGAAATATTTTCAGAAAAGCACATGGACAGGGTGCTGAGTGGCCTGTTGGAGCAAGCAAGGGCTCAGGAAGCACAGGTGGGGCTTGGATCCCAGCTCCAGATGGGCTTGGATCCCGACTCGCTGGTGAGTGGTGAGCCTTTACTTTCTTCATAGAGAAGATGGAGATGGGGTTGTCGAAAGGATTAAACCTGACACTGGCAGCTGAGTAGCTAGAACAGTTGCCAGCCCAGAATTTGTCTTAACCAGATTTAAAAATTAGGAGATTTGACACATCTAAATCCAGTTTGCCTCTATCTCTCAAGAACTCAGAAAGATCTCGGCACCTTAAACTGCTGTCTCAAGAGGCCAGGCTGGGCATCTCTGCTCCCTAGAACTGGGTGGAGGAGCGTGTGCTCTCTAGTTTATCCATCCACCCCAGGCCTGCAGGCTGGTTGGAGGCCAAATACTCCACCCTCCTGCCCCAACGAACCTGCCCCAGGCTCTGGAAGCAGCTGCCTTCTCCCAGAGAGATCGTGGGAAAGGAAAATTCCCCACCCCTGGAGGGGTTTGCTCAGGGCTGCTACAGAATGAATATTTCCTTTCATAATGTTGCTAATCATTTGCCCTTCCAGGCAGGAGTGGAGTTTCTCCCAAGCTCCTCAGCTGCAGTACCCTGTGGGCTCTTAATCAACTTACATGGTAATTAATACTAGATCCTCCCGGCTCTCTGCTCCTCCTGACAAGCTGGCATCTTCTCGGCCAGATGAGGTCGAAATCAAAGGCCTGAAATTATAGCTGAAAACTTTTCCTCCAGTTGTGTGTGGGAGGGAATCAGGAGAGCTTGAACCCCTGCCAGATCCAGTGCTGGGTGAGATTCTCATTTTACCGTCACTATGACCCTACTGGGTAATCAGCCCTGCGTTAGGGATGGGGCAATAGATTGCAGGCCCCCGTTCATTTATCCCCGTGGTTCTCACACTCCAGCACATGTTGGTGTGAGTCAGGAGATCTGCTGTGGGACCTGAGAACCAACATTTCTAACAGGTTCCCAGTGATGCTGTTGCTGCTGGTCCAGGGACTGTGCTTTGAGAAACATTGATTTCTTTAACTAATACTCATCCAGGGCAAGTTACTCGTTGCAAGGCACGGGGAATACAGTGATGAATAATGCGGATGTACCACCTGCCCTCTCATTGGGTGGCATTCACCTGGGGCACCATGTGGTGGGTAGAGAAGTATGTTCTAGAATCAGACATGCTTGACTCAAGACCTGGCTCTGCTGGTTACTTTCTCTGATTCTGGGCAGTTTACCTGACTTTTTGGAGCCTCAGTCTCTGCAGCTGTCTAACGGGGATAATTATGTTTCCTGCCTTGGATCGTTGATGTGGGGATTGAATGAGGAAAGGAATGTAAAAAGATGTGCTTAGAAATGTTAGTTATAATAACACTGTACCATTAATAATGATGTTATTATTATTGTTGGGTCATTGTCTAAGGTGTGTAACTTGGTTCTGGAGCAGTTGAGATTCATTCATTCATTCATTATTTATTCCTTAATTCTTTTGACACATATGCCTTGAATATCAAGTATGTACCAGGTGTTAGAAACACAGAAGTGAACCCAAAAGCTAAACTCCTTCCTCTCATGGAGCACACTTTCTTGCCATAAGCAAACATTTATGTAAGTCAGAGAGGTGATAAGTGCTATGAGAAGAAACCAGGCAGGCCAGGGTATAGATGTCGTGGGTGGGAGAGACGGGCAGGTGATGCTCTTTTAGGTAGAGTAGTCAGAGGAGGCCCCTCTGATAAGGTGACCTTGGAGCAAAAAGCTGACTGAGGAGGTATAGTGAGGGAGGGTGTTCCAGGCAGAGGCATAGAGAGCACAAAGGCCAGGTGAGGACCAACGTCGCTGCATGCATCGCACCTGCAAGCCTAATGGCATCGCATCCAGGGGTTCTGGACCTTTGTGCTCCGTGGGCCCCCAGCAGCCTACATCTCTCTTCTCCCCTCCGCTCCTCCCCATCGAGGACTGACACCCTCAGAGCTGCCACACCCTTTGTTCCCCAGGGCTGCCTAGCCTGGTCACAAACACCACCAGCTTTGGAGTTGGCTGTTGCCTCTGTGAACTCCACTTGATGCATCTGTAAAGTAGAGATGATTTTTTTACCTACAGCACAGATGTGGTGAGGGCCAGAAGTGCTGCAGTCTGTGAAAATGCTTTGCAAGCTGGGCACTTAGTAGGTGTTCAACGATGATGGTCATCACTATTCCCTCCTCTCCCTCTTCCCTTCCCGCTCAGCTCAGTGAGACCCAGGATTCCAGGTGGGAACTCAGACCCAGAATTCTTGCTTAGCCAGGGAGTGTGTCTCATTTGCATAGCTTTGCATAAGGCCTGGAATGGTGTGTACCTCTTCTTGTCTTTAGTTCCTGTGAGCTCACGTCACCATTTAAAAATAGGGTGTTGATCTTCCCCTTTTCCCACCACTCCCTTTGCCTGTTGAAAAAATGTCAAGCTATTAATCAAATACGCCACGTTTGGAAGCTGTTTTTATTTTGGCTCAGTGCAGAAGGGGGTCACCCATTCTAGGAAGCCCTTGATTATCCGCTTTACTGGAGGGGAGATGACAGCAATGATCTCACACAGTAGAGGGTCCTGGAAGCTTTAAAAAGGAAAGTCAATTTTATTCTTTCTGCTTACAAAAGTAGAACATATAGGCAAAATGGGAAAATACAGAACAGCAGGAGAAATTCCCCCAAAACGTACCCATGATACCCCAACCAGGCACAATCACTGTTAACACATCAGTACACTTTTTCCTGATTTATTTTTTCCAATGCAATTTTTATATAATTGAGATCATACCATATATACATATATATATATATATATGATGTTAGAATTGGCTTTTTTATTAACAAATATCATGACTATTTCCCTTCGCTATTGCAAACTTTGTAAACATCATTTTCATGTCCATGTAATAGTCCATTAGTTTCTTAATCATTCCCCTCTTTTAGGACATTTATGTTTATCTAGTTTTCTTTTTTTTTCCTGCTATTGTATATGTGGCTATGATGACAGGTTCTTGGCTTTTTCTCCTCTGATTTTGGGTTATTTTCTCAAGGGAGATTCTAGAAGTAAGATGACTGGGACGGAAGGGGGAGATAAGTTTGAGGCTATGGATAGATTTTGCTGAACCCCAACTCGGTATCTGGATTCAAGAATGTGCTTTTGTGTTGTCATAACTAAAACTTTCTGAAATAAGCCCCAAAGCAACCCTGGGATGCCCTGCAATGGCAGTAGATAAGGCAGTGGCCCCCTTCTGTAGCCTGCTGCCTCGTGGCTCCTGACACCCTACTCAACTCTCGGCTGGAGTGGAAGGCTTCGATGATCTGCTCTCTCACAAACATCCCCGGAGCAGAATGTGTTTAAGAAAGTATCTGGAATTTGACTAAACTTGAGCTGTGTCTCCAAGCCTGTGTCTTTATGCTCTCACAAGTCCTAGTTTGCAAAAAATGACTTGGCTTTGTGTCAGTTAAGAATGTCTTTGGCTTAAACAAATATGAATTTCTAATTTTTTACTTAAAATAGAAGTCCAGGGTATGCACAGCTGCCCAATGATGCTGTCTGTGCCTCAGGCTCAATCTTTGTGTTCTGCCATCTCTGGCACAGTGGCATTTGTTTTCATGGTTGTTGCCTCGTAGTCCCAAGATGGCTGCCACACCTCCAGGTATCAAATCCTCATACTAGGTTTGAAGAAAAAGGAATGGTAATGGGGCAAAGGGATATGCCAGCCAGGTCTGTTCTTTACATCAAAAAGGCAAAAGCTTTCCTAGCAGCCCCACCTAGCAGATTTTTAATTGCATCTCATGAGCCAGAACCAAGTCATACAGCCATTCCAGAACTAATTTGCTGGTGAAGAGGAATAAGGGTATATGCCCTTTGGAACAATCAAGTCTCACCCTCAGGGCTCAGGTAGGGACATTCTCCTTGAGAACAGTGGAACACCAGTGCCATGGGAAAAATCAGAGTTTTCTTAGCTGGGAAAAATGGGGTGTGGGTGGGTGGGATGAGTGTTAACAGGGAGGGGACATTGCCATGGGCTTTGTGGAAGACATTAAGTTCATCCTTGGGGTGGCCTCCTCTTGCCTGGTGATTGGCTCAGGGATGAACACTTGGTCTAAATAGGGTGAGGACATCCAGTCCATAATGGGGAGAAGAGAAGGCTCCTCCTCTGTGCCATGGGGTACTCAGATGTGATGCCCAGGTCTGCTGCAGCCCTTTTGCTTCCATGAGGGAAGCCAAACTGAGGATGAAGCTGACAAATGCACAGGGGAGGGGATAGAGACCCAAAGGGAATTGCCAAGAAATGGAGCCAAGGCCTTGATCTAACTATACCTGAGGCCCTCATCACTTCTAGACTTTCCAGTCACAAAAGCTAACATACTCTCCTTATTGTATTAAATGAGCTCAGTTGAGGTTTCTGATATAACTCAAAGAATCGTAACCGATAGAGATGCAAAGAAGAACTTTGAAAAAAAAGTTGTGTGGTTAAATAACTTTAAAGAACAAGATTAAGCAAAGTTTGACAAGCTTTTTCTTTTTTCTGGCTTCAGTTAGATTCTTTTACATATATGCTAATGTGTAACATGAAGCTTCGCAATGGGGAAGATCTCACATAGCATTTCCAGGACATATTGTCCCCAGAATGCTTTTATTACGGGACATAGGTCATCACTGGGACCTGTCAAGCCTAACCCCTACACTATAGACCTCGGCTTTTAACATGAGATGGAAGTTAACAGTTAATGTAGACAAAGTTATGAAGAGAGTCGAGAAAGGGTAAAGGTTTTGGTTCCCTCAAATTTCCCCAGATGGTCTGTGTGTTTCCTCCGAGGAAAGTCCAAGGTCAAAGAGATCAGACACAAATGCTAATTGGAATTTGGTACCAAGGAAATTCCAGGAAGCTCAGTGTAGCACAAAGAGCCTCAGCTGGGCAGAGGAGGTGGAGGTGATTGGAGTCCTCGTCCTGGGTGGTGCAGCTTGTCTTTCTGGGTGGCTTTGGGCTGATGCCTTCTCTCCAGACCTCAGTTGTCTCATCTGAAATGTGCAGAGAGGGCCAGTTTGTCCGTGATGTTCTTCCGAGCCGTCCCAGGCCGCAGTCAGGGCTGGTGTAGGATGAGCCTTTGAGAGCACTTCCTCAGTACCAGACCCTCGGTGGTGTCCTAGAGAGAGAGAGGAAGATGAATAGGACATTTAACCCTGCCCTCCAGAAAGCAATTGTCTAAAGGTGATGGTGCGTGCACGTGTGTGTGTGTGTGTGTGTGTGTGTGTGTGTGTGTGTGTGTAGTGCATATGATTAACAATTGCAGATGAAATAAAAGGTTTTATCCTATCTGTTCACCTCTTTCTAGCACTGTTAGTCCTAGAATGCTGTGATCCTGAGGCCATATCCATGCTCAGTGCGGAAGAGCACCTTGACCATTCAGTGATGTCTGCCGCGGATGGTGGGCAGGGGCACGCCTGCCTGTTTGTCTAGTCTTTGTAACACAATGTGAATGGAATAAGGAGGAGTGAGCACAGGGGCTGTAGGAGTCAGAGGAAAACCCAGCCTGGGGGTAGCCGAGGAAGACCTTCTGGAAAAGAGGGCATTGATGAACCAGTGGGAGTTTGCCGAGCATAGAGAAGTGAAAAGAGGATTCCATGCTGTTGATGTATTTTTCAGAAAGGCCCCTCTCCTGCCCTCAGTGGGATGGATGGAAGAGGGTGGGATGGAGGCAGAGGCACCATCAAGGAGCCCGTGACAGCCAGCCAGGCGGGGGCAGGGGCCAGACTGAGCAGTGCTGTGGAGAAGGAGGGGGAGGCGCCCGGGAATTGAGCATTTGGGGGTGTCTTGGAGAGGTTGTCCGCTTCCTCTCTCCATGACGGTTTAGGGGGAGAAGGGGGCTGCCTGGCGCTGCAGGGACCAGCTTCTTCAGATGAATCTGCTGTTGACCTTTGCTGATTCTGAGTAAACAACTCAGCCTTGCCGTTGTGGAGCTGGGGCTGCGCAGAGCACACCTGAGCCTGCCTCTAGCCCGGGGCTCCCTGGGGGGGCTAGGCGTCTGCCTCACCCAGCACTGGGAGATGGTTCTTGGCAATTGGCCACCCAACAATATCAATGAGATTCTCCTGGCAGGAGGGACCAGGTGGGCACCTTTGCTCCTGCGTGTCTGGGTGGGGACTCCCTGAGAAAGCTTGTGAGGGGCCCTAATGACAGCAACAATAACAATTACCACGCTCCTGACATCAGCCCATCCTTCGAAATGCACCCCCAATCTAAAGCCTGCCATTGCCTCCTCTGCCATCACCTTTGTTCCAGGTGCTATAATATTACCTGGATAGTTACTGGAGGCCTCCCACTGGCCTCCCTGCTTCCACCTGGCCCTCTCCAGTCCGTTCTACACAGAGAGATCCTGCCACTCTTCCGACCAAAATCCTCCAATGGATCCCATCTTACAGTCGAAGTAAAAATCCCAACATTATCATCTTCTTCCCTACTGGTGGCCCTCACCTCCCATTTACCTCTCTGACCTTGTTTCCTATCATTCTTGATTACTCATTAATCAAGGTAACCTTGATTACCTATTATTCTTGATTACTCTGGCCACCCTGGCCTTCTGGCCTTTCCACTAACTTACTGTAAGCATTCATGCCCCAGGACCTTTGCACCAACCATCCATTCTGCCTGGAATGCTCTTTCAGATAATCACATGGTTCTCTCCATTACCTCCTTTAGACTTCTGCTCAAATGTCACCTTCCTATTGAGGACTCCCTGACCATCCTATCTAAAGTTGTATCTCCCTCTACTCTTTCTGACCCCCTCCTGTGTTTTTATCCACAGGACATATCACCATGTAACAAACTATATGTTTTACTTATTTATTAGTCTGTCTCTCTCCTGAGGCGTGTGTTCCATGATTGCAGGGGCCTTTGTCCTCTTGATCACTGTTGAGATCCTAGTCTGAAAACACTGGTGCATATTAGGAGCTCAATACATATTTGTTAAATGACTGAAGAAATGATACCGCTGAGCATCGTGTTTCTATGAATTTTTATTTTCAGTTTGGAGAATTACTCTTGACCCACCATCAAGTTCACTTTTCTCTCCTGGGTATAGTCTGCTGATAATCTCATCAAAAGGATTCTTCCACTGTGGTAGTTTCTCTTCTAGCATGGTTCTAGCATTTCCAGTCAGCTTTTTTTTTTTTTTTTTTTTTTTTTTCGGTACGCGGGCCTCTCACTGTTGTGGCCTCTCCCATTGCAGAGCACAGGCTCCGGATGCGCAGGCTCAGCGGCCATGGCTCACGGGCCCAGCCGCTCCACGGCATGTGGGATCTTCCCAGACCGGGGCACGAACCTGTGTCCCCTGCATCGGCAGGCAGACTCTCAACCACTGCGCCACCAGGGAAGCCCTGTCAGCTCTTTTTTTTTAAATAGTGTCCATCTCTTCCTAAACTCCCCATCTGTTTATGCATGTTGTTCACCTTTTCCACTAGATCCTTTGATCAACGTATTATAGTTACTTTAAAGTTCTTGCTAGATAGTAAATGATTATTTATTGAGTACATTTATTGTGTCAGGCATTGGGCTAATGACTTTTATCTCTTCAACAAGTTGATTCAGATGAGAAACTTAAAGCTCACTGACTTGCCCCAACGTCCCCTGGCCAGGAAGAAAGGGCACTGTGGTTCCAACCTCAGATTGACAGCGGGACTTCTGTTCTAACCAACTCTGTTGTTACTCCACCTTCAGCCATGAGTTCTAGAGGCTTGGGCTCAGCTCACCAATTTATCCACAAGGAAGGATCCAGGTGGCCTGTCCCCATGGTGCTTGACTGTGGCCAGGTCTCAGAATAGCAGAGCCAGCTCAGATTCAAGCCCCTCTGCTTGGTCTTCCAGACCCCCACCATCTGGCCCCATCCACCTTCCTCTCCCATCCCCAGGGCTTCCCAGCAGGGAGCCAAGCTGGTCCCTTCCTCTGCCAGAATCACTATCCACCTTTTTCTTAGCCTCTTCATTCCGCGCTAAACTTCATTCTTTCGTTTCTTGGTCGTTGATTCACTCACTTAATATATACTTAATTAGTAAATTTAACTCAGTATATTTAACTCAGTAAAAGAGACATGATAAAAGATTACAGCTTCTGGAGCCAGACACCCTGGTTTGAATTCTGGCCTCTCCACTTACCAGCTGTGTGATTTTAGTAAGCAATTCATCTCTCTGGGCCTCAGTTTCCTCAACTGTAAAGTGGGAATAATGGGAGGACCTATCTCAATACACCAACGTGAGGATTCAGAGAATTAGGCCATGTGTGAGCATAGGGACTGACACTCAGCCAGGCTCTCAGTGAGTGTCAGCTGTCACTAAGAGGGAATGCTGTGATGTGGGGACACAGAGGTGGCTCAGACATGACCCTGCCCTCTGAGATCCCCCAATCCTGAGGGGCATCAGACATATAAGTCCAGGCCCTATGGTCGGGACTAGAGATGGCTCTAGCACAGGCTCGGGGAAACCCAGAGGAGGGGCCCCTCCTTTGCTTGCCCGTCTAGCAGCTTGGCCATTCAGAGGAACAGAGTCACTG
The DNA here is from genome assembly GCF_039906515.1 of Pseudorca crassidens. NCBI lineage: Eukaryota > Metazoa > Chordata > Mammalia > Artiodactyla > Delphinidae > Pseudorca > Pseudorca crassidens. The sequence continues at coordinate 61,001,516 of NC_090310.1, forward strand.
GGCTGTGAAAAGTCCAGCTGGCCAGGTTGTGGTGGGAGCCCCCTCCTACCAGTCCTTCCCCAGGCCCCCACCCCAGCCAGCACATTTGCTCTCATTGGCCAGAGAGGAAGGTAGCGAATGCAGGGATAAGACTGAGGCTGTGCCCACAGAGAGATACACAGACAGGACATGCACTCAGATGCACACATGCAGACGGAGCCCTGATGTAATAACAGCTCACACATTGCTCTTCACATCTGCCAGGTGCTGTTCCAAGCATTCTGCATATATTAATTTATTTGATCCTCACAACAATCTTATGAGGTACGTCTTATTAATGTCCCCGTTTTACTGATGGGGAAGTGAGGCAGAGAGGGGTTAGGTGATTTGCCAATGTCATACCAAATAAATGGCAGAACCTAGATGTCACCCCAGGGAGTCATGCGCCAGAGACAGAACCACTCCACACACCCAGACACACATGTGCAGTGACACACTCCCAGTTTCAGATGTGCAGGCACAGGTACGAGCCCCAGGATGGACCTGGAGCCCTTCCAGGATTCGCGAACACGAGGAGCCCACTCCCTCACACTCACCCGGATGAAGAGGGCTAAGCACACTGCCATCTAACTCGAGACCCCTGCACGGTTGTGCAGGAGCATGTGGGCTCTGGCAGACACACACTTGGAGGTAGGCACACGCGTGCTGTGTGCATGTGTGCCCCCCTCAACACACACAGAAATGGAAAAAACAATCACGTGATTCTTGTAGAAATCTGCCTGGCTTTCTGCTGACTTCTCACAGGCTCGTCTCCACCCTCCATTGGAGCGGCAGCCCCAGGAGAAGGGGCTTCACCCCTGTGATTCCCCAGTGCACCTAAGACGTGCTCAACCCCTACGGCTTCCTGTTCTAGGACTAGTGTCAGGCCCGTTGCAGTTAAGAGCCCTGACTTTACAGTCAGACAGGCGACCCTCCTCCTTGTGAGGCAAAGGACTTCACATTTCTGAGCTTCCCTTCCTTCAAGCTTGCCCCCAGCCCCAGGGACCTCCTGGCTAGCGCTCCAGCATGCAGGGGGCTGGGATGCTTCTGCCTTGGGGTCTTTGCTCTTACCTTTGCCTGCACGGATCCACATGGCTCCCTCCTTGGCCCCTTCAGGTCATTGCTTCAATGTCACCTTCCCAGTGAAGGTTTGCCTGGTCTCCCTCCTTCAGTTGCAGCCCCTCCTCCACTGCCTTCCCTGATCTCCTACTCTCACCTGTCACCCCTTTACACCATCCATAGAGTCCTTCCCCTGCAGACAAGTTTTACTTATGTGTTTATGGCTTGCCTCCCCACTAAAGCTCTGTGAAGACAGGATTGTTTCTCCACTGTGGTGTCTCTGAGCCGAGAATGGTTACACACTCCTGGCATGTAACAGGAGCGCAGGGACTCTCAGGGGGACGGAGAATGAGATTCACTGTGAAATGAGGGCGATCACAACAACCTGAGGACTTGCTGGGAGGTGAGGTGAGAACATTACACTCGGACACTTACTATGTGGAACAGAGCATCGCTATCTCAGAGCTCTTTAAAAAAAAATTACAGAGGTACCACATGACCATAATCTCCACTGTAAGTCTCAGGCAATACCTGGGTGCATTGAGTAAACCACGGAAGGTCCTTTGCCAGGCACGGCCTGCAGCCCCTTCTGCCCACTCTGCTTGGTTCACCACTGTAGGCCTGTGGGAACACTTCCAGGCCTGCACCTACATAACAAAACGCGTATGTCATAAACAAATATTGTACATCCATCCTCCATTCATGCAACAGCTGTTTACTGAGCACCTACTATGTGCCACGTATTGTTCTAGGGCTACTCACATAAGATTCCTGCCCTCCGGACTTGACGTTCTAATCAAGTAGAGAGTGGATAAGTATAAAGTGTGATTTCAGGTGGTGATGGACGCTGTGAAGAGACATAAATTCAGGTAAAGGGATAAAGAATGAAAGGAGTGGGGCTGGGGGCGCTGTTAGTCCAGGTGGTCAGGGGGCACCTCTAAGGAGGTGAAATTTGACGTGAGAGCTGGATGATGAGAAGGGACAGGCTCTGTAGATTTCTGGGGCAGAGGCTTCTTGTCAAAAGTGTTCACGGGTGTCAAGGCCCTAAGGCTGGCATGAAATTAGTGGGTTGGAAAAAGGACAAGGAGGCCAGTGGGGCCGGAGTGGATGAGCGAGGGGAGGGGTAGGAGACTGGGCAGAGAGATTGGGGTGCAGAGCATGCAGGGCTGTGGGCCGTGTGGTGAGAGCCACAGAAAGATGTTGAGCAGAGGCTTGATCTGGTGGTGGTGGTGGTGGTGGTGGTGGTGGTGGTGGTGGCGCGTGTGTGTGTGTGTCTGCACGTGTGTGTATGTGCCTGCAATTTTTTTATAGTGGTAAAATGTATATAACTTAAAATTTACCATTTTTAAGTGTGCAGCTCAGTGGCATTAAGTGCATTCACATTGTTGTGTAACCACCACCACCACCATCCATCTCCAGACACTTTCCATCTTGAAAATCTGAAACTCAGTACCTATTCAACAATAACTCCCTATACTCCGTACCCCCTTGCCCTGGCAACCAGCATTTTACTATTCGTCGCTAGGGATCTGTCTACTCTAGATGCCTCATGTAAGTGGAATCACAGAGTACGTGTCCTTTTGTGGCTGGCTTATTTCACTTAGCATCATGTCCTCAAGGTTCACCCATGCTGTAGCAGGTGTCAGAAGTTCCTTTTTAAGGCTGCATAGCATTCCGTTGTACGTATAGACCACATATCGTTTACCTATTTTTATCTGTCGATGGACACTTGGGCTGCTTCCACCTCTTGGCTGTTGTGAATAATTCTGCTGTGAACACGGCGTGCAAATACGTGTTCGAGTCCCTGCTTTCAGTTCTTTTGGATTTATACACAGAAGTGGAATTGCTGGATCTCATGGTCATTCTCTGATCTAGTGTCTTACAGAACAGAATCGCTGGGCTGCTGGTGGAGGGGCCCCAGGGAAGGGCAGAAGCGGGTGGGGGGCAGCAGGCACAGGGCACTTTTCCTCACTCACCTTGGATCCCTCCAGGTGGCAGGCAGAGGCCCTTCCGACTCTTTAATGATTCAGGTACTTTCACTTCCATCCTTTAATTCACTTCACCCAGCTCTGGGAGGCAGGTGGGCAAGGCTTATGGTCCCCTCTGGACAGATAAGAATGTGAGGGAGGGAGGGCCAGCTGCCTTGAACCGGCGTCTGCCTTGAGGCTGACTTGGTGGGTGGACCATGGCACTGTGAGGCCCCCTCCAGCACCCCGGCTCCCATCAGTCAGGGCTGGGCAGCGGAGAGGTGTTTGTTCCAAGATGCTAATGAGCCTGAAATCCAGCCTAGGGCATTGGGCCCTGGAGAGCCACGGGAGGCAGTACCCTTATTAACCACCTGCCACGCAGGAAATCCATTCTGCTCACCTGCAGCTTAGGGGCTCACCCCTGGGAACCACCTGCTGCACTGTGTCAAGGCTGGGGTGTCTCTGGGCAGGGTGGGGAGCCCGAAGACCAGTTGTTGAGGGCCATGCGCCCTGTTCTGTGCCTTCTGAAGCCCCATCAGACCAGTCCATGGAGGTCACGCCCCCAGCCCCAGTCCACCTTAAGATAACTGCTCAGGAGATTAAATGTGAGCGACCAGCGTTCCTTGAACTCCCGGGTCCGGTCCTATATGTACACACTCCTACTCTCCCCAGGGAGAGTAGGGTCAGGCCAGCAGCAAATGGGGTGACTTGTTTTGGAGGCAGGCTCCACTCAGGTCATCCTGATTCCGACGATGTGGCTGCCACTACCTCCCTCTTTGCTCTTGAGGGCAGTGGGTGTTCTGACAAAGCCACGAGAAGTTCCTTCCGACCTGGGCAGGAGTCTGTCCTGGATGAGGGTACCCTCTAACTGGTTTCCTTTCATGGAGACATCTTTTCCCTCCTCCCCCTACTTTTTTGCTTTTTGGCTGATGAAGGTTTGGGGATGAATGGAGGAGATTCTGTTTCCTTGCGCCAGGGCCCCCTGGGCAGAATGGAGATGGGCCATGATGACCTGGAGCTCTTGCCCTCCCCAGAGTAGGCATCCAGGTCCTGTGATCTCTCCCAACCATTCAGCCCCACTCCCTCTTCCTTCCTCTCTCCTTCCTCTCCTCCCTGCAGTGATCTGCCTGCTTCCCCCCACACCCCCACATCTGACTTCACCACAGTCACATGGACCTTCTTGCTTTCCTCAAACACACTGGAATGATCCTGCCTCAGGGTCTTTGCACTTGCTGTTCCTTCTGCCTGGAATTCTCTGTTCCCTCGACCCCCAGTTTCACTCCTGCACCTCCTTAAGGTCTTTGCTCAAATGTCACCTTTTCAGTGAAGCTTTTCCCAAAACTCAGGTTTAAAACTGCAGACCGGCTCATCCCTCCCTGACCTCTCCACCCCTCCCTTCCCTGCTTTGTTTTTCTCCATAGCACTCAGCACCACCATCACCTGCTGATGTATTCTGTTATAATTATTTACTCATTGACCTTTCTCTTCCCTCTAGATCCTACACCCCAAGAGGATTTCTGTCTGCTTTGTTTGCTGCTGTGTCTCCAGTGCCTGGAACAGTGTAGAAACCCAATAAAAATGCATTAAATGTGTGAATTCATGGACCATCTCTCTCTACTGCCATTGCCATTACTGGTCCAGCCTGCAGTCATCCCTCGCTTGGATGCTGCCACAGCCCCGCCTTGGTCTCCCCATGTCCCGTCTTGCCTCATCCAGGCAGTCTCCTTCCAGCAGCCCAAGTAGCCTATTAAAATGCAATTATGACCAGGTCATCTCCCGATGGAAACCCTTCAGTGGGTTCCACCTCATGTGTAATGACACCCACGGTCCATAACTTGGCCTTCAAGGCCCTGCCTGATCTGGCCCCCAGTTTTCCTCAGACTCACCACCTGCCCCTCTCCCTCTGCTGCAGCTGCACTGGCCTTCTTGGTGCTCCCTGGACCCATGGAGCCCTGCCTTTGGACCTTAGGGCCCTTGCACGTGCTGGTCCTGCTGGCTGGACTGGTCTTTTCTACACCATTGCATGGCCAGCTCCATCACATCCATCTCAGACTAATATTGCCTCCTCAGAGAAGCCTTCCCTGACTACCCTAACTCATTTCTCTGCTGAGTCACTCTTATTTTGTTTTATTGTCTCCATGGCAAGTCTCACAATTTAAAACTGTTTTGTTTGTGTGTTTATGTTTGTTCTCTCCCTGACTAGCCTGTGAGCTTCCTAAGCTGGTCCTTTTTAGCTCTCTAGCAGCTCAGAGGAGATACCTGGCACATAGTAGGTGCTCAGTCTGTATTGTCTGAGCAGATGAATGAAGACATCTAAGCACTTGTAAGCATTTTGCCCCTTACTCCTCCCCTATCCTCACAAGCTGGGGATTATGACACCCACTTGACAGTTTGCAAGACTAGGTCTTGGAGAGGTTGGCCAGTGTGCCTGGCTCACAGAGCTGGTGAGGTGTGTGTGTCTGTGTGTGCCTGCATGTGTCTCTGTGTGTCTCTGGATGTCTGTGTGTCTGGGCACCCAAGCATCCCTCTGGATTTCTGAGTGTCTATGTATGTCTTTTCCTGAGGCTGCTGTGTGCATATCTCTGCTTCTGTGTGTGTGTCTGAGTCTGTGTGTGTCTATGTATACCATTGTGAGGACCTTTGTGTTGTCTGTCCTTGTGTCTCTGTGTGTCCCTGAGCATGTGTGTCCACCCTTCTAGCTCTGTTAGCTTTCCATGACCCCACTTGGTGGCCCATCTCATTTCCCAGCCAGCTCCAGTCCCCTCCAGGGCTCTAACGGCTCAATGGTCTCCCAGCTGTGAAGTCCCTGAGCTCCTTGGCACATGGGAGCTGGAGCAGAGCAGAGGGGCAGGCAGGCACCATGCATCCCTGGGGTCCCATAACCCCAATCCTCGGACGCGCCCCCCACCCCCACCCCACGATTGGCTCCTGACTTAAAATTGCCAGTCTCAGATAGAGCTGCCAGGAGCCTGCACAGGGCTGGTTCCCATGGCAACGTGGAAGCTGCCAGGCCGGGCTCATAAAACAGGTCATAAAGCAGAGGGATGGGAGGAGGAGAGGGGGTTGCAAGGCTGAAGGAGGGGCTTGCTGCCCAAGTGGGTGCTGGGATCTCTTTCCTCAGAGACCTTGTCATCCGGCTAGTAGGGAACCAGACCTGGGACCTGTCTCTGCCCGCATGTTGAGTGGCCTTGGAGAGCTCCTTTGTCTCCTGAACCTCAGTTTCCTTCTCCTTTAATGAAAGTAAGAACGGCCCCATAGCGCTGCCTCCAGGTACCAGGTTGCCTGGATTCAGGAATGCCCTGGTGAAAGGCCCAGCAGGACTCCAGCCCAGACTGAGTTCTCTGAGCCTCAGTTTCCCATCAGTAAAACAGAGAGCTAAGGGAAACAGCATGGAGAGTGGCTGGCTTGAGGGAGCACTATGTTCAAACTCAGCTCCATCTGAAAGCTGTGTGACCTAGGGCAAGTGGCTTAAGTCTCTGAGCCAAACTTGTTCATCTCTAAAATGGTGACAAAATTGTCATGTGTTCTTTGTGCGAATCAAATCAGCGTTTGTAAAACGCTTAGCGTGGGCCTGGTCTTCAAAGGCTGGCTGCGGCTATTAGTAATAATAATAGCTAATAATAGTTGTTATTCTGTGCCAAGCACTTGTCTAAATACTTTGCACATAGCAATTTATTTCATCCTCCCAATCAATTATCTCCGTTTTACAGATGAGGACACCAAGGCACAAGAGGTTAAGTGACTTGCCCCAAGATGTAGATTTCCAGTTTAGATCTGGAGTTCCGGTCCTCTCAGCTACATCCTGGTACTGCCTCTTGTCCCTGTCGGCCCCTCCACCCCCACCTCCCCCTCCACAGAGCCAGTGAGGATGGTGAGAGAGGACAGCGTGTAGCTGAGCCAGACGGCTCAGCCCAGGGGCCTCCACGGTGTGGACCACACAGAGGGTTCGGTGAGCCCAGCCTTAGGGGCTGTTTCTCCAGAAGGACCTGGGGAGGAAGCTGAAAGGACCATCAAGACTACCGCCTGCGACACCTCTTACTGCCACTGCTCAGATGGAGACATGGAGGCCCGGAGAGGACTAGTGACTCATGCAAAGTCACACAGCAAGATGGCGGCTCCTAGGACTCAAACCCAGGCCCCCTTTCCCTGAAGCCAGTTATACTCTTAATAAACCCTCCTGCTGCCCAAATACCTCAGGCCATTGGCTATTTGGGTAGAAGAAAGAAAAACAATAGCAATTTCTATGTAACGAGTGCTTAGTTGGTAGCAGGTATAGTGCTGCACCCTTCACTTGTCCCTTATTTAGTCCTTGCAACAGCCCTTTAAGGTGTAAGGTACACATTATTCGCATCATCCCCATTTAATTTAATTTAATTTATTTTTTAAAAAATTTATTTATTTTCTTTTATTTATTTCTGGCTGAGCTGGGTCTTTGTTGCTGTGCGCGGACTTTTCTCTAGTTGCAGCAAGCGCGGGCTACTCTTCGTTGTGGTGCGCGGGCTTCTCATTGCGGTGGCTTCTCTTGTTGCGGAGCACCGGCTCTACGCATGCAGGCTTCATTGGTTGTGGCTCGCAGGCTCTAGAGCGCAGGCTTGGTAGTTGTGGCGCACGGGCTTAGTTGCTCTGCGGCATGTGGGATCTTCCCAGATCAGGGCTCGAACCCGTGTCCCCTGCATTGGCAGGTGGATTCTTAACCACTGCGCCACCAGGGAAGCCCCGTCCTCATTTTAGAGATGAGAAAATTTAGTACCAGAGAAGTGATATGATTTGCCCCAGGTCACAGGGCTAGACAGTGGAAGAGCAGAGATGTGAACACAGGCCTGCTGATTCCAGAGTGGAACTCAAGAGCCCCAGTCCTTAATCCTGGGATCTTTCTATAGTGTAACTCTTGGGAGTGCCCATGGGGCAGCCTCATGCTGGATGCAGCCAGGGCCCTGGGCCAAAGCATTGACAGTAGGAGCAGGGAGAGGAAACAGCATTTACCTGTTTGTGGTTGTTGTTGCTTTAAAAATTTATTTATTCATTCATTCACTTGACAAATATTTATTAAGGGCCTATTCTGTGCACGCAATATTCCAGGCATTGGGGATACAGCAGTGAACAAAACAGGCAGTCCCTGGCCTCACAGACCTCCCTCTGAGTGGGGAGAGGCAGACGATAAATAGAAAAACAATAGAGATGTATGTCAGGTGCTGATAAGTGCTATGGAGAAAAACAGAGCAGGATGTGGGGACAGTGCCTGATGGCAGGGTCAGAGAAGGCTTCTCTGAGGTGGTGACATTTGAATGGTGATCTGAAGGAAGTGAGGGTGTGAGCCATGTGAGCATATCCAGAGAAGGGTTTGTGGCAGAGGAAACAGCTAGAGCCAAGGCCCGGAGGTGGGAGCGTGTCTGGCATGTTGGAGGAGAAGAGGGCAGGTCCTCGTGGCTGGGGCAGAGCAAGCGAGGGGAGGGAGTTGGCGGGGAGGAGGTGGAGGGGTCAGTGGGTATCAGACCAGCAGCGTCCAGTAGGATTTTCTTTGGAGTGAGTTGGAATCATCGGAGGTTCTGAATGGAGGAGTGGAATAATCTGATTTCGTTCTTAAGAGGATGCTTCGGGCAGCTGGGGTGAGGAGGGGCTGCAGGGAGCGAGATCAGGAAGGTGAACTGGAAAGTTATTGCGGTATGTGAGTGTCAGACGTTGGAGGCTGGGGTGGAGGGGGTGGTGACGAGGGGGCCCCTTTGGATACATTTTAAAGGTTCAGCTGCAGGCTTGGGGTAGGAGAACCCTGATCCAGGATGACTGCGGGCTTTTTGGCTTGAGCAAGGATGGAGTTGTCATGTACAGAGGTGGGGAAACTGCAGGGAAAGCAGGTTCGTGCCTGGGCTTTGCACATCTCAATTCATTTAAGTCTCACTTTCTACCAGCTGCTCTCACACTTGAGGGAGCACCAGCGTCACCTGAGAGACTTGTTAAAACCCAGAATGCGGGGCCCCACAGCCAGAATTTCCATTCAGTGTATGTGGGGTGGGGCCCGAGACTTTGATTTCTAATCGGTCCGCTGGTGATGCTGACGCTGCTGTCCCCAGGACCTCACTTTGAGGACCACATGGTGACGCGATGGTTACCGTTGAGAAAATGGAGGCTTAGGGAGGGGGAGTGACCTGCCCCGTCCACACAGCTGGAAGGTGTCTAGTCATAAAGCCAGCAACTGAGACAAGATCTCTTGGGTTTTTGGCCAGCTTCTGGTCCCTGACAGGGAGAGAAGGGAGCCCCTAGGAGTCTAAGCCCAAGACTGCCCCCATCCCTCCCCCCATACACATTTTCAAAGCTGAGTCCCAAGGAAAGGACCCAGGGCCCCTCTGATCTCAAGGTTTTTTCCCTAGACACCATAATAAAGCTGGGGAGCAAGGCTGGGGTGCCATGTCTGTTTTCTCTAGTTTCTCCACCCCCAGGCTTGAACCTGCCTGGCTTAGCTGAGCCCTATGCCCGGCAGGAAGTCTGGTGAGTTTTGCTGCAACTCATGGAGTCTCATTTCTTTGTTTTACCCCCATTCGCCATGTTCACAGGCTGCGGTTGCCAGGGGTGCTGTCCGATGATTATTTCTGGTTCTCCTTGTGTGGGCACGTGGAGGGATTGTGCTTTCCTGTCCCTTGAAGTTAGGCATGGTCATGGGGCTTGATTTAGTGACAGATCTATGTGCAGAAGTGAGGCACGCCTCTTCCTGGCAGAAACCCTGCCGCTGGGGAGGGCTTGCTTCCTCCACCCTCTGCCAGGAAGACTGGTGGGCTCTGGACGGGAGGGCTGGCCAGCTTGGGTGCCTGACTAGGGCGATATGGAGCCGAGGCCCTGCCAACTGCAGATGGACACGTAACATGAGTAAGAAACAAACCTTTGTTTCTTTTAAGCCAGAGGTTGGCAAACTTTCTTGGCCAGAAAATGAATATTTTAGGCTCGCGGCAGCCGCTGAACTCTGTCGTCGTAGCTAGGAAGCATCCGTGCACAAGGCGTCAACGAGTGCTTGTGGCTACGTTCCGACGAAACTTCATTTACCAAAGCGAGTGGCCGGCTCGCAGGCCATAAGCCTTCCACCATATGAAGCCTTGAGAATTGGGAGTTGTTTGTTTCTGCGTCATGAGCTAGCCATACTGACTCTTACACATGCATTAGTGGCCTTGCTGGTACGGGAAACAGAGCCTGCTCTGCCCATGCAAGGGCAGGGTGGTAACTAGGGAAAAAGCACACCTTACTTTGGCTGGAGAGCTTGTGGTTTCCTTCTTGGGTCTTCTTCCCACCCTTCTCCCTACTCTGTCCTGGGAGGTTGGCCTTCAGGGACCGTGTCAATGACCTCCCTTGTCCTCTGGCCTCGAGCTGGACCTGGCCTGTGGGGAGCACTGGTAGGACACTGAAGGGAGGAGGTGAGGTTGGAGTATCTATTCCCCAGCTCCCTCCCTGAAGGGTCATCTCAGATGGGCTATGTCCCCCAACTGAAGGCCACAGCTGCTGTCAGGGGGCTTTCTGTCTTGGAGTGACAGCAGCTTCTCTCTCCCCTCGCCCTTTAAGTTGATAATAGATCCATTTGCACCAGCCCTGGGGTACTGCCTTATCCTGTGTGAGTTCCTATACCCTGCCCATCCCCTTGTAAATCATCCTTTTATGAAACTAGGATCAAACGACTCAACTGGCTAGTGCCGCCTGCTCCTGCCACGACCCTGCCAGGGCCCTGACTGGGATCACGTCGAGGCACACATGTCTGGGCTCCAATTCTGATCCGGTCACTACCTTGGGTGAATCACTTAATCTTTCTGACCCCCTGGGTTTTCTCTTCTGCACAATTGGGCAAAAATAACCTCCAGAAGAAGAGGAGGGGCTTCATAAACTGTGATGTCTGTACAATGTCAGGAGGCATCATAATTAGTTTTAGGAAAGAAGGGAGGGAGGGAGGGAGAAAGGAAGGAATCTCACAGCAGCTTGAAGAGGAAGGGGACATTAGCGTGTTTGCCAGCTGGGAACCGAGGCTAAGGCTGGGTGGGATGGTGTGTTCGGGGGCTCTGAAGGGCTATGAGTCCTGGACATAACATCGGTGCAGCCATCTCTGGTTTAGTCCCTTCTGGGGATATTGCTGGAAAAGAGTCCCTAAAAGCAGAGGATGAGGCCTCGGCCAGGCCTGGGCTCAAATGTGGGCTTTGTTACTCCTTGCTATGTGATCTTGGGCAAGGGACACCCCTTTTCTGTGTCTCATCTAAAAATGGGGCTAAAACTACCCCCCACATGTGAAGATTAGAACATATGCTCTAGGAAGGCAGGCATCCCGACCCTCTTTTTGACAGCTGAATGCCCAGTGTCTGACATACATTGATGCCCAATGTTTACTGGGTAAATGGATGCATTTATATAGAGCACTTAGCACAGCACGTTCCATTATAAGTGCCAATAAATGGCAGATTCAAGTAAACAATCATTATTATTAGCTGAGTTTTGTCTTTACCTGTTCAACAGGAGGCAGGCATCTTGTGGTTAATGACCTGGGCCCTGGAGTCTTCCTGCCTGGGTTCAAGTCCTGGTTCTACAGTTTCCAGCTCTGTGGGCTTTGGCACCTCATTTAAACTGCCTCACGTAGAAGATGGGATTCAGAGTAATACCTGCCTCATAGAATTACCGAGGACTGCAGGAATTGTAACTTGTGCCTGGCACAGAGTCAGCACTAATGAGCGGTAACCATCACTCTTCCCATTCCCCAGCGGGCAGGCTCTTTAAGCACCATTGGGTTTTCTGGCATTACCCCTGGCCTGGGGTTAGACCTGGCAACTTGTCATGTGGCAACAGACTACCACTGCCCTCCAAGAGCCTCAGCTCTCCCATCCACACAGTGGGAGGTGGGGAATGAAGCCCGGGACCTCTGAGCTCCCTAGGCTCTCTCACCTGCACACAGGCCACTCCTCTGGCCAGGCCTATGCTTGCTACGTCCTCTCATGGCCAGGAGTCGGAGCGTCTGGATGTGAACGGCTGTCCCCGCATCCTTGGGCCAGTGGCAAGAGTGATGACATCACAAACACTACTGCCAATGGGGTTGTGTCCTTATTACCGTTTCAAAGCTGTGAGGCAGGAGGAAGTCCTCCGGGAGTGGGTGTCCTTGCCCTTTCCAGGCCCCTCCTCCTTTGTGCCTGATGACCCCGCCCCAGTGGTGGGACCCAACTGCTGGCTCAGGGGGAGGCAGCAGCCCCTCGGCACCCGAAGCTGGGAGATGTGTTCCTCACAAGTGCCATGAAGCTTCTTTTTTTAACCACCAAGAGCTGACTAATGCCTGAGAGTGTCAGTCCCTCCCCCTCTGGTGGCAGCACAGTTGCCCCAGAGAACAGGGTGTGACCAGCCTGTAACTCGTAGGGGACTTTGTGCAGCTCCTGTCCCCATTCGGGTCTCAATTTCCCCATCTGTGTAACGAGAAGGTTGGACCTGATGAGTGAAAAGGTCCCTTCCCTCACTAAGCAGGGAAGTTGCTCTAGAAACACAAGTCCCTTCCGATTGGGTGGGACCCAAGCACCCCAGCAACCTTTCCTCCATGATGGGGAGAGCCCTCCCCAGAGTTCATTTCCCCAGAACAGCAAGGGCTCTCAGCAGCTGTCTCCTTGTTATATTTTTGGATTCTCCTTACTGTTGCAAGAGGAGTTCCAACTTCCCCTTCTGAAGTCAGTTGTGTCTGGTCCAAATGGGCCCCCGTTTGGTCCACTTCCCATCATATTTTCCACGTTGTACAGTCTAAAACTTGTCCAGGGTGTGTGCTTGACATTTGCCAAGCACCCTCCCCAAAGTTCCCCTAGCCAGTGACCTCATCACGCGGAGGGCACAGCACGCTGTGCTAAGTCATTTTGATGGGCTGATATGGGATTTGGGGACTCTGGCACCAGGGCCAAGTTTGGTTTTTGTGGTAGCCGTGAAAATGCACCACTCAGGTCTGCCGCTGCAGGGAGCGGGTTTGACTGACAGCTCCAGCTGCTGCCCCTTGGGACCTGCCACCTTGTTCCCGCGAGGACAAGCCACCTTGTTCCTTCCCTTGCTCCCTCTCAAAATCTCTAGCCTGTTTAATCCAATCTCGACATCTGCTTCTCAGTGGACCCCGCTCACACAGTCAACTGGTAAGCTGTTGAAGGTACTCACAGCAAACGATAAGAACAACAACTAACATTTAATGAGCATATACAGTAGGCTGGGCAAAACCTTATCTAATCCTTATTGCAGCCTCATGGAGAGAGAAGCTCAGAGAAGGAAGTAACTTAAAGACAGAATAAGAAAATGACTGTAGTCTCCAAAATTTTTTGTTAATATCTGTCTCACCCTCTATATTTTATAAGCCAGTGAGTACAGGCACTAAGTCACTTTTTGTTCATGGCTGTGACCCCCTCATCAGGGCCTCACAGAATCCTTGGCTCTCAAATATTTGCTGAAAGTGCAAATGAATAAATGAGCAGCAAAAGAGCTGTGAACAATGGTCAAGTGGCTTATCGACACTGCAGAAAGAGGCACTTTAGGCTGTAAAATGAAGAAGTTTTGTTTGAAAGTCCCCAGCCACAGTTAAATATGAGGTGTGACTTTGAGTTTCTATATTTATTAAAATATATTTAGCTTTTCTTTCTTTCTTTTTCACTCCTGTTCTCTCCACACTTAGGAGGCAGATCAGAGCAACAACGCAAGAAATTGGTCAAATCTAGTAGGACTCCCGGTTCTGCCACCTACAACTTTCTGGGCCTCAGTTTCCTTATCAATAAAATGGGGGTAGAAATGTCTACTTCTCCAAGAGAGGGGATTGAGTGGGCACACAGCAGGCCGTGCTCTCCTGCCAGCGCCTCCTGTTAGCTCACAGATGTTGGGTACAGCCCCCGGTGCCAAGCCTGGGCCGGGTGGGAAGGTATGGTGGCCACAGTGGCTAGAACGTTCCCAGAGGGGCTCAGGAAGCCCAGCGCTGGCAGCCTGCTGCTTCCCCCAGCTGTGTGGTGGCATCCTGCCAGCCTTTCTGAGCCTGCAGGCGAGTCTCAGGCCGCTGGCTGTCCCAGTTTCTGCTGACAGCAGAGGGATCAAGCATGAGTCACTGCATCAACACCAGGTTTCCGCAGCTGCCCTTGGGCCAACAAGGCTGGACTGGATTAGTAACTGGATCACAGTCCCCGCCTCTGAGAGCATCAGGGGCTCAGGAACCCAAGGCTGGCTGTCCCCGCTGCAGGAGACCTCGGTGTCAGCTGTTCCAGCCTCCCTGGGCCTTACTTCATAGATGGGGAGACTGAGGTCCAAGAGGGGAAAGGCTTCACCCAGGGTCACACTGGAACTCCGTGGCAGAATAGGAACTAGAACCTACGTTTCCCAACTCCCACCTCGAGTGTCCATCCATCCATCCATCCATTCATTCATTCAGATTCTATGTCCTAGCTCTAAAAATATCTCTCAATTCTGTCCACTCTCCCCTCACCACTCTCACCCCCGTGGGCCCAGCCACTGACAGTTCTCACCTGATAATTGTGGGGGTGGGGTGGGCGGGGAGGGTTTAAAAATAAGGGTTGGATCACGTTACCCCCTTGCACCGAATAAAAATCTGGGTGTAAGCATAACTAGGGGCCACCAAGCCCTGTGGACCTGGCCCTGATCCTCTGGATTCTTCACTCTACCACTCTCCCCCTCAGGCACTTGCTTCCAATCATGTTGGCCTTCTGGTGCATCTGGAAGATTCCATGTCAGTCCCACCTCAGAACCTCCCTGTGTGCTGTTCCCTCTAACTGGAACACTTGTCCCCTGGCCTCCGCACGACTGGTTCTTTCCATCTTCCCACTGCAGGCAATCGTCCCCTCCTCAGGGAGCCTGGTCAAAGCAGCTCTTCCCCCACCCCAGCAACACTCCAGCCGCCCGCCCTCCATCTCAATACGTGTGTTAATTCATCTGCTTGCTTGTCTACTGACTGTAGCCCCCATAGCGTGCATGCCTCCTGAAGGCGGGGTTCTTATTCTCCACTGTGGCCCCAGCGCCTGAAGGAATCTCTGGCACAGAGTAGGTGTTCAACAAATGTTTCTTGAATGGATGAATGAATGAGTGAATGAAGAGACTGAACGATGGAGTTGGTAGATGTGGAGGGAGAGGACTGATTTCAGGGAAAAATTACCAAAGAAAACATCTACTTATATGTCTTCACTCACTTAATCCCATTTTATCTGTGAGTAGAACCCTCCTCCTTCCTTCTGGGCTCCTAGTGGCCCCCTTTCTGCTGCTTGCTCTCTCTTGCTACTGACTCACCCTTATTCTCAGGAAAACTAATTCACACTCAGGTGTGATAACAGAGCAGTCTCATTCAAATGAAGTTTTTATTTTATTTTTTTTTAGCTACTTTCAAAGGTTGAAGCCAAAGAAATGAATTGCTAATAGTGGAATTCCTGCTTGAGCTTGGGGGACTGTCCTGACTCCCTGAGAGCATATTCAGTGTGTGGCTATCCCTCTGTCCCAGGTGCTCTCTGGGTGCCCACCCTGAAGTCAGGCTGGACTACATGGCCTTCTGGACTGTGCTGGTCTCTGTCACCTCACTCCCCTTCCTCACTCACCACTTTCCCAAGATAAATCAACCAGGTCAGTCAACACATTTTGATGAAAAAGAAACAAGTTAGTCTTTTGACTTGACAAAGTGGGCCTTTCTCAAGGCAGAGGGGCTGGGGCAGTCGGGAGCATGTGGAATAAGCACTGCTGGGGCAAGACAAAGCCTCTTTTGTGCACCAGGACAAAGATAGAGTGTCCCGGCAAGATGGGGCCAGGGCCTTTCCAATGCCAGCTCCGGCAGCCCGGATTGGCTGGCGATCAGACAAGCCCACCCCGTGACTGGGCAGCCCAGGCTCCTAGCCACCAGCCACCCCCACCCCTCCCTTTGGCAAACAATTGGATGGGAGTGAAATAAATCATCAAACCAGACTGTCGGCTGTATCCTGGCCACCTTGTACTCATGGAGTTGGGAATTCCTAAATCCTACAGACCTGGTACTTGTGGGATCGAGAGGCCTTGAGGCTTCCACGGCCTTCGGAGATAAACACATTTCTTGGGCTTGGTTCCAGGTTGGATGACCTTGGATAAGTCTTCCACCTTTCTGACTTTCGGTTTCCCCATCTGCAAAGTGGCACAATAATAGTTCACCTATAGCTGTTGTATAGATTCAATGAGGTGGCATTTCTAAAGAACAAGGCTCACACCTGGCACAGAGAGGGCTCTCGGTCATTATTGACGCACAGCACTTTACATCTATTATCTCAATATATGCTCAGAATACCACCACCACCCTCCCCAACTAGGAGGCTATGGGGATAATTACCCCCATTGACTGAAGAAGAAACTGAGGCTTGAAGGAAACTTGGAGAAGCCGAACTCCTGGGGAGGCCTTCTGGAAGGGCCCTGGCAAGGTCGTGAGTGGCATAGGCCGACAGATCCTGAGACGGTAAAAGAATCTCCGAGGCAGAAATGTTGAGAGACCCAGAGATAATGCTCAGGGCCTTTGCACATGTTATGCCTTCTGTAGGGAATGCACTTTCCTTTCTTTTTTGGGGGGGAGGGTGTAGGGACAGGTTAATGCTGCTTTGCCTTTTGGGACTCAACTTAGCCTAGTGGAGGAGAAAATTCACCTTTCATTGGGAAACCTTTTGTACTGTTTAATTGTTTTCTACGTGTAAAAGATTTAAAATGGAAATATTTTGTTGAATGTGTTTATCCATTTAATAGATACTTACTGAGCACCTACTATCCATCAGACACTGTTAACAAGATGGACGAGATCCTCGCCTCTGGGGGCTGACATTTTAACTCAGGGTCTCTCAGCCTTGGCTGCACATTGAAGTCACTTGGGGAGCTTTAAAAAAATCCCTGATGCCTGGGCCCTACCCCAGTGATCTGATTTCAACTGGTCTGCAGTGGGGGAGCAGGATTTTAAAGAGCTCCCCAGGTGACTGCAGTGCACAGTGATGTTTGGAGAACCACAGGTTTGGGGGAGGAGACAAATGAACAAATCACCAGAAATACATATCAGGCAGGGGTAGGTACTGAAGGAGAGCTTCGCAGGGAAGAGGGCCCAACGAGAGGGGGTTGTTGTTTAAGACTCTTGGTCATAGACGGCTGCTTAGGGAGGTAACACTGCAGTAGGAGGGACCAAAAGAAAGTAAGGGAATGAATCATGAGAAATCTGGGGGTAGGGGGAGCGGCCAAGGTGTGATTCTAGGTGAACAGATGGATCCTTGACTAAGAGAAGTTCTGAAACTCTTACTCTCACCAATCCTTAAACTCCAGCATCCTGGTTTCCTCAGACCTGAAGGAGTTAATGCTGTTTTGAGGTCCTGATTCTCTCCTTCCATCCTGGCTATATCTTCCAGGAAGATCCTCTCACCCCTTGTTTTAGTAACCCAAGTAGAAGGTGGCAAGAAAATCCTGATCCAAATATTGAGATTGTCTTCACCTGTCCCGTGTGCTCTGATGGGATCAGAGCAAGTCTCCCCCTCCTTCTCCCTCACCCACCCCCCCCTCCACCCCAGCCCATAGAAACATGGAGCTTGGAGGGTGGAGGGGAGAGGTAGCCATCAGAGGTCAAGGAGCCCCACCTTGTGCCTTGAGGCTGGGCAGCTGGGTCCATTTCACCCTGATCCTGGGGCCCCAGGGCTAAGGGGTGCTCTGGCCTCACAGATCGGAAGCAGACTGGGCATGGCCAGATGAGGGGGAGGTAGCCTTGTCTGTATCTAGGTCATGAGCATGTCAGCCTGACTAGGGCTCTCAGTGTCACCTTGTCTAGTGGAATTCAGAGGCTTAGGCTCTCAGAGTCCTCGGTATTAGAGTAATAACTTAGAAAGTTATTTTAGAGGGTTGCGTTAGAATTGTGTTAAAATAATACAGAAATGTCATATCCTTAGATTAGAATGTTGTGTTACAGTGTCTTATAATATTGTAGCAGGACGTTATATAATGTTATGTGTTAGAATAGTATGTTGCTTCAGAGTGTGAGATTAGAATGTGGGTTAGAACTGCGCTAAAACGTTGAAGTAGAATATTAAGCTGTGCCAGACGTAGTATTTGAATATTATGTTATAAGAGTATATTAGAGTGTTACACTAAAATATTGTCAAAATATTTTGTTAGCATCTTTCCTTAGGATGGCAAGAGGAATCTTAAAATCAGAAGCCAGCTCAGGGAACTGCAGGGTGCTTTGATAGGGTGCAGAGTGATGTGGCGCTGGCCAGCGCAGGATGGCTGGATTTGGGTTCAGCTCTGCCACTGACCCTTTCCCCAGCTCTCCCTCTCTTGGGGCCTCAGTTTCCCCAGTTTGAAGATAGGGGCTGTTGGACAGTGTTCTCTACAGCCCGTCGCACACTGACTGTTTATGGGGCTCCAAGTGCTGGAATTTTGCCTTTCACCTCCTCCCGGGGAAGGAAGTGAGAATTCTCTTGAACAATGAGGTTGATCTTATCAGGGAATAAATGACTTTCTGGGAGTAAACAGCTTCCTCATTGACAGAAAAAGTAAGAATATCAAGTGACCGGCAGCCAGAACACTGGGCCTCCAGCCAACGGCCCACTGCCTCCCTAAAGGCACAATGACCCCTACCCCTAACTGTGGAGGAACCAGGATCCCCTGCCTCCCCCGAGGAATATTCTCCACCCCACCCCCAGTCCTCTCCTGACCACAGTCCTGGGATCCCCACCACCGACGAAAGGGAGGAACTGCTGAGTTCTGAGACCCCTGCCCCCCAGGCCTGGGACCCCCAGGATCCTGTGTTCCTGCCCCCTTCCCCTTCTGAATCTGTGCCCTCAACTGCAAAACGGTGACGGTTTTGACCTTATTGGGCATGGTGGGCATGAACTTGAGATAATATCTGCAAAGCATTTAGCTCAGCACCTGTCAAGTGGCAGCTGCACTGAACTAGTTGAGATTGAGGATTCCAGACCTGGGAGACCCCACATCCTCGCCTATGCCTCCAGCCTGGAGTCTGGGCCCCAGCCTCCCTGCATGCTCCAGTTTGGAGGGTACCTGGTCATCCATGGTCATCCTGAGATGAAAGGGGAAATCCATAGGAGAAAGGGAGCCAGGAGTCTCTGTGGTTGGAAGAAAGCTTCCCTAGGAAGTTGGCAGTGAGCTTGATGGACTTTGCTGAAACAAGTCTCTTGATATGTGCAAGGGCATCTAATAAGGCAGACAAGGCCTTGGAACCTAGAGTCAGAAGGCTGGGCAAGGTTCTAGCCCCACATAGCTTCACTGGCTGACCTCTTCCTATCTTAAGGCTTCAGTTATTTTAATCTATAAAATATAGCTTACAAAGGCACTTTTTTCACAAGGCCGTTGTAAGAGTCAAATAAGAGCCCTTGTATGGTATGGGGATGGAGAGCAAAGAGTGTCATGCAGAAATGGAAAAGAAAGAAAGGAGTGAAAGGGAAAGTGGAGGGGGAGGGAATGACTTAGAGGAAATTCATGAAATATGCAGTCCCTTGATCAGTCCCCTGGGCAACTTTATAGAAATAGAATGGGGTGGGCAGTCAGCTGATTTCAGTCTGAATGCCAGCTCTGCCATTAGCTTCCTGTGTGAATTTTAGCTGGTGCTCTGCCTTCTCTAAGCCCCGGTGTCCTCATAGGTGACATGAGCCAGTTAGACTGGATGACCTCCAATGATGCACCCGCCTTGGGTCCTCAGGTTCCCTATTGTGCAGCCATAAGCCTTTGGTTCCTGGAAATGCTTGGCGGAGGGGACTCAAATTGCCCACAGTTCCTAAACACCTTCATTCTCCTCTTCGTGACTGGCCCAAGCATGGCAAAGAAAAGATCACAAACTTCTGGAGGGGGGGTAGTTGGGAGAGCTGAGGACAATCACCTGCCTGAGGCTTGGTGACAATTTCCAGATCCTACCTGCCTGCTTTCCCTATGGTCACCTGCTGGGAACAGTGGGAATTGAGTAAATGTGTGCTAGACACAGTACCTAACACTGGAGCAAAGCAATGAGTGATAAAGATCCAGTTCTTGCTCTCATGGGACCAACATTCAGGGAGTAGGATGGACAATATATTAGAGCTCTGCTCTTTGGTACATATATGTTTATTATTGTTATATTTTCTCGTTCAATTGACGCTTGTTAATATATAATGTCCTTCCTCGTCTCTTATAGCAGTGTTTGGCTTAAAGTCCATTTTGTCTGATATTAGTATATCCACCCTAGCTCTCCTTGGTTACTATTTGCATGGAATACCTTTTTCCATCCTTTCACTTTCAACATTTTTGTGTCTTTGGACCTAAAGTGAGATTTTATAGACAACATTTAGTGGGATATAAATTTTTAAATTCGTTCAGTCAATTTATGTTTTGTAATTGGAGACCTTAATCCATTTTCATTTAACATAATAACTTAAGGAAGAACTTACTTTTGCCATTTTGTTGTTTTCTGTATGTCTTATAGTTTTTTTTATCCCTTATTTCCTCCATTATTGCCTTTATTACAAATAAACACAGTTTGGTTAATTTTTTAAAAAAATTTATTTATTTTTTGGCTGCGTTGGGTCTTCGTTGCTATGAGTGGGCTTCCTCTAGTTGCGGCGAGTGGGGTCTACTCTTTGTTGCAGTGTGCAGGCTTCTCATTGTGGTGGCTTCTCTTGTTGTGGAGCACAGGCTCTAGGGCATGCAGGCTTCAGTAGTTCTGGCTCATGGGCTCTAGAGCACAGGCTTAGTAGTTTTGGTGCATGGGCTTATTTGCTCCGTGGCATGGGGGATCTTCCTAGACCAGGGATTGAACCCGTGTTCTCTGCACTGGCAGGTGGATTCTGAACCACTACGCCACCAGGGAAGTCCCTGGTTAATTTTTTTTTGTGACATGTTTTGATTCCCTTTTCATTTCCTTTTATGTATGTTCTATAGATATGTATGTCATCTATAAAATATATTCTATAGATAACTAGACAGATCTTTAAAATATAGAGTTTTAAAATGCTTACCATGGGGATTACATATAACATCCTAAAGTTATAACATTCTAATTTGAATTGATACCAACTTAATTACAATTGTATACAAAAATTCTACTCCTTTACAGCTCTGTTCATTCTCTCACTTTAGATATTGATGTCACAAATTACATCTTTATACATTGTGTACCTACTGACATAGATTTATAATTAATTTTTATTTGTCTTTTAAATCTTGTAAAAAATAAAAGGTAGAGTTACAAACCAAAATTACAATAATATTTGCTTTTACATTTGCCCAAGTATTTACCTGTACCAGAGATCTTTATTTCTTCATACAGCTTTGAGTTACCATCTAGTATCTTTTTATTTCAACTGAACATCCAATCAATATGCTTGGGGCAACAGATTATGGGTGGACACATAAAATAGACCACCTATGGACCCAGGCATCTGTGGTTCTACATTCTCCCTGAAGCTTTCATGAA
This sequence comes from Pseudorca crassidens, assembly GCF_039906515.1. Lineage (NCBI taxonomy): Eukaryota > Metazoa > Chordata > Mammalia > Artiodactyla > Delphinidae > Pseudorca > Pseudorca crassidens. The sequence continues at coordinate 61,022,966 of NC_090310.1, forward strand.
CAGTGCCTGCTGTTTCTCCCATCTGAGATCCAAATTAGATGAAACAGGGACCAGTTCTTCAGGCAGCTCTCATCAGCTTAGAATGTTGCAAATATGGTCTACTTTGCAACCTCTGGTTTGAGGGAGGGAACTAGGAACTGGGCTGCTGCCTTCCCTAGACCAAGAGTACTGTTGTGCCAGGGGGAAGATGGAATAAGAGCTAATAAAATCACCACAAAATATTTCCTACTTTTTTTTTTTTTTTTTTACGGTACATGGGTTTCTCACTGTTGTGGCCTCTCCCTTTGCAGGGCACAGTCTCCGGACGCGCAGGCTCAGCGGCCATGGCTCACGGGCCCAGCCACTCTGCGGCATGTGGGATCTTCCCAGACCGGGGCACGAACCCGTGTCCCCTGCATCGGCAGGCGGACTCTCAACCACTGCGCCACCAGGGAAGCCCCTTTCCTACTGTTTTGAAGGTGGATTTTTCTTGATTTTGTGTCCATTTGGTTGCTATAAACCCTTGATTGTTTTTCAGAGTGCCTATATTAGTTCAGCCCAGTTTCTGGGTTTTTGTTTTTGTTTTTGATGCTTCTGTGGGAGGAACGAGAGCTTGGAGCTTCCTAGTCTGCCATTTTGCTGCCTCTGATGGAAAACTTGTTAGAAACACTCAAAAATATTTTAAACATCTTTACTGGATTATAATTGCTTTACAATGGTGTGTTAATTTCTACTTTATGACAAAGTGAATCAGCTATACCTATACATATATCCCCATATCTCCTCCCTCTTGTGTATCCCTCCCACTCTCCTTATCCCACCCCTCTAGGTGGTCACAGAGCACCAAGCTGATCTCCCTGTGCTATGTGGCTGCTTCCAACTAGCTATCTATTTTACATTTGGTAGTGTATATATGTCCATGCCACTTTCTCACTTCATCCCAGCTTACCCTTCCCCCTCCCCATATCCTCAAGTCCATTCTCTATGTCTGCGTCTTTATTCTTGTCCTGCCCCTAGGTGCTTCAGAACTTTTTTCTTTTTCCTTTTTTTTTTTTTGTAGATTCCATATATATGTGTTAGCATACGGTATTTGTTTTTCTCTTTCTGACTTACTTCACTCTGTATGACAGACTCTATGTCCATCCACCTCACTGCAAATAAGTCAATTTTGTTTCTTTTTATGGCTGAGTAATGTTCCATTGTATATATGTGCCACATCTTCTTTATCCATTCATCTGTCGATGGACACTTAGGTTGCTTCCATGTCCTGGCTATTGTAAATAGAGCTGCAATGAACATTGTGGTACGTGACTCTTTTTAAATTATGGTTCTCTCAGGGTATATGCCCACTAATGGGATTGCTGGGTTGTATGGTAGTTGTATTTTTAGTTTTTTAAGGAACTTCCATACTGTTCTTCATAGTGGCTGTATCAATTTACATTTCCACCAACAGTGCAAGAGGGTTCCCTTTTCTCCACACCTCTCCAGCATTTATTGTTTGTGGATTTTTTGATGATGACCATTCTGACTGGTGTGAAGTGATACCTCATTGAAGTTTTGATTTGCATTTCTCTAGTGATTAGTGTTGCTGAGCATCCTTTCATGTGTTTGTTGACAGTCTGTATATCTTCTTTGGACAAATGTCTATTTAGGTCTTCTGCCCATTTTTGGATTGGGTTGTTTGTTTTTTTAATATTGAGCTACATGAGCTGCTTGGAAATTTTGGAGATTAATCCTTTGTCAGTTGCTTCATTTGCAAATATTTTCTCCCATACTGAGAGTTGTCTTTTTGTCTTATTTATGGTTTCCTTTGCTATACAAAAGCTTTTAAGTTTCATTAGGTCCCATTTGATTATTTTTGTTTTTATTTCCCTTTCTCTAGGAGGTGGGTCAAAAAGGATCTTGCTGTGATTTATGTCACAGAGTGTTCTTCCTATGTTTTCCTCTAAGGGTTTGATAGTGTCTGGCCTTACATTTAGGTCTTTAATCCATTTTGAGTTTATTTTTGTGTATGGTATTAGGGAGTGTTCTAATTTCATTCTTTTACATGTAGCTGTCCAGTTTTCCCAGCACAACTTATTGAAGAGGCTGTATTTCCTCCATTGTATATTCTTGCCTCCTTTATCAAAAATAAGGTGACCATATGTGTGTGGGTTTATCTCTGGGCTTTCTATCCTGTTCCATTGATCTATATTTCTGTTTTTGTGCCAGTACCATACTGTCTTGATTATTGTAGCTTTGTAGTATACTCTGAAGTCAGAGAGTCTGATTCCTCCAACTCCACTTTTTTCCCTCAAGACTGCATTGGCTATTCGGGATCTTTTGTGCCTCCATACAAATTTTAAGATTTTTTGTTCCAGTTCTGTAAAAAATGCTATTGGTAGCTTGATAGGGATTGCATTGAATCTGTAAATTGCTTTGGGTAGTATAGTCATTTTCATCATATTGATTCTTCCAATCCAAGAACATGGTATATCTCTCCATCTGTTTGTATCATCTTTGATTTCTTTCATCAGTGTCTTATAGTTTTCTGCATACAGGTCTTTTGTCTCCTTAGGTAGGTTTATTCCTAAGTATTCTATTCTTTTTGTTGCCATGGTAAGTGCGAGTGTTTCCTTAACTTCTTTTTCAGATTTTTCATCATTAGTGTATAGGAATGCAAGAGATTTCTATGCATTAATTTTGTATCCTGCTACTTTACCAAATTCATTGATTAGCTCTAGTAGCTTTCTGGTAGTATCTTTAGGACTCTCTCTATATAGTATCATGTCATCTGCAAACAGTGACAGCTTAACTTCTTCTTTTCCATTTGGATTCCTTTTATTTCTTTTTCTTCTCTGATTCTGTGGCTAAAACTTCCAAAACTATGTTGAATAACAGTGGTGAGTGTGGGCAACCTCGTCTTGTTCCTGATCTTAGTGGAACTGGTTTCAGTTTTTCACCATTCAGAACAATGTTGACTGTGGCTTTGTCGTATATAGCCTTTATTATGTTGAGGCAAGTTCCCTCTATGCCTACTTTCTGGAGGGTTTTTATCATAAATGATGTTGAATTTTGTCGAAAGGTTTTCTGCATCTTTGAGATGATCATACGGTTTTTATGCTTCAATTTGTTAATATGGTTTATCACATTGATTGATTTGCGTATATTGAAGAATCCTTGCATTTCTGGGATAAATCCCACTTGATCATGGTGTATGATCCTTTTAATGTGCTGTTGGTTCTGTATGCTAGTATTTTCCTGAGGATTTTTGCATCTATGTTCATCAGTGACATTGGCCTTTAGTTTTCTTTCTTTGTGACATCTTTGTCTGGTTTGGGTGTCAGGGTGATGGTGGCCTCGTAGAATGAGTTTGGGAGTGTTTGTCCCTCTGCTATATTTTGGAAGAGTTTGAGAAGGATGGATGTTAGCTCTTCTCTAAATGTTTGATAGAGTTTGCCTGTGAAGCCATCTGGTCCTGGGCTTTTGTTTGTTGGAAGATTTTTAATCACAGTCTCAATTTCAGTGCTTGTGATTGGTCTGTTTATATTTTCTATTTCTTCCTGGTTCAGTCTCAGAAACTTGTCTTTTCTAAGAATTTGTCCATTTCTTCCATGCTGTCCATTTTATTGGCATAGAGTTGCTTGTAGTAATCTCTCATGATCCTTTGTATTTCTGTAGTGTCAGTTGTTACTTTCCCATTTTCATTTCAAATTCAATTGATTTGAGTCTTGCCCCTTTTTTTTCTTGATGAGTCTGGCTAATGGTTTATCAATTTTTTTTTATCTTCTCAAAGAACCAGCTTTTAGTTTTATTGATCTTTGCTATTGTTTCCTTCATTTCTTTTTCATTTATTTCTGATCAGATCTTTATTATTTCTTTCTGTCTGCTAACTTGGGGGTTTTTGTTGTTATTGTTCTTCTCTCTCTAATTGCTTTAGGTGTAAGGTTAGGTTGTTTATTTGAGATGTTTCTTATTTCTTGAGGTAGGATTGTATTGCTATAAACTTCCCTCTTAGAACTGCTTTTGTTGCATCCCATAGGTTTTGGGTTGTTGTGTTTTCATTGTCATTTGTTTCTAGGTATTTTTTGATTTCCTCTTTGATTTCTTCAGTGATCTCTTGGTTATTAAGTAGTGTACTGTTTAGCCTCCATGTGTTTGTATTTTTTTCCAGATTTTTTCCTGTCATTGATATCGTCTCATAGTGTTGTGATTGGAAAAGGTACTTGATACAATTTCAGTTTTCTTAAACTTACCAAGGATTGATTTGCGACCCAAGATATGATCTATCCTGGAGAATGTTCTATGAGCACTTGAAAAGACAGTGTATTCTGTTGTTTTTGGATGGAATGTCCTATAAATATCAATTAAGTCCATCTTGTTTAATGTATCATTTAAAGCTTGTGTTTCCTTATTTATTTTCATTTTGGATGATCTGTCCACTGGTGAAAGTGGGGTGTTAAAATCCCCTACTATTTTGTGTTACTGTCAATTTCCCCTTTTATGGCTGTTAGCATTTGCCTTATGTATTCAGGTGCTCCTATATTGGGTGCATAAATATTTACAATTGTTATGTCTTCTTCTTGGATTGATCCCTTGATCATTATGTAGTGTCCTTCTTTGTCACTTGTAATAGTCTTTATTTTAAAGTCTATTTTGTCTGATATGAGAATTGCTACTCCAGCTTTCTTTTGATTTCTATTTGCATGGAATATCTTTTTCCATCCCTTCACTTTCAGTCTGTATGTGTCCCTAGGTCTCAAGTGGGTCTCTTGTAGACAGCATATATACGGGTCTTGTTTTGGATCCATTCAGCCAGTCTATGTCTTTTGGTTGGAGCATTTAATCCATTTACATTTAAGGTAATTATTGATATGTATGTTCCTATTACCATTTTCTTAATTGTTTTTGGTGTGTTATTGTAGGTCTTTTCCTTCTCTTGTTTCTCCTGCCTAGAGAAGTTTCTTTAGCATTTGTTGTAAAGCTGGTTTTGTGGTGCTGAATTCTCTTAGCTTTTGCTTGTCTGTAAAGATTTTAATTTCTCCGTTGAATCTGAATGAGATCCTTGCTGGGTAGAGTAATCTTGGTTGTAGGTTCTCTCCTTTCATCACTTCAAGTATGTGCTGCCACTCCCTTCTGGCATGCAGAGTTTCTGCTGAAAGCTCAGCTGTTAACCTTATGGGGATTCCTTTTTATATTATTTGTTGTTTTTCCTTTGCTGCTTTTAATATTTTTTCTTTGTAGTTAATTTTTGATAGTTTGATTGATATGTGTCTTGGCATGATTCTACTTGGATTTATCCTGTATGGGACCCTCTGTGCTTCCTGGACTTGATTGACTATTTCCTTTTCCATATCAGGGAAGTTTTCAACTATAATCTCTTCAAATATTTTCTCCCTCCTTTTCTTTTTCTCTTCTTCTTCTGGGACCCCTATAATTCGAATGTTGTGTGTTTAATATTGTCCCAGAGGTCTCTGAGACTGTCTTCACTTCTTTTTATTCTTTTTTCTTTATTCTGCTCTGCAGTAGTTATTTCCACTGCTTTATCTTCCAGGTCACTTATCCATTCTTCTGCCTCAGTTATTCTGCTATTGATTCCTTCTAGAGAATTTTTAATTTCATTTATTGTGTTGTTCATCATTGTTTGTTTGCTCTTTAGTTCTTCTAGTTCCTTGTCAAACGTTTCTTGTATTTTCTCCATTCTATTTCCAGGATTTTGGATCATCTTTACTATCATTACTCTGAATTCTTTTTCAGGTAGACTGCCTATTTCCTCTTCATTTGTTTAGTCTGGTGGGTTTTTACCTTGCTCCTTCATCTGCTGTGTGTTTCTCTGTCTTTTCATTTTGTTTAACTTACTGTGTTTGGGGTCTCCTTTTTGCAGGCTGCAGGCTCGTAGTTCCCGTTGTTTTTCATGTCTGCCCCCAGTGGCTAAGTTGGTTCAGTGGGTTGTTTAGGCTTCCTGGTGGAGGGAACTAGTGTCTGTGTTCTGGTGGATGAGGCTGGATCTTATCTTTCTGGTGGGCAGGACCACATCCGGGAAACACTCAAATATTTAACTGCACAATACAGAGAAATGAACAGCACCACTGGTGTGAATATGTACAGGGCAGAAGCTACTGTGAATAATTAGGATCAGGCCTTGGAGAAAGGATACTTTTTTTAACTGAGGAGAGGAATGAAGAGACCAGGAATGGAACTGAGGAAAGAGAAGAACAAAGGCCCCAAGATGGGAAAGAACCTAGTTTGTTCTGGACTCTGTTGAGAGGCTGATATTGAAGCCCAGGGAGGCCTGGGGGTCAAAGCACACAGGACCTGGGAGCCAGGATGAACAGTTTGGCTTTATTCTAACTAACATGGAGGGTTTAAAGAACTGAAGAGGCCTTGTGATTTTTGTTGAAATGACAAGGTCACTATGTAGATAAGGCCTAGGATGGAAGCAGGGAGACCAGTGAGGAGGGTGGTATATATGCCCTAGTGAGAGATGAAGCCAGAGTCTGAGAATTAGGGGACAGCCCTTGGCGGGAGTCACAATGAGGCTGAGTTTTGTGGGAACAGCCTGGCAGCATCCCCGAGGGCTTTCAGAGGTAGACCAGGGAATAACCTCTGCCAAGTCAAACCAAGTCTGGTGCCAGGGCAAGTCGGTGGGGGGGAGAGGGCCACTTTTGCCCCTGTGGACTTCTTTTGAAGTTCTGTGCTCTGCCTCTCCCATCCATGCCTTTCTCCAGGGAAAAGAAGACAAGCTGTGCCCCTGGGGTTTGCAGAATCAGCATCTGAAAGGTCCATGTTTTTCAAACAAGAACTTGTTCATTGAGGAGATTGGGAAGCTGGGCCCCATGGAGGGACCATGCCCATGGCCTCACAGGCAGTGGACCCCCTTCAGTGGGGATGAGTCAGGGATCACATCATTCAGTTCCTGCTAACACTGATGAGTCAACATTCTCTGTATCTGAGGTTAAACGCAAGGATTCCAACGTTGGGCTGGTCTGGCCAGAATCCTGAACCTGTGACTCACAGTGTGATGTTGTGCAAGCTGCTGCCCCTCTCTGAGCCTCAGTTTCCTCATCTGTACCACTGAGGTGATAACGGTCCCCACAATACTGGCTTATCGTGAACTATGTGAGATAATGTGCACAAAGCACTTAACAGGTGCCTGGCTCATAGTAAGTGCTCAATATTCGATCTTTGCAATGACATTGCTAATTAGTTTGATAACTGTAATTATTAGCAGGGGATCCTGCCAACAATTTTAGGAACTCATCAGAACCACAGAATCCAGCTTGGTCTGGTTTGGGAGAATGTCAGAAAGAGTGATCCCTTCTTGTTCGCTCTGTCTCAGCCACAGAGCTCGCCTGCTCTCAGGTCCTGCAACCCATCTTATGTTCAAAGTGAAATGTCAAAGAGCAGGAAAGAGAACGTGCAGAAGAATGATGAGCCATTGTGTCCATTCCTCAAAGACAGTGGGTGGTATTTGAGATGAGCCTTGAGGTTGGGTTGGAGATACACATGCCAAGATGGCAGTCTGGCATTCCAGGAGAAGGGAGAAGCCTCTGCCAGGTTTGGAGGTAGAAAATGTTTCTCATTCCTTTCCGGTAGCTAGAAAAGAGACTGGCTCACTTTAGCCATATGAAGAGTTTGTGATAGGACGGTGAGTACAAAGACACAAAGTTGTTAGATTGTGGCTAGATCATGGATACCAGGGTAGAGGAATTTGGTCCTCACCATGCAAATGATGGGAGATGTGACTGTTTCTGAAGAAGGGAAGATCATTCTTAGAGCTGGGCTTTGGGAAGACCACACACAGACCAGAGGCCCTGATCCCTGTTCAGAGCCATTACAATGGTCTAGGCCAGGGATGATGAGGCCCAGCTTTGGAAGTGTGGGCGGAGGGATTTTCCAGGTGAGGTGTACAATCAACAAGGCTTGACAACTAACTAGAAGTGATGGGTGGAGGGATGACCCAAGACAGACTCTGACAGCTGGATGGTTGGGACAGAAGAGGTCTGGGAAGGAAGATGGTGGTGGCAGCTCTGGACACGTCTTGCTTGAGGAGCCTGTGAGCTCTTTGCAGGGGCAGTTGGCTCTGCAGGTCTGGACTTAGAGGTCTCAGGATTGGGGACAAGTATTTGATGATGGTTATGCCTGAGTTTGTCTGATCTGTTGAAGGACATGGGCAGAGGAGGGGAGGGTGAGGCAGAGACACTGTCTGCTGCTGCCCCCTCGGCCCACGTGTGGCCCCAATCTGTGGCTTCCCTCTGTTGCCATCCCCTCCTTCTCATCTTACACTTCTTTTTTGGCCCTCACTTAGCTGCGTCATTTTAGGCAACTTGGAAACCAGGCCTCGTGTCTTTAACTTACAAAATTATACACTCCAATGAGCCGGAAAGGGGTTTTTGGAATAATTCTATTGAAAATATGTGGGTTTTCGCCTTGAAATGATCTTCCTGAAATTATCCCCTTTCTCTCTTTATAAATATTAAAAAGAAGGAATCAGAGCTTAGTGCTTTAAATCCCTGTTCAGGGATTTCTCGTCTGCCTCCCAGGAAAGCAACCAGTCATTTCTGAGGAAGAAAAGGAAGGGGTGGCTCAGTTCCCTCTAACGTGACCCCTCCCACCTTTTGGAATACCCCTGACCTGTCCCTCCTCGTGCCCCTATGGCTAAGCTGGGATGTGCTGGAATATGGGGGTGTGAGAGGGAAGGAGCAGGCTCGGGAGGGGTGGGGAGAGGGAAGGTGAGTAAGGCTGCAGAGATGGAGGCAAGAAAGATGGAGAGAAAGAGTGAGAGTGAGAGAGACAGAGACAGAGAGATACATCAGGGAAGGAGAGAAGAGAGACGGAGTGAGAGAGAGAAGTGGTTCTAGAGGGAGAAAGAGACATAAAAACCCAGAGAGAGAAGGGCTGGGGCAAGAGAGGTAGAGACACAGAGCTAGAGCCTGAGGATTAAAGGAGACACAGAATACGGAGAGAGAGAGTAGCATGTGATGCAGAAAGAGAAAGGGAAGACTCAGGGATAGGGGGACTGGGAGAAGGTGACAGGGAGCCAGGGGTGGACGACGATGCAGAGAGAGGCCCACAGAAGGAAGACGACACAGATTGACAAGCGGAGTAGGGAAGAGTCACAGGACAGAGACATGATGAGACAGCGACACAGGGTGAATGAAAAGGAGACTGGAAAGGCTGGTGCCACGCTCAGGCTGGAGGCTGGCTTGGGCTGGGGATGAATTCATGGCTTGTGTGCAGGGTGGCATCCGATGGAGGGAAGCTCCTCATTCCCAGCCTGGCCCCATTGGGCCTGCCTCAGTCCCATGCCTCGGATGAAGCACTGTTGACCTTCGATACATGAGAGAGGGTTGGGGGAACAGGAGGCTGCCTTAGGAGTTGGTGGATCCAAGCATCAGCTCTTCCAAACCACTGCTGTGTCACCTTAGGCACTTTTTCTAGTTTTTGGAGCCTTGGTTTTCTCATCTGAAAAGTGGGGATAATGGTGCCTACATCATAGGATTGTTTTGCCACCCACATGGGGCAACACCTGTAAGGGGCTTGACACAGCACCTGGTAGTACGTGCTTCACCTTACATGAATCAGTTGGTATTTGGGACTCGACTATACTTCTTCTGTGACCTCAGAACTGACCAGTGCTGACCCTGGAGACCTAGAGGGTAAAACTTATACCCTATAAGTTTGAAAGGGGAAGTCTATGGGAGGAAGGGAACCAGAAATTTGGTGGTTGGGAGAGTTGCTGAGAAGGCTTTCACAGGCAGCGTTAGTGAGTACAAAAGGTAAGGGGGGAGGTCGGAACATTTAACTGGTTTCCACACTCTTGAAAGGGGGCCTAGTGAAAAGAGAAGTGCCCTAGCCCATGGCTCCTCTGTGAGCATGAGCTCTCCAGGGTTTCTTCCTGCCTGTCTGACAAAGAGGGTATCAGACTCCAGGCTCTGTAGGACCTTTGAGGCCCTAACATTCAGGGCTTCTCAAAGTCTATGATTGTAGTGGCCTGATCTGGAGTGGGGGTGGGGGTGTTGAGGATGTCCCCTGTGCCTCCCTGCCACCCCCAGAGCTGCAGCAGGAACAGAGCCCTCTACCTTCTAAAGGATCTGTCACAAATCACGGTGGTCGGTTACTGGTTACCACATAAGCCAAGCCCTTGATCTGCCGTGTTTGAGGAAACCCTTTGTTCCTTTCAAGTCTCTATTCTCTCAGCCAGGGTTGGTGCAGAGACTGAAGCAGTGTTTTCTCTTTCTTCCTTTCCTTTTTGGATTTTTAAAAATAACTGGCTTTGCATTCAGGCAGCATTCTAGAATTGGGTTCCCAGGCTGTGGTTCAGGGCCAGGGACTTCAGCTGCCCCTCACTCCTGGGAAGACCTGGGAGGAGTGAAAGCAAAAAGGCTGGAGGGATGGGGAGGGCATTAAACCCATGCCCTTGAGACAGACTCAGGCTGAGGCAGCAGCCCTGTGAGGTGAGGCTGGAGAGCAGAGACAGAGCGATGGGGATTCCAATCCTGGCCGCAGCACCCCCAAGCTGGCCGACTCTGCTGCACTCCCATCCTCTTTTGGACCTCAGTTTTGGTTAAGTGTAAGATTAGAGGTCAGAGAAGAGACGGCTGCCTCTCTCCATTGCGGGGTCCATGTCAGACATTGCTAATCAATCCCCCCGCCCTCAACCCCCAAGCTTGGATGAGCCCTACGAATCCTTTTCAACACAGTGCCCTGGGTGTTTACTACCAATTGGATTTGAGCAATGCAAAATAAGACCTACTTCCCATCCTGGGACATCTCCAAGGGGCCAACGTGAAGTGGGTACTCAAAAAATATTTATTAGATGAATAGAATTTTTTTTTTTTTTAGTCCTTACTACATGTTCTAAGTCCTTTCTAAGCAGTGAACAAAACAGAGTTCTTGACCTTAATCCAATGTGTCGGGGAGACAGGCAATAAGCAAATAAGCAGAGAAATATATGTATCAGACGTCAGGTGATGACCAATGCTGTGAAGCAAAAAGAACCAGAGTAAAACAACAGAGAGTGATAGAGTGTGGGTGTGGCGGAGGGGGGGCACATTGTAGATAAGGTCATCAGAGAAGGTCTTCCGAGGAGGTAATAGCCAGCAGAGAACTCAACAGAGTGAGAAATCTCTTAAGATTCCATCGCTCTAAGACTATGAGTGGTTTGACACTGCGATTCTAATTCTTGTTGTGTAAGATTCTAGAATCCCATGAATCTAGGAACCTGTAACTAAACTGCTTTCACATTCCATGACAATGATTCCAGAATTTTGTGACTCTGAAATTCTAGGATTCACTGAAGCATCTTTTTGCTTGAATAGACCAGGATTCATTGCCTACCCTCTCCCTGCTACCCCTAGGAAACGGAGCTGAAAATAGAAGCCGTCAAAACAACAAGCCATTCCAGCTCTAAGTGCCATAGTAAAGAAATGGTCCAATGTTGCTCCAATGGTTTAATTGCAGCAGCCCATTCATGAAGGATCTTCAGTTGATGAAGAGGAATGAGGCCTCGGGGAAAGGCGTGGCTTGTGGCTACCCCTGGGGAGAGGTCTGAAGCACCACCCTGGGTGAGGCTGATGCTCTAGGGAGCTGGCTGGATTTTAGCAGCTAAAGCCCTGTTTGGCTGGATCAAATGCCCTCTGCCTTTGGGAATCAAGAGGGTGGATATTTTAACTAGGAGATTAGGAAAGGCCTCTCTGGGGCGGTGGCATTAGAGCTGGGTCTGAAGACTAAGAGGATGCCTGGTTGACAGACTGCCAGGGGAAGCCAGTTCCAGGCAGAGGGACGAGCAGATGCAAAGATCCTGAGGTGAGAGAGAGCTTGGCTTGTTCCCAAAGCAGTTGGAACACAGAAAAATGAGGAGATGAGACCAGAGGGCAGGAAGGGGCTGGGTCCTATATGGGTTTGTAGGCCAGGACTAGGAATGTGGAAGCTCCTGGGATGTTTTAAACAGAGCAGTGACATAATGTTAATTCCATATTTAAAAGATTCCTAAGTACTCTGAGTAGAATGGACTACTTCGGGCAAGAATAGAAACTCAATCAGAAAGAAACTGGTAATTTGTCCCAGTGAGAAATGACGGTGGCTTGGATTTAGATGGTAGCAGTAAATTCATCTGTTCATCTCTCCCTTCTTCCTTCTCTCTCTTTCTTCCATCGCTCTCTCCATCCATCCATTCATCCATTTATTAACCAAAACACGTATTAAGTGTCTATGGGGAGTCAGGCACAATGCTGGGATTACAAAGATGAATTAAACATGCTTCCCAACCATGAGGAGCTCACAGAATGGCAGGGTGCATGTCATTGCAATGTAACGATGTGAACACTCCAGTCAAGGAATGCACCAAGAAGGGCGCGAGCTCAAGGGAGGAAACGTGTTGAGCCCGGGAAGCTGGAAAAGGCCTCATGGAGGAGCAGTTGATTGAGCTGGGCCTTTTGCAAGGCACAGAGGAGTTGGATAGGCAGGAGAGTGTCCCTGGCAGGGGGGCAGCATGAGTAAAGGCAAGGAGGTAGCCTGAGAGAGCATGGCGTGTACTGGAGATGTGTAGATGTCCAGGCTGGTGGGATCAACAGGTGTGCGGAGGGACACTCTGGGAGAGGCGGAAGGTGTGCTTATGGCTGCTCGGCTCTGCCTGCCCCTAGCAGAGCCGAGTAATTTCATTAAGTACCAGCTCTTAACGAAGATGCAGCTGTTTAGCAGATGTTGCCTTCCACCCCAGATGGAGGTGCATCTTAGCGATGGGCACAGTATTTCTAGGGCGTCTAATTTGTGAGGCTGCAGAGAGGAAAGAAATTCAAATGCCGCCATTATTATCTAATGGCCATCATTCACTCTGCACCCCCCCTCCCCCAGTGCCACTGCCACTGCCGCTGTCAGACATTCCTGTTGGCCTTGGACTGGAGACAGAGAGGTGGGCTGGCAGGTGGGCTGGGAGTTTGACTTGCTGGTTGTCACTCAGAAAACAAGAGAAGAAAGCAAATGAAAAAGGCGCCAATCCACAGAGCCCCCAAGAACTTTTATGGTAGTGGAAAGTGACCTATGCCCCAGAAAAAGGTACAGATAATAACTGCTATCTATTGAACTCCTACTCAGAGCCAGGTGCTGTGCGAGGGGCTTCACAGACCTTGTCTCTGGTTCTCTAATCCTGTCCCCCATGCAAGGTTCCTGCCTCAGGCCCTTTGCCCTTGCTTTCTCCCCTGTCTGGGAATGCTCTTCCCCCAGCTGCCCACATGGCTCATTCCCCCATGTCTTTCAGTATCACCTCCTCACAGAGGCATCCCCTGATCCCCGCCCCCCCACCCCCACATAAAATAGCACCTTCTCCATCATTCTCTACTCCCTTACCTTGCTTTATTCTCCTTCATCACCCGATATGTATATGCTGTTCAGTGTCTGTTTCTCTCCTCTAGAGTTTAAGCTTCTGAGAGCAAGGATTTTTTTCTGTTTTATTCATTGCGGCCCCTCCAGCACTCAAAAGAATGCGTGACACAAGGCAGAACTCTGTAAATATTTGTTCAAAGCGTGGAAGAATGACCAACAGATCTCACTGAACGTATGAGACCAGCGTCGGGGAGAGAAAATCACTTTCCCAAGAGTTACACAGCCGGCAAGGGGCAAGCTTGGATTTGAATTCGGGTCTGTCTGATTCTAAAGCTCTGCCCTTTTCCTTAAAAGTTTCTCTTCCTCTCTTTCTCCATAGCACTTATCACCACTTACTTGTTATTATCTGTTCCTGGGTTTGGTGTCTGTCTCCCCCACTAAAACGGCAGTCCCACTGCAACAGAGTTCATCTGCTTTGTTCACAACTGACTCCTCTCACACTCACACAACTTCTTTAATCCTGGAAGCAATCCTACCTCTGCAAGGTAGGTTTCATCCATGCCATTTTACAGATGGGAAAATTGAGAGTCAATCAGAGAAACAATTTGCCTTGCCCAAGGTCACCCACCCAGTGCGTGGAGAGCTGGGATTTTCATTTGTCCAACCAGAGGCACCAGCTGCCTGGCCAGATGCAACTTACCAGGGCCCGTCTTTCCCCTCAAGTTTGGCAGTGTCAGGGCCAATGTGAAGCTCGCCCTTAATTCACAACTCCCCAGTTTTGTCCATTTAAGTGAGAACTTTCATGTTAGTTTAACCCAAATTCTCCGTTGACTTCAGTGGAAGCTTTGAATCCATGAGGAAGGTCTGACAGCATATTTGGAGGTAGCACAGGCACCCAGTGGAAATCACATTAGCATACTCATTATCTCAACGTCCTTTGAATGTGTTTTTCAGCTGTTCCTTTAAAGTGGCTCAGTGACAATGGATCCTTTCTATTCACTAATTCCTGGGACTGAAGTGGGCTGTGGTTGGCTCCTAGGTGCTTCTCTGTGCTTTCCAAACGGTGACGATGATGTGAACCCGTGTGGCATAAGGTAATGGAGAGAATGTCATCCAGGCAGATACCCTGAAGGTGCGTGAAGCACATGGTCTGAGTTTGGAAGAAACAACTCCTCAAGTCACGTAGGCAGGTGTGGTGGGACCCCGCAGGGGTGGCAGTGGGGGCACAGGTAACAAAAGCTGTTGCTCAACTGCCTTCCAAGGAGGCGGCCCCCGTTAACAGGAGGCCTCTGGAGGCAGCACAGAACCAGGGATGGCTCTGGGTTGACAAGATGGCTGCTCAACTCTGGAAAGTGCCAGAATCACCTGGGGAGCATTTACCAACACTCAGGGTCCAGCACCCCCTCAAAAGACCATTAGGTTCCAAATCTGGGGGACTTGGGGGAACAACTGGGCTTCAAAGATTTTTGAGTTTTCCCCGATGACTCCAGTACGCCAACAGGCAACTAGTAAATGGAGCTAAACTGCTTTCAAACCAGAGGGGAGGGGAAGTGAGAAGTTGGGTGATGGGTGATGGTGGGGAGGGCGGGGGAAATAAGAAGTCCTTCAAGGATGTGTGGCGAAGAAGGAAGGTCAGAGAAAAACACTCTTGGTTTTGTTTTGGTTTTTTTTTAAGAAAAATTTCAAGTACAGCAAAATGGAGAGACTAGTACAATGACCTGCTTACCAGTTACAGTCTCATCAGTTATCAACATGATGTCCCTCCCTGTGGGGGGCGTTGAGGTGTGTGTGGGAGGTGAGGCACCCCAGCTTCCCCGGGAACCTCCTGGAAAGCCAGCGCTTCTCACCGGTGGTTCTGTGACAGTGGATCCCTGGTGGGAACGCAGAGCGCCAGCACCAGCTCTCAGGGTAGGACAAGCTTTGACAGGGGAACCAACAGCTGGGACGCAAGGACTTTTGTATTAAGGAAAAAAAAGTTAGACTTAAGAAGAAATTCCCACCTATTTGAAATAATTCCTCCTTGACTAGTTCTTTGGTTCTGATGTTTTGGGACGGGGCTGTGGGCCTTACCCCTAAAAGGATCAAGGAAGTGAGGGGACTAGCCTGGGAACAACCAGAGGGTGCAGCTAGGGGAGTGGAAACTGGGCTGGGCTGTCTCCAGGAAGCCCTCTGCTGTGTGCTTCTTTGTTCATAGGACAGTGATTCACTGAGCACTTACTACATGCTGGACGTTGTGTTCTTGATGATAAGGACACACTGGTAAACACGATGGATGAAGATGCTTCCCCACAGGCAGCTTACATTCTAGTGCAGGAGATGGACCACAGGAAGTAAAATACACAGCGTGTCAGATCGCACGCAGTGCTGTAGAGAAAAATAAAGCAGGGAACAGCCTGGGTGGGTGACAATTGTTAAGGTACCCAGGGAAGGCCTCTCTGCTGAGGTGACCCAAACAAGATGATGGAGGGAGCCATGTGGGCTGAGGAACTGCATTCTAAGCTGAGGGAACTTCAAATACAAAGGCCCTGGGTATGGGGTTGTGGGTTGGGGCGTTGGGAGTGCTTCTTTCAGGAACAGCAAGCCCCTTGCATGGCTGGAGCAGAGGGAGAGTGTGGGACGGGGCTGGCAGGGAGGCAGATCTATAGGGAAAACTGATGAGGCCAGACATGTAAGACCTTGAAGGCTTTTGTAAAGACTTTTGCTTTTCTGCTGCATGAGAAGGGGAGCAATGGGTGGGTTTTGAGTGAGAGGACTGAAAGATCTGGCTTACATTTTAGTGGGACCTCTCTGGCTGCTGAGTGCAGAACAACCGTGAAAGTGAGCACAGAGCAGGAGAAGGCTATTGCAGTCACCCCAAGTGACAGATGCTGCCAGCTCAGACCGGGGTGGTGGCGGTGGCCTGGGGCAGAAGTGGGCAGGTTATGCGTCACTTTAGAAGGTAGAAGCAATGGGATTGGTTGACTGAAGGAATGCAGGAGTGTGAGATGAGGAGAGCGGTCAGGGATGGTGCCAAGGTGTTGAATCTCAGCAACTAGAATTATGGGGTTGGCTTTCCCTGAAATGGAAATCCTGCAGGAGCGCTGGGTTTCGGAGGAATGGTTGGGAGTTCTGTTTTGGACAGGTTAGACTTGAGATGCCTGGACAACACAAAATGCAGATGTTGATTCATCTGCGGGACATATGAGTCTAGAGTACAGGGGAGAGGCCTGGCCTAGAGTCAACCCTGACGGTGGGTGAGATCACTAAGGGCATGGTCATAGATGGAGAAGTGAACCAAGGACTGACCTGGGGTTCTGGTGTAACAGGCACGGGGCCAGGCTATTTCTCCTGGCCTCCACTGGCCAACACCAGGCCTGGGGGTCTATGGAGGGGTGTCTTAACCCTGCCTTCCCTGGGTATTTACCCTAAGGTTAAAGGCAAAACCTGAACTAGCCTCATTTTGGAAGAGCAGAAACTCTCAGGTTATATGGAGCCCTGGTGATTGCTGTAAAGCTACTTGCAGGGAGTGGAAGGCAAGAGTTTGACCACGCCTCACAGAATGCATCTTAGCCACTGAAAAATCATTCAGCGCTCAGTGCTCCGGGGACTGAGTCCGTGCACGGTGCGCTCAGCAGCAGTAGTCTGCTGGTCTTCACTTCCTCTGTGCCTTCCCACTGTCTTTGCAATAACTGACCTTGTGGGGTCTTTCAGTTTTTATGCATTTTCCCAACTCTGGGATCCAGATTCAAACACACATCCCTGATGGGCGCTGATCGGTTTAGTTAACTGTGCTCAGCCCCACTGGGTGGAGCTTCTGCACCAGGCAATACCGCTGGCAGCTGACTGGCCTATGTTGCAGAAGCATTTGGGTCGGGTGACATCTCCTGCTCCAATAAGCTGTTGTGGCGGTTATGGGGGCACTAGCGGGTACAGAATATAAAGTCTGAACGGGAATGGAACATGGATTAAGGTGGACTCTGGGGCAGAGAAGCCCCCTGTGTTCGGGTTCATACCCAGCCTCCACCACTTACTGTGACCTTGGGTGGGTTATTCGAGCTGACTGTACCTCCGTCTCTGTAAGTGGAGAATAATAATGTTAACTGCATCTTTGGGTTGTGGTGAGGCCTATGTAAGATGATCAATGAAACGCACAGTACAGTATTTAAGTAGAGCTCAAAAAGTGTTCATCACTGTTGCCACTGCTATCAGGGGACAGTTTATCTGCACTAAGTTAGATGCTTTAAATGCACGTTCTCATCCAGTTCTTCACAAAATCCCAATGAGATAGGTTGTCTTTTCAGTCCCATCATATAGGTGTGAAAATGGAGGCACAGGGAAGTTACCTGACTTGTTCTAGGGTCCCTCAGCTATTAAGCATAGAGCCGGGATTCAAACACAGGTTTATCTGGCTCCAGAACCATTGCTCTGATTCACTGTGCCCCCGGAAAGGACACCTATGTATAAATGCCCACCCTTGGCCACTTCTGCAGGGCTGTGGGCAGGAGCTCTACACCTCTCCAGGAGGTGTAGCGAGCTCTCTGAACGTCTCCCCGCCCTGCAGCTGTCCCTGCCCTCCAAGGATGCAATCTGCTGAAGTGGGGACTGCATCCCTCACTGGCTCTGGTCTGCAAAGGCTGTTGCTATCCCTTGTCCTATGTGGTCCTCAACAAGTGGATAAATGAGCAGATTAGGGATTATATTCCTCCCATTTGACAGATGCAGAAACTGAGACTCATCAAAAAGATGGAATCAGAATTTGAACCCAGGTCTGTCTGTCCTTTTCCCTTCCTCCATCCCCCTTGCAGGGCAAAACTGAATCCAAAGGGATCAGGAGCCGCTGTAGGTTCTTGAACAGGGTAAATTAAAGGCAGGAAGAACTTGGGGTCAGAACAGAGAACCTCAGAGCTGGAAGGTGCCTCATTTAATTGGGCCCGGAGAGGCCAGGGGGTCACTGGGTCTGTACCCTGATCACTGCTGAACAATTACCCAGTTCTGCAAAGTTTCTTACTCATGACCTGGGCTTCTTTCAGGGTGTAAAGGAAATGGAAAGAGATGAATTCCAGGTGCCAGTTTAATTCCATGAGGCTCAGTATGCCTGACTGACCCTGGGGTTTCATGCAGGCTCCCTGACTGAAGGATTACAGTGAGGAAGGAGTATCTGCAGGCTCTTGGCTCTTCTAACAATCACACACCAAGCAGGGCCTCGCCCGTCCTCCAGGGTGGTTACCAGTAAACAGTCCCTGGGCTTCACATGTGTGGGTTCCTCAGCACATCCCTGAAATCTGACGTCAAGGATTTGAATCTCTGTCTTGCACCTACTCACTGTGTGACCTGGGGCAAGTCACTTTACCTCTCTGGATTTCTGTTTCCTCATGTACAATCCTCTCGTATTTGGTTACTGTGAGGACTGAGTAAGATGTTCATATAGTGCCTGGTGTAGTGCCTGGTGTGTGACGAATGCTGTTACTGTTATTTTAGGCATTGAAATCCCATGGCCCCCACACAAAAATCTTCAGACACTTGCTGTTGGCATGGGAATGATGAAAAGATTTACCTTTTAGAAACATAAAAGAATAACATAAAAGAATAATTTAGAAAGAAGGGTTATTTTGGTGACAGTGTGGCAGTTGTATTAGGAGGAACAAGACTGAAAATGAAACATGTCCATTAGGAATGTATTTGGCTGTTGGTAGTAAAAAAATCCAACAATGGAACAGATTTCTACTCTTGCCTCAATATTCACTCTCCCTGTCTTCTTTAGGCAATAGAATCCTTAATTTTAGCTGGGCATGTGGCAGTCTAGAATGAAGATGACAGTTCCTAGCTTCCCTTTCATATTTTAGGTATGGCCATGAATTTCTCTTGCCAATGAGAAATGGTTTATGTGATTTCTAGAAAATGTCTTAAAAGGGAGGGTATACACATCACTCCTCTCTTTCTACTTGCTGGCTGGAATTTGACATGTGATGACTGGATCTCAAGCAGCCCTTTTGGACCATGTGGTAAATTAAAGATGGTTGCTAATTCTTTGACCCTCTTTCCTTCAAAAGGAAGAGTCTACTTGAAAGAGTAAATTCACTTCACTTAAATCTGGGCTGGCCTGTGACTTCTTAGATAAACAGAGTAGAATGGAAATGATGTTCTGCCATTCTGGGCCTTGTCCTTAAGAGGACTGGCAGCTTCTGCCATGGCCTCTTGGATCCATGAGCTACCATGGAAAAGGTCAAACCACTCTGCTGGAGAGAACACCTGGAGAGCCCCTGAGACTACAAAGAAAGGGAGAGGGACCCAGCTGGGCTTAGCACTGTAGTCATCCTCACTAAAGCGTCAGGCATCCCAGTAAAACCATCAGCTGAATATGACAAGTGACTAGTTGATGCCTACAGATCAGAAGGATCACCTAGCTGAGCCCGGCCCAAATTTCTGATCCACAAAACTCTAGGAAACAATAAAATTGTTATTGTTTGGGGGTTGTTTGTTATATAGCCAGAGATAACGAGAACAGACCATGAGGTAGAAGCTATTTGCTGAGGATGGTGCACCAATTATACCAGCTCTGGTCTGGCTACCTCCAGATTTCTTGTTACACAAGCAAAGTAAACCCCATTTGTTAAAGCCTTGTGATACCTTGGGTTATTGCTCAAGGCCTCAGTTTCCCAATTGTTAAATTAGACACTAGCTCCTGTCCTATTACTTCCCAAGTGCCCGACAGGATAAAGCAATAATCAGGAGGAGGGGTCCTTTTTCATGTAATATAAACAGTGCTTGTATCCAACAAGACCAATGAGTGACATGCTCACGCTGTTATAATATATCTAACCTGTTCATGATGGGTGTGAACTCACCATGAACCAATTACAAAGGATTTTGGAATCAGACACTAGGGCTTGAGGCTCAGCTCTGCTCCTTTCTAATGTGATGAATTGGGGTAGTCACTAAATCTCTCCAAGCCTAGTTTCCTCATCAATAAAACACAGACGATGCTACTTCCCTTGTAGAGTCTGTGTGAGGATTAAATGAGATTAATCCATCCATTTGTTAAACACTGAATTTCTCCTATGTTCTAGGCCAGACCCACTCCTAATGTTGGTGGGGCCTGGGGCCCACTCACCTCCCAAATCTAAATATTTAAATGTTATATATCAAGCTAATACATTGTTTTAAAAATGTTCTGTCCTTCTTGATGAATATAACTTCATAACAACATGGAAGGCCAGGTTCAATTTGGAAAACTCAGACTCCTCAGACATCTGCACTGAGATGTAGAGTGGCGGTGGGCAGAGCCGCACCCTAGCCTCCAGCTCCCCAGATGCCTCTCCCTTCTCACCCCTGGCTCCATGCCACACTGTGTGACTCACATGTATCCCAGGCTGCCTGTCCCTTCACCTCGTGCTCCACACTGCCTTTTGGCTACATCCTGGGCCTAGTGTTTTGCCTCCAGAGAACAAACTAAGGAGAGGCCTGCACAGGCCCTGGAAGCAGCTGGGACCCTTGGGCAGGGAGCTCAGGGATCCTGGGGCCCCAGAGTGTGCCTAGAAAGAGAATGAAGTCTTGGGTGGGTATGTCCCCTTGGCCCTGTGAGTACATATGCAGCTGGTGGAGGGCCAGAGAGAGGCCCTTTAAAGCATGAGAACCAGGGAGGAGGGCAGGGTCCCCCTTGCCTGGATCTGAGGCCTGTGCTGGTGGACGTACATCAGTGTCTGAAACAGACACCGTCCCTGCCCCTTTCCTTCAGTGTGGTCCTCTGTCTCACCCCTGCCTGTAAGATGAGGGTTTAGCTGATCTGACATCTCCAAGTTTGTGTTGGAGACCAAGGGCTGGGGACTTGGTGAATGTCAACATGAATCTCCTAGATACCAGGAGATCAGATGTGATCAGATGGGTATCAGATGGGTTTAAGACCTGAGTTATCAACTTCCTCCTCCAGCCCAAGCCTGGTAGAACAGGAAGGGCCTCCATTGGCTAGTCCAGCCCATTATTCACACAAAACTTCAGCAGCCATAATAGCAACATGACTTCCCATCACACCTGGAATAAAATCCCAGCTCCTTGCCAAGACCTGCAAAGCCTCTTCCACCCGGCCTCTGGCCACCTTCAGTCTCCTCGCCCACCACCCTTGCCCTTGTTCACTGAGCTGCAGCTCCCTTGACCTCCCTTGTGTTTACGAAATGTAAGGAGTCCACTCCTCCCACCTCTCGGCCTTTTCCCTCACTCTTCCCTCTGCCTGGAGTACCCAGCTCTTTGCACAGCTGGATCCTCTCATTCAGGCATCAACTTAGTAGCCCCATGACGTAGAGATGTTCGGGAATAGCTCTCCTCTAGCCCAGCGCTCTCTTTTTAATGTCTCCATTTTACATCTTTACACCACCAGAAGTGGCAGATGGAGTGATTAAGAGGTCACCCTTGGAGCCGGACTGAGTCTAAAGCTGGTCTCCATCATCTACTGGACACTTGAGTAAATTGTTCAGCCTGTTTTGCCATGAATATATTATTCAACCTCTAATTTTCCTTGAATAGTTAATTCAACCTCCATTTTCCCATCCGTGAAAGGGGGTGATAATTAATCTGTCTCATAGGTCTTTTGTGAGACTGGATGAGCAAACGCACATATTTATAGCATTTAGAACAGAAGACTGGCACTGGCTGTTTGTGTTTGCCATTTTATTAACACTTGTTATTTGAAATTATCTTGTCTGTTTATTTCTTTGTGTATTGCCTCCCTTCTCTCTATGAAAGGCAAACAACTTCTTGTGCTTAGATAAACGGATTCCAGCAAGGAGTGGGCAATTGTGCCGAGCCCTTCTGTACATCTCCGGTACAGATGGGGAAGCCGAGGCAGGGATGGAAGGCCGGGAGCGAGAGCCCTAAGCGGCCAGCCCGCCGCGCTGCCCGGAGCTCTCGGCTGCCCCTTTCGCAGGCGGGCACTGATATGCTCCGAGCGCGAGAGCAGCATGGGGTTCGGCGGTGCCGGCGTTTTGGTTCCCAGCGCGTTGGTCTTTAAGGCCCTACAGAGCGATCGCGGGAAAGCGGCCTGCAGCCCGCGTCAGCTGCGGTCCCGTCCTGTCGACGCCGGAGCAAGAACAAAGGCATTTGCATGAGAACAGGAACTCTGTTTGCTGAGAGGGCCTGTTTGGGGGTGCCCCTTGCGCTCCCGCGCCCCGCAGACTCCCCTCCCCGAGCCTCGGGACACTCTCCTGCCGACTCATCTGTACTCTGAGGAGGCGCCGGAGTCCCGCAGCGGCCGAGCCGGGCAGGAGCGGCCCCAGGCCTCCGTCCGGGTCTCAGCCCCCGCCGGCTTCTCTGTCTGACAGTGCGCAAGCGTTATAAAGCCTAACTCCACGGCAACACAGCCTCCTCCAAGGATGCGCACCTGGCACGTAGGAGGGGCTCAGTGAATACGGGCTCCGATGTCCCTTTCCGACGCTGTTTCTCAGCCATCTCTTTTGAAATCCCACCCAGCTGCCCTCGGAGGCAAGATAAGAGGTAAGAGCAGGGGTTCAGGAGCCTGGGAAACCTGGATTCAAATCCTACTCTGGCGCTTACCAGCTGCGTTGCCAGGAGCAAGTTACTTTGTCTTTTGAGGCCACAGCGTCCTCATCTGTAAAATGGGGATGAAATAGTCTATAGGGTGCTTAGTTCAGTCATTCTCACAGAATAAGTGCTTAATTCACTCTTACAGTCATCACTTCCAGTTTACAGGGGGTCAATGGCAAACCCTCCAGACCTCCTGAGGGTCAGTCTTAAGCGGCCTAAAGGTCGAGATCCCCAAATGGTTTTATAGAGCCAGGTAGAGGTGCGCTCCTCTTCCCTCGTGCTCTCTCCCCAACCCCCAACCCCCAACCCCCATAAGATACACAGGCTTCCATGTGAACTGGAAGAGTAATGGCTGGCTGATCAGTGACTGGAGTGGGGTTCTGGGATGTTTTTCTCCCAAGTCGAAACCTATTATTATTATTACTATTATTACTATTGTTATAACTATTTAATTAAGTACGGAAAGCCCTGGATCTTTCGCTTGGAGACAGCCTGCTATTCAGAGCAGCCCATAATCCCTCCACAGTTCCCTGCCAGGAAGGCAGCCTCACGCTGCCCTCTAGTGGCGGGCAGGGTTGTGCAGGCCCAGTGAAGCGGACCAACAAGGGAACCAGAGAAACAAGCTTCACTTAGTACGTGGTGGAGGCTGTCTGGAAGAGGGAGGGAGAGAATGCAGCCTGGTTCCCCCACCGCTATTTGTGGTCCTGCTGGATCTCTCAGGAACCTTGGGAATAGAGAATAAGACTGAAGAATAAGACTGAATTTGAAAGGCACTGGAGTTTTTCCATTCTGCTTTTATTTATTTTTGAATAAATTACACATTTACATGATTCAAAAGATAAAAAAGACTGTAGAGTGAAAAGGAAGTCTCCTTTCCACTCTTGTTCCCTTGCCATCCAGTTCCTCCTCCTAGAGGCAGCCGTTGTCATGTGTCTTGTGGATCCTCCAGCAGAAAGTCTGCAAATACAAATATTTTACAGGATCGGTAGCTTCCTCTGTATACTCTTTGGCATCTTGCTGCTTCACTTAAAAATGTATCATGGAAGTCCACAACTACTGAGCCCACGTGCCGCAACTACGGAAGCCCGGGCGCCTAGAGCCTGTGCTCCGCAACAAGAGAAGCCACTGCAATGAGAAGCCTGAGCACCACAAAAAAGAGTAGCCCCCGCTTGCCACAACTAGAGAAAGCCCACGTGTAGCAACAAAGGCCCAACACAGCCAAAAATAAATAAATAAATACATAAAATTGCCATCTCTCAAACCACTAAAGAAAAATAGTTTAAAAAAATGTATCATGGGATTTGTTCCATATTGATTCATGCAGATCTGCCTCATTCTTTTGAACAGCTGCATAATATTCCATTGTCTGATCTCATAATTATTTGATCAGTCTTTTATTGGCAAGCCTTTAAATTGCTCCTAATCTTTTGTAATCACATGTTACAATCACAATCTTGTATAGACACTGTTGTGCGTACGAGTGAATCACTTAGCTATTGCTGTATAACAAACAAAAGGCTTTAAACAAAAAGCTTTTGTTATTGCTCATATGGATCGCTGGTGGCTGGGTCAGGCAGGGCTCATTTTGTGTTGCCTCTTGTGCCTGGATCGGAGGGCGGGTCTTGCTGGGGGGGTGGCTAGTCTAGGAAGAATGGGCTCAGTTACAGCTCTGGCAGTTGGCTGGTTATCAGCTGGGGTAAGAAAGGTGCCTGGGCCATGTCTCTCATCATTCAGCAACATGTAAGGCCTCTGGAAACTCAGTGACTGGCATCGCATTCCATTACATTCTGTTGGTCCAAGCAAATCACAGGCTATACTCAAGAGGTGGGGAAATGGAAACCACCTCTCCAAGGGAGAAGCAGCAAAGTCACATTGTAAAAGGTATGACCCAGGGACATAAACTATTGTGGTCGTTAAAAATTATGTTTCAGGGGGCTTCCCTGGTGGCACAGTGGTTGAGAGTCCACCTGCCGATGCAGGGGACACGGGTTCGTGCCCTGGTCCGGGAGGATCCCACATGCTACGGAGAGGTTGGACCCATGAGCCATGGCCGCTGAGCCTGCACGTCCGGAGCCTGTGCTCCGCAACGGGAGACGCCACAACAGTGAGAGGCCCACGTACCGCAAAAAAAAAAAAAAAAAAAAAATTATGTTTCAATAGTGTTTTTATTTTATAATGGTTAGATTTACAGAAAAGTTGTAAAGGTAGTACAGAGAGTTCTTATATACCCCTGCACACAGCTTCCCCTATTGTTAACATCTTGTATTACTGTGGTACATTTGTCACAGCTAATATTGATACCAATATTAATATATTATCATTAGCTCAACTCCATACTTTATTCAGATCTCATTAGTTTTTCCTTAATGTCTTTTTCTGTTCCAGGATCCCATCCAGAATGCCATGTTACACGTAATCATTATGTCTTCTTAGACTCCTCTTGGCTGTAACAGTTTCTCAGACTTTCTTTGCTTTTGATGACTTTTATGGTTTTGAGAAGTGCTGGTCAGGTTTTCTGTAGAATGTTCCTCAATTTGGGTGTTGGGCTTTTTTCCCACGATTAGGCTGGAGTTACGGGGTTTGAGGAAGAAGACCTCAGCGGTGAAGCGTCATTCTAAGCACATTGTATCAAGAGGACATGCCATCAATGTTACTAATCATTAATGATGGTAACCTTAGTCACCTGGCTGAGGTAGTGTTTGCCGGGTTTCTCCACTGGAACATTACTCTTTTTCCCTATTTCTATGTTGTTCTCTGTAAAAGGAAGTCACTATGCACAGCCCACACTTAAGAAATGGAGAGTATTCTCTACCTCCTTGAGGGGGCAGAATCTATATAAGTTATTTGGAATTCTTCTGCTATTTGCTTATTCCATCATTTATTATACCAGTGTGTTTTCTCCAAGGAACATAGTTCCTTTTATTTAAGAATGATATTAGAAACCAAGATCTGGATGCTGAGTGTACTTGTTGCTACCGGGGTCCACTCTCAGTGGGCAGAGCCAGGAAATGCAGGCAGATGGTGGGAACCTGTATGTACACGTAACTATAATTATTTCTACATCTACCCATTAGCATCGATATTAAGTTAAACATGAGCTCACGCTAATGTCTCCAACACAAATTCGTTCATGCAGTTCATTCTATTCTCCTCTCCTTGCTTATCTGTAACCACCCCCCACCACCTCAACAGTAAGAAACCTGCCTCCCACCATCTGCCATCCATTTACTTCACTGTTCAATTCTAGTGCACATGTATGGAAGTTTCAGAATTGTCAACCCATACTCCTGTGAGATGTAATTCTACAAACTAGAGAACTGCTATGGGCAGTTCTTTTGGTCTTTAGTCTTACTGTTTTCAGTTATTTCTAGAGTTATTTAGGTCAGCACACCTATTCCCCATACCCTTCAGTGAGATTATGTCACACATTTGTAATGTAGTTAGATTCTCTTATAAAATTTGAATACATTAAGATTCGCTCTTTGTGCTGTAAAGTTCTATGAGTTTTGACGAATGGATGGTCATGTACCTACCACTGCAGTGCCATGAAGAATGGTTTCACAGCTCTAAAATATCTGCTGTGCTTCACCTGGTCAACCATCTGCCTCTCTCCAATCCCCTGGAAGCCACTGATCTGTTTTTCATCTCTATAGTTTTGCCCTTTTCTTAATCATATAAATGGAATCAAACATTAAGTAATGTTCTGAGTCTGACTTCTTTCACTTAGCAACATGCAATTAAGATTCATCCATACTTCTGTGTGGATTAACAGCTTGTTCCTTTTTTTTAATTAAAGTAGAGTTGATTTACAATGTTGTGTTAATTTCTGCTGTATAGCAAAGTGATTCATTTATACATATATATATTTTATATATTCTTTTCCATTATGCTTTACCACAGGATATTGAATATAGTTCCCTGTGCCGTACAGTAGGACCTTGTTGTTTATCCATTCTATACATAATAGTTTGCATCTACTAACCCCAGACTCCCAGTCCATCTCTCCTCCACCCCTCTTTCCCCTTGGCAACCGCAAGTCTGTTCTCTCACAGCTTGTTCCTTTTGATTGCTGAGGAGTGTTCCATAGTATGGGTGTACCACTGTTTATCCATCCACTTATTAAAGGACATCTTAGTTGCTTCCAGCTTTATTAGGAATATAAATCTGCTAGAAATATTTGTATGCAGGCTTTTGTGTGGACATAACATTTCTCATCAGTTGGGTAAATGTCTAGGAGTGCAACTGCTGCGTCATATGGTAAATCTATGATTAGATTTACAAGAAACTGCCAAACTGTCTTCCAAAGTAATTGTACCATTTTTCATTCCCACCAGCAATGAATGAGTCCCTGTTCCTCTGCATGTTCATCAGCACATGGTATTGCCAGCTTTTTTTGGAATTTGTCCATTTTAATAGGTATGTAATTGTTGTTTCAATTTGCATTTTATTTTAATTGGCATTTCCTTAATCACAAATGATGTTGAGAATCTTTACCTATGCTTATTTGCCACTTGTATATCTTCCTTAGTGAGGTGTCTGTTCATATCTTTTGCCCATTTTTAATTGGGTTTTTTGTTTTCTTATTGTTGATTTCTAGAAGTTCTTTGCATGTTGTGAGTGTGATTTCTTTTTATCAGATATGGGATTAGCCAGTATTTACTCTCAATCTGTGGCCTGTCTTTTCATCCTCTTTACATTGTCTTTTACAGAACACAATTTTAATAAAGTCCAACTTATCAACTCTTTTCTTTTGTGGATTGTATTTTTGGTATTGTATCTAAAAACTTTTCACCAAACCCAAGTAAAGCACAGATTTTCTTCTATGTTTTCTTCCAGAGTTTTGTTGTTTTGTGCTTTACATTTGCATCTATGATATATTTTGAGTTCATTTTAGTTACTTTTCATGCAAGATATAAGATCTATGTTGGGAATCTTTCTTTTTTGCATATGGACCTCTAGTTGCTCCAGCACTAGTTGTTAAAAGGCCATCTTTTCTCCGTATAAGTTCAATCTTTTAAAATGTATTAAGACTTGTTTTGTGGCCTGATATATGGTATCTTGGAAAATGTCTTTCCATTAGAATCTTTAGCATTTTAGTTATAGTTATTTTAAATTCCCTGATAATTTCAACATGAGTTATAGATGAGTTGCTTCTGATGATTGTTTTGTCTCTTCAGTCTATATTTTTTCTTGCCTTTTGGCATATGTGGTAGGCTAAATAATGGATCTTGAGATGGGAAGATTATTCCGGATTATCCAGGTGGACTTTGAGTGCAACCGCACGCATCCTTATGAGAGAGGCAGAGGGAAATTTGGCATAGAGAGAAGAGAAGAGAAGAGAAGAAGGTGATATGACCATGCAGAAAGTGATTAGTCATTCAACCACAAGCCAAGGAATGCTGGCAGCTGCTGGAACCTGGAAAAGGCAAAGAAGGGAGCTCAGCCCTATGACATTTTGATTTCAGCCCAGTGATGCTGATTTTAAATCTCTGGCCTCCAGAACAGTAAGAGAACAAATTTCTATTGTTTTAAGCTACCAAGCTTGTGGTAGTTTGTTATAGCAATCCTGCCTTGTAAATTTTTGTTGAAAGTTGTACGTGTTGTATAGGATAATAAATACTGAGGGAAACAGACCTTTAGTGTGAGGATTGACGTTAATCTTGCTGGGACTCGGGCCACATTTAATGCTTCTTGTAGCTCTAGGCACCTGGGGCTTCACATTCCTTTGTGTCCTTGTTTCCGCCTCCCTTTTGGCTCTGGAGCTCCCCTTTGTACAGCACCTCAGCGTCCGTGTCTTGTAGCTTTATCAGCTGTAATCCACTGTGCTTATTTACACTGGAGCCTTACTGGTGTGGTGGTGGTAGAGCAGGGCAGAGGGAGGGCATTCTTTAATCTTCCAATTAAGTCTCAGCCTTTTTGTGGGCTTACGTCTCGTCTCAGGGATGTGGCCTTTAAAAGTGTTGCTGTGCCTCTTCTAGAGGTAGAGCTCCTGCCATCCCAGCTTCTGGTCCCATCCTCACCCCAGGTGCAACATCCCAGCCTATTTCTTCTGTTGTGTATGGTACGTGGGCCTCTCACTGTTGTGGCCTCTCTCGTTGCGGAGCACAGGCTCCGGACGCGCAGGTTCAGTGGCCATGGCTCACGGGCCCAGCTGCTCTGCGGCATGTGGGATCCTCCCGGACCGGGGCACGAACCCGTGTCCCCTGCATCAGCAGGTGGACTCCCAACCACTGCGCCACCAGGGAAGCCCGTCGTTCGGGTTTTTATAACATCTTGCAGAAAACCTGAATGAACTTTTTGGCCAGCCCAATATATTTATACATTACACACACACACACACACACACATACTTTCCCCCTTAGGTGAAACAGAAGGGCTGGAGAGGGCTGGAGTGGTGCAGAGCTCCTTCTGCCTTAGCTGAGAGAAAGTATCAGACTTGCCCTTTGGCACAATTCTCTCCACTGGAGGTTAGGGAGAAGGTCCAGAAGGGCTGTCCATGGCTGCTCTTTGCCTCCTGCCAGAGCTACATGGGGAACTGATCCTCTCCATTAGAACCTGGTGAGGTTCCTGGAGGAAAACTCTGCAAAAATACGAGGTCTTCCCCACCCCCCATGACCGGGGTCCCCGGGAGTTTCTTTCTCACTCTTATGTTAGCCCACACTCAGCCCTCGGTGATTCATCAGAATTAGTCCTTAAGCGTTCCACTGACTTATGGCGTTGCTACAGGTAGGTCAGTTTTTGGTGCTGTTATCTCTTTGCGTGCACTTGACTCACCAGATTTTTGGGTGGCGTTTGCCCTGCAAGCTCAGGTCTGTGACGGATTCAAGAAAAGTCATTGATTTTCAGCTTGTCTAACTCTTTCTTGTTGTAAGGACAGGAGTAATGACTTTCAAGCTCTTTACAAGTTGGCGTTGAAACCAGAAGTCCCTATTGTGGCCTTTTTTTATATCAATCTCCCACAGAAAGTAAGAAATATTAAGGGTCACAAAAGTCATAGGACTATAATCTTGGAATCATAAAGACTTTGGCATAGACTCAGAGTTTTGCAACTGGGGAAGCATAAATTCTAAGATTAAAATTCCCCAGATTGAAAATCTCCATGGGCTCTTCACTGCTTACAGGATGACACGACATAAAACACTTTTCATTACCTGGCCCATTCCAGCTCTCCAGCCCCATTTCTCACCCACATCTTACCTCCCATCCAGATCCTGTTCTCACTCCCACTCCCCCCAGAAAACAAACTCGGTATCATACTCAGGGTCCAGCCACGTGGTAAACTAATTGAGATTCCCTGATGCACTTTGAACATTACCTGAAACATGGCAACCCCTCACCAATCATTTGTTAATCTAATTAATGAATAAAACAATAAAGCCCTTAGCACAGAGTGTAACACATGGAAGTATTAACAGTAGCCAGTTTCTATCACGTACCTGATTTGTGCCTGACACTCTTCTAAGTACTTCACATGTATTGAGTTATTTTATTTTCATAAGCTTATGTGGTCCATATTCTTCCTATTTTAAAGATGAGGAAACTGAAGTACAGAGAGGTTAGAAACTTGCCCAGGGTTACCCAGATGGTAAGTGCAGAGCTGGGATTCAAACTCAGGGAACCCTCATCAGCGGGTTGTAATCAACACAAAGCTCCTACTGTGCTAATGCTAGATGCATCACGTACATGATCTCTAATCTTATGATAACCTCCATTTAGAAGAAATGGAGGCCAGAGAGGTTAAGTGACTTGCCCAGGGTCACACAGCTAGTAAGAGCTGCAATGAAAGTTCAAACTAGATTTGCCTGCTCTAAATCCCACACTCTTTCCTGTTCTCAGCATGGCTTCCGGCCTGTCTCTTGAGAAAATGAATGCCTTTGGCATCTTGGTAAGCCATCAAACTCCTGTTCTTCCTTCAAGACATAACTTAAGGGTTCCTTCTGCTGTGACACTTGCCCTGACCTCTCCCTCATGCCACCCCAGCTGCCCCAGCCAGTCCCTTCTTCCTTGAGCCTTCACACCCCCACCTCTGCCCTTCACACCACAGTCCAGTGGTTAAAAATGCAGCTCTGCATGCAGGGTGTCTTGGGTTCAAATTATGGGCCTGCTGGGGGACTCTAACTTTTCATGGAACCATCTGACCTTGATTTTTTTCTCATCTGCAAAACGGTGCTGAGAAAAGCACCTCCCTCATAGGACTGGGTGAAATATGCACCAATCTTAGCTGAGGGCTTGCCGAAGCACGTACCATTCTGTATTATAAGTATCTGTTTAAATGTCTGTCTCCATCACTTGACTTGAGGGCAGAAGCTGATTCTGATCTATTTTTTTTTTCCCCTAGCACCCAGAATGGCTTAGAAGAGTATTAAATAAATGTGAAGTAAATGGATGAAAAAGAAATAAATGAATCTTAGAATCTTAGTCTCATAATTTCATCCATAAAATCTAAAAACCTTGCCTCACATAACTACAAAGTAGCAAGGATCTTAGAGATCAGCTTCCTGAGGCTTTTAATCATTTTGACGAGCAACCACAGTTAATAATACACTTTCTACTGCCATCCAATATGCACGCATGTGTGTGTGCGTGCACACACACACACTGAAAGTTTCAAGAAAGAGTACTTTCCCTAACTATGTAGGATAAACCCAGATATTTATTTTTTCTCCCTTCCCATTCTCTCCCCTCCCCACCTCCTTTCTTTTTCATTTTTAAAAAATGTTGGATTATGTCCACTACATTGATTTCATGACCCATGAATGCTTTGTGGTCTATGGTTTGAAAACCTCTTCTCCAATCCAGCTGCTCAGCCTGAATCTTCATCCCTGACGTGGGAAGGGAAGTTCCTGCCTCTGAAGGTAAGAGGCTTCATTGTTGAGCAGCATTATTGTTAGAAGGTCCTCCTTTCTCTTAAGCGAAACGAGTCCCCCATCACTTCCTCTTTGGTTCCCTTCCACCTGCTGCTCTCTAGCTGCACGCTATCAAGCAGTCGCCTCACGTCACTGGGTTTCACTTCCTCCCCTGCTCCCACACATACGCGCCCACAGAAGTGCATGGAGCCTAAAGGTCCATTATCAAAGCCACTTTTGGGGGTTAAGGGCTTGATCTTCACCCGTCATTTCCCATTATTGTATTTGTTTGTTTTCATGGGGCTGGGGGTCACTAGAGCCAATCCACCCATGTGGCTGAAGTCTTCAGTTCCTGGAACAGAGAAGTTGTTGGGATTTGTGGGATGTCAAAGAATCTGGAGGGGTGGTGGGAGAGCGGTGCTAGTGATGTCAGGGACCCGGATGCCACAGAGGGGTCCAGCCAGGGTCCTCAGTTGGTCTTGGCACACAGCAACGTGAGGGGCCTCCTACCCCCTGCCTCATGCCTGCTACCTCTGGGACAAGTTTGCGTCCCCTCACCCCTGGAGGCCAAGGGCATGTGGCAGCACAGGCCACATATTTAGCAGGCCCTGTGCAAACTGAGAATGCAGGGTCCCGTGTTCCAAAAGTATTAAGTGTTTCAAGGCGGTGACAGAAGAGCAGTAAATCAAGTGTGAGCCCTGTGTGTACAGGCCCTGTGCAACTGCAGGGCTCGTACACCCACGATTATCAACCCTGGCACTTTGCCTGGGAGGCAGGCTCAGCAGACAAGGTGGACGAGGCCTGGGCTTGGGCTGGGACTCCAGAGTGCAGGAAGTGAAACCAGGCCCGTGGATATTCAAGGAACAAGGTCCTTAGAGATCACTGGGCCCAAACCCCTCCAACTGTAGAACCTGGGAACCCAAAGATCACATGAAAACTGGTGGCAGAGCCAGATCCCAACCTCAGCCCTGGGACCCTCCCCCTCTGTCCTCTCCATCCTTTCTGAAGTTGGTCTCATCCTATGCAGTGTCTGTGGTTATTTACATGCTTACAACTTGCAAGTTTCCAACCCCTTTCCCCACTGTCCCTCTTTCTTGCCCAGGCTCTAGACTCCTCTAGACTCCCGTGTCCAACTGTCCACAACAGCAATGGCCTCTTGCTTTTTCTCCTCCTTTGCCTCTTCCCTGACCCTCTCCTACCATCCTCATCACAGCCACCAGAGTGGGAGTTTTTAACTTACAAATTGGATCCCCGCACACCTCTGCGCACTGATGTGTTGCACACAGATTGCAATCTCACCTCTTTACCATGACCTACAATGTCAGGCCCTGTGGTTTCTCTCATGATTGTCTGCTTCTCCCTCTGCAAGTGACCTTGCTGTTGATCAGAAGCCCCAGCTCATACCTGCCCCGCAGGGTGGGTCCTCTTCCCCAAGGTCCCCCATGGCCCCAGCCTCTCCTCCCTTTGTCCAGGTCTCAGCTCACACACCCCTTCCCCTGAGGTCTGGTCTTCCTATGCACTGTCCCAAACACACGCCCTCACTCTCTCTCCCACCTTCTTTACTTTCCTTCATAGTGTTAACTCTCCTGAATCACGCTGTACATCTGCTCCTTTGTTTTCAGCCTCCTGTCTAGAACGTAGCTTCCTTGAGGGTGGAGACCTGTCCTGCTCAGTTGCTCGGTGCCTTGAAGGGCACCTGGCACATAGCTGGTACTCTACTAAGAGTTGTAGGAATGAACAAACTGCTAATGAAACGAATTCATTCAGCAAACGTGTGTTCAGAGGCCATTCTGTGTCACGTGCTGTGCTGGGCACTGAGGATTCCGACATGGAGCCAGTGGACAAGAAGGGGTCCCTGCCCTCAAGGAGTCGGGTGACTGTCTTGGGGAGAGACGGAGCTTTGTTTGGAGGAGGCAGCGTGACATGAGTGGTTGTCTAAGCTGAGTCTGAGCCCCTCTAACAGGTGGTGATGGTGAAAGATCATGGGTCCTTGCAGCAAGAGGTTGAATTTTAGGGACCATGCATGCCCCTTTCTGAAGAGCTAGGGCCTCTCTGCCCCTCTCTGGTCCCTCAGCCCATTAGGCCAGGGCTGCGCTGGAGCTCACACTCATGATGAGGGCTCCTGGGGGCCCGGGACCCCTAAGAGGTGGAGCTTGCAGCCTGGGGGACATCCGTGTCCTGTGGCACTGGAATCAGGAAGAAGATGACTTGGCTCCACTCAGAGGAAACTGAGCCTCCCCCAGTGGTCATATGGTCCAGCCTGAGTGAGCCCTGTGGGTACCTTGGCCTCCTTGGACCACCCCCGAGAGGACTCCAATCTCCCCACTTCTCTCAAGGCAGGCAGTCCATGGCTACCCAGCCCCTGCAACCCAGCCCTGGTGTCACCAGTCTCCTCCTTCCATGCAGATGGTGTGACTGAAGCTGAAGGGCAGATGCAGGGGCCCTTGAAGGCAAAATCACTTCCTCCAGGAAGCCGTCTCTGCTTTCTCTTTGGTAGTGCTTCCTCCTTTTCCTTATCCCCATGGCACACATTTCCTCTCTGTTTATTTATCCAAGCATCCATCCATCTATCCATCTAATCAACAAACATTCATTGAGCACCTACTACGCTCTCAGCACTTACAGTAGTGAACAAGAACATAGCCCCTGCCCTCGCAGAGCTTACTGCCTAATGAGGGATATTATGCAACTGGTTGCTAATTAAAAGTTAAATTACAGCTGTGATAAATGCTATGCAAGAGAAGTACCTGAACTTCACTGTAGGAAGGCTTTCCTGAGGAAGGAACATTTCACCCAAGACCATGCTGTCCAATGTGGCAGTGGAGCCCAGCCAGTCCGGAGAAACTGAAGTTTTAATTGTACTTAGTGTTAATTACTTAAACATTTAAAAAACTGAAGCAGTGTAATATATATATTTTCTGTTAATCACAACTTTATTGTTTGGGTAGGACTACATTTCACTGTAACTGTGAAGATCAAAGGAAAAAATAAGGTAATAATACAACAGTATTTTTATCTTTATTTATTTAAATTTTTGAATTTTATTTTATTTATTTTTTTATACAGCAGATTGTTATTAGTCATCAATTTTATACACATCAGTGTATACATGTCAATCCCAATTGCCCAATTCATCACACCACCCCCCCAACCCCCGCAGCTGTCCCCCCTTGGTGTCCATATGTTTGTTCTCTACATCCGTGTCTAAATTCCTGCCCTGCAAACCGGTTCATCTGTACCATTTTTCTAGGTTCCACTTATATGCGTTAATATACGATATTTGTTTTTCTCTTTCTGACTTACTTCACTTTGTATGACAGTCTCTAGATCCATCCATGTCTCAACAAATGACCCAATTTTGTTCCTTTTTATGGCTGAGTAACATTCCATTGTATATATGTACCATATCTTCTTTATCCATTCATCTGTCGATGGGCATTTAGGTTGCTTCCATGACCTGGCTATTGTAAACAGTGCTGCGATGAATACTGAGGTGCATGTGTCTTTTTGAATTATGGTTTTCTCTGGGTATATGCCCATAATGGGATTGCTGGATCATATGGTAATTTTATTTTTAGTTTTTTAAAGAACCTCCATACTGTTCTCCATAGTGGCTGTATCAATTTACATTCCCACCAACAGTGCAAGAGGGTTCTCTTTTCTCCACACCCTCTCCAGCATTTATTGTTTGTAGATTTTTTGATGAAGCCCATTCTAACTGGTGTGAGGTGATACCTCACTGTAGTTTTGATTTGCATTTCTCTAATAATTAGTGATGTTGAGCAGCTTTTCATGTGATTCTTGGCCATCTGTATGTCTTCTTTGGAGAAATGTCTATTTAGGTCTTCTGCCCATTTCTGGATTGGGTTGTTTGGTTTTCTAATATTGAGCTGCATGTGCTGTTTATATATTTTGGAGATTAATCCTTTGTCCATTGATTCATTGGCAAATGTTTTCTCCCATTCTGAGGGTTGTCTTTTCATCTTCTTTATGGTTTCCTTTGTGGTGCAAAAGCTTTGAAGTGTCATTAGGTCCCATTTCTCTAGTTTTGTTTTTATTTCCATTACTCTAGGAGGTGGATCAAAAAAGATCTTGCTGTGATTTATGTCAAAGAGTGTTCTTCCTATGTTTTTCTCTAAGAGTTTTATAGTGTCTGGTCTTATATTTAGGTCTCTAATCAATTTTGAGTTTATTTTTGTATATGGTGTTAAGGAGTTCTAATTTCATTCCTTTACATGTAGGTGTCCAGTTTTCCCAGAACCACTTATTGAAGAGACTGTCTTTTCACCATTTTATATCCTTACCTCCTTTGTCATAGATTAGTTGACCATAGGTGCATGGGTCTACCTCTGGGCTTTCTATCTTGTTCCATTGATCTATGTTTCTGTTTTTGTGCCAGTACCATATTGTCTTGATTACTGTAGCTTTGTAGCATTGTCTGAAGTCAGGGAGTCTGATTCCTCCAGCTCCGTTTTTTTCCCTCAAGACTGCTTTGGCTATTTGGGGTCTTTTGTGTCTCCATACAAAATTTAAGATTTTTTGTTCTAGTTCGGTAAAAAATGCCATTGGTAATTTGATAGGGTTTCCATTGAATATGTAGATTGCTTTGGTTACTATAGTCATTTTCACAATATTGATTCTTCCCATCCAAGAACATGGTATATCTCTCCATCTGTTGGTATTATCTTTAATTTCTTTTATCAGTGTCTTATAGTTTTCTGCACACAGGTCTTTTGTCTCCCTAGGTAGGTTTATTCCTAGGTATTTTATTCTTTTTGTTTCAGTGGCAAATGGGAGTGTTTCCTTAATTTCTCTTTCAGATTTTTCATCATTAGTGTATAGGAATGCAAGAGATTTCTGTGCATTAATTTTGTATCCTGCAACTTTACCAAATTCATTGATTAGCTCTAGTAGTTTTCTGGTGGCATGTTTAGGATTCTCTACGTATAGTATCATGTCATCTGCAAACAGTGACTGTTTTACTTCTTCTTTTCCAATTTGTATTCCTTTTATTTCTTTTTCTTCTCTGATTGCCGCATAAAGGACTTCCAAAACTATGTTGAATAATAGTGGTGAGAGTGGACATCCTTGTCTTGTCCCTGAACTTAGAGGAAATGCTTTCAGTTTTTCACCATTGAGAATGATGTTTGCTGTGGGTATGTCGTATATGGCCTTTATTATGTTGAGGTAGGTTCCCTCTATGCCCACTTTCTGGAGAGTTTTTATGATAAATGGGTGTGGAACTTTGTCAAAAGCTTTTTCTGCATCTATTGAGATGATCATATGGTTTTTATTCTTCAATTTGTTAATATAGTGTATCACATTGATTGATTTGCATATATTGAAGAATCCTTGCATCCCTGGGATAAATCCCACTTGATCGTGGTGTATGATCCTTTTAATGTGTTGTTGGATTCTGTTTCCTAGTATTTTGTTGAGGATTTTTGCATCTCTATTCATCAGTGATATTGGTCTGTAATTTTCTTTTTTTGTAGTATCTTTGTCTGGTTTTGGTATCAGGGTGATGGTGGCCTCATAGAATGAGTTTGGGAGTTTTCCTTCCTCCGCAATTATTTTGGAAGAGTTTGAGAAGGATGAGTGTTAGCTCTCCTCTAAATGTTTGAGGGAATTCACCTGTGAAACCATCTGGTCCTGGACTTTTGTTTGTTGGAAATTTTTTTTTTTTTTTTTTTTTTTTTGCGGTACGTGGGCCTCTCACCGTTGTGGCCTCTCCCGTTGAGGAGCCCAGGCTCCGACGCGCAGGCCCAGCGGCCATGGCTCGCGGGCCCAGCCGCTCCGCGGCATGTGGGATCCTCCCGGACCGGGGCACGAACCCGCGTCCCCGGCATCGGCAGGCGGACTCTCAACCACTGCGCCACCAGGGAAGCCCTGTTGGAAAATTTTTAATCACAGTTTCAATTTCATTACTTGTGATTGGTCTGTTCATATTTTCTATTTCATCCTGGTTCAGTCTTGGAAGGTTATACCTTTCTAAGAATTTGTCCATTTCTTCCAGGTTGTCCATTTCATCGGCATACAGTTGCTTGTAGTAGTCTCTTAGGATGCTTTGTATTTCTGCAGTGTCTGTTGTAACTTCTCCTTTTTCATTTCTAATTTTATTGATTTGAGTCCTCTCCCTCTTTTTCTTGATGAGTCTGGCTAATGGTTTATCAATTTTGTTTATCTTCAGTAAGAACCAGCTTTTAGTTTTATTGATCTTTGCTATCATTTTCTTTGTTTCTATTTCATTTATTTCTGCTCTGATCTTTATGATTTCTTTCCTTTTGATAACTTTGGGCTTTGTTTGTTCTTCTTTCTCTAGTTCCTTTAGGTGTACGGTTAGATTGTTTATTTGAGATTTGTCTTGTTTCTTGAGGTAGGCTTGTATTACTATAAACTTCCCTCTTAGAACTGCTTTTGCTGCATCCCATAGCTTTTGGATCATCGTGTTTTCATTGTCATTTGTTTCTAGGTATTTTTTGATTTCCTCTTTTAATGCTTCAGTGATCTCTTGGTTATTAAGTAGTGTGTTGTTTAGCCTCCATGTGTTTGTATTTTTTACAGATTTTTTCCTATAATTGATATATTGTCTCATAGCGTTGTGATCAGAAAAGATACTTGATATGATTTCAGTTTTCTTAAATTTACCAAGGCTTGATTTGTGACCCAAGATCTGATCTATCCTGGAGAATGTTCCATGAGCACTTGAGAAGACAGTGTATTCCGTTGTTTTTGGATGGAATGTCTTATAAATATCAATTAAGTCCATCTTGTTTAATGTATCATTTAAAGCTTGTGTTTCCTTATTTATTTTCATTTTGGATGATCTGTCCATTGGTGAAAGTTGGGTGTTAAAGTCCCCTACTATGATTGTGTTACTGTCAATTTCCCCTGTTGTGGCTGTTAGCATTTGCCTTATGTATTCAGGTGCTCCTATATTGGGTGCATAAATATTTACAATTGTTATGTCTTCTTCTTGGATTGATCCCTTGATCATTATGTAGTGTCCTTCTTTGTCTCTTGTAATAGTTTTTATTTTAAAGTCTATTTGTCTGATATGAGAATTGCTATTCCAGCTTTCTTTTGATTTCCATTTGCATGGAATATCTTTTTCCATGCCCTCACTTTCAGTCTGTATGTGTCCCTAGGTCTGAAGTGGGTGTCTTGTAGACAGCATATAAATGGGTCTTGTTTTGTATCCATTCAGCAAGCCTGTGTCTTTCGGTTGGAGCATTTAATCCTTTTACTTTAAGGTAATTATCGATATGTATGCTCTTATTACCATTTTCTGAATTGTTTTGGGTTTGTTCTTATCGGTCCTTTTCTTCTCTTGTGTTTCCCACTTAGGGAAGTTCCTTTAGCATTTTTTGTAGAGCTGGTTTGGTGGTGCTGAATTCTCTTAGCTTTTGCTTGTCTCTAAAGCTTTTGATTTCTCCATTGAATTTGAATGAGATCCTTGCCCGGTAGAGTAATCTTGGTTGTAGGTTCTTCCCTTTCATCACTTTAAATATGTCATGCCACTCCCTTCTGTCTTGCAGAGTTTCTGCTGAGAAATCAGCTGTTAACCTTATTGGAGTTCCCTTGTATGTTATTTGTCGTTTTTCCCTTGCTGCTTTCAATAATTTTTCTTTGTCTTTAATTTTTGCCAGTTTGATTACTATGTGTCTCAGTGTTTTTCTCCTTGGTTTTACCCTGTATGGACTCTCTGCGCTTCCTGGACTTCGGTGGCTATTTCCTTTCCCATGTTAAGCAAGTTTTCGATTATAATCTCTTCAAATATTTTCTCTGGTCCTTTCTCTCTCTCTTCTCCTTCTGGGACCCCTATAATGCGAATGTTGTTGCATTTAATGTTGTCCCAGAGGTCTCTTAGGCTGTCTTCATTTCTTTTCATTCTTTTTTCTTTATTCTGTTCCACAGCAGTGAATTCCACCATTCTGTCTTCCAAGTCACTTATCCGTTCTTCTGCCCCAGCTATTCTGCTATTGATTCCTTCTAGTGTAGTTTTCATTTCAGTTATTTTATTGTTCATCTCTGTTTCTTTGTCCATTATTTCTTCTAAGTCTTTGTTAAACATTTCTTGCATCTTCTCAATCTTTGCCTCCATTCTTTTTCCAAGGTCCTGGATCATCTTTGCTATCATTAATCTGAATTCTTTTTCTGGAAGGTTGCCTATCTCCACTTCATTTAGTTGTTTCTCTGGGGTTTTATCTTGTTCCTTCATCTGGTACATAGCCCTCTGCCTTTTCATCTTGTCTATCTTTCTGTGAATGTGGTTTTTGTTCCACAGGCTGCAGGATTGTAGTTCTTCTTGCTTCTGCTGTCTGCCCTCTGGTGGATGAGGCTATCTAAGAGGCTTGTGTAAGTTTCCTGATGGGAGGGACTGGTGGTGGGTAGAGTAGCTGACTGTTGCTCTGGTGGGCAGAGCTCAGTAAAACTTTAATCCGTTTGAGTGCTGTTGGTGGGGCTGGGTACCCTCCTTGTTGGTTGTTTGGCCTGAGGCAACCCAACACTAGAGCCTACCTGGGCTCTTTGGTGGGGCTAATGGCAGACTCTGGGAGGGCTCACACCAAGGAGTACTTCCCAGAACTTCTGCTGCCAGTGTCCTTGTCCCCATGGTGAGCCACAGCCACTCTGACCTCTGCAGGCGACTCTCCAACACTAGCAGGTAGGTCTGGTTCAGTCTCCCCTTGGGGTCACTGCTCCTTCCCCTGGGTCCCGATGCACACACTTCTTTGTGTGTGCCCTCCAAGAGTGGAGTCTCTGTTTCCCCCAGTCCTGCTGAAGTCCTGCAATCAAATCCCACTAGCCTTCAAAGTCTGATTCTCTAGGAATTCCTCCTCCCGTTGCCAGGCCCCCAGTTTGGGAAGCCTGACGTGAGGCTCAGAACCTTCACTCCAGTGGGTGGACTTCTGTGGTATAAGTGTTCTCCAGTCTGTGAGTTACCCACCCAGCAGTTATGGGATTTGATTTTACTGAGGTTGTGCCCCTCCTACCATCTCATTGTGGCTTCTCTTTTGTCTTTGGATGTGGGGTATCTTTTTTGGTGAGTTCCAGTGTCTTCCTGTCAATGATTATCCAGCAGCTAGTTGTGATCTACCACAGTATTTTTATATTGCTTACATGTTGAAATGATACAATTTCAGATGTTGAGTTAAATAAAATATAATTTGTTAAAATTTATTTCATGTGTTACTTTTTACTTTTCCAACGTGGCACTAGAAAATCTAAAACTCCCTACCTGGCTCACACAGTGTTTCCAGGGACAGAGCTGAGCTAAGAGCAGACAGGCATGTGGAGGGTATGGAGATGGAGGGGTCACATTTCTTAGGTTGGAGACTCTTATTTAGCTCCTATTTTGTGCTTAGCACTTTAGACCTTATCTGAATTAGACTCAAACAGTCACGGGTAGATATCATTCGACTCTTGCTACAGATAAGGAAACTGAGGCCCGGGTTTGACCAAGGTCCAGGGGCTGGTGGGACCACTTACTTCACTGCACTGTCTGAACTTTGCAGGGGTGTCACCCTGACCTGGTTTTACTTGTGTACATTGGCTCTGTCACATTTCTCCTGCCTGCCTATCTCTGTCTCTCTGGCAGAGCCCACTGCTTTTGGACACTTGCTCTGTAATTGTTGAATGAATGGGTGACCAGGGATGAATAACTTTATCAAACTTTTAGGGAAAAGTTATTGTGTGAAAGCCCAGTTCAAGCTAGGCTGCTTCCAAAGGCCAACCTTCCATCTAGTGTAATATGAACATCATACCCTCCTTCCCTCACCACGGCCCGGTGCTTCCGCCCAGTCCCTGCTGAGGAATCTGGAAGGGGTGCAGTGAAGAGTTCTTCCATTCCTCCTCCCATCTCTGAATCAGGTCCCAGGTGTGGATCGTTTGGCAGGCCCTTTGTGCGTGCATCAGAGACAGTCAGAGCCAAGGCCAGAGGCTGCAGACGCCTCCCAACTGGAAACCTCAGGTCTCCCTGAGGGTTTGGGGTTTTGGAAGGAGACCTGGGTCACAGTGGCCACTTCTCTCGCTGCAGCTCAAACCACTGCTCCAGGTCTGGGGATGGGTGGGTGGCCAGGACCTGCGAGGTCCGCCCCAGGCTGTTAGGAGACCAGGCAGTGGTTCCTGGGCTCATGTGGAGCCTCATCCAGGGCTTGAAGCGAGCATATTCCAGGGATGCTGGGAGCCTCCTGCCATGACTGCCACACCTGGGCAGGTGCTGGGCACCCTCCTGCTCACCTTTTTGCTAAGGCTCACAGGTGAGTCGGAGTGCTACCCACAGAGACCCTCAGAAAGGGCAGGGATTACCAAACCCAGCCACCTCGTGCTGCAGGGGAGGAGTAGCTACGCTGTTTGCCTGCCTGCCAGGGTGCTTGTTTCATGCCTTTTCCTCAGTGTGGACCTTGTGGATAATGGGGATGATGGGAGCTTTGGGGGTCAAGAGATGGAATATGTGACATGAAGGTAAGGGGCTGGGGAGAGGTCAGGGAATGAAAGAGGAGCACCGCCCCACCCAGTATCTCTGATGTCAGCTCTGGTCTGGGTGGCTACCAGGTCTAGTTCAGAGAGGGTGTGGGGGCGCAAAGACAGAGGGACCAAGAAGCCCCCTGAGTGATGGAGCCTCTGGCATCGTGAAAAGAGTGCTGGACCCACAGTCAGGTGGACATGCTTAACATCCCTCCTTGGCCACTCACAGGCTGTGTGACCTTGTGCAAGTCACTAAACCTCTCTGAGTCTCTGCTTCTTCTGGAAAGTGGGCAATAATACCAGCCTCCCACAGTTGGTATGCAGATGAAAATGAGCACATGCCCCTGAGAGTGTGTTTTTTTTTTTTTGCGGTATGCGGGCCTCTCACTGTTGTGGCCTCTCCCGTTGCGGAGCACAGGCTCCGGACACGCAGGCTCAGCGGCCATGGCTCACGGGCCCAGCCGCTCCGCAGCATGTGGGATCTTCCGAGACCGGGGCATGAACCTGTGTCCCCTGCATCGGCAGGCGGACTCTCAACCACTGCGCCACCAGGGAAACACTCTGAGAGTGTTTTATGATCCACAGGGTGTGGTGTGCGGGAGGGGAGATGATTACCACTAGGATTTACTCAGAGGAGAGCATGATGCAGAGCTGTGTGCTAAGGGGACAGGCTCCCACGGCTTCCTGAACTGCGCTCCATCATCTGTCACCCTGTGTTGTTGCTGCTGGT
This sequence comes from Pseudorca crassidens, assembly GCF_039906515.1. Lineage (NCBI taxonomy): Eukaryota > Metazoa > Chordata > Mammalia > Artiodactyla > Delphinidae > Pseudorca > Pseudorca crassidens. The sequence goes on from NC_090310.1 coordinate 61,065,803, forward strand.
TTATTTCCCCACCCCCTCCCCCCCAGCACGGGTCCTGTATGATACATCTCTGTGTCCTCAGTACCCAGTTCACACACTGGCACAGAGAAGGGGCTCAGCAAATGTAGTGAAGACTTGGAGAGGCCCCTGCTCTCAGATCTCTGTAGTCTGTCCTGATGGGGAGGGAAGAGTCTAGTCCTGCAGTTGTCAGGATGACTCTAGGAGATAGATCCTAGGTTAGGAGAAGAAGTACTCTGGCCTCACCCTAGCTTGTGAGGGTGGATGAAGCTGCCCCCAGTGCAGCGAGCCCCCTGTCACTGGAAGTGAACAAGCAGAGGATGGAGGCCCAATGGGGTGATAACGGGAAGGCCCTGAGGACGAGGGCCAGCCATGCCTGCCCGCAGTGATTCTTGGCTTCTCACTTATGTCCAAAATGGAAATCTTGATTCCTCACCAAACCTCACCCATCCCAACCTGGTCCATTTAGCCCCATCTCAAAACCTAGAACCACCATCTACCCAAATGCTCAAGAGGAAAACCTAGGAATCATTTATCCATAGTTCATTCTGTGCCTTGGCTCCCCTCCAGTCCATCACGAGTCTTGCTGGCTGTATCTTCCAAATGTACCTCAAATGGGTCCCTCCCTTTCTCACCACCCTGGTCCAGGCACCATCACCTCACACCTGGAGCTCTGTGCTGCCTCCTCGTTGGCTTCCCTTCCCCCAGGTTGCCACCCTCCTTTCCATTCTCCACACAGCAGCCCCAATTATCTTCTAAAACATGCCAGTGAGACCAGCTTGCTCCTCTGTTTAGAATCTCTGATGGCTTCCCATCACTCTCAGAAAGGAATTAAGAGCATCCCCATGTCCCACAGGCTCTTCCCCATCTCGACCTCTCCGCCCATGATGTGGAGGTCCTACAGACATCTCAGTTTCTCAAGCCAACCAAGCTCTGCCAGCCCGAGGTGCTTCTCACCTGCTGTTCCCACTTTCTAGAATGTTATTCCCCTGCCCTGGCCCATGTCTGGCTCCTATCTGTTCCTCAGTTTCAGCTCAAGATGTCACCTCCTCCAGGAATCCTTCTCATACCGCCTTTCCAGAATAAGTCCTCCAGGCATTTCCTATGTCTGCACTCTTTGAGTTTCCCTGAGGTCACTGAGGCCCAGTTGTAGTTCTGTATTTGCTTGTTTACTTGTTAGCATCTGTTTATATGCTCCCCGAGGCTGCAGCCAGACCGGGCACATAGTAAGTCCCCAGGGCTGCACACACCACGGCGCCTCTTTCCAGCTGCTGCTGTGGGACGCGGCGGGCTCTCAGCGCGCAGTCACAGCCATCTCTTTCCTAGACGGGCAGCCCTTCATCTCTCTGGCGGGCCCGGCTCACAGGACAACCCCTGGGAATCCGGTGCCTTTCAACTGCACCGCTGACTCCTTCGGCTCCTCAGACTTCAATGTCACCTGGATGAAGGACAGAGATGAGCATCCAGCCTCAGCTCAGCACCTGGTGACCGGCGACAAAGGCAATTACTCCATCACCAGTAAGGTGTGGAGACACTGTCCCAAGACGTCTTGTCGGAGATGACCTGCGAAGTCACGCACGGGGTCCTGGCAGAGCTCTGCGGAAGAGCACGAACCTCTCTGAATGCTCCAAGCTGCGGAGGCGGAAGGCTGGGTGGGGGCATCGCTATCCTGGATCGACTTTCAGAGTCTTTTGCCCGAAGCCCCCCTTGGACTTCCAGTGGGAAATTGGAATTCCGCCTTGCCGTGGCTGATCCCGCTGTAGAGTTGTTAAAGATACAGGTTCCAGAGGCCCCCATGTGGCTTTAGTCCCGACTGTACCACTTCACAATCAATGTGATCTTCGGTAAGTTAACCTCTTTGTGCCTCAATTTCCCCTTAGAATGAGAATAAAATTATCACCTACCTTGTAGGTTTCATGTGAGTATTAAATGAGCTATTTCTTGTAAAGCACATAGAACACTGCCTGACACTCAGTAAGTTGTTTGTGTATATTTGATTTTATTATTATTATCTGGACTAAGCGCCCATTCCAAACATCTTTGTTTTATTAATATCATTACTATTTTTAATTTTAAATATGTATTCAAAGGGGCTATTCAACACAGATGAATTAATTCTTCCATTCATCCACAATATCTACTGTGTGTCAGGCACTGTTCTTGGTGCTAGGGATATAGAAATGAATAAAAATAAGTCCTTGTTCTCATGGAAATTATAGTTTATAATTCTTAAAATAATATTTCATGATATGAAATATTTCAAATGCACAGGAAATAGCATAGCAGACACCATGTACCCTTACCCATATTTAATGAATGCTAACACTTAGCTCTCTTTGCCTTACATTGAGCATACAAGAAAAATTTATTTCTTTTTCAAAAAAGGTAACTTATTTAAGAATGAAAGCTCTAGGGTTGGTTCCTGGGAGAGAAAGACATAGAGGGCAGGCAGATAGGGGTAATTTCAACAGATGTTCCTTTCTGTTTCTCTGTCCAGTGGTCCCCACCCCGAAGATCACCACCACGAAGCCCTCTGGAATGCAAATCCATGTGCATTAGAGAGTGAATCTCCTGTGCCATGTGAGCCACTTCTATCCATCCCAGCTGCACCTCACCTGGATGGAGTACGCCTGCACGACACAGACCATGAAGTCCCCTCAGGTTGTCAGAAGCCCAGACGAGACCTACGCTCTGGAGCATACCTGGCAGGCAGAGACCATGCTGGACAGCAGCAAATTTGCCTGCTGGGTGGTCCAGGAGGAACAGCCCCCAGTCCAAGCCAACACCACCCTGTGGGCCCAGGGTGGAAAAAGGTGGGTGCAGCTTCTTGCCCAGCCCCTCTGGGCAGCCAGGCTGGAAACAACTGCCATCTGCCTGGGGTGCAGACAGCAGTAGGTCAGGGACTCAGGGCAGCAAGGGATGAAGGTGAAGGAAGGGAGGATGCCCTGGGGTTGTGATAAAACTCAAGCCTTCATCCCCAAGTTCCATTCCCGCCTCCCCTCTATCCTCCTCAAGAAGGAGTAGGACTTCCCCAATGCCATGAACTCTTCAGGTGGAAAGTTCTCTTGACTGCAGGAAAAGGCAAAGATTAAGGAGAGATGGGCACCAAAATCCCTTCCAGGAAAGCTCTAATCAAGACTGGTTCAGCTGAGAGTTTCTGGAGTTCAATTTTAAAGAGAGGTCAGAATTCTTGACAGGATTGCCTGGGAAGCAGGGAGGGTGCAGGTGCAGGATTCTCATTCTCTCTGCTACTGAGTTTGCTCTCTCTCACTTCTTTCTCAGTCTCTTTTTTCTCTCTTCTCCCCTCCTCTGTCCCTCATTTTCCTTCTGCTTCTTCTCTTTCTCACCCCCACCCTATCCAAATCAGATTCTATCTCCTCCTATCTACCTTTTGTGTCCTAGATAACATTCTCCACTAGGGAGAGCTGCCCACCAGCAGTTCAGACCTTGAGGACGGATCTTTCCTTGGTCCAGCTGGAATCAGCTTGGGAGAGTGAATGACTGGGCCAGAAGGGATGAATTGGGGAGAGGAGGAGAGGTGGAGAGATAGGAGTATTAGAATTGGCCAGACCTGGACCAGCCAAGGGTGAGCTAGAGTATGGACTGAGCTCTCCAGAACCACAGGAAGTGGGATAGGACAACTCCCTACAGGCAGCGTGAGCTTCTGGGCCTGCAGCATGTATTACAGCCCAAGCCACCACCAGCAAAAGGGTAGACAGGATGCTGGGCTGCAAAACCACACATCTTCACAACAGGAGCATTGACCCTGCATTCTATTTCTCCCTGAAAGAACTGGCCTTTTCTGCCTGCTCTAAGAATTCTCAGGGGCAATGAACCCACTACCTTTCAACTTCTCAGTGCCTTTTTTTGTGTGTGTGTCTAGAAGAAATAAGAAAAACGTCCACCCAGCGGGATATATAGATCTGTGTGAAAAATTACAGACTGGTCCTTTCTGATCCGAAGCAAGTTACACTATTTCTTTATTGACTCATGCTGAGATTTTTCTCTCTGTCTTACTTTTCTCCTTTGCCTGCATGCATGTATCTGTCCCACTGCTGCAAGGTTAGCCCCGTGAGAGCATCACTTTGATACTACCACTCCCCTGTGTGGTGTTTGATGTGCCTTGTGATCTGCAGCGGGGAAACTTCTTTTTCTGACGTCAGACCCCCTTCTGTTCATTGTTAATGTGTCTTTGCAGCAACACCTTCTCAGCCTGACCCCTAAAGCCCTTCTTCAGCTCTCACCCCTTACACACTCCCACCTCTGTGCTTCTGGTCATGTTTGCTGACACCTGTAGAGCACTTACTGTGTGACAGGCATCCTCACATATGTTGTTTGATGTTTGACAGCCAGGATAGGCAGCAGAGGGACCAGGTCTCAGGGGTCTCAAATAGCAGAGCGTGGATTAGAAGACAGGGCTGTCTGTTCACAATTCAATGTGTTTTCTGTATTTTTTCCTCCATCCTGTCTAAGAATACAAATCTTAGTGTTATCTCAAGTCTTTTGCAAATCCCCCTCTTAAATGCTCTGTATTCATATTTATTTCTTCCTGAATTGTCATGTCTGCCCACATCATTCAGTTCTCACCATTGGCTCTGAAACTATGGGGCCTCTTGCAAGTCCCTACAGGGGGTTTTGTCCATTTATGCGTCTCCTCCGTGCTGAGACCCTCACAGATCTGAAGCAGATACTGGCTCTTAAGTTCGGTCGTGGCCAGACTTTGGAGTCAAATGGATCAGTGTCACCTAGCAGAGCTGCCACGGGCCATCTGGGACCTCAGGCAAAGCACTGCTGTTTCTGAGCTCAGTTACCTCCTCTGAGCAATGAGGACTGCCCACCAGGTGGGGACCAGCTGGGACTCCTTCCCTTGACCCCTGCTTGGCATCCAGACATTGGAACGCACAGTGGGTGCTCTGTAATGACTGATGGCAGTCTTCATGATGCCTAGACCATGCTGGGTTGCAAGCAGGAAATGACTGAAGTTCACTGATTATTATGAAGAAGCTATGGAGAAATAGAGGCAGCTGTGATGTAACAGAAAGAGCCCTTGACTTGGTCTGGGGTTGGAATGTGAGTTCTGTTTGCTGTGAGGGACTTGGGTGAGGTACTAACCCTCTCAGCCTTTCCCCCTCTAACATTAGAAATATGATTAATAACAATTCTTTAGGTGGTGGTTGTGAGTATTGGATGACGATAGTTATCATTTATAGAGTGATCACCATGTGTCTTATATTCTTTACTAGTTACTGTATGTAATTTATTAATTAACTCTGAGAATTAAGAATCAGCCCCATTTTACAGATGAGAAAACTGAGGCTTAGAGAGTTGAGTTGTCCAGGCTTATGCAGTAGAGGGGCTGGGAATGCAAACTTGGGCTGAGTGTGACCCCAAAGCCTGTGGTCCTACCCTGTCTCTGTGCTGTTCTGGGAGCAGTGAGACACCCTTCCCTGTCCAGGGACTGAGGACAGAGCTGAGCCTGGTCACTGAGCACAGACCCTGGGTCCTTACTTCCTGGCTAAGAACCCTGGCTCTACTGACCAGCTGTGGATCTTGGACAAGGTACTTAGGGTCTGGGCCTTAGTGTCTTCGTCTGTGAAATGGGGATAGGAGTAGCTCCCTCCTCTTAGGGCTGCAGTGAGAACTTGGTGGGATAGGTCTCAGAGTCTGTAAGCAGGGTTGTGGGATGTGGGTGTTGGCTGTGAGGTGTGGTTGGGAGTCGGACTCCTTACAAACTGCTGTGGTCCCTGTAGCTTCTTGTCTGGCCTCTGATATCAGCTTTATAACTGAACCGTCAGAATGTAAACTTTAAAGCCTATGGAAGGGGAGGCGATGGGGCTTCTCCACGGTGATGCTGAGGATTTGTTCTCACTGAGTTCGGGCTCCTCTGCATCCTCACAGGTGGGGTCTCTCCTACAGGCAGGAGCAGACACGCTTATGCCCTGCAAGGCCCCCTTCAGTGATCTGAGCCGGGCAGTAGCATCCAACTGACCATGTTCTCTGGATTCTGCACATGTCAGGTTACTGTGACCTGCATTAAAAACACCCACCAGGGCTTCCCTGGTGGCGCAGTGGTTGAGAGTCCGCCTGCCGATGCAGGGAACGCGGGTTCGTGCCCCGGTCCGGGAAGATCCCACATGCCACGGGGCGGCTAGGCCCGTGAGCCACGGCCGCTGAGCCTGCGCATCCGGAGCCTGCGCTCCGCAACGGGAGAGGCCCCAACAGTGAGAGGCCCGCGTACCGCAAAAAAAAAAAAACCACCCACCAGCGATTAAAGCCCTGGACCAGCGTCTACCTTAGTGGAGACACCTACAATGTGACCAGAAGTGTGCTCATCTCTCTGCAGGCTGACAACGTGTACTCCCTTGTCCTCTGCCAAGTCAAGCACAGGTCCACACTGGTTTCCCAGAAAACCATCCAGCTAGACCAGTACCTCCGTGATAAGGACATTCTCTTTGTCCAGACGGGTTAGTGCAGAGTTGGGCTTGAAGTTTCTGAACCTTAGTTTCCTCGACTGATAAATGGGATATCCCTCACTTTGTTGTGGCAAGAATTCAGTGAAATGATACTGGTAAAGTAATTAACACATCTCTTGCTCATTAACCACAGAGAAGTGACAATTGTTATTTGTCTTTATTATTAATATTCACATCACTTCTCAGAACTCAGTTTCTTCAGCTGTAAAATGGAGAAAAAATATCTTCTGGGAATTTAATTTTATTATTATAATTTTTTTATATGAAGAGGATTTAAAGCCCTTTGTGAATGTCTAAATTTTAGATGCAAGGATGATTTTTTTTATCTTTACTCATATCTGGGTAAGGGTCTAATTTTCCATCAGCTTTTTTTAATTGATTTTGATTTTCTTGGCCTAGATCAATACTTGACTGGTCTGCAAATCACATTATATGAAAGCCCTTCATAGTGTACCTAGTAGGAATCTTAGTGATCATCTCATTGTTTACAACTCTAAAGCCCAGAGAAGGCAAGTGAGTTGTCCAAGGCTGCACAGCAGTAACATTAATTCCTTAAATATTTATAGGACTTTAAAGTTTACAAAATATTTTCCTCATTTTTTTGCTATTATTGTGGAGGGAAACACATCATTTTATATGGATAAAATATTGATACTAATGACTCAAATGAGCACAGCACACTGTCAATATACACATCTGTACGGATTGGCTTATTTAATGTGTACAACTGCCCTGTACTGCTTATCGCATTCATGGTTTATAGAAGGAAACTGAGGTTGTAGAAAGTGAAGTCTGCCCGAGGCTGGGAAGCTGGTGAGTGAGAGACCTTTTGACATGAATTCAGGCTCTGACTGCTATTCACCAGCTGTGGGACCTCCTGCTTGTTGTTTAAGTTCTCTGAGTCTCCGTATCTTTGAGTGTAAAATAGGAAAATGATCATTCAGGGCATATTTTATATAATTCCCTGGAGTTAGGACAATTGTTTGGAGAAGCAAAAGTCATAGATAATAAAAATCTTAACAAACAAATTAATTATTTATAAATTAGCTCCCTCATTAAACCCTCCCGGCTCAACACTTCCTGCATCTCAGGTTGGGTTTCCCATCATGGAAATAACTTTCTGGGTGTCTTTCTTTGTGTTTCCCTGGAGGCACAGCCTGAAACTAGGTCTTGGGTGCAGGTGGTTGTGAGATGATTCAGTGAGGCTGGGATAAGAGATGGAGCTAGTGAGACAGGGAATAAGGGACACCCCAGAATGGGTATTATTGAACTGGGTGCCCCTGTGGGTGACTGAGGCTCAGTGCCACTGGGGACCTTCTGAGGAACTCTGTAGACTCTTCCTCAGGATTGTCCATGGAGGGGGAAGGCTGGGATGTGCCTGCATGGGCTGCATGGCATTTCACGATTGTGGAGAACTCCTGAGGCAGAGGATTGCGGAAGAGCTTCAGGAATCTGAGATAGAAGGTGGCACCACCCAGCACTGCTGCCCTGAGATCAGGTGGCTGCAGGAGGTGGTGTGGCACCCAGAAACCCTCTGCTCTAGGGGGTGGGTCTTTCCTTGATTGAAATGTGGCAAACCTCAGACCACATTGTACAATTAGAATCCACATCCATTGCTAAGTGAAATCAGAAACTTGGCAAAGTGTATTTCAAGTAATTGATGTAAATGATATTTTAGAACTGCTGGTATCCCAAGTGAATCTTCCCACATTTAAAGATGAAACAAGAAAGAAAAAAATCTATGATCAAATGATCCTGCGGGCACTTCAAAAGATAAAATTTTGATGAGAAGAGGTCCCTTAAAATTGATAGAACAGTTAAATAATTTCAAATAATTTTTCAAAATTACCTTTTAAATTAAATTTTATTTTTTTATTTTTTTAATTAATTTATTTATTTTTGACATCTTTATTGGAGTATAATTGCTTTACAATGGTGTGTTAGTTTCTGCTTTATAACAAAATGAATCAGCTATAAATATACATATATCCCCATATCTCTTCCCTCTTGCATCTCCCACCCTCACGCCCTCCCTATCCCACCCCTCTAGGTGGTCACAAATCACCTACCTGATCTCCCTGTGCTAGGCTAGCTGCTTCCCACTAGCTATCAGTTTTCCATTTGGTAGTGTATATATGTCCATGCCACTCTCTCACTTTGTCCCAGCTTACCCTTCCCCCTCCCCATGTCCTCAAGTCCATTCTCTAGTAGGTCTGCATCTTTATTCCTGTCCTGCCCCTAGGTTCTTCATGACCGTTTTTTTTCTTTATTTTTAGATTCCATATATATGTGTTAGCATACTGTATTTGTTTTTCTCTTTCTGACTTACTTCACTCTGTATGACAGACTCTAGATCGATCCACCTCACTACAAATAGCTCAATTTCATTTCTTTTTATGACTGACTAATAGTCCATTGTATATATACGCCACATTGTCTTTATCCATTCACCTGTTGATGGACACTTAGGTTGCTTCCGTGTCCTGGCTATTGTAAATAGAGCTGCAATGAACATTGTGGTACATGACTCTTTTTGAATTATGGATTTCTCAGGGTATATGCCCAGTAGTGGGATTCCTGTGTCGTATGGTAGTTCTGTTTTTGGTTTTTTAAGGAACCTCCATACTGTTCTCCATAGTGGCCGTATCAATTTACATTCCCACTAACAGTGCAAGAGGGTTCCCTTTTCTCCACACCACCTCCAGCATTTATTGCTTGTAGATTTTTTTTTATAAATTTATTTATGTTTTATTTATTTTTTGGCTGTGTTGGGTCTTCTTGCTGAGCACAGGCTTTCTCTAGTTGCGGCGAGCAGGGGCTACTCTTCCTTGTGGTGTGTGGGCTTCTCATTGAGGTGGCTTCTCTTGTTGTGGAGCACAGGCTCTAGGTGTGCGGACTCAGTAATTATGGCTCGCAGGCTTTAGAGCGCAGGCTCAGTAGTTGTGGCGCATGGGCTTAGTTGCTCCGTGGCATGTGGGATCTTCCAGGAGCAGGGATTGAACCTGTGTCCCCTGCATTGGCAGGCGGATTCTTAACCACTGTGCCACCAGGATAGCCCCTGCTTGTAGATTTTTTGATGACGGCTATTCTGACTGGTGTGAGATGATATCTCATTGTAGTTTTGATTTGCATTTCTCTAATGATTAATGATGTTGAGCATTCTTTCATGTGTTTGTTGGCAATCTATATTACTTCTTTGGAGAAATGTCTATTTAGGTCTTCTGCCCATTTTTGGATTGGTTTATTTGTTTTTTTGATATTGAGCTGCATGAGCTGCTTGTAAATTTTGGAGATTAATCCTTTGTCAGTTGCTTCATTTGCAAATAGTTTCTCTCACTCTGAGGGTTGTCTTTTGGTCTTGTTTATGGTTTCCTTTGCTGTGCAAAAGCTTTGCAGTTTCACTAGGTCCCATTTGTTTATTTTTGTTTTTTTTCCATTTTTCTAGGAGGTGGGTCCAAAAGGATATTGCTGTGATTTATGTCATGGAGTGTTCTGCCTAAATTTTCCTCTAAGAGTTTGATAGTTTCTGGCCTTACATTTAGGTCTTTAATCCATTTTGAGTTTATTTTTGTGTATGGTGTTAGGGGGTGTTCTAATTTCATTCTTTTACATGTCCAATTTTCACAGCACCAATTATTGAAGAGGCTGTCTTTTCTCCATTGTATATTCTTGCTTCCTCTATCAAAGATAAAGTGAGCATATGTGCGTGGGTTTATCTCTGGGCTTTCTATCCTGTTCCATTGATCTATATTTCTGTTTTTGTGGCAATACCATACTGTCTTGATTACTGTAGCTTTGTAGTATAGTCCAAAGTCAGGGAGCCTGATTCCACCAGCTACGTTTTTCTTTCTCAAGATTGCTTTGGCTATTCAGGGTCTTTTGTGTTTCCATACAAATTGTGAAATTTTTTGTTCTTGTTCTGTGAAAAATGCCATTGGTACTTTGATAGGGATTGCATTGAATCTGTAGATTGCTTTGGATAGTATAGTCATTTTAACAATGTTGATTCTTCCAACCCAAGAACATGTTATATCTCTCCACCTATTTGTATCATCTTTAATTTCTTTCATCAGTGTCTTACAGTTTTGTGCATACAGGTCTTTTGTCTCCTTAGGTAGGTTTATTCCTAGGTATTTTGCTCTTTTTGTTGCAATGGTAAGTGGGAGTGTTTCCTTAATTTTGCTTTCATATTTTTCATCATTAGTGTATAGGAATGCAAGAGATTTCTCTGCATTATTTTTGTATCCTGCAACTTTACCAGATTCATTGATTAGCTCTAGTAAATAGTTTTTCTGGTAGCATCTTTAGGATTCTCTATGTATAGTATCATGTCATCTGCAAACAGTGACAGCTTTACTTCTTCTTTTCCAATTTGGATTCCTTTCATTTCCTTTTTCTTCTCTGATTGCTATAGCTAAAACTTCCAAAACAATGTTGAAAAATAGTGGTGAGAGTGGGCATCCTTGTCTTGTTCCTGATCTTAGTGGAAATGGTTTCAATTTTTCACCATTGAGGAAGATATTGGCTGTGGGTTCATCATATATGGCCTTTATTATGTTGAGGTAAGTTACCTCTATGCCTACTTTCTGGAGAGTTTTTATCATAAATTGGTGTTGATTTTTTTCAGAAGCTTTCTCTTCGTCTATTGAGGTGATCATTTTTTTTTTTTTTTTTTTTTTTTTTTGTGGTACGCGGGCCTCTCACTGTTGTGGTCTCTCCCGTTGCAGAGCACAGGCTCTGGACGCGCAGGCTCAGTGTCCATGGCTCACAGGCCTAGCCACTCCACGGCATGTGGGATCATCCCGGACTGGGGCACAAACCCGTGTCCCCTGCATTGGCAGGCGGACTCTCAACCACTGCACCACCAGGGAAGCCCTGTCGAAGATTTTTAATCACAGCCTCAATTTCAGTGCTTGTGATCCGTCTGTTTATATTTTCTATTTCTTCCTGGTTCAGTCTTGGAAGGTTGTGCTTTTGTAAGAATTTGTCCATTTCTTCCAGGTTGTCCATTATATTGGCATAGAGTTGCTTGTAGTAATCTCTCATGATCCTTTGTATTTCTGCAGTGTCAGTTATTACTTCTTTTTTTTCATTTCTCATTCTACTGATTTGAGTCTTCTCCCTTTTTTCTTCATGAGTCTGGCTAATGGTTTATCAAATTTTTATCTTCTCAAAGAACCAGCTTTTAGTTTTATTGATCTTTGCTATTGTTTCTTTCATTTCTTTTTCATTTATTACTGATGTGACCTTTATGATTTCTTTCCTTCTGCTAACTTTGGGTTTTCTTTGTTCTTCTTCCTCTAATTGCTTTAGGTGTTAGTTACATTGTTTGAGATGTTTCTTGTTTCTTAAGGTAGGATTGTATTGGTATAAACTTCCCTCTTAGAACTGCTTTTGCTGCATCCCATAGGTTTTGGGTCATCATATTTTCATTGTCATTTGTTTCTAGGTATTTTTTGATTTCCTGTTTGATTTCTGCAGTGATCTCTTGGTCATTAAGTAGTGTATTGTTTATCCTCCATGTGTTTGTATTTTTTACAGATTGTTTCCTGTAAGTGATATCTAGTCTCATAGCGTTGTGGTCAGAAAAGATAGTTGATACGATTTCAGTTTTCTTAAATTTACCAAGGCTTGATTTGTGACCCAAGATATGATCTATCCTGGAGAATGGTCCATGAGCACTTGAGGTAAAAGTGTATTCTGTTGGTTTTGGATGGAATGTCCTATAAATATCAATTAAGTCCATCTTGTTTAATGTATCATTTAAAGCTTGTGTTCCCTTATTTATTTTCATTTTGGATGATCTGTCCATTGGTGAAGGTGGGGTGTTAAAGTCCCCTACTATGTTGTGTTACTGTCGATTTCCCCTTTTATGGCTGTTAGTATTTGCCTTATGTATTGAGGTGCTCCTATATTGGGTGCATAGATATTTACAATTGTTATATCTTCTTCTTGGACTGATCCCATTATCATTATATACTGTCCTCTTTGTCTCTTGTAATAGTCTTTATTTTAAAGTCTATTTTGTCTGATATGAGAATTGCTACTCCAGCTTTCTTTTGATTTCCATTTGCATAGAATATCTTTTTCCATCCCCTCACTTTCAGTCTGTGTGTGTCCCTAGGTCTGAAGTGGGTCTCTTGTAGACAGCATATGTATGGGTCCTGTTTGTGTATCCATTCAGCCAGTCTATGTCTTTTGGTTGGTGCATTTAATCCATTTACATTTAAGGTAATTATCCATATGTATGTTCCTATTACCATTTTCTTAATTGTTTTGGGCTTGTTATTGTAGGTCTTTTCCTTCTCTTGTGTTTCCTGCCTAGAGAAGTTCCTTTAGCATTTGTTGTAAAGCTGGTTTGGTGGTGCTGAATTCTCTTAGCTTTTGCTTGTCTGTAAAGATTTTAATTTGTGTATCGAATCTGCATGGAATCCTTGCTGGGTAGAGTAATCTTTGTTGTAGGTTTTTCCCTTTCATCACTTTAAATATGTCCCACCACTCTCTTCTGGCTTGCAGAGTTTCTGCTGAAAGATCAGCTGTTAACCTTATGGGGATTCCTTTGTATATTATTTGTTGTTTTTCCCTTTTAATATTTTTTCTTTGTATTTAATTTTTGATAGTTTGCTTATTATGTGTCTTGGTGTGTTTCTCCTTGGATTTATCTTGTATGGGACTCTCTGTGCTTCCTGGACTTGATTAACTATTTCCTTTCCCATATTAAAGAAGTTTTCAACTATCATCTCTTCAAATATTTTCTCAGTCGCTTTCTTTTTCTCTTCTTCTTCTGGGACCCCTATAATTTGAATGTTGGTGTGTTTAATATTGTCCCAGAGGTCTCTGAGACTGTCCTCAATTCTTTTCATTCTTTTTTCTTTTTTCTGCTCTGCAGTAGTTATTTCCACTATTTTATCTTCCAGGTCATTTATCCATTCTCCTGCCTCAGTTATTCTGCTATTGATTTCTTCTAGAGAATTTTTAATTTCATTTATTGTATTTTTCATCATTGTTTGTTTGCTCTTTAGTTCTTCTAGGTCCTTGTTAAACGTTTCTTATATTTTCTCCATTCTATTTCCAAGATTTTGGATCATCTTTACTATCATTATTCTGAATTCTTTTTCAGGTAGACTGCCTATTTCCTCTTCATTTGTTTGGTCTGGTGGGTTTTTACCTTGCTCCTTCATCTTCTGTGTGTTTCTCTGTCTTCTCATTTTGCTTAACTTACTGTGTTTGGGGTCTCTTTTTCACAGGCTGCAGGTTCATAATTCCCCTGTTTTTTGGTGTCTGCCCCCAGTGGCTTAGGTTGGTTCAGTGGGTTGTGTAGGCTTCCTGGTGGAGGGGACTGGCACTTGTGTTCTGGAGGCTGAGGCTGGATCTTGTCTTTCTGGTGGGCAGGACCACGTCCGGTGCTGTCTTTTGGGGTTTCTGTGAACTTATTATGATTTAGGCAGCCTCTCTGGGTGGGGTTGTGTTCCTTTCTTGCTAGTTGTTTGACACAGGGTGTCCAGCACTGTAACTTTCTGGTCATTAGGTGGAGCTGGGTCTTGGCGGTGAGATGGAGCTCTCTGGGAGATTATTGCTGTGTGATATTATGTGGAGCTGGGAGGTCTCTGGTGGACCAATGTCCTAAACTCAGCTCACCCACCTCAGAGGCACAGGTCTGACGCCCGGCCGGAGCACAAAGAGCCTGTCATCCACTCGCTCAGAAAAAAGAGAAAAAGGAAAAAAATATATATAATCATTGCTCCCAAAGTCAACCTCCTCAATTTGGGATGATTCGTTGTCTATTCAGGTGTTCCACAGATCCAGGGTACATCAAGTTGATTGTGGAGATTTAATCCGCTGCTCCTGAGGCTGCTGGGAGAGATTTCCCTTTGTCTTCTTTGTTCACACAGCTCCGGGGGTTCAGCTTTGGGTTCGGCCCCGCCTCTGCATGTATGTCGCCTGAGGGCATCTGTTCTTCGCTCAGACAGGATGGGGTTAAAGGAGCAGCTGATTAGTGGGCTCTGGCTCACTCAGGCCGGCTGGGGGCGGGGTGGGGGGAGGGAGGTGAATGGAATGCGGGGCGAGCCTTCATGATGTTGCAACAGCCTGAGGCGTGCCGTGTGTTCTCCCGGGGAAGTTGTCCCTGGATCCCTGGACCCTGGCAGTGGCGAGCTGCACAGGCTCCCGGGAGGGAAAGTGTGGATAGTGACCTGTGCTCGCACACAGGCTTCTTGGTGACTGTAGCAGCAGCCTTAGCGTCTCACGCCTGTCTGTGGGGGCCGCGCTGATAGCTGCGGCTCGCGCCGGTCACTGGAGCTCGTTTAGGTGGCCCTCTTAATCCCCTCTCCTCGTGCACTGTGAAACAAAGAGGCAAGAAAGTCTCTTGCCTCTTTGACAGCTCCAGACCTTTTCCTGGACACACTGCCGTCTAGCTGTGGCGCACTAGCCCCCTTCAGGCTGTGTTCACGCAGCCAACCCCAGTCCTCTCCCTGGGATCTGACCTCCGGAGCCCGAGCCTCAGCTCCCAGTCCACACTCGCCCTGGCGGGTAAGCAGACAAATCTCTCGGGCTGGTGAGTGCCGGTCGGCACCGATCCTCTGTGCGGGAATCTCTCCGCTTTGCCCTCCGCACCCCTGTTGCTGTGCTCTCCTCCGTGGCTCCGAAGCATCCCCCCGCTCCGCCACCCGCAGTCTCCGCCCGCGAAGGGGCTTCTAGTGTGTAGAAACCTTTCCCCCTTCACGGCTCCCTCCCACTGGTGCAGGTCCCCTCCCTATTCTTTTCTCTCTGTTTTTTCTTTTTTCTTTTGCCCTACCCAGGTACGTGGGGGAGTTACTTGCCTTTGGGGAGGTCTGAGGTCTTCTGCCAGCATTCAGTAGGTGTTCTGTAGGGGTTGTTCCACATGTAGATGTATTTGTGGGGAGGAAGGTGATCTCCACGTCCTACTCTTCTTCCATCTTGAAGCTCCTCCCTCAAAATTACCTTTTAATGATTGTGTGTGAATTTTAAATGAAGGGTTTGATGGTACTTGGTATAAGTTTTTAAGAAAAAAGTAATGCCAACTTCCTTACACTTCCAACACTTGTTCCTTCCAAGCGTTGGTGCATAGTTGTCATTATATTCTATGCTTAATTAAAATATAACTTAAATAAAATTATTTTAATAATTGAAGTGTTTTTCAAGTTCAAATTTGAATCAATTCCTCTTTGACAATTTCACTGAAACTGGGACATGATTTTGTAGGGTCCTTCTATTGGCTTTTTGTTGTCTTTTCTAATACCAAATAGCTGTATGTGTTTATATCATTTGGTTGTGAAGAATAAATAAGTTAACACATGTGCAGTGACTCAAACATTGCTCTCAGTGCGTGGGAGCAGTTATCCTCAGCTGTGCCTGGGTCTCTGTCCTCCCGACACTGTCCTGGACCCCTTACAGCCCAGAGAGCTCACTGGTGACTGGAGTGGTCTCGCTGAGACCCTCCATCCTTTTATTGGTCCTTGTCACCCTCTGGAGACCATGGCACTTGCTTGGTGGTACCTTGCCCTGGCCTGTTCTCCACAGGCACCACCTAGTTACCAGACCTTCACAATCTGTTCTCAGGGTTCTGCTCTTTCCTTGGTAGGAATCCCTGCCTGTGTGCTGACGGGGAAAGACTGAGAACAGATAGTGACCTTCTAGGGATGGTGTCTTGCTTGGTTGTCCACACATTAGCAGTATCATTGATGTAACCATACAGGTCGAGGTGGGTTGAGTATAAAGAAACAATATTTGGAGAACAAACATATGCTTAGTTTTTTTCAAATTGCACTACATAAAAGGAGTTTCTCTCTCTACCCTAGACCAAGAGCTGAAGTCTGTCTTAACTGGACCCCTGAAAGCTGATCTGACCTTAGACAATTTCATAATAAGGGTCTTGGAAACAGAGGGAAGGTGACCTGCACAGGGTCTTGCATTTGCTTGTGGTTTCAATGCAGGGACCAGAATCTGGTTCTCCCATCCCTTGGTTTAGTGTGAAAACTGCACCGTGCTGTGTGTTCCTATGAATTCTACTGAAGCCCTTAATGGCTTTTAGTAGTTTAGAAATCTCCCAAATTTTCTTCAGTATACATATATTCTACTTCATAGCTGAAAAACCTGGTTGAAAGAAATTCCAGAAGTTTTTAGGTAATAATTCCAGCAGCCTGCAATCATAAATGCTTATAGCCTTATAATTTGGGTGGGTGTCAGAATAGCAAATGGTTAAACCCTGTGTCTGGCATAACTCCTGCTTTGCCACTTGTGACCTTGAGTAAATATTTAACTTCTCCAAACCTAAGTTTCTTCCTCTGTCAAATATTAGTATTGTGGAGTCATGAAGATTAGAAGCTAGGAATCTTCATAAAGTTATAGAGTAAGTGAACTGATGTATAAGTTCTTAAATAGAATTCAGGTTCACCTTTTCCTATTTAATGGCCACAGTGGAAAAGAAAGGAAGGATTAGGACAGCTTCATCATTCCATGCTTCCGTCCAAGCATGCATTCACTCATGCATTCCCACTGTCTTTCAACCATGAGATTATTTATGCATGCATCTGTTAACCAATATCTAACTCCTTCTAAGTGGCAGGCCCTGGGCAGACGACCCCATGCTCAAGGAGCCTCCAGGTTCCCACAGTGAACTTCCTACAGTAATTGTCTGCTTTCTCTGGGCGGTGTCAGTTTCCCCTTGCATGACCGTTTCCAAGTCTTCACCCTCCTTGGACTTGGTGGCTGTTACCTGCCTTGTGCAGTGATTCTATCCACAGAGTATGCATCTCACCTGGTTGAAGAACTTCCGTACGTTCAAAGGAGCTGAGCAACCCAGGTCAAAGCAGAATAGTGATGGGACGTACACCTTGGAAAGCTTGCATTTGGTGAATGTCTCGGTGCAGGTGTCTGAGCGTGTGCTTACCTGTAAGGTGCAGCATGAGGCACAGTCTCACATCCAGGCCAGCCTCATACTGTTCGCTGCATATACAGACCCATTGTATGTGCCCCGGGCACATACAAATGTACTGGGAGCCCAGGTAAGCTCACCTCTACACCTGTGAGAAACTGGGTGACCTCTGTCTCCAAGTGGAGTGAGATATTAACTCACAGAGTCCCATTTGCTATCTTCTCTGCCTATTGTCACCTAGGTCCAGAGATGCCTGCCCTTATCTTTGTGGCTTTCCTCCTGGGCTTCACGGTTCTGCTGGTAATCAGTTTCATAGTCACCTACTTCCACAGGTGCTGGAGCCTATAACAGGTGAGTTGATGGCAGTCTTAATCCTTAGAGAGGGAGATCAGGGCCTTCCTGAACTGGCAAGAGGAATCAAGGGCGAGCCCAAAAGTCACACAGCAATCCAGCCTCAAGGAAGAGTTCTGAACAATCTTATTTCCTCCCAATGTGTCTTGGAATTCTCAGAGGCTTTCAACTCTCATACATTATTTAGTACCCTGGAATTTGAAGTTTTTACAGTTATGTTCGTTGGGACCCTAGAGATGAGGATCCAAGGTATGGAGTTGCGATAAAGGTCCAAGATTGGAGACCCAGACTCCAAAGAGCCCTTCCATAAACTGTTGTATATTCAGTTATCACATGGTATATCCTAGGAATGAATAAGGAAAGTATTATTAAAATCAACTAATGGAACCTATCTGGGGTACTTGGATGTGCTGACTAGTAACACAGGTGAATGTGGGTATGGGAGAGAGTTCACAACTTAGAAAGTGGTGTTGGGTGTAGTGAGTAAGGACTTCATTTCTGATCAGTGCCATGAACCCAGGCCGTGCTGAGTGCCTGCCACATAGTATGTACTCAAAAAACATTTGAGGAATTAATGAATGAATGTTTTCCCCAATAGCTGTTGCATACTCTTCGATACACTGCTTCCTGCCCTGTGCAAGGGGCTCAAGTGGAGAGAAGCTGTAAGGACCAGAGGTGACCCAAGACCGCCCCCCTTCACTCTGCTGTCCCCACCTCCACCATGCACATGCTCCCTTCCACACACCCTCCTATGTTTCTTCTGTCTGAGCTTTGGAGCTGAGTCAAGGATGGACGTAGGTCATGGATATCCGTAATGTCTGACCCTGATGCTTTGAGCTTCAAACTTCCTCCACCCAAAAGAGAAACAAGTAGATCCAGAAAAGAGGTTTCCATTGTGCCCCTGATCGTGAACAACCTTTAATTTTCAGAGCACTTCTTACTTACATCCAGAGCTTTCACAAGTGTGATTTCATTTTAACACATATATATTTAAAACCACTAAGTTGAATAAGCATTTTTCTATTCTGAAATTTATAGAGAATAATATAAAAATATCCATGGACCTATCTACCATGCTATCTTTGCAAACTGTTCACATTTTATTATGATCTGTTGTTCCTTTTAAAATTACTGTCCTGGATTTGGTATTTATAATCTCAATCATGATTTCATACTTCTACAACATATGTATAAATCCTTAAGCAATATATAATATTACTTGCATGTTTTAACTTTTATATAAATGCTATTATACTGTATACAGCATCCTTGAAGTTTTATTTTTATACTTAACACAGTTTGTGGGATTTACTTATGTTAGCATATGTAGCTTCATTTTCTTAATTTCCACTGCTCTATAGCATCTATTATAAGAGTATGCTACAATGTATTGATTTTTTTGTGATGGATATTAAATCTTTAATGTTTTGCTAGTACAATTTTGCACAAATATTTTTATCTTTTCTTCCTTGGCACATATGGGAGAGTCCCTCTTCCTTTGGTGTGGTCCACAAAGCAGACTATTGGTATCATTTGGAGATTTTGTTATATATTTTTTAAAAAAGGTTTTCAATTCTTTTTCTAAAATAATTTTTATTGGAGTATGGTTGCTTTACAATGTTGTGTTAGCCTCCACTGCACAACAAAATGAATCAGCCATACACATACAGATATCCACTCCCTTTTGGACTTGCCTCCCATTTAGGTTCCACAGTGTGTTAGGTAGAGTTCCTTGTGCTATACAGTATGTTCCCATCACTTGTCTATTTTATACATAGTATCAATAAAGGATATGTGTCAATCCTAGTGGTTTTCACTTCTCGATCAAGTTTTGCTCTTTCCATTAATGCCTTTGATCTCACTTTATTTTTCGTGTGTGTGTGTGTGTGTGTGTGTGTGTGTATTACAGGTGGGGATCTTATTGAGATATTATTATTATTTTGATCCACACTGCCCCTTTGCCGTACATCAAGTTTCCATAAATTCCTAGTTCTTTTAATGCAGTTTTCATTCCATTGAGCTCTTTGTCTATCTCTCTGACCAAACTACCCTGTCTTAGTTAGAATAGCTTTATAATAAATTTTAGTACCTCAGTTGGGTAAATCTTCCCACCTTTTCTGGTTGTTCAAAGCTGTCATGGCTATTTTTGGCCCCCATGTGTTTTATTTTACTTTATTTTCTGCTTTTCAGAAATTGAAGTATAGTTGATTTACAAGATTATGTTAGTTTTATGTGTACAACATAGTGATTCAAGATTTTTATAGATTGTACTCCATTTAAAGCTATTACAAAATAATGGCTATATTTTCTTGTGCTATACAATATATCCTTGTTGCTTTTTTTTTTTTTTTACATAGTAATTTTTAGATCTTAATCCCCTTCCCTCTCCCCACTGGTAACTACCAGTTTGTTCTTTATATCTATGAGTCTCTTTCTGTTTTGTTATATTCATTCATTTTTTTATTTTTTACATTCCATGTATAAGTGATAACACAGTATTTGTCCTTCTCTGTCTGACTTAGTTCACTAAGCATAATACCCTGCAGGTCCAACCACGTTGTTGCAAATGGCAGAATTTCATTTTTAAAAATGACTGAGTAACATTCCATTATATATATGTATATAATATATATAATATATATTATATATATATACCACATCTTTATTATCCATTCATCTGATGATAGACACGTAGGTTGCTTCCATACCTCAGCTATTATAAATAATGCTGCTATGAACATTGGGGTTCATGTATCTTTCCAAATTAGTGTTTATGTTTTCTTTGAATAGAGTGGAATTCCTGGGTATATGGTAGTTCTATTTTCAGTTTTCTGAGGAACCTCCATACTGTTTAACACAGTGGCTGCATCAATTTACAATACCACCAACAGTGTACTATGGTTCCCTTTTTTACACATCCTCACCAATATTTGTTATTTGTAGAATTTTTGATGATAGCCATTTTGACAGGTGTAAGATGATGTCTCATTGTGGTTTAAATTTGCATTTTCTGGTGATTAGCAATGTTGAGCATCTTTTCATGTTCCTGTTGGCCATCTGTATGTCTTCTTTGGAAAAACGTCTATTCAGGTCTTCTGTCCATTTTTTAATCAGGTTGTTGTTTGGTATTGAGTTGTATGATCTGTTTATATATTTTGGAAATTAACCCCTTATTGGTCATATTATTTGCAAAATATTTTCTTCCATTCAGTAGGTTGTCTTTTTGTTTTGTCAATGATTTCCTTTGCTGTGAAAAAGCTTTTAATTTTAATTAGGTCCCATTTGTTTGTTTTTCCTTTTCTTTCTTTTGCTTTAGGAGTCAGATCCAAAAAATATTGCTACAATTTATGTCAAAGAGTGTTCTGCCTAGGAGTTTCATGGTTTTGGGTGTTACATTTAGTTCTTTAATCAGTTACAATTTATTTTTGTGTATGGTGTGAAGGAATGTTCTAATTTCATTCTTTTACATGTTGCTATCCAGTTTTCCCAGCACCACTTATTGAAGAGACTGTCTTTTCTCCATTGTATATGCTTGCATTCTTTGTCATAGATTAACTGACCGTAAGTGTGTGGGTTTATCTCTAGGCTTTCTGTTCTGTTCCATTGAGCTATGTGGCTGTTTTGTGCCAATACCATGCTGTTTTGATTACTATAGCTTTGTAGTATAGTCTGAAGTAAGAAAGCATGATACTTCTAGCTTTGTTCTTTTTTCTCAAAATTGCTTTGGGAATTCAGGATCTTTTGTGGTTCCATATAAATTTTAGGATTATTTGTTCTACCTGTATGAAAAATGTCATGGGTATTTTGATAGGGATTGCATTGAATCTGTAGATTGCTTTGGGTAGTATAGCCATTTTCACAATATTGATTCTTCCAATCCACGAACATGGTATATCTCTCCATCTGTTTGTGCCACCTTTGATTTCTTTCATCAGTGTCTTATAGTTTTCTGAGTACAGATCTTTTACCTCCTTAGGTAGGTTTATTCCTAGGTATTTTATTCTTTTGTTGCAACGGTGAACGGGATTGTTTCCTTAACTTCTCTTTCTGATCTTTCATTGTTAGTGTATAGGAATGCAAGAGATTTCTGTACATTAATTTTGTATCCTGCACTTTATCAAATTCATTGATTAGTTCTAGTAGTTTTCTGGTGATATCTTTTTAATTAATTAATTAATTAATTTATTTATTTTTGGCTGAGTTCAGTCTTTGCTGCTGCACCCTGGCTTTCTTTAGTTGTGGTGAGCAGGAGTTACTCTTCATTGCAGTACGCGGGCTTCTCATTGCGGTGGCTTCTATTGTTGCAGAGCATGGGCTCTAAGCATGTGGGCTTCAGTAGTTGTGGCTTGTGGGGTGTAGAGAGCAGGCTTAGTAGTTGTGGTGCCCAGGCTTAGTTGCTCCACAGCATGTGGGATCTTCCTGAACCAGGGCACGAACCTGTGTCCCCTGCATTGGCAGGTGGAATCTTAACCACTGTGCCTCCTGGGAAGCCCTCTGGTGGCATCTTTAGGATTATCTATGTATAGTATCATGTCATCTGCAAACAGAGACAGTTTTACTTCTTCTTTTCCAATTTGTATTCCTTTTATTTCTTTTTCTTCTATGATTGCTGTGACTAGGACTTCCAAAATGATGTTGAATAATAGTTGTAAGAGTGGATATCCTTGTCTTGTTCCTGATCTGAGAGGAAATGCTTTCAGTGTTTCACCATTGAGAATGATGTTTGCTGTGGGTTTGTCATATATGGCCTTTATTATGTTGAGGTAGGTTCTCTCTATGCCCACTTTCTGGACAGTTTTTTATCATAAATCGGTGTTGAATTTTGTAAAAAGCTTTTTCTGCATCTATTGAGATGATTATATTGTTCTTATTCTTCAGTTTGTTAATATGGTGTATCACATTGATTGATTTGCACATATTGAAGAATCCTTGGATCCCTGGGATAAATCCCACTTCATCATGGTATAGGATACTTTTATGTGTCGTTGGATTCTGTTTGCTAGTGTTTTGTTGATGATGTTTGCATCTATATTCATCATTGATATTGATCTGTAATTTTCTTTTTTTGTAGCATCTTTGTCAGGTTTTGGTATCAGGGTGATGGTGGCCTCAAAGAATGAGCTTGGGAGTGTTCCCTTCTCTGCAATTTTTTGGAAGAGTTTGAGAAGATGGATGTTAGCTCTTCTCTAAATGTTTGATGGAATTCACCTGTGAAGTCATCTGGTCCTGGATTTTTATTTGTTGGAAGATTTTAAATCACAGTTTCAATTTCATTACTTGTGAATGGTCTGTTCATGTTTTCTATTACTTCCTGGTTCAGTCTGGAAGGTTATATCTTTCTAAGAATTTGTCCGTTTCTTCCAGGTTGTCTATTTCATTGGCATAGAGTTGTTTGTAGTAGTCTCTTATGATGTTTTGTATTTCTTTTCTTTTTTATTTTTTAAAGGGAATGCTCTTTATTTATTTATTTGGCTGTGTTGGGTCTTCATTTCTGTGTGAGGGCTTTCTCTAGTTGTGGCGAGTGGGGGTCCCTCTTCATCGCGGTGTGCGGTCCTCTCACTGTCGCAGCCTCTCTTGTTGTGGAGCAGAAGCTCCAGACGTGCAGGCTCAGTAGTTGTGGCTCACGGGCCTAGTTGCTCTGCAGCATGTGGGATCTTCACAGACCAGGACTTGAACCCATGTCCCCTGCATTGGCAGGCAGATTCTCAACCACTGCACCACCAGGGAAGCCCCAATGCTTTGTATTTCTGCAGTGTCTGTTGTACCTTCTCCCTTTCCATTTCTAGTTTTATTGATTTGAGTCCTTTTTCTTGATGAGTCTGGCTAAAGTTATCAATTTGTTCATCTTCTCAAGGAACCAGCGTTTAGTTTTATTGATCTTTGCTATTGCTTTCTTTGTTTCTATTTCATTTATTTCTGCTCTGATCTTTATGATTTCTTTCCTTCTGCTACCTTTGGGTTTTGTTTGTTCTTCTTTCTCTAGTTCCTTTAGGTGTAAGGTTAGATTGTTTATTTGAGATTTTTCTTGTTTCTTGCAGTAAGATTGTAGTGCTATAAACTTGCCTCTTAGAACTGCTTTTGCTGCATCCCATCGGTTTTGAATCATCATGGGGTTTTTTTTGTTTTTTGTTTTTTGTTTTTTTTTTTTGTGGTACGTGGGCCTCTCACTGTTGTGGCCTCTCCCGTTGCGGAGCACAGGCCCTGGACGTGCAGGCTCAGTGGCCATGGCTCACGGGCCTAGCTGCTCTGCGGCATGTGGGATCTTCCTGGACCGGGGCACGAACCCACGTAATTTATTTCTAATCTCATAGCGTTGTGGTCAGAAAAGATGCTTGATATGATTTCAATTTTCTTAAATTTACTGAGGCTTGATTTGTGAGCCAAGATGTGATCTATCCTGGAGAATGCTCTGTGTGCACTTGAGAAGAAAGTGCAATCTGCTGTTTTCGGATGGAATGTCCTATAAATGTCAATTCAATCTATCTGGTCTATTGTGTCATTTAAAGCTTGTGTTTCCTCATTAATGTTCTGTCTGGATGATCTGTCCTTTGGTGTAAGTGAAGTGTTATAGTTCCCCGCTATTATTGTGTTACTGTCAATTTCCTATTTTAGAGCTGTTAGCAGTTGCCTAATGTATTGAGGTTCTCCTATGTTGTGTGCATATATATTTATAATTGTTATATCTTCTTCTTGGATAGATCCCTTGATCATTATGTAGTGTTCTTCCTTGTCTCTTGTAACATTCTTTATTTTAAAGTCTATTTTATCTGATATGAGTATTGCTATCCAGCTTTCTTTTCTTTTTCTGTTCTTAAAAATAAATCTTTATTGGAGTATAATTGCTTCACATTACTGTGTTAGTTTCTGTTGTACAACAAAGTGAATCCGCCATATGCATACATATTTCCCCATATCCCCTCCCTCTTGAGTCTCCCTCCCACTCTTCCTATCCCACCTCTCTAGGTCATTGCAAAACACCGAGCTGATCTCCCTGTGCTATGCTGCTGATTCCCACTAGCTAACTATTTTACCTTCGGTAGTGTATATATGTCAGTGCTACTCTCACTTTGCCTCAGCTTCCCCTTGATTTCAATTTGCATGGAATATCTTTTTCCATCCTCTCACTTTCAGTTTATATGGGTCCTAAGGTCCTAAGTGGGTCTCTTGTGGACAGCATATATATGGATCTTGTTTATTGTTTTGGTTTTTTTTTTTAATTTTTATTTATTTATTTATTTATGGCTGTGTGGGGTCTTCGTTTCTGTGCAAGGGCTTCTCTAGTTGTGGCAAGTGGAGGCCACTCTTCATCGTGGTGTGCAGGCCTCTCACTATCGTGGCCTCTCTTGTTGTGGAGCACAGGCTCCAGATGCGCAGGCTCAGTAATTGTGGCTCATGGGCCTAGTTGCTCTGCGGCATGTGGGATCGTCCAAGACCAGGCCTCAAACCCGTGTCCCCTGCATTGGCAGGCAGACTCTCAACCACTGTGCCACCAGGGAAGCCCTGAATCTTGTTTCCATTCGGTGAGCCTGTGTCTTTTGTTTGGAACATTTAATTCATTCACATTTAAGATAATTATCAATATGTATGTTCCTATTACCATTTTCTTAATTGTTTTGGATTTGTTTTTGTAGGTCCTTTTCTTCTCTTATGTTTCCCACGTAGAGAAGTTCCTTTAGTATTTGTTGTAGAGCTGGTTTGGTTGTGATTAATTCTCTTAGCTTTTGCTTGTCTGTAAAGCTTTTGATTTCTCTGTCGAATCTGAATGTGATCCTTGCCGGCTACAGTAATCTTGGTTGTCGGTTCTTCCCTTTCATCACTTGAAGTATATCATGCCACTCCCTTCTGGCTTGTAGAGTTTCTGCTGAGAAATCAGCTGTTAACCTTATGGGAGTTCCCTTGTATGTTACTTGTTGTTTTTCCCTTGTTGCTTTTAATAATTTTTCTTTGTCTTTAATTTTTGTCAGTGTAATTACTATGTGTCTTGGAGTGTTTCTCCTTGGGATTATCCTGCCTGGGACTCTCTGCACTTCCTGGACTTGGGTGGCTATTTCCTTTCCCATGTTAGGGAAGTTTTCGACTATAATCTCTTCAAATATTTTCTCAGGTCCTTTCTCTCTTTTCTCCATCTGTGATCCCTATAATGCAAATATTGGTGTGTTTAATGTTGTTCCATAGGCCTCTTAGACTGTCTTCATTTCTTTTTATTCTTTTTTCTTTATTCTGTTCCATGGCAGTGAATTCCACCATTCTGTCTTCCAGGTCACTTATCCATTCTTCTGCCTCAGTTATTCTGCTATTGATTCCTTCTAGTGTATTTTTCATTTCAATTATTTTATTGTTCATCTCTGTTTCTTTGTTCTTTAATTCTTCTAGGTGTTTGTTCTTTAGTTTTTCTAGGTCTTTGTTAAACGTTTCTTGCATCTTCTCAATCTTTGCCTCATTCTTTTTCCGAGGTCCTGGATCATCCTCACTATCATTATTCTGAATTCCTTTTCTGGAAGGTTGCCTATCTGCACTTCATTTAGTTGTTTTTCTCGGGTTTTATCTTGTTCCTTCATCTGGTACATAGTCCTCTGCCTTTTCATTTTGTTTATCTTTCTGTGAATGTGGTTTTCATTCCACAGGCTGCAAGCTTGTGGTTTTTCTTGCTTCTGCTGTCTGTCCTCTGGTGGATGAGGCTATCTAAGAGGCTTGTGTAAGCTTCCTGATGGGAGGGACTGGAGGTGGGTTAGAGCTGTGTGTTGCTCAGGTGGGCAGAGATCAGTAAAACTTTAATCCACTTCTCTGCTGGTGGGTGGGGCTGAGTTCCCTCCCTGATGGTTGTTTGGCCTGAGGTGCCCTAACACTGGAGGCTACAGCCTCTTTGGTGTAGCTAATGGCGGATTCCAGGAAGTCTAATGCCAAGGAGTACTTCCCGGAACTTCTGCTGCCAGTGTCCTTGTCCCTGCAGTGAGCCACAGCCACACCCCACCTCTGTAGAAGACCCTCCAACATTAGCAGGTATGTCTGGTTCAGTCTCCTATGGGGTCCCTGCTCCTTCCCCCTGGGTGCTGATTTGCACACTAGTTTGTGTGTGTGCTCTCCAAGAGTGGAGTCTCTGTTTCTCCCAGTTCTGTTTAAGTCCTACAATTAAATCCCACTAGCCTTCAAAGTCTGATTCTCTGGGAGTTCCTTCTCCCGTTGCTGGACCCCCAGGTGGGGAAGCCTGATGTGGGGATCAGAACCTTCACTCCAGTGGGTGGACTTCTGTAGTATAATTTTTCTCCAGTTTCTGGGTCACCCACCCAGTGGTTATGGGATTTCATTTTATTGTGATTGCGTCCCTCCTACCATCTCATTGCTGCTTGTCCTTTGTCTTTGGATGTGGGGTATATTTTTTGTTGAGTTCCAGTGTCTTCCTGTCAATGATTGTTCAGCAGTTAGTTGTGATTCTGGTCCTCTTGCAAGAGGGAGTGAGCACACGTCCTTCTGCTCTGCCATCTTGAACCAATCCCTCCTTTGTCTTTTGTTATAGCGTTTCCTTAAAGTCTATTTTGTCTGATATGAGCAATGATACCCCTGTTTTCTTGGCATTTCCATTTGTATGATTTCTCTTTCTCATCCCCTTAGTTTCAGTCTCCAAATGCATTTTAGAATCACTCTTTCAAGTTTCATGAAAAACCATTTTAGAATTATTATTTGATTATATTGAATTTATATATTAATTTGGGAAAATTGAAATCTTTTCCAATATTGAGTTTTCTCATTCATGGATATGATGTAATTCCATTTTTAAAGTAATTTTAAATTCATAGTTTTACAATTTTTCCCCCTAATTGTCTTATGCATCTTTAGTTACAGCTATCTTTAATAATTTCTAGTTTATGTAATCTTTAAAAATTATTATTACTGCTTTCACTAGTTTTGACTACTGGTTGTAATTGAGGTAGATCATCAATATTTGATCCAGCAAGCTTACAAAACTCTCAGCATTGCTAATTGTAAGGGCATTTGTGTGTGTGTAACTCTGTTAACTTTAATCCAATCATCAAAATTAGTTTCATCTTTATCAAAGATTCATATCCAAATGATTTATAAGACAAATAGTTCTACAAGTTCTACATATGAAAACTTGAGTCTCTCTAACCTTCTGCCATTTTCCACCTCTGAGAAGAAACCACTTTCAAATCTTTTAACTGATTATTTTAGGTTTTAATGTCAAATGTCATACAGCATGCTTCTATAGCACTTCTTGTTTTCTCACTCTTAGGCATTATTTATTGATATCTCACTATGGAAGATGGGTATGTAATGTTTTGTTACTCCTGACCTCATGACACATACACACATTTTATATCCTTATCATCCTAAAATAAGCACAGTTTTGGATAACTTAATAGACAGTGTCTATGTTATTGTGTCTATGAAATTCTTAATAATAGCTGAGTTTGTAACATTCTCAGTTTTGTTTCACGTTGATCCTCTTGTGTGTATGTTTGTGTAACCACCACCATGGTCAGGATGCAGAACTTTCCATGACCACAAAGTCTCCCATGTGCTAGCCCTTTAAAGTGACACATCCCCAGCAAACCAAACCTCTGGCAAATGCCATTCTGTTTTCTCCCTATATATAATTTTGAGACTGTTATATCAGTGGAATTGATATGAGATTGTCTTTGTTTACTCAACATAATGCCTTCAAGAGACTTTCAGTTGTTACACACATATATAGCTTATTCCTTTCTATTGCTGAGTAGTATTTCCTGCTATGGATGCACCACAGTTTGTTAAACTATTCACTTGTTGTGAGACATTTTAATTTTTTTCCAGTTTTTTGCTTTACAAAGAAATTTGCTATATCTGCACCAGTTTTGTGTGGACATAGTTTTCATTTCTCTTAGATAAATGCCTGGGAGTGTAATTTCTGGGTCCTATAACCCACTTCCTCTCCTGAAAGAAGTAGGAAATGATTCCTTTTTTAGATGCAGGTGATACAAATTCTGAGGTCCTCATTGCACTGTGCTTTTGGGCTAAGTTTTACCAGTTATATCAATAAAGGGTTGGAATAGAAAGTCATTTCAGGAGCAGATCTAGTTCCACCCCATATTTGAGAGGCCCTGGAGAACCCTCTTCTTTGTTTCAGTTGAGTTGGTCTTTGTTGAGGTAGGTTCCAGAATGAGGCCACAAGCCAGCCACATCCTAGCCTCTTGGGCTTGGGACTTTGGAACACAGCCCACAACAACAGATCCTTCTTGGGATCTGTGAGTTTGCCTGGGGCTTCCAAATAGGGGTTCACCATGAATGGAGTGAGGGGCCCAGTGGAGAGAACAGAGACCCCAAGTAGGGAGCAAGTTTATTTCTGTTAGACTTGTCCAATCCGTCTGAAAACATGAGTAACTCCTCACTTTCCATCTGATTTCTCTGCCTGATTTCCATTTCACCATCTGAAGCAGGAACTGTCTATAACCTAGAAGTGGATTAAGATCTCACAGCCATTTCACCCCATCATAGGCACTTCCTCTTACATCATTGGGAGGTGGGGCTTCCTTCCTTTCCACAGAGCACAGAAGTGCAGGTTCTCCCCAGGACACACATTTGGACAGAGCAGGCTTCCACGATGCCCATCCCTGTCTCTTTGTCCAACCATCCTCTTCCTTGCCTGCTGCTGACTCTACTGCTGGGACTCACAGGTAAGCATTCCTTGGGGTAGGATCCCCTTTCCCTGACCCCTGGACCTCCTCCTGCCCCTGCACTTTTAGGTCTTAAATGTAAACATGGGTGTGCCACCTGGGCAGAAGTCCACAGAAGTCCAAGGACTGGGCATTATTCAAGAGCATGAAATCAGGGATCTGAGCATTTTCTCTGTGGATCCATTGCCTGCAGCTGGTTACCAGAGGCATTGAAACAGATGATGCTTCAAACACCAACAATGACAGCTTTGTGTGTATTAACTTGTTTAATCCTTGTTAATCACAGCATCCTAGTGTGGTAGCTATGAGTATTATCCCTGATTTGCAGATGGGGAAACTGAGGCAGGGGCAGTAACTTGCCTGACATCACCTATCTAAGGCAGTGGAGCACAGGATTCTTGTCCAGGCCATACAGCTCCAGAGTTGATTCTTTTAACCATGTTGTGCTGCTCAGCTTCTCAGAGAAGGCTAATGGAAGAAAAATCAGAAAATTCTGAGAAGGAAACAATAGATTTATCATCACCCGTCATGCCACTCAGAGAAGAGCAGAGTTAAAATCTTGCAATGTGTACTCCCAAATTTTTGTCAATGATGTGTTGGATGGTTTTTCTATGTGTTAAATTTTTTTCTCTAAGTTTTTAACATGTGTGTTAATTTCATTTGATCCTCAAAACAACCAGTACACTAGCATACTAGGTTACACTTTAATACATGTTTGTGGATGCATGTATTAATGTGTGCGTGTGTGTATATATGTGTATAAGTGGGTGTGAGGAATTGTTCCCAGACACATTGGATTTCAAAAAGACTTCCTTATTTTTCCCTTAAATCATTTTTCAGTGTACATGAGATGACATGATCAGATGTTTAGTTTTTGCTGTATTTCAGCAACATCCCTCCTTTTCTACTTCTCTATATAAATCTACCCCTTACCCACACTCAAGACAAGAAAACTTCTCTCCTGGTAAATGAGTAAAATTTTGTGCATTACTATCTTGGAGTCCACTCTTCCATGCTGGATAGGGGTGAGGAAGAAAAGGGGATATCAAAGACACAGAGACTCTTGCCTATATGACCTATATATTCATATCCATATCTGTATCTGTAATTATATTTATATCCATATCTATAACTATCTATAGCTATATCATTGAATGCTAGTTGAAGCCTCCGTGCTTCAAGAAATCTAATGAGTAATAACTATTCATTTTCTTGAACACTCATTGTATGCCAGACACTGCTGGAAATCCCCACAGCTGTTAACTCATGTAATCATTATATCCAAGCTCGATCCTCTTGTCACCCCTACCTTACAGATAAGAAAACTGAGCAAGGAGAAATTCAAGGTCACTCAGTGGTACATGGCAGAGGTATGATTTGAACTCAAGCAATCTAATACTAGAGCTCTTGATTTTAACAATTGCTCTTCTTGATACTGTGGCCCTGCTTCCATCCCATGAAATTTCTTCAGTTTCTACCAATGGGTGTGTAGAAGGGTGGAGTGTGGGGAAGAGGGTTTGTGGTTTGCCTTTTTCTGGGCTCTTCCACTTCCTGCATACATGCAAGTTCCTTTTTATTTTTCACCAACTCGTCTACATGGGAAACTCAGTTTCTGACATAATTTTCACAGAGATTACCCACTTAGAATTAAATGCCTCAGGGAGATGTCACAATGGGCAATTCCCACAACATACATATATTTTTTGCATACTACTATATGCCAGGAACTCTTGTAGGAACGTGGGGTGCCTTGGTGAATAAAAGTCAAAGTAGTTGTCTGCATGGGTATTTATCTTAGTGGAAGAACTGACAATAAACAATAGACTTATAATTAAGTAAATAATGTAGTATATTAGAAAGTGATAAGTGTTAAAAAAAAAAAAGAATAGCCGGATGACAGAATTTGGAGAATCTGTAGCGTGGGATGTATTTTAAACCTGGTAGTCTTGTTGGGGCAGGGGGCATCACTTAGAAGGGGAAATGTGAGCCAAGATTGAAAGAAGGTTCTGGAGTGAGCCATGTGGTTTTCTGGGGGAGGAGACTTCCTGACAGGAAACAGCATGTGCAAAGGTCCTGAAAGTAGAATCATCCTCCTGTGTTGAAGGATTTGGGCTTTTGCTCTGAGTGAAATCGTTGCTATTGCAAAGTTTTGAAGGGAGAAGTGACATGATCTAACATGAGTTTTAATTTATTCTAGCATTTCGTTGAGAATAGACTGCAGAGGACACAGACAGAGGCAACTAGAGCATTTGAGGTCATGACATTCATTCAAAAAAACGTAAAAGTGGGTTGCACCTGGAGAGTACCTAGTAGAGACAAGAGAAGGAGTTCAGATTCTGGATGCACGCCGGAGAGGACGCAACAGGATTTCTTGATGTGTAGGATTTGTGGTGGGAGAGAAAAGCTCCAAGGTTTTGAGACCTGAGCATCTGGAAGAAGAAAGGAGATTCAGGTGAGATATAGAGGGTGTAGGGGAAGTTCAGTTCAGTTTTAGATGTGTTAACTGTGGGATGTTTATTTCTATCCAAAGAAGATG
This sequence comes from Pseudorca crassidens, assembly GCF_039906515.1. NCBI lineage: Eukaryota > Metazoa > Chordata > Mammalia > Artiodactyla > Delphinidae > Pseudorca > Pseudorca crassidens. The sequence continues at coordinate 61,097,723 of NC_090310.1, forward strand.
ACGAGTGGATAGTTGGACATACAAGTCCAGAGTTCAGGGGAAAGGCCTAGACCAGAGAGGTAATAGGAGAATTATTGATACACAGATTGTAGAGTTTTTGCTATCCCCTGGCTCCTCTCAACTCTCTGATCCCTCTTTTCTCCTCCTCTCCTTTCATTTCTCCCTCCAACATTCTTTCATATTTCTTCCCATTTTTGTCTTAGCAGTTCAGCTTCCCTGACCTCACTCTTCTTCTCCAGACTTAAAAACCCAAACCACTTGATATTCTTGACACATCACAGGACCTGCCCTGTAATAGCATGTGCCCTCCTTAGGTGGCATGATCGGTTAGAAACAGTGCTTAGCGGGTGGGTTTACCAGCTCACACTCTGCAAAGGTGAACCACAAATTTTCTCCCTAAGGAGTAGGGAAGAAATAGAAAAGAACACAGGATTTGCTTGTGGCACCACAACAGCCTGCTCCTCTGGTTTATATCTCTGCAGTTAGACCCATGCCTGTTTAGTGGGACATTTCAGAGAAGATGAAATGTGTTTACATTTCTCTGTATCTCCAGAAACTTCGTAGTCAGTGAGGCTGTGAAATCAACCTGGAAAACTTGCAACTGTAGTTAAATGATTGGCCCAGTGGTGACTCATGTCCCTTCAACTCATAACTCATTGTCCAAACATAGTCAGCCACCCACAGTTCTTTACAAAACACGATTTTGGAGTTTACTGTTTCCTTGCTTGCCTCCATGGTTCCATTTCCCCATTCACTTGTAGGTTTCTCAAATGTATCAGCGTTTAGAACCACACATTTTATTTTATTTTGAGCTATTTAGTCCAATTCAAAGGCTCTGCATGGGGCAATCATCTTATTTCGGTTCACATCTTTTATTGCATTAAAATATACATAACATGAAATTTACCATTTTAACTATTTTGAAGGTTACAAAGTGGCACTATGTTCCTTCACAATGTTGTGAAACCATCACCAGTATACATTTCCAGAACTCTTTCAACATCTGTAGCAGAAACTCTGTATCCATTAAGCTATAACTCCCCATTTCTCCTCCCCTGCAGCCACTGGTAACCCGTATTCTACTTTTTCTCTGTGAATTTGCCTATTCTATGGACTTCATATAAGTGGAATCATCTATTTTCCTTTTGAATCTAGCTTATTTCACTGAGCATATTTTTAATGTTCATATATGCTGTGGAAGGTGTCAGAATATCATTGTTTTTTAGGGCTGAAATATATTGAATATATTTCATACATATTTCATATATATTTATGTGTATATGTGTATATATACAAATATATACATATATATCACATTTTGTTTATCCTTTCATCCATTAATGGAATTTTGGGTTGTTTATACTACCCCTTTTTATTGAAATATAGGTGCTGTAAAATATTACATAAGTTACAGGTGTACAATATAGTGATTCACAATTTTTAAAGGTTATACTCCATTTATAGTTATTATAAAATATTGACTACATTTCTGGTGTTGTACAGTATATCCTTGTAGCTCATTTTATATATAATAATTTGTAACTCTTAATCACCTACCCCTATATGGCCCCTCCCACCTTCCCTCTCCCTGCTAGTTTTTTCTCTATGTCTGTGAGTCTGTTTCTTTCTTGTTATATTAACTAGTTTGTGTATTCTTTAGATTCCACATATAAGTGATATCATACAGTATTTGTCTTTGTCTGACTTACGTCACTTAGCACAATGCCTTCCAAGTCCATCCATGTTGCTGCAAATAGAAAATTTTCATTCTTTCTTACAGCTGAGTTGTATTCCGTTTATACACACACACACACACACACACACACCACATTTTCTTTATACATCCATCAGTTGATGAAATTTTGGGTTGTTTATACTACCTTTTGGTATTGAGAATAATGATGCTATGAGCATTGATGGACAATTGTATGCTTGAACTTCTGCTTTTAATTATTTAGGGTATACACCTAAGAGTGGATTTATTGGATCATATAGTAAATTCTACATTTAACTTAAGAAAATAACAAAGAGTTAAAAAAACGTTTTAGAAAACACTAGTGTTTCCACGGAGATTCCACCATTTTTGCACTCCTATCAGCAATGCACAAGAGTTTCAATTTCTCAACATTTTACCAACCCTTATTTTCAATTGTTTTGTTTTGTTTTGTTTTTGGTAACAGCCATCCTACAGGATATGTAGGGGTATCTCACTGTGGTTTTAATTTGCATTTTCCCAATTATTAGTGATGTTGAATATTGTTTCACATGCTTATTGATCATCTGTATATCTTCTTTAGAGAAACATCTATTCAATTCTTTTGTTCATTTTTAAATTGAGTTGTTTGTTATTTTGTTGCTGAATAGTAGGATTTTTTTAAGTATTCTTGATACATATCCCTTATGAGATATATGCTTTGCAAAGGTTTTCTCTCATTCTGTAAATTGCCTTTTCACCCTCTTGATAGTATCCTCTGATGTAGGAAAGTTTTAATCTTGATGAAGTCAAGATTAAAATTTCTAAAATATTTTTTTGTTGCCTTCGGTGTCATATCCAAGAAAGTATTGCCAAATTCAATGTCATGTTTCACCTGTGAGTTTTTCTCAGAATTTTATAGTTTTAGCTCTTGCATTTAGGTCTTTGATTATACACCATTTTTGCATATGGTGTAAGGTAGCGATCAGCTTCATTCTTCTGCATGTGAATATCAAGTTTCCTCAGATTCATGTACTGAAAACACTGTTCTTTGTCCATTGAATGATCTTGACGCCCTTGTTAAAAATCACTTGACTATATATGTGAGGGTTTACTTCTAGGTTCTCTATTCATTGCCATTGGTCTATATATGTTTCTTAATGTGTGTACCACACTATTTTGATTATTGTAGCTTTGTATTAAGTTTTTAAATCTGGAAATGTGACTCCAAAAATTATGTGCTTTTTTTTCAAGATTGTTTGCTGAATTGAGGTTCCTTGAGATTTCATATGAAATTTAGAATGGGGTATTCTAGTTCTGCAAAAAAAAGTCTTTGAGATTTTAATAGGGATTTTATAGAATGTTGTAGTTTCTTCAGGTAATATTGACATTTTAACAATATTAAGTCTCCCAATCCATAATAACAGGATATTTTGTTCATTTATTAATGTCTTCTTTAATTTCTTTCAGCAATGTTTTGTGCTTTTTCATGCACAAGTCTTTCATTTCCATGGTGAAATTTACTCCTAAGTATTTTACACTTTTGGTAGCTATTACAAATGAAATTGCTAGCTTAACTTCCTTTTTGGATTGTTTCTCACTAGTGTGTAGAAAAGCAACTGATTTTTGTATGTTGACTTTATATCTCAAAAATTGCTGGATTTATTTATTAACTCTAATGTTTTTAAATGTTGGAATCTTTAGAACTGCTACATAAAAAATCATGTCATGTACAAACAAGAGAGTTTTACTTTTTTCTTTCAATTTGAATGACTTTTATATATTTTTCCTGCCTAATTGCTTTTGTTGGAACTTCCATTATTGTGTTGACTAGAAGTGGCAAAAGTGGGCATCTTTGTTCTCTTCCTGATCTTAGGGGAAAAGCTTACAGAATTTCACCATCAACTGGGCTGTTAGCTGTGTGTTTTTCACATATGACTTCATTTATTGGGCAATTTTCCATCTATTCCTAGTTTATTGATTGTTTTTATCATGGAAAATGTTGACTTTTATTAAATGCTTGTTCTGCGTCAGATGAGATGATCTTTTTTTCCTCTTTATTCTATTAAAGTGGTAAAATGAATTGTTTGATTTTCATATGTTGAACCATTTTCACAATAGATCCCAGTTGGTCATGGCGCATAATTCTTTTAGTATGCTATTGAATTGGGTTTGATAAAATTTTTTTGATGATTGTTGCATCAATAGTCATAAAAGATATTGGTCTGTATTTTCTTCTTATGCCTTCTTATGCCTTTGTCTGGTGACACCTTTGGTGTCAGAATAATGCGGAGAATGAGTTTTAATAGGCTCTGAAAAAATTAAGAAGTCTTCCTTCCTCTTCACTTTTTTGGAAGTGTTTGAGGAGGAATAATGTTAGTTTTCTTCAAAAGTTTGGGAGACTTCAGCAGTGAAGCCAAGTGGTCCTGGGCTTTCTTTCTTGGGAGGTTTTTGATTATTGATTGAATCTCATTGCTAGTTATAGGACTACTCTGATGTTATATTTCTTCATAATTCAGCCTTGGTGTAGTGTATTTCTAGAAATTGGTCCGTTTTATCTAGGTTATCCAATTTTTTGGTGTTTAATAATTCATAGTACTCTTTTATAATCTTTTTTATCTCTGTAAAATTATTAGTATGTTCTTTTATTTCTGATTTTAGTTATTTGGGCCTTCTCTCTCTCTTTCTCCCTGTTCTTTTTTTTCTTAGTCAATCTAGCTAAAATTTTGTCAATTGTATTAATCTTTGTGAAGAACCACTCCTGATTTTGTAGATTTTCTCTGTTTTATTTTAAATTCACATTTTATTTTTCTCTTCACTAATCTTGACTATTTCCTTTCCTTTCTAGCTTTGGGTTTTGGGTTTACTTTAATCTTCTTTCTCTAGTTTCTTATGGTGTATAGTAAAGTTACTGTTTTGTGATCTTTTCTTAAATGTCTGCATTTTCAGCCATAAATTTCCCTTTAGGGTTGCTTTCTGTGCATCTCACACGTTTTGGTGTTATGTTTTCAATTTTCTCTAGGCATCTAATTTCCCTTTTGACTTTTTCATTGACCTACTGATTTTTTTTTTTTTTTTTTTTTGCGATGCGCGGGCCTCTCACTGTTGTGGCCTCTCCCATTGCGGAGCACAGGCTCTGGACGTGCAGGCTCAGCAGCCATGGTTCATGGGCCCAGCCGCTCCACAGCATGTGGGATCTTTCCGGACTGGGGCACGAACCCGTTTCCCCTGCATCGGCAGGCGGACTTTCAACCACTGTGCCACCAGGGAAGGCCTGAGCTACTGATTTTTTAAGAGAAGGTTGTTTGATTTCTATGTATTTGTGAATATTTTATTTCCTCTTCTATCATTGATCTAGTTTAATTTTACAAACTATTTGACCAGTGCGCTGCTTGAATAGCCCTTCTTCATATTCCACTAAGTTGCCTTGTCATTCATCCTCTGTGACAATGACACATATATAGAGTTTTCTTTTTTTTTTCTTAACATCTTTATTGGAGTATAATTGCTTTACAATGGTGTGTTAGTTTCTGCTTTACAACAAAATGAATCAGTTATATATATACATGTGTTCACATATCTCTTCCCTCTTGTGTCTCCCTCTCTCCCACCTTCCCTATCGCACCCCTCCAGGCGGTCACAAAGCACCGAACTGATCTCCCTGTGCTATGCGGCTGCTTCCCACTAGCTATCTACCTTAAGATTGGTAGTGTATATATGTCCATGCCTCTCTCTCACTTTGTCACAGCTTACCATTCCCCCTCCCCATATCCTCAAGTCCATTATCTAGTAGGTCTGTGTCTTTATTCCTGTTTTACCCCTAGGTTCCTCATGACATTTTTTTTCTTAAATTCCATATATATGTTAGCATACAGTATTTGTCTCTCTCTTTCTGACTTACTTCAGTCTGTAGGACAGACTCTAGATCTATCCACCTCATTACAAATAGCTCAATTTCGTTACTTTTTATGGCTGAGTAATATTCCATTGTATATATGTGCCACATCTTCTTTATCCATTCATCCGATGATGGACACTTAGGTTGTTTTCATCTCTGAGCTATTGTAAATAGAGCTGCAATGAACATTTTGGTACAGGACTCTTTTTGAATTTTGGTTTTCTCAGGGTATATGCCCAGTAGTGGGATTGCTGGGTCATATGGTAGTTCTATTTGTAGTTTTTTAAGGAACCTCCATACTGTTCCCCATAGTGGCTTTACCAATTCACATTCTCACCAGCAGTGCAAGAGTGTTCCCTTTTCTCCACACCCTCTCCAACATTTATTGTTTCTAGATTTTTTGATGATGGCCATTCTGACTGGTGTGAGATGATATCTCATTGTAGTTTTGATTTGCATTTCTCTAATGATTAATGATGTTGAGCATTCTTTCATGTGTTTGTTGGCAGTCTGTATATCTTCTTTGGAAAAATGTCTATTTAGGTCTTCTGCCCATTTTTGGATTGGGTTGTTTGTTTTTTTGTTATTAAGCTACATGAGCTACTTATAAATTTTGGAGATTAATCCTTTGTCAGTTGCTTCATTTACAAATATTTTCTCCCATTCTGAGGGTTGTCTTCTGGTCTTGTTTATGTTTTCCTTTGCTGTGCAAAAGCTTTGAAGTTTCATTAGGTCCCATTTGTTTATTTTTGTTTTTATATCCATTTCTCTAGGAGGTGGGTCAAAAAGGACCTTGCTGTGATTTATGTCATAGAGTGTCCTGCCTATGTTTTCCTCTAAGAGTTTGATAGTTTCTGGCCTTACATTTAGGTCTTTCATCCATTTTGAGCTTATTTTTGTGTAAGTTGTTAGGGAGTGATCTAATCTCATACTTTTACATGTACCTGTCCAGTTTTCCCAGCACCACTTATTGAAGAGGCTGTCCTTTCTCCACTGTACTGTCCTTTCTCCTTTAGCAAAGATAAGGTGACCATATGTGCATGGGTTTATCTCTGGGCTTTCTATCCTGTTCCATTGATCTATTTTTCTGCTTCTCTGCCAGTACCATACTGTCTTGATTACTGTAGCTTTACAGTATAGTCTGAAGCCAGCGAGCATGATTCCTCCAGCTCCGTTTTTCTTTCTCAAGATTGCTTTGGCTATTCGGGGTCTTTTGTGTTTCCATACAAATTGTGAAATTTTTTGTTCTAGTTCTGTGAAAAATGCCAGTTGTAGTTTGATAGGGATTGCATTGAATCTGTAGATTGCTTTGGGTAGCAGAGTCATTTTCACAATGTTGATTCTTCCAATCCAAGAACATGGCATATCTCTCCATCTATTTGTATCATCTTTAATTTCTTTCATCAGTGTCTTATAATTTTCTGCATACAGGTCTTTTGTCTCCTTAGGTAGGTTTATTCCTAGATACTTAATTATTTTTGTTGCAATGGTAAATGGGAGTGTTTTCTTGATTTCACTTTCAGATTTTTCATCATAAGTATATAGGAATGCCAGAGATTTCCGTGCATTAATTTTGTATCCTGCTACTTTACCAAATTCATTGATTAGCTTTAGTAGTTTTCTGGTAGCATCTTTAGGACTCTGTATGTATAGTATCATGTTATCTGCAAACAGTGACAGCTTTACTTCTTCTTTTCCGTTTTGGATTCCTTTTATTTCCTTTTCTTCTCTGATTGCTGTGGCCAAAACTTCCAAAACTATGTTGCTAAGAGTGGTGAGAGTGGGCAACCTTGTCTTGTTCATGATCTTAGTGGAAATGCTTTCAGTTTTTCACCATTGAGGATGATGTTTGCTGTGGGCTTGTCATTTATGGCCTTTATTATGTTGAGGAAAGTTCCCTCTATGCCTACTTTCTGCAGGGTTTTTTTTTTTTATCATAAATGGATGTTGAATTTTGTCAAAAGCTTTCTCTGCATCTATTGAGATGATCATATGGTTTTTCTCCTTCAATTTGTTAATATGGTTTATCACATTGATAGATTTGCGTATATTGAAGAATCCCTGCATTCCTGGAATAAACCCCACTTGATCATAGTGTATGATCCTTTTAATGTGCTGTTGGCTTCTGTTTGCTAGTATTTTGTTGAGGATTTTTGCATCTATGTTCATCAGTGATATTGGCCTGTCATTTTCTTTCTTTGTGATATCCTTGTCTGGTTTTGGTATCTAGGTGATGGTGGCCTCGTAGAAGGAATTTGGGAGTGTTCCTCCCTCTGCTATATTTTGGAAGAGTTTGAGAAGGATAGGTGTTAGCTCTTCTTTAAATGTTTGATAGAATTCACCTGTGAAGCCATCTGGTCCTGGGCTTTTGTTTGTTGGAAGATTTTTAATCACAGTTTCAATTTTAGTGCTTGTGATTGGTCTGTTCATATTTTCTATTTCTTCCTGATTCAGTCTTGGCATGTTGTGCATTTCTAAGAATTTGTCCATTTCTTCCAGATTTTCCATTTTATTGGCATAGAGTTGCTTGTAGTAATCTCTCATGATCCTTTGTATTTCTGCAGTGTCAGTTGTTACTTCTCCTTTTTCATTTCTAATTCTATTGATTTGGGTCTTCTCCCTTCTTTTCTTGATGAGTCTGGCTAGTGGTTTATCTATTTTGTTTATCTTCTCAAAGAACCAGCTTTTAGTTTTATTGATCTTTGTTATCATTTCCTTCATTTCTTTTTCATTTATTTCTGATCTGATCTTTATGATTTCTTTCCTTCTGCTAACTTTGGGGTTTTTTTGTTTTCTTTCTCTAATTGCTTTAGGTGCAAGGTTAGGTTGTTTATTCGAGGTGTTTCCTGTTTCTTAAGGTAGGACTGTATTGCTATAAACTTCCCTCTTAGAACTGCTTTTGCTGCATCCCATAGATTTTGGGTCGTCTTGTCTCCATTGTCATTTGTTTCTAGGTATTTTTTAATCTCCTCTTTGATTTCTTCAGTTATCACTTCGTTATTAAGTAGTGTATTGTTTAGCCTCCATGTGTTTGTATTTTTTACAAATCTTTTCCTGTAATTGATATCTAGTCTCATAGCGTTGTGGTCGGAAATGATACTTGATACAATTTCAATTTTCTTAAATTTACCAAGGATTGATTTGTGACACAAGGTATGATCTATGCTGGAGAATGTTTGATGAGCACTAGAGAAAAATGTGTATTCTGTTGTTTTTGGATGGAATGTCCTATAAATATCAACTAATTCCTTCTTGTTTAATGTATCATTTAAAGCTTGTGTTTCCTTATTTATTTTCATTTTGGATGATCTGTCCATTGGTGAAAGTGGGGTGTTAAAGTCCCCTACTATGAATGTGTTACTGTCGATTTCCCCTTTTATGGCTGTTAGTATTTGCCTTATGTATTGAGGTGCTCCTATATTGGGTGCATAAATATTTACAATTGTTATATCTTCTTCTTGGATCAATCCCTTGATAATTATGTAGTGTCCTTCTTTGTCTCTTCTAATAGTCTTTATTTTAAAGTTTATTTTGTCTGATATGAGAATTGCTACTCCAGCTTTCTTCTGGTTTCCATTTGCATGAAATATCTTTTTCCATCCCCTTACTTTCAGTCTGTATGTGTCTCTAGGTCTGAAGTGGGTTTCTTGTAGACAGCAAATATATGGGTCTTGTTTTTGTATCCATTCAGCCAATCTGTGTCCTTTGGTGGGAGCATTTATTCCATTTACATTTAAGGTAATTATCAATATGTATATTCCTATTCCCATTTCCTTAATTGTTTTGGGTTCGTTATTGTAGGTCTTTTCCTTCTCTTGTGTTTCTTGCCTAGAGAAGTTCCTTTAGCATTTGTTGTAAAGCTGGTTTGGTGGTGCTGAACTTTCTCAGTTTTTGCTTGTCTGTAAAGGTTTTAATTTCTCCAGCAAATCTGAATGAGATCCTTGCTGGGTAGAGTAATCTTGGTTGCAGGTTTTTCTCCTTCATCACTTTCAATATGTCCTGCCACTCCCTTCTGGCTTGCAGAGTTTCTGCTGAAAGATCAGCTGTTAACCTATGGGGATTCCCTTTTATGTTATTTGTTGTTTTTCCCTTCCTGCTTTTTATATGTTTTCTTTGTATTTAATTTTTGACAGTTTGATTAATATGTGTCTTGGTGTATTTCTCCTTGGATTTATCCTGTATGGGACTCTCTGTGCTTCCTGGACTTGATTAACTATTTCCTTTCCCATATTAGGGAAGTTTTCAACTATAATCTCTTCAAATATTTTCTCAGTCCCTTTCTTTTTCTCTTCTTCTTCTGGAACCCCTATAATTCGAAAGTTGGTGCATTTAATGTTGTCCCAGAGGTCTCTGAGACTGTCCTAGTTCTTTTCATTCTTTTTTCTTTATTCTGCTCTGCAGTAGTTATTTCCACTATTTTATCTTCCAGGTCACTTATCCGTTCTTCTGCCTCAGTTATTCTGCTATTGATCCCATCTAGAGTATTTTTCATTTCATTTATTGTGTTGTTCATCATTGTTTGTTTCATCTTTAGTTCTTCTAGGTCCTTGTTAAATGTTTCTTGCATTTTGTCTATTCTATTTACAAGATTTTGGATCATCTTTACTATCATTATTCTGAATTCTTTTTCAGGTAGACTGCCTATTTCCTTTTCATTTGTTTGGTCTGATGGGTTTTTATCTTGCTCCTTCATCTGCTGTGTGTTTCTCTGTCTTCTCATTTTGCTTATCTTACTGTGTTTGGGGTCTCCTTTTTGCCGGCTGCAGGTTCGTAGTTCCCGTTGTTTTTGGTTTCTGTCCCCAGTGGCTAAGGTTGGTTCAGTGGGTTGTGTAGGCTTCCTGGTGGAGGGAACTAGTACCTGTGTTCTGGTGGATGAGGCTGGATCTTGTCTTTCTGGTGGGCAGGTCCATGTCTGTTAGTGTGTTTCGAGGTGTCTGTGGACTTATTATGATTTTGGGCAGCCGCTCTCCTAATGGGTTGGGTTGTGTTCCTGTCTTGCTAGTTGTTTGGCATAGGATGTCCAGCACTGTAGCTTGCTGGTCATTAAGTGTAGCTGGGTGCTGGTGTTGAGATGGCGATCTCTGGGAGATTTTTGCCATTTGATATTTTGTGGAGCTGGGAGGTCTCTTGTGGACCAGTGTCCTGAAGTTGGCTCTCACACATTAAAGGCACAGCACTAACTCCTGGCTGGAGAACCAAGAGCCTTTCATCCACACAGCTCAGAAGAAAATGGAGAACAAGTAGAAAGAAATAATTAGTAGAAGTAGAAAGAAAGAAAGGAGGGAGGGAGGGAGGGAGGAAGGAAGGAAGGAGGGAAGGAAGGAAAAATAGAAAGAAGATAAAGTAAAATAAAATAAAGTAAGATAAAATACAATAAAGTTATTAAAATAAAAAATAATTATTAAGAGAAAAAAACAAAGAAACAGATGGATAGAACCCTGGGACAAATGGTGGAAGCAAAGCTATACAGTCAAAATCTCACACAGAAGCATACACATACACATTCACAAAGAGAGGAAAACGGGAAAAAATCATAAATCTTGCTCTCAAAGTCCACCTCCTCAATTTGGGATGATTCGTTGTCTATTCATGTATTCCAGAGATGCAGGGTACATCAAGTTGATTGTTGAGCTTTAATCCGCTGCTTCTGAGGCTGCTGGGTGAGATTTCCCTTTCTCTTCTTAGTTCTCACAGCTCCCAAAGGATCAGCTTTGGATTTGGCCCCGCCTCTGCGTGTAGGTCGCTGGAGGGCATCTGTTCTTCGCTCAAAGAGGACGGAGTTAAAGGAGCCGCTGATTCGGGGGCTCTGGCTCACTCAAGCCTGGGGGAGGGAGGGGCACGGAGTGCAGGGCGAACCTGCGGCGGCAGAGGCCAGAGTGACGTTGCACCAGACTGAGGCACGCCGTGCGTTCTCCTGGGGAAGTTGTCCCTGGATCCCGGGACCCTGGCAGTGGTGGGCTGCACAGGTTACCTGGAAGAAGAGTGTGGATAGTGACCTGTGCTCGCACACAGCCTTCTTGCTGGCGGCAGCAGCAGCCTTAGCATCTCATGCCCGTCTCTGGGGTCTGCGCTTTTAGCCGTGGCTCGCGCCCGGTTCTGGAGGTCCTTTAAGCAGCGTTCTTAATCCCCTCTCCTCGCGCACCAGGAAACAAAGAGGGAAGAAAAACTCTCTTGCCTCTTCGGCAGGCCCAGACATTTCCCTGCACTCCCTCCCGGCCAGCCGTGGCGCACTAACCCCCTGCAGGCTGTGTTCATGCCGCCAACACCAGTCCTCTCCCTGTGCTCCGACCAAAGCCCAAGCCTCAGCTCCCAGCCCCGCCCGCCCCGGTGAGTGAGCAGACAAGTCTCTCGGGCTGGGGAGTGCCGGTCGGCACCGATCCTCTGTGCGGGAATCTCTCCGCTTTGCCCTCCGCACCCCTGTTGCTGTGCTCTCCTCCGTGGCTCCGAAGCTTTCCTCCTCCGCCACCCGCAATCTCTGCCCGCGAAGGGGCTTCCTAGTGTGTGGAAACCTTTCCTCCTTCACAGCTCCCTCCCACTGGTGCAGGTCCCGTCCCTATCCTTCTGTCTTTGTTTATTCTTTTTTCTTTTTCCCTACCCAGGTACGTGGGGGGTTTCTTGCCTTTTGGGAGGTCTGAGGTCTTCTGCCAGCGTTCAGTAGGTGTTCTGTAGGTGTTGTTCCACCTGTAGATGTATTTCTGGTGTATATGTGGGGAGGAAGGTGATCTCCGTGTCTTACTCTTCTGCCATCTTCCTGGAAGTCCTAGAGTTTTCTTACAGCAACTGATTTCTGTAACTGTCAGGACAGATGTGTGTGGTAGACAGAAAATACCCCCTCAGTATAGGAGGAGTAATCAAGATGGTGGACTAGGATGATGTGAAGCTCAACTCCTCCCACAAATATATCAAAAATATATCTACACGTGGAATAATTCTCACAGAGTATCTAATGAACACTAGCAGAAGAACTTAGACTTCTGAAAGGGCAAGAAATTCTCCACGTAACCGGGTGGGACAAAAGAAAAAATAATGAAAATGAGACAGGAACCTGGATGGGACCTGTACCCCTTGGAGGGAGCTGTGAAAAAGGAAAGGTTCTGCACCCTGGCAAGTCCCCTCACCAGTGGGGAGATCAGCTAGGACAGGTGGGGAGCTTCAGAGCCTCAGAAGAGAATGTAACAACTGGTTTGCAGCAGCTAGAATGGAGAGAGACTGGCACAGATGGTCAGTGCCACGGCCCTGCACTCCCCATCCTGAGATGTTCATCTGCCCATGCAGTGGGTGGCTGGGTGCTGAAGCTTGGGATTCAGAGATCAGACCCTGGGAAAGGATTGGGGTGGTCTGTGTGGAAACAGACTGAAGGGCCTGGAGCCTGGTGCAACCCCACCTGAGGGTGTATGCAGAGGAAGCATGGGCCACCTTAGAGGCCAGGCACCATTGTTTGGGGGATGTGTGAGGAGAGGAGCAGGACATGCCATTGCAGCCTTTTTCCCCAGGCATGCTTTCAGGTGGCAGGACACTGCCTACACAAGCTCCAGGAGCTATTGTCAGTCACCACCACCAACCCTTTGCTTCAGGAGCAGTCACAAGGAGCAGTTACAATATGCCACTGCTGCCCCGTGGGGCTACAGGAGTGGTTGAGAGCTGCCTCCACTCCCATCACATGCTCCAAGGCACGTGTGAACCAACACTGCTGCCAAGAACCCCAGGACCGGGCACCAACCACTGCATCTGCATACCCCCTACCAAGGGGATAATGGCCAACACACACTGAGGAAAGAGTTGGCAGGCATCCATACTAAAAACAGCCCTCACATCAAAAATGTTAAACCCACACAAGCTACACAGGGACACTCCCACATATAAATAGTCTTCCAAGACCACAGTAGATAATTTTTTCTCCTAAACTCACAGAATAAGAAAAATATAAGTAAAATGAAGATGCAGAGGAGCCAATCCCAGTTAAAAGACCAAGAGAATTCCCCTGAAAGAATAAACAATGAAACAGAGCTCTTTAGTCTAATAGACACAGATTTCAAAAAGGAGATAATGAAAATACTGAAGGAATTAAGAAAGGGTATCAACAGAAATGCAGAACACTGTAAAAAGGAACTAGAAACTATGAAGAGGAACCAAGAAAAAATAGAAAACTCATTTGCTGAGATGAAAAGTGAACTAAAGGAAATGAATAGCAGAATGAATAATGCAGGAGAACAAATAAGTGATCTGGAAGATAGAATAATGGAAATCACCCAATCAGGACAGCAGACAGAAAACCAAATGAAAAAAAAAAAGAAAGGAATATAAGAGACCTATGGGATAATATAAAGCTTGCCACTCTACACATAATAGGGATTCCAGAAAGGAAAGAAAGAGAAAAGGGGATCAAAAATGTATTTGAAGAAATTATGGCTGAAGACTTCCCACACCTAAAGAAGGAAACAGATATCCAGGTACAGGAAGCACAGAGGGTCCCAAACAAGGTAAGCCCAAAGAGACCTACACTAAGATGTATTCTAATAAAAAATGGCAAAAGTTGATAAAGAGTGGATTCTAAAGGCAGCAAGAGAAAAACAAAGAATTAATTACAAGGAAACCCCTATAAGACTATCAGCAGATTTCTCTACAGACACTTTGCAAGCCAGAAGGAAGTGGCAAGATATATTCAAAGCCCTGAAAAGGAAAAATCTGCAACCTAGAATACTCTACACAGCAAGATTATCATTTAGAATCAAAGAAGAGATAAAGAATTTCTCAGACAAGCAAAGCTAAAAGAAAATAGCAATACTAAACCTATTCTAAAGGAAATATTGAAAGGTCTTCTCTAGAAAAGAAGTAAGAATATATAGGAAAGACAAAATCACAGTTAGAAAGCACATCACTTAAATAAGCTAGTATGCAGATTTAAAAAATCAAAAAAATTCTGTGAAAGTGATGATAACCACAATGAACAGCAAAAGGATGAACATAAAGATGTAAAAGAGGACATCAGAATCATACTGATAAAATGTGGGGGAGGAGAGTAAGAAAATGTACATTTGTTTTCATTTCATAGAATGTGTTTGAGCCTCTATGACTACCAGTCTAAGGCAAGTAGATATAGATGGGGTTAATATACTTGAAAAACAGGTAACCACAAATCAAAAACATACAATAGACTCACAAAAACCAGAAAGAAGAGAAATAAGTATAATACAAAAGAAAATCATTAAACCACAAAAAGAAAATGAAAGGGACAAAGAAGAAATACAAAATCAATGGGAAAACAGGCTCAAAATGGCAATAAATACATAGCTATCAATAATGACGTTGGGGCTTCCCTGGTGGCACAGTGGTTGAGAGTCCACCTGCCAAGGCAGGGGACACGGGTTCGTGCCCTGGTCCGGGAAGATCCCACATGCCGCAGAGCGGCTGGGCCCATGAGCCATGGCCACTGAGCCTGCACGTCCAGAGCCTGTGCTCCGCAACAGGAGAGACCACAACAGTGAGAGGCCCGCATACCGCAAAAAAAAAAAAAAAAAATTACGTTAAATATCAATGGAATGAAAGCTACAATCAAAAGGTGCAGAGTGGCAGATTGGATAAAAAAAAACAAGAGCCTACAATATGCTGCCTACAGGAGACCCAGTTGAGGGCAAAAGACACACATAGATTGAAAGTAAGGGGATGGAAAAAGATATTTCATGCAAAAAGAAATGGGAAGAAAGTGGGGGTCACAATACTCATATCAAACAAAATAGACTTTAAAACAAAGGCCCTAAAGATAAAGAAGGACACTATATAATGATAAAAGGCTCAACACAAAAAGAGGATTTTACACTAGTCAACATATATGCACATAATATAGGAGCAGCCAAATACATAAAACAAATACTAACAGAAATAAAGGGAGAAATTGACAGGAATACAATAATTAGATTTTAACACCCCACTCACATCAATGGACAGATCTTCTAGACAGAATGTCCTAAATGATACAATAGAACAGTTGGACTTCATTGATATTTTCAAGACTTTACATTAAAAAAAAAACAGACTACACATTCTTTTCAAGTGCACATAAAACATTCTTTAGGAATGATCACATATTGGGACACAAAACAGACCTCAATGAATTTAAGAGTATAGAAATTATCTCAAACATCTTTTCCGAACACAACAGCATTCAACTAAAATCAACCGCAGAAAAAGAAATGAGGAAAAAGATTACATGGAGACCAAATAAAATGCTACTAAAAACCCAATGGGTTGAGGATGAAATAAAAGAGGAAATTTTAAAAATACCTTGAGACAAATGACAATGAAAACACAACAATACAAAATCTATGGGATGCAACAAATGCAGTCCTTAGAGGGAAGTTCATAGCAATACAGTTCATAGCCTTCATCAAAGAAACAAGAAAATTCTCAAATAAACAACATAGCTTACCACTTAAAAGAATTAGAAAAAAAGAACAAACAAAATGTAAAGCCAGCAGAAGGGAGGAAATAATAAATATCAGAGAGGAAATAAAATAGAGATTAAAAAACAGTAGAAAAAAATCAATAAAACCAAGAATTGGTTCTTTGAAAGGGTAACAAGATTGACAAACCTTTGGCCAGGCTCACCAAGAAGAAAAGAGAGAGATCCTGGATAAACAAAATAAGAAATGAAAAAGGAGACATTACATTTGATACTGCAGAAATACAAAAAAAACATAAGGGAATACTATGAATAATTATATGCCAACAAATTCGACAACATAGAAGACATGGACAAGTTTCTAGAAACATAGAGCCCACCAATAATGAATCAAGAAGAAATAGATAATTTGAACAGACTGATCATGAGAGGTGAAGTAGAATCTGTAATAAAAAACGTCCTACAAATAAAAGTCCAGGACCAGATGGCTTCACAAGTGAACTATACCAAACATACATAAAACAAATAGAAGAATTTATACTGATCCTTCTCAAACTCCTCCAAAAAGTTGAAGAGGAGGGAACACTCCCAAAGACATTCTATGAAGCCACCATTACCCTGATATCACAACCACACAAAGACACCACCAAAAAAGAAAATTACAAGCCAATATCTTTGATGAATACAGATGCAAAAATTCTCAACAAAACATTAGCAAACCAAATCCAACAACACATAAACAATATCATACACCACGGACAAGTTGGATTCATCCCAAGTTCACAAGAATGTTTTGACATACAGAAATAAATCAATATGATACACCCCACAAACAATACCACATGATCATCTCAATAGATGCAGAAAAAACGTTTCACAAAATTCAACATCAATTCATGATAAAAAACTCTTGCTAAAGTGGGTATACAGGGAACAAAACTATTTATGACAAACACACAGCTAAAATAATACTCAATGGTGAAAATCTGAAAGACTTTCCACTAAAAAATGGAAAAAGACAAGGATGCCCACTCTCACCTCTTCTATTCAACATAGTATTGGAAGTCCCAGCTACAGAAATCAGACAAGAAAAAGAAATAAAAATGTATCTAAATTGGAAGGAAAGAGGTAAAATTGTCATTATATGAAGATGACATGATACTATGTATAGAAAATCCTAAAGACTCCACACAAAAACTACTAGAACTGATCAACAAATGCCACAAGGTAGCAGGATACAAGATTAATATAGAAAAATTGGTTGCATTTCTTTACACTCACAATGTAATATCAGGAAGGGAATGTAAAAAAAACAATACCTTTAAAACTCACACCCCCCAAAATAAAATACTTAGGAATAATCCTGACTAAGGAGGTGAAAGACTTATACACTGAGAACTATAAAACATTAATAAAGGAAACTGAAGATTATTCAAAGAAAAGGAAAGATATCCCATGCTTTTGGATTGGAAGAATTAATATTGTTAAAATGGCCATACTACCCAAAGCAATCTACAGATTTAACTCAATCCCTATCAAATTACCCATGAAATTTTCCCCAGAACTAGAACAAATACTCCTAAAATTTATATGGAACCACAAAAGACTCAGAATTGCCAAAGCAATCCTGAATAAAAAGAACAAAGCATGAAGCATAACGCTCCCAAACTTCAGACAATACTACAAAGCTACAGTACTCAAAACAACATGGTATTGGCACAAAAACAGACATATGGATCAATGGAACAGAATAGAGAGCACATAAATAAACCCACACACTTACAGTCAATTAATCTTTGACAAAAGAAACAAGAATACATAATGGGAAAAAGACAGTTTCTTCAGCAAGTGGTGTTGGGAAAGTTGGACAGCTGCATGTAAATCGATGAAATTAGAACATACCCTTTCACAATACAAACAAATAAACTCAAAATGACTTAAAGACTTAAACATAAGTCATGACACCATAAAACTCCTAGAAGAGATGATAGGCAAAACATTTTTTGACATAAATTATACCAAAGTTTTCTTAGGTCCGTCTCCCAAGGCAATAGAAATAAAAACAAACAATGGGACCTAATCAAACTTACAAGCTTTTGCATAGCAAAAGAAACCATAAACAAAACAAAAAAACAACCTACTGAATGGGAGAAAATATTCACAAAGGATTTGACCAACAAGGGCTTGCTTTCCAAAATATACAAACAGTTCATACAACTCAACAACATTTCTCCAAAGAATAAATACAAATGGCCAATAGGCACATGAAAAGATGCTTACTAATTATTAGAGAAATGCAAATCAAAACTAAAATTAGGTACCACCTCACATCAGTCAGAATGGTCACCCTTAAAAGCTCTACAAATAACAAATGCTGGAGAGGATGTGGAGAAAAGAGAACTCTCCTATACTGTTGGCAGGAATGTAATTTGGTACAGCCACTATGGAAAACAATATGGAGGTTCTCAGAAAAATAAAAATAGAATTACCATATGATCCAGTGATCCCACTCATGGGCATATATCCAGACAAACTTTTATCCAAAAAGATACATGCACCCCTATGTTCATATAGCAGCACTATTCACAATAACTAAGACATGGGAACAACCTAAAAGTCCATGACAGATGAATGGATAAAGAAGATGTGGTACCTATATACAATGGGATACTATTCATCCATAAAAAAGAATGAAATAATGTCATTTGCAGCAACGTGGACACAACTAGAGATTATCATACTAAGTGAAGTAAGTCAGAAAGAGAAAAGAGAAACACCATATGATATTTATATGTGGAATCTAAAAGATGACACAGGGAATTCTCTGGTGGTCCAGTAGTTAGGACTCCACATTTCCACTTCAGGGGGCCTGGGTTTGATCCCTGGTTGGGGAACTAGGATCCCGCAAGCTATGCCACATGGACCTCCCCCACAAAAAAAGATGAGACAATGGAACCTATCTACAAAACAGAAACAGACTCACGGACATAGAGAACAAACTTGTGGTTGCCAAGGAGGAGAGGGTAGGGGTAATGTAATCTGTTATATATGGAATGGATAAACAACCAGGTCCTACTATATAGCACAGAGAACTATATTCAGTATGCTATGATAAGCCATAATGGAAAAGAATATATTAAAAAAAGAATGTATATATGTATATACAAGAATATATGTACGTATAAATGAGTCAATTTTGGTACAGCAGAAATTACCAAAACACTGTAAATCAACAATACTTCAGTATAAAAAGTTATAAATCAAGTAAAAAGAAAAAAGTAGCCCCCCCAAAGAGATCTATGTCCTATACTCACCTGTGAATATTTTACTTTACTTGGAAAAGGAGATTTTGTAAAAGTGATTAAGTTAAGACCCTTGCTATGGGGAGAATATCCTAGATTATCATTGTGGGCCCAATATAATCTTATAAGAATGAGGCAGGAAAGCCAAAGTTAGAGAAGTACAAGTGACAATGGAAGCAACATTAGAGTCATAAGAAGATGGAAACCATGCGAAAAGGAGTGTAGACAGTCTCAAAAATTTGGAGAGACAATGATCAGAGCATCCAGAAGAAATGTAGCCCAACTAACTCCTTGATTTTAGTCCAGTAATACCATTTCTGGTCCTTTGACATCCAGAATTATAATAAAACTGTCACTTCAAGCCACTAAATTTTTGATAATTTATTACAGCAGCCTTAGGTAACTAATAAAACATGACTATGTCATTGGGAAAAAATGCTAGGGACTTGAAACAATGTTCTACTTTCTTCTTAAACTAAATGTTCATTGTGTTGGGAGCTCTGCACATCACTGCCACTCAAGTATTCAGGTTGTTGGAGCCAACCTCATCGTGAGAATGTGGATCTCTGGGGAAGATGGAAGTTGGTCCATAAAGCCTCTTGCTGTTAAATGAATAACCTACGAAATATATCCATCACTTCTCCTCACAACTCAGTGGTCTAAAGAAGACATGTGATCCCACCTAATGCAAAGGCCAGAAGTGCAGCACTCCAGGAGGCCACAAAGTGAACAGCCAGAAATATTTGGTGAAGTGTGACACTTCCAATGAGGGCTCAAGTACTCAAACTCATTCTCTGCCACATCATTTAACCTCTCTGTGCCTCAATTCCTCTCTTGTATTAGGGTCTCACGTTATAGGTTCATTGTGCAAGTTGCATGCAATATACACGCAATGGGCAGAGTTCAAGGCTGGCTCATGGTGCACTAAGTTAATGAAAACTGTTGTTGATAAATAACTGAGAAAACCTACTGGATCACCTAAGGATGAATAAATAACTGGATTGTGTTTCCCTCCAGGAGTGGCAGGTGAGGACGAGCTGCAGGTGATTCAGCCTGACAGGTCAGTTTCAGTTGCAGCAGGAGAGACGGCCACTCTGCGCTGCGACGTGACCTCCCTGCTCCCCGTGGGGCCCGTCAGTTGGTTCAGGGGCACAGGGCCAGGCCGGGAGTTAATCTACAGTCTCAGAGGAGGCCCCTTCCCTCGAGTAACAACTGTTGGAAATACTACAAGGAGAAACAACATGGACTGTTCCATCCGCATCAGTAACATCACGCCAGCAGACACCGGTATGTACTACTGTGTGAAGTTCAAGAGAGGAAGCCCTGACGTGGAGTTTAAGTCTGGACCAGGCACTCATCTCACTGTGAGTGGTGAGTATGGCCTGGGTCTATTTTGTCCCCCTGGTCTGTGACAACAAGTCAACAAGAATGCCCTCCACCCTTTGAGAAAAAAGAAAAAAAAGAAGGATCAAGTGCAGCAGTGGGTGTTTATATCATGATCTGATTTCACTCCCTTCTACAGATCAGGGAAACTGAGGCCTGCAGAGGTTGTGCTACTTGTCAAAGGCCCCACAACTGGGAAAGCTGGGAAAAGTCTGGAACCCCAGTCTGCCTGGCTCCACAGCCCTTGCCTTTTCCATCCCATCTAGCCCTTTGGTTCCAGGGCTGAGGGAACTGAAGGTCTGAGCGACTTGCCCCGTCACAGCCCAGGTATCACCTCCTGCCTCCAGAGAGTGCTCCCCTCAATGTGGCTGAGTCTTGTCTTTATTCAGCACCTATCAAGCACCTACTGTGTGCCAGGCCCTGCTCCAGATGTTGTGGAAGCAGCAGTGAACAAAGCAGACAAGGCTCTTCTCCCGTGGAACTTATGTTCTCTTCCCTTCCAAAGAGAAGTCTATCCAGGGCAGGGTTTCTTTATTTCCTCTTCAGAAACATCACACTGAGAAGAAATTCCTAGAGGCATAGGTTCAGTGTTTACTCTGATGGCCCGGGCTAGAGGAGATGCCCAGAGGTTGAGTGTTTCCTGGGGGTCTGTTGGGAAAACCCTCCTGTGATTCAGGGACCGACTCACAGAGTCACTGAAGGCTCCCAGCAGAGCTGGGTCATCTCAGAATGTCCCTCCCCAGGGAAGAGGTTCCCCATGTGGGTGACTTAGGGGCTGCCCCATTGAGGCAGCAAAGGCACTCATTAAGAGTTTTCTCGCAAGGACCCTGGATCCTCTTCCTAACTCCTGAATCCTGGACTGTGACACAGGAGAGACCTTTTGACACTGTCTGCCCAACCCTCCATGTACAGATGGCGGCCTGAGGCCAAGAGGTGACTGGAACCCAGACCACAGTCCCATGGTCAGTGAGTGAGGGGATCCTTCCAGAACCCAATCTGATTCCAGGCCAGGCTCTTTCCTGTACCAGCATTGGAACTGGTTTCATGGAAGAGCCTGGTACATGGAAGTTAAAGAATAAAAGCTCCTTGAATTAACCATTGGACATGATGTTTTCATTGCTTTCCCATAGGGTCAGGAGGCTCCTCGCATTCAGGCCCTAAGTCCTGAGGCGACGGGAAGCTTCTCCCTACTTTCAGCCACATGATCCCAAGTCCCTCATTCCATACCAGCACCTAGAGCTGCGCATTGTTTCAACAGCTACTTAACATTCAGGGTATGGGGACAATCGTTTTCATCTTACAGTCTCCTGTTGACGGATACTAGGGTGTTCCTAACCTCGGGCTATCGAAACAGCACCGCAGTGGATAACCTTTCCATGTGTCACTCTCCTCAAAGGAGAAATACCCACTGGAAGTAGCATTGCTAGATCAGAGAGGATGTGTATTTTAATTTGTGTGATTATCTTGCCAACTTTCCCCCCTAGTCATGGTAGCAAATGAATCTTCCCAGAGCTCCAGGCATGAGCAGGCAAGGTGGCTTTATCCTGATTTTGCCGATATTACTACACTTCCCAGATTGTCGGTTCCTTGCTCAGCCAATCACAGCTAGTAAGTGGTTCCACCACCACTCAGATCTGCTGCCTCCCAGGAGGCTGCTCGTCCTCGTCCCCAGGCCTCCTGCCCAGAGGATTCCCTGGATGAGAAGGGAAGGAGGGGGAGGGGAGCAGCAGCCTGTCAGATTCTGAATCTTCTTCATGGCATTTACTCTTTATAACCAGTGCTCTGAGCGTAGGGCCGTCTGTTGTCCCTTTTACATATGAGGACACTGGGGCTCGGAGAGAGGACCTGATTTGTGAGCAGGTAGAGGAGCCAAGATTGAGCCCAAGTACCTAGACTCACGACCCTGCTCTCTGCACACCCCACTGTGCTTGGCAAGTGTGGAGAAAACTCCAGGCCTGTCCTCTTAAAACCTTGTATTGTTCTGTTCTTTAACAATAAGCATTTTAAAAAGTCCTGTATGGGAGGCAAGTCTAGCTTTACCACAGATCAGACAGATACTACAGGGTCTCACGATGTGCTGAATGTTCCTAAAATGCAGGGCTCAGCACACTTAAAAGCACCAGGAATCTTTTTTCCACCGTTGTTGCGATCTTGCTTCTTCACTAGGCCTCATGGGGGAGCAGCTCCGGGAAGTGTAGTGTGGACAGCACAGAGAGAGGCCAGTGCAGTCCCAGCAACACCATGCACGCCCAATCCTGGCTCTGCAGGCCGACGATGAGGAGGGGGAGGTGCTCCCTAGAGGGCGCTGGGGGCCTCACGTGAGCAAGAGTTCATATTCTAGACTGAGGTGTCAGGGGCCCATGTCTTCCCTTGTTGCTACAGGGTCCCCAGGCCTGGGCACTCAGAGGCCACTCCTCCCTGTAGTTGCTTGAAGTCAAGAATCTCAGAGGGAAAAGGGGAGGGTGGTGGTAGTGTGGGGCTTGTGAAGGTGGGGCGCTTGCTCTGCTGATGGCCATGAAAGCTTGGAGGTGACAGGAAACACTTCTGGGACACAGCGGGTGGGGAGGGTGAGGAGACAGTCCCTTCATTTCTCTCAGCCTCAGTTTTCTCATCTGTAAAATTGTGATCATCATGGTCTCCTTTCAGGAGAGTTGGAAGGATTTGAGGTGCTCTGTCTAAATCACCAGCACAGAGTAGGGGCCCCCCAGTCGAGGTGTTTTTTCAAGGCTGTGACCCAGTTCCCTGTACTGGGCCCCATTTCCTCACGTGTAGAAAGAGGATAATCACACAGCCTTTGCATTACGTCCTGAGGGTACAACGACCTGGTGACAGGACAGCCCCTCAGGGAGCGATGGTGCTGGGCTCCCAGGCTGTGTGATCTTAGCTAGTCTCAGTTCCCTCTAGTCCTCAGTTTCCCCGTCTGTAAAATGGTGGTAATCACGCTGCCTTTCAGGGGTCTGTGATGACTGAAGAGGATCTAGGAAGCCCTGGATGGAGTGGGTTGGGTATCACTGAGATCAGTGCACAGTGGTTGAGAGCCTGGGCCGAGCCTCCCCTGCCTGGGCCTCCATCCCAGCTCTGCCCCGTCCCAGCTCTGGGACCTCTGACGAGTCCCTCTCCACACTGGGGCTTCATATCCTCATCCGTCAGTGACAGCCCTGCCCTCACAGAGCATCTGCAGGAACTGAATGAGGGACGCATGTCTAGAGGTTAGAGCAGATCCTGGCATATGGTACGTGTTCCAACAACGTGAGCTCTGCTGTGCTGGAGCCAGAGGACCTCGGATGGGTCGCTTTCTCTACAGGACTAAGTACAACTGGGGTTGGGATGGAGCTGGGCTCCTTTAGACCTTGGCTACTTATTAGAATCACCTGAGAGATGGTAAAAGATCCCTAGAAATTCTGATTTAATTGGTCAGACGTGGGCCTGCGCAGCTGAGTCTTCTCACTCCTGCAGAGGATGCTGGTGCCCTGCTAGGGCAGAGGAGCCCTGAGTCACGTGTTCTCTGAGGTCAGAGGGAAAGCTGTGGTTTTTCCAGGACAGAGGCGGGTCACCCGTGGTGCCTGGGTTGTACGAACAGCTCTCCTGGGTGTGAGTGCTTCAGAATAGCCCGTGACAGTGACAGCTTTTAGGACGCCCAAGAAAGTCATTCGGAGTCGATTGGCAGGCACACACCCCACCTCCAACAGAGCTCACCTGGGCTGAGAGGTGCGTCCTCCCAACTCAGACCGCCCTGTTCAGACCCAAGCTTCATCACTGGGGAAACCTTCCCATCTTTACACACGTGTGTGTGTAAACAGGCTCTGGAATGCCTGCAGATTCTCCCTGCTCAGCCTGGAGACCTCCTGTCTCAACACGCCACAGTGACACTGACAAAATCTGTTCTTCCTCCTTTCAAAATGCTTACGGCTTCTGTAAAGAGCTGATCTGCAGGAAAATGCCTGTGATCTCTTGCGTAGTTTGAAAACCAATTCCCCAAACTTGTTTCTTGAGGGAATTATTTTTAAAAATGGGAACAGATTTATAATTTGGTGTTTCTACTAGTTTTTTCCTGTGGATTTTTGTATGACAGCTACATGGAGCACGATTTGAGACTCTTCTTGGTGTTTCTGTTGTGCTTTTGTTTTAGAACTAGAATGGCCAGATCTTATGATAACAATCATGGGTGTTGTATCTTGTTCCTTTAGGGGTGTCCAGGATGCTGGTGTTTATACAATTTGACATTTTAAGGTAACTCCTTGCTATGTCCTCAAACGTTTGATGAGTTTTAAGAAGCAAGTTAAGTATTTACAAATGCAAATATTTGTAATGTTTGCTGACTTTTACAGGAGGTGTTGAGTAACAATGAACAATTGGGAAACACCCTACAGGAACCTTCTAAAGAGAGAAAGCACCCTCACGTTTCATTTACCCATTTGTGTGCTTCTGGGTGCATTATAGGCCTGTGCCTGTGTCTCCACAGATTTAATAACAATTAAGAAATTAACCACCACTGGTTTCTCAGCACTCAGTGATCTTTCTTCTCAACCCAAAACTGAACCAAGAGAAGAACCCAGACTCAGAAAAACATCCCTTTGCCCCCTTCCTTTGAAATTCAGGGATTGATACATTAGTCCTACTGAAATATTCGTGGAAAGAATGAAAACTATGCAGTAAATTCATAAACACCTGAAGGGACAGCTCTGGGTATAAATACAGTCCAGGTTAAAGAGATATCTGTGTCTGTTGGTTTTGTGAATCATCTTGTGTTTTACTCGTAGCAAAAATGCTCCCACTGCCTGATTTAACCCTCACTGCAGCCCGGGAAGGGTAATGCCTGCTGTCCCCTTTCACAGACGAGGAGCTGGGAGGTGCCATGGCCACAGCTCTCGTTGGACGGTCAGCCTGGTTCAGCTTCCATGTGGTCCCGCTATGACCCCGCTTCCCCTGCATTTACTTCTGTGAACACTTCTCCGAACTTACCTAAGTTTTCCAGGGGGAGCCCAGCTAGGAACAGTTAATAGGAGAGTAAGACCAATCGGTACTTTTGTTCCTTTGCCCAAACTGGTGGGAAATCACCTGGCAGATGTAAGAAGGTGGACTTTGAACTCAGGCCTGGAATTCGATGTCAGCCCTGCCCCTGACTCAGAGTCACCTCTGGGAACCTGTGTGTCTCCTCTGTCAGATGAGGATGATGACACTGCCCTCCCAGAACTATTTGAGGAATTTAAAACATAATATGTGTGGTGGTTCTTAACTGCGTCACATTTTCATCATTAGTGATGATAATTACAATCATGTTCATCATTTATAAATGTTCCTTTTGTAGCCAAACCCTCTCCTCCTGTGGTATCAGGACCCACAGTGAGGGTCACACCTGAGCAGACAGTGAGCTTCACCTGCAAATCCCACGGGTTCTCCCCCAGAAACATCTCCCTGAAATGGTTCAAAAATGGCAATGAGCTCTCAGCCTCCCAGACCGACGTGGAACCGGAGGGAAACAACGTTTCCTACAGCATCTCCAGCACAACCAAGGTGGTGCTGGCCCCGGGGGATGTTCGCTCCCAGGTCATCTGCGAGGTGACCCACATCACCCTGCAGGGAGACCCTCCTCTTCGTGGGACAGCCAACTTGTCTGAGACCATCCGAGGTAGAAGCCCCTCACGCCAGCCTAAGCCCGCACCTGCCCTCAAGGCCCCAGCCCCTTCCTCCTCCCTGCTTTTTGCTCCAGGCCTCAAATTGCCTGGAATCTACTTCCTGACAGTCCTGCCCCATCACCAGGCTCCTAGATGAGCTGGTCACTAACTACCGTTTTAACGGCAGCTGCCAGGTGGACACCCATCGTGTGCCAAGCACTGTGCTGAGTAGTTTCCTTTACTTTATCGATAGTTTCTCCAACTACTGAGCACCTACTATAAGCCAGGCCCCTATGTGCTTGGCGATCTCATATATTTTGCTGCAGGTATTATATTCCAACTGCATGCCAGGGGCTGTGCTTGTAGATGACACACATCATTAACCTACTAGGAGCCCAGTCCTCGAGCACCTACTGTGCGCCCTGCAGTGTGCTTATGATTTCATTTCTATGCAAAGACACCCCCGGTGTTTGAGCGCCTGCTGCATGCCTGGCTCTGTCCTCTGGTGACTCCCTTGCTGTGCTGGAAGCTGTTACCCAGCCCCTCTCCTGTGACCTGTTGGTTCCATAAGGTCAGAGCTTCTGCCTATGCTGTTTCAGTTCCACCTACCTTGACGATTACCCAACACCCCAGGGTGGGGAACCAGGTGAATGTCACCTGCCAGGTGAACAAGTTCTACCCCCAGCGCCTACAGCTGACCTGGTTGGAGAACGGAAATGTCGCCCGAATAGACATGGCCTCGACCCTCATAGAGAACAAGGACGGGACCTTTAACCGGACGAGCTGGCTCCTGGTGAACTCATCTGCCCACAGGGAGGCTGTGCTGCTCACCTGCCAGGTGGAGCATGACGGACAGCCAGCGATCACCAAAAACCACATCGTGGAGGCCTCTGCTCCCCAGAAGAACCAGGATGCAGATGAACGTATTGGTGAGGCCTCCACTCCAACTGACCCAGTTCTTTACTTTTTTAATTTAATATTAAAGGTAGTAATTCATGCTTATTATAGAACAATCTAGAAGTCAATAGGTGTAAAATAGAATTTTAAAATAAGTTCCCTCCCCTATATCCCACACCCCCAAGAGTGACCACTGGTAAGAGTTTGGCATATTCTTTATAGATCTCTTGACATAAATATCCATGAAAGAAAGTAAGAAGGAGGGAGATCATCCTGTTCATAGAGTCCTGCCTCTCGCTCTCTTCAACTAACAGTAATTATGTTCCTCATTCCCTGTCCGCCCACCCACCTCCCTCCTCCTTGTCCTTTCTAACCTCTGCTTAGTCTCTCTCCAGCCTAGACTTTTCCATCTATATCAGTAACATCACCCCAGTAGACACTTGCACCTAATACTCTGTGAAATTTTGGAAGGGTAACCCTGAGGACATGAAGTTTGAGTCTGAACCTGGTACCCAGGTGACCATGAGTGGTCACTGCACAGGGCTCCTTTGTCCCCTGATTTGTGACAATGGACTAGTAATGATCACAGTCGCTCACTGAACATTTTGTAAATGCAGATCTCAGTTCAGCTGTGATCTCTTTTCCTGCTTCAACAACCCAGAGGGAGACTCAGGGAGAAACGGGGGACGGGGGATGCTGTTGAAGATTTGTTGCCTTTAGTTCAGATGATTGGGCTAAACTAATAGAGGTGAATCTGAGTCCCTGAGGACAGGAACCACCAGGCTTTATAACAGATATGTGCTAATTAAAGACAGGTTCCCCCTCAGCTGGGCATCGTCCCAAGGACAGTCCCCCTTTCTATGAATAAAATATGTCTTATAGGCTGTCATGTAACATCAAGAGAGGGTCGAGTCACATCCAGGAGTCTTTCCTCCAGAAGACCTTTCAAAGTCCCACGTTCCTTCCAACATGCCCGTGGTGTTGTCCTCAACTTCGGGGTCAATGCTAGGTCACTGAGTGACCATGTCCCTGCCTGCTGGAAGAATAAAGAGAGGAAGGGGAGAACAAACAACTTCCCTTAAACAAGAGATATAGAGAAGTTGCATAATTGTGTTCACTTTAACTTACTCCTGAGTGCACAACCAGTTGTCAGTGGAGTCCACAATTGTGTGGTCATACGGTCAAGGACCTTGATTTTCTACAAAAACTAATACCAGTGCACACTTAATATATAATCAATATTAATCCCCTAATATCATTTAAAATGGAGTATAAATTCAAATTTTCCAAAATGTATTTTATTGTTGTTTTTGTGCACCAAAATTTTAATTCATCTGTAAGTTCTTGGCAAAAATTTTCCATGACTCCATCTGGGCCTTGAGAATCTATTTTTTTATTTGAAAAAGAATTTGAATTATTTAAGACTATTCAGATTATTCATTTAATATAGTGTGAGCTGTGGTAGGTTCTGCTTTTTGAGGTATTTGTTCCATTGTCTCTAAGTTGTCAAAGTTCTTTCTGTATAGTTTTTCATAACATTCCCTAACTATCCTTTTGATGTCTGAAGGGTCTGTAGTGATGTCCTCTGTTTCATTCCTGATATTGGAAATGTGTCATTCATTTTTTCTTTGCAGTTGTACTAGAAGTTTTTCAATTTTATTGGTCTTTTAAAAGAACCCACTCTTTTTTTTCCTTATTAGTCATCAATTTTATACACACCAGTGTATACATGCCAATGCCAATCACCCAGTTCATCACACCACCACCCCAAACCCCCTCCACTTTCCCCCCTTGGTGTCCATACGTTTGTTCTCTACATCTGTGTCTCAATTTCTGCCCTGCAAACCGGTTCATCCGTACCATTTTCCTAGGTCCCACATATATGCGTTAATATACGATATTTGTTTTTCTCTTTCTGACTTACTTCACTCTGTATGACAGTCTCTAGATCAATCCATGTCTCAACAAATGACACAATTTTGTTCCTTTTTATGGCTGAGTAATATTCCATTGTATATATGTACCACATCTTCTTTATCCATTTGTCTGTCAATGAGCATTTAGGTTGCTTCCATGACCTGGGTATTGTAAATAATGCTGCAGTGAACATTGGTGTGCATGTGTCATTTTGATTATGGTTTTCTCTGGGTATATGCCCAGTACTGGGATTGCTGGATTGTATGGTAATTCTATTTTTAGTTTTTCAAGGAATCTCCATAGTGGCTGTATCAATTTACATTACACCAACAGTGCAAGAGGGTTCCCTTTCCTCCACACCCTCTCCAGCATTTGTTGTTTGTAGATTTTCTGATGAAGCCCATTCTAACTGGTGTGAGGTGATACCTCATTGTAGTTCTGATTTGCATTTCTCTAATAATTAGTGATGTTGAGTAGCTTTTCATGTGATTCTTGGCCATCTGTATGTCTTCTTTAGAGAAATGTCTATTTAGGTCTTCTGCCCGTTTTTGGATTGGGTTGTTTGTTTTTCTAATATTGAGCTGCATGTGCTGTTTATATATTTTGGAGATTAATCCTTTGTCCATTGATTCGTTGGCAAATGTTTTCTCCCATTCTGAGGGTTGTCCTTTCATCTTGTTTATGGTTTCCTTTGCTGTGCAAAAGCTTTTAAGTTTCATTACATCCCATTTGTTTCTTTTTGTTTTTATTTCCATTACTCTAAGAGGTGGATCAAAAAAGATCTTGCTGTGATTTATGTCAGAGTGTTCTTCCTATATTTTCCACCAAGAGTTTTATGGTGTCTGGTCTTACATTTAGGTCTCTAATCCATTTTGAGTTTATTTTTGTGTATGGTGTTAGGGAATGTTCTAATTTCATTCTTTTACATGTAGCTGTCCAGGTTTCCCAGAACCACTTATTGAAGAGACTGTCTTTTCTCCATTGTATATCCTTGCCTCCTTTGTCATAGATTAGTTGACCATAGGTGTATGGGTTTTCCTCTGGGCTTTCTATCTTGTTCCATTGATCTATGTTTCAGTTTTGGTGCCAGTACCACATTGTCTTGATTACTGTAGCTTTGTAGTATAGTCTGAAGTCAGGGAATCTGATTCCTCCAGCTCCGTTTTTTCCCTCAAGACTGCTTTGGCTATTTGGGGTCTTTTGTGTCTCCATACAAAATTTAAGATTTTTTGTTCTAGTTCCATAAAAAATGCCATTGGATAGGGTTTCCATTGAATATGTAGATTGCTTTGGGTACTATACTCATTTTCACAATATTGATTCTTCCCATCCAAGAACATGGTATACCTCTCCATCTGTTGATATCATCTTTAATTTCTTTTATCAGTGTCTTATAGTTTTCTGCATACAGGTCTTTTGTCTCCTTAGGTAGGTTTATTCCTAGGTATTTTATTCTTTTTGTTGCAGTGGTAAATGGGAGTGTTTCCTTAATTTCTCTTTCAGATTTTTCATCATTAGTGTATAGGAATGCAAGAGATTTCTGTGCATTAATTTTGTATCTTGCAACTTTACCAAGTTCATTGATTAGCTCTAGTAGTTTTCTGGTAGCATCTTTAGGATTCTCTACATATAGTATCATGTCATCTGTAAAGAGTGACAGTTTTACTTCTTCTTTTCCAATTTATATTCCTTTTATTTCTTTTTCTTCTCTGATTGCTGTGGCTACGACTTCCAAAACTATGTTGAATAATAGTGGTGAGAGTGGACATCCTTGTCTTGTTCCTGAACTTAGAGGAAATGCTTTCAGTTTTTCACCATTGAGAATGATGTTTGCTCTGCGTTTGTCATATATGGCCGTTATTATGTTGGGGTAGGTTCCCTCTATGCCCACTTTCTGGAGAGTTTTTATATAAATCAGTGTTGAATTTTGTCAAAAGCTTTCTCTGCATCTCTTGAGATGATCATATGGTTTTTATTCTTAAGTTTGTTAATATATTGTTCATATTGACTGATTTGCATATATTGAAGAATCCTTGCATCCCAGGGATAAATCCCACTTGATCATGGTGTTTGATACTTTTTTTTTTTTTTTGTGGTACACGGGCCTCTCACTGTTGTGGCCTCTCCCATTGCAGAGCACAGCCTCCAGATGCGCAGGCTCAGCAGCCATGGCTCACGGGCCCAGCCGCTCCATGGCAGGTGGGATATTCCCGGACCGGGGCACGAACCCATGTTCCCTGCATCAGCAGGCAGACTCTGAACAACTGCACCAGCAGGGAAGCCCAATGGTGTATGATACTTTTAATGTGTTGTTGGATTCTGTTTGCTAGTATTTCATTGAGGATTTTTGCATCTATATTCATCAGTGATATTGGTTTGTAATTTTCTTTTTTTGTAGTATCTTTGTCTGGTTTTGGAATCAGGGTGATGGCGGCCTCATAGAATGAGCTTGGGAGTCTTCCTTCCTCCACAATTTTTTGGAAGAGTTTGAGAAGGATGGGTGTTAGCTCTTCTCTAAATGTTTGATATTATTCACCTGTGAAGCTATCTGGTCCTGGACTTTTGTTTGTTGGAAGATTTTTAATCACAGTTTCAATTTCATTACTTGTGATGGTCTATTCATATTTTCTATTTCATCCTGGTTCAGTCTTGGAAGGTTATACCTTTCTAAGAATTTGTCCTTTGCTTCCAGGTTGTCCATTTTATTGGCATTGACTTGCTTGTAGTAGTCTCTTAGGATGCTTTTTATTTCTGCAGTGTCTGTTGTAACTTCTACTTTTTCATTTCTAATTTTATTGATTTGAGCCTTCTCCCTCTTTTTCTTGATGAGTCTGGCTAATGGTTTATCAATTTTGTTTATCTTCTCCAAGTACCACCTTTTAATTTTATTGATCTTTGCTATCGTTTTCTTTGTTTCTATTTCATTTATTTTCTGCTGTGATATTTATGATTTCTTTCCTTTTGATAACTTTGGGCTTTGTTTGTTCTTCTTTCTCTAGTTCCCTTAGGTGTAAGGTTAGATTGTTTATTTGAGATTTTTCTTGTTTCTTGAGGTAGGCTTGTATAGCTATAAACTTCGCTCTTAGAACTGCTTTTGCTGCATCCCACAGGTTTTGGATCACCGTGTTTTCATTGTCATTTGTCTCTAGATATTTTTTGATTTCCTCTTTGATTTCTTCAGTGATCTCTTGGTTATTTAGTGAGGTATTGTTTCGCCTCCATGTTTTTGTGTTTTTTACATTTTTTCCCCTGTAATTCATTTCTAATCTCATAGCACTGTGGTCAGAAAAGAAGTTTGATATGATTTCAATTTTCTTAAATTTACTGAGGCTTGATTTGTGACCCAAGATGTGATCTCTCCTGGAGAATGTCACATACACACTTGAGAAGAAAGTATAATCTGCTGTTTTTGGTTGGAATGTCCTATAAATATCAATTATATCTATCTGGTCTTTAAATTGTGTCATTTAAAGCTTCTGTTTCCTTATTTATTTTCATTTAGGATGATCGGTCCATTGGTGTAAGTGAGCTGTTAAAGTCCCCGCATTATTATTGTGTTACTGTCGCTCTCCTCTTTTAACTGTTAGCAGTTGCCTTATGTACAGAGGTGCTCCTATGTTGGGTGCATATATATTTATAATTGTTATATCTTCTTCTTGGATTGTTCCTTTGATCATTATGTAGTGTCCTTCTTCGTCTCTTGTAACATTCTTTATTTTAAAGTCTATTTTATCTAATATGAGTATTGCTACTCCAGCTTCCCCTTGATTTCCATTTGCATGGAATATCTTTTGCCATCCCCTCACTTTCAGTCTGTATGTGTCCCTAGGTCTGAAGTCGGTCTCTTGTAGAGAGCATATATATGTGTTTTGTTTTGTATCCATTCAGCAAGCGTGTGTCTTTTGGTTGGAGCATTTAATCCATTCACTTTTAAGGTAATTATAGATACGTATATTCATATGACGATTTTCTTAATTGTTTTGGGTTTGTTTTTGTAGGTCCTTCTCTTCTCTTGTGTTTCTCCCTTAGAGAAGTTCCTTTAGCATTTATTGTAAAGCTGGTTTAGTGGTGCTGAATTCTCTTAGCTTTTGCTTGTCTGTAAAGCTTTTGATTTCTCCATCAAATCTGAGTGAGATCCTTGCTGGGTAGAGTAATCTTGGTTGTAGTTTCTTCCCTTCCATCAC
This sequence comes from Pseudorca crassidens, assembly GCF_039906515.1. Lineage (NCBI taxonomy): Eukaryota > Metazoa > Chordata > Mammalia > Artiodactyla > Delphinidae > Pseudorca > Pseudorca crassidens. Next base: position 61,131,011 of record NC_090310.1, read on the forward strand.
TTTAAGTATATCATGCCACTCCCTTCTGGCTTGTAGAGTTTCTGCTGAGAAATCAGCTGTTAACCTTATGGGAGTTTCCTTGTATATTATTTGTCATTTTTCCCTTGCTGTTTTCAATAAATTTTCTTTGTCTTTAATTTTTACCCGTTTGATTACTATGTGTCTCGGCATGTTTCTCCTTGGGTTTATGCTGTATATGACTCTCTGTGCTTCCTGGATTTGGGTGGCTATTTCCTTTCCCATGTTAGGGAAGTTTTCGACTATAATCTCTTCAAATATTTTCTCTGGTCCTTTCTCTCTCTCTTCTCCTTCTGGGACTCCTATAATGTAAATGTTGTTGCGTTTAATGTTGTCCCAGAAGTCTCTTAGGCTGTCTTCATTTCTTTTCATTCTTTTTTCTTTATTCTGTTCCACAGCAGTGAATTCCACCATTTCTGTCTTCCAGGTCACTTATCCGTTCTTCTGCCTAGTTATTCTGCTATTGATTCCTTCTAGTGTAGTTTTCATTTCAGGTATTGTATTGTTCATCTCTGTTTGTTTGTCCTTCAGTTCTTCTAGGTCTTTGTTAAACATTTCTTGCATCTTCTCGATTTTTGCCTCCATTCGTTTGCTGATGTCCTGGATCATCTTCACTATCATTATTCTGAATTCTTTTTCTGGAAGGTTGCCTATCTCCACTTCATTTAGTTGTTTTTCTTGTTCCTTCATCTGCTACATAGCCCTCTGCCTTTTCATCTTGTCTATCTTTCTGTGAATGTGGTTTTTGTTCCACAGGCTTCAGGATTGTAATTCTTCTTGCTTCTGCTGTCTGCCTTCTGGTGGATAAGGCTATCTCAGAGCCCACTCGTTGTTTCAGTTATTTTCTCTATTGTTTATCTGTTTTCATTTTCACTGATTTTTCTTCTTTCTTTATTATTTCCTCCCTTCTGCTTGCTTTGGGTTTATTTTGCTCCTTCATTTCTCAGTTCTTGAGGCAGGAATTTAGATTATTGATTTAGACTTTTTCTTTTTCCTAGTGCCACACCTGTGTCTCCTTTTGTGCTTGGTTCCTGACTGCTGTGTTCTTCCTCCAGTCCTCAGGTCCCTAGACAGTCTGCCTCCTCTTCCACTTCAGAATCCTTCTGCTTGTCCCGTGTGTTATTTCTAGGGTTCAAGTTGTACTGAACGAGGAGAGTAGGAGAGAAGAGTCCATGCCATCTTGTCTGGTATGGCCTGTAAATGCTTTTTCATCTTCCATCTTCTGCTCAGGCTCAACCAGGGCTGGTACTTCAGGGTGCTGCAGGGTGCCTGACCCATGATGCTTGTTAGTGTAGTAAAGCTGGAAATGTCTTTTGGAGCACCTAGGTTGGCAGGCTGAAGAGAAGTGTAAGATGCTGATGTGATCCTTCTCCCTGGATCCAAAGCCTACCCCGGGCATCTGAGGGCTCCAGCCACTGCAGGCTGCATCCAGTGGGTCTGGTGTGAGGATGCACATCTTATTGTTTGTTTTTATGGTATTGGGGTTTTTTACAATATTTCTAGCCTAATGGACCTCTCTTCACTAGTACAGCATAAGTCAAGATGTTAACGGAGTTTTTGGTTGGTTCATTGGTTGTTTTGTTTTGCTTTGGTTTTTTTTTTTTTTTTTTTTGCAGTATGCAGGCCTCTCACTGTTGTGGTCTCTCCCATTGCGGAGCACAGGCTCGACGCACAGGCTCAGCAGCCATGGCTCACGGGCCTAGTTGCTCCGCAGCATGTGGGATCCTCCCAGACCGGGGCACGAACCCGTGTCCCCTGCATTGGCAGGCGGACTCTCAACCACTGCACCACCAGGGAAGCCCGGTTGGTTGGTTTTGATAGTGGGAGTAATGTTCTGAGTCCTCTAATTCTTTGGTTCTCTTTTGTCTTTCAGGAACCTAAATCCCATCCCCCTGCTTTTTACTTTTTCCCTTTACCTCTCAATTGCCATCAGCACATCTTCCTTCTTCCCAATTTTTCTACCCAGAAGTTATGCACTTTAACTCATGCATATCCATTTATTCATATCTGTTCTCCTTGAATTAGTTTCCTATAGTCAGTGTAAGTAATTACCACATTTAGTGATTTAATACAAGACAAATGCATTATCATACAGTTGTAGAGGTCAGAAGTCTACAACGGGTGGCTGGGCTCTAGAGAAGAATCCATTTCCTTGCCTTTTCCAACTCCCAGAGGTGTCCACAGTCCTTGGCAAAGGGCCTCACATCAGTCTGACCTCTCCTTCTGACATCACATCTCCTCCAACTGTTCTGCCTCAATCTTTTACTTATAAGAATCTTTGTGCTTACATGGCCTCCACTAGGAAAATGTGCCCATCTCAAGATCCTTAACAAATCACTACTGCTAATCCCTTTTGACATGTAAGGTAACATATGCACAGGTTCTGGGGATTCTGTTCCAACCCTTTTAAATCACATATACTTTTAAACCCCTTTCTATGATCTGTGCTCCTTAGGACACTTTTCCAATATTTTCAAAGTTTAGACAAATTTATATTGGTGGTGGTATTTCCAAATAACTCTAGCTGCCTTGTCTATTTCTCCATAATTTTCCTGGTGGCTGGTTGAAGATGGGATGGCAGCCTAGTGAGAGACTATTAGGATTTGCTGAATTTTCTCTTGTCTCACAGTTATTTTCACTTCTGACATTTTCTCTTCAAGTAATAACACCCTTGCAGCCTGAGAAAAGAGAGTAGGAGAATGAGGGACTCCTGTATGCTGATTTCTGCCTCAAGCTTGAGCCCAGGATGCCGGTCAAAGCCTCAGAGTGCTGATGGGCCCAGGTGGCCTCAGATGGAGTAAGTCGAGGCCCCTGGGAATGGCTCCTGTGTGATCCCTCTAATCGCTCCTCTTGTCCCTTGATGATTTCCAGGCCCAGAGCTGTCTTCTCCTCTCCTGGTAGTTCTCCTCCTAGGCCCCAAGGTGCTGTTGGTGGTCGGTGTCTCTGTCATCTTTGTCTACAGGAAGCATTGGGCCTGACTGTAAGTTGGGGTAGGAGGGAGGGCAGGACAAGGTCTGTCCTAGATGACATAAGGTCAGTAAGGGAGCCAGCCCACAGGTCACACAGGGTCAGGGCCCACATGGGGATAAGAGAAGGGGACACACTTCCCTCAATACCCTCAGGAGTATCCTGTTTCCCTCTAAGAGGTGCCCAACTCCCAGGAGGTGTGTGGGGTCCTGGAGGAGGTGGGCTGGATCAGGGGTTTTCAAAGGGTGTCTCTTAGCAGTTCTGTAGAGGAAGTGGGCAGAGGGTGCTGAATGAGGAGGAGCTGAGTGGGTGGTTCCCTTGGAGACCATTTCTAAACACTTGAGTCCTGGGGCTCCTTGGGGCAAAAAGAATCCACATTTTCAGGTTATGTTGAGAACTCTGGATTGGCTATTCTGAGAGCGGCTTCTGCTCTGACCCTCCATGTGACAGAATAGAAGGGCTGGGGATGGGGCATCAGACCTGGGGAGGAGGCTGAGGGGTCAGGGTGCTATCCCAGGGGCTGCTCATCCTCTCAAGACAGGCATCCCAAGAGGAGAACACCTGGGCACATAGGAGGCATGCAAGGAACGTTTCCTGAATGATGAGCAGATAATTAAATATGGACATGTTTCTCACAGCTCTTTCCTTCCTCCCTGCTGGTGTCACCCTCAGTGTCTGCTGCCTCCTTCCCTTCCTGAGGGACCCAGCCCAGGAGAAGGACTCAACTGGGAGCTTCCATGACTCTGCTCCAAATGCCTCCCCTCCGTGGAGACTTGCCTGCCCACATGCCCCTGAAGCCACCAGAGCTGGGTCTTCATACATGGTCCTGAGCAAGGATCATGGGAAGTAGCTCTGGGAGCTGACTCAGGACATTTCCCTGGAATGTGAGAAATAAGTCAGATCAACACAGATCAGGTTATCTCTCATCCATCACCTTGGACTCGGCCATGAACTACACAATAATGCCCTGTGCTGAGGAGTTATTCTGTCCTCTGGATTCCTGCCTTCACCTGACTCCCCACCTTTTGAGGTGCTTTTTTAGTACAAATGACTCTCCATCTTAGTTTTAAGAAAGATTATTCTCCTTCCTCATTGTCTAAATATCCAACTTCTCAAACCCAGAAAATAGTGTTCCCTCCTCTCTCCATGATGGGAAGAGTAGTTTTTCTCTAATCTTGCATCCTTCCCAACCCTATTGCTCATGGTAAATATACTGTGTCCAGAAGCCTAGAGTCATCCTTGATTTCTCTTTCTTTTATATCACGTATTCAATTCTGCCTTCAAAATGTTTATGTCCAGTGGTCAGATGGAACTCTTTAACAATTGACTATCCAAAAGGAAAAAAAAATAAAGAAGTTCTTGGTATAAATACTCCCAATGTGGTCAATTTCAAGTTAGCAACGGTTTAACAACTAGTTTGCAAAATTCCTGAAAATGTAAATATCAGCTCTCATGAGCCAGTCCAATCCCCTCCAGCACACTTCTTAATTGCATTCATAATCTGCACATTCTCACCCCCACCACTGCTCCCTGGTCCCAGCCACCATCATCTCTTCCTGCACCATTGCTATAGTCTCTGACTGGCTTTCCTGTTTCAGCCTCAGTGATTCCTTGGGAATGTAAGTCAAATCCTATCATTCCTCTGCTTCCTCCTCCAACATGTCTGCCTGGCTCACTCTCTTCCTTCATTCCAGCCTCTGCTCAAATATCACTTTATCAAAGGCATCTTCCATATACCATCCTGTATAAAGTATCAGTTCCTCTCTCAGCCTTGCATTCCATGACCTCTTAACCTGATTAACTTGTTTCCTGAACACTTATTACCATCTGACATACAAAGCATAGGCAGTTCTCACTCTGCATGGTAGAGAAGGACCATAAAAATTACCGTGTAAACTGAATCATGGAAAGTGATCTCAGTAATCAATGGGATAAATAAAGATTGTTCTGTGATCATTAAAATTTGATTTCAAAATATTAGGAACTCTCTTACTGTCAGCTACTAATAATATGTAGTTTGACAAATTAGAAACACTGAGAATTAAAGCAATTTATTTCTTTATAAAAACTTATCCAAAGTGTTTGAACGGTGCTTGCCTTCTTCTTCTTGCATAATTTATAATATAAGAGCATCTTTTTTACAACTTGGTGAATTATGCTCCTTGCGAAGTCTGGATCCGTTTCCAACATTTTATGCCTTGTACTCTCAATGTTGTGAAATCTTTGCAAACTTTCTTTAATTCAAAGTATTTGCTGTTGTCACTTCCTCTGGGACATTTTCACTCTTTTCCTCACCACGACTTTCCTCATTTATGTGGTAAGTTTGCCTTTACTAAGTTCTTCTGATTGCCTATGTAGAATCTTTCTAACACTATTAAGGTAACTTGATAAGCTATTTCTTCTGTAATCCATTTATATTGTTTGAATATAACTTCTCGCATCATCATATTTTGTCTCTCCATGGCACTTTCATCTTTGTTGCCAGTTCCCTTTTATAATTATTCACTTTTGTAAATGTCATGTGGGTTTATCACTGGGAGACAGGAGAAAATACAATTACGTATTTTGCTGTCTGTGCCTAAACTGTGTAAGAGAGTCACAGTGACCAATCACTACAGACTTTCAAAGAATTGATATGATTGGTTACTGATCACGATGAGCATCTGTTAGTACATAATGATTTGTGGAATGAAGTATACTTAGCAGCAAAGTTGTACATTATGTATCTTTCACAGTAAAGTTCCTGTGGTGACTGAAATCTGAACCCTGTGTTGGGGGATTGATGTTATTTAACTAAACTGAAATTCATGCACCAGGCAAAATGAACACTGATGTATGTGTTGTCTCTTCCTCAAACAGGGCATCAGTTCTATGAGAAGGGACTCTGAATCCTCAGGTGCCAGAACAGTGACTGCCACATACTAGGCCATTGTTTAATTTAATAAATGAATGAATTAGTTTTTACCAGATGTTGGATTTCAAAATAAAAATTATCTAATTCAATCATCTGGCTCTTGTGTTCTAAAGTTTTTTCATTAAAGGCTAATCTCTCTTCTTTGTGTTCAGAAATCCTATCAAAAATTCAGTATTCTTCAGAACCCAAGGAAGTGAAAAACCAAAAGCAAACAAAACCAAAAAGCAAAAACTGACGTTGATTAGAGTTTGTCAAAGGGCCTCAGAAACAAACTGAAAGAGGTCCCAATGGACAAAGCTGGAACAATTTGGGCAAGAAATATTGGATATATATATATATATACACACACACACATATATATATGTGTATATATATACACACACACACACACACACACACACACACACACACACACACATATATATACATATTCTGAATGTTTTTGTCCCCTCAAAATTCACATTTTAGAATATTAATGCCCAATGTGACCATGTTAGAAGTTGGGGCATTTGGAACATGACTAGTACATAAGGGCTCCTCTGTCATGAATGGGATTAGTACCCTTCTAAAAGATCATCCTAGTTCCTTCTTCCATGTGAAGATACAATGAGAAATCTGCAATCCAAAAGAGGGCCCTCACCCAATCAAACTGCCAAGCTGATAGTGGAATTCGAGCTTCCAGAACTGTGAGCAATAAATTTCTGTTGTAAGTCATCCAGTCTGTCATATTTTGTTATAGCACCCAAATAGGCTAAGACAGATTATAAACCAAAATATAATAAATATCTATGAGTCCATATAGATGTAAATAAATAATTTAATAAATGGAGAATTAAATAAAATCTTCTTTGCAGGAAAGTCTTAAATTATGAAGACACTTCACTCTAAATAAGGGGAAAACAAATTCACTACCCCTGAAGTATGGGCTGCACATGGTGACTCCCTTCCAAAGGGGATGAATGGAAGGAGGAAAAAGGGTTACTTTACAGTGGGGAAACCTGAATAATACGAGTTAGCCAGGTCATCAAGAGCTCACCAACAATAAATCAATATCAATAGGCATAAATCAAGTAGATTTGATGAAAATGGCACGTTTCCTCTGGGACCTTCCCCAAAACCCATAACCCTAGATTAATTATAAGAAAAGCATTAGACAAAATGTAACAGAGGGGCATCCTACAATAAATCTGAGCAGTATTCATCAAATCTGTAGAAATCATCAAAAACAAGGACAGTCAGAGGTGTCACAGCTGAGAGGAGCCTAAGGAGACACAAGTAAATGTGTGGTATTCTGCATGGACCTTGCCACAGACAAGGACTTTATGTAAAACTTAAGGAAGTCTGTTATGGACCGAATGTTTGTATCCCCCCCGAAATTCATATGTTCAAGTCTAACCCCTGAAGTGATGGTATTTGGAGGTGGGTCTTTGGGAATGAATTAAGTCATGGGGTGGAGCCCTTTCCCAGAATGTTGCATAGTTGGAATCATGCAGCATATAGATTTTTCCTTTCAGTTATTAATAAGCATTTAAGATTCCTCCACAGCTTTTCAGGGCTTGAGAGCGCATATAATTTTAGTTCTGAATAATGTTTGATTATCTGGATTTACCAATTTCTTTACCAGTTCACCTACTGCAGGTCATCTTGGTTGTTTTCAAGTTTTTGCAAGTATGAATAAAGCTACTATGAACTTCAGGGAGAATCTTTTCCAGGCCTCTCTCCCAGCCCCTGCTAACCTCAGATATTCCTTGGATTGTAGATGGCATTTCCCTGTGTCTCCACCTCATCTTCTTTCTGTGAATGACAGCTAAGTTAAGCTGTGCCTGAACTCCTGATTCACACAAACTATGAAATAATAGACTTGGTTTTTTTTAAGCCACTATGTTTTTGGTAATGAGTTATTCAGCAATAAAAATCAAATGCATTATATTTGAGAAATCCATCAAGAGAAAGTCCTCCATAGTTTTGTAGAATTCATCTTGCATACACTCTGTGTATCTTCCATGAACTCAATGATAATGCTGCTTGTGTGATCCCCAAGAACACATACCAAGAGCAATTAAATACTGAGGAATAAGATTTTGTTGGATAGGGTTGAGCATTAACATGAAACATTGTGATAGTTAAGATTTTTTCACACTCTAAGAACCAATTTTCACCCATTAGGAAAAATATCAATTTCATGGAGAATGCAAGTCTCAACGTTTATTTTGGATGAGTGGGCTTTTGCATCATGGAGGAGCTTGCAGAAAATGGGAGATGGCTCTTTCTCCAGGTCACTCTCTGAACACAGTATGTTGGTTATGAACACCTTGTCCTTAGCTTGAGGCCTTGTCTCTGATCCCAGAACATAAAGAAAAATCTGACACAAATTCTATTTGACATTTCTCATTTAATAGAAATGCATTTGTCCTCATGGTAAATATGTTTATTTAAGTGCCTGCTATTCTGCAGGCCATCCTCATATCCTGATGCCCAAGGAAGGTGCCATCCTCCTTTCTGTGCATTAGTCTCCTTCTCACCCATAAGGCAACCATATTTATAATTTTTATACTTTGGTGCCAGTACACATGGCTGAAAGGATGTGTAATGAGACCTCATCTTGATCTATACCAGAACCTCAGAACATCTTGGGCCAAGGCAAGGAACATGAACAATGATTTGACATTCCTTACAGGAACTTCAGGTGAAGAGTTCCGGTAAAACAACCTGAGAGTTCGGTGTCAGTCAAAGCTGGAGGTACTGTAAACCAGGGCTGCAAAATGTCTTCTTCAGAGTGCCTGTCTAGTGGTTCAATGGGACTGGGCCAGACGATAAGTAATCTATGGTTTCAGTGGAAGACAATTCCCCAAAGTATTCTAAATGGAAAGCATAATGACCAACCAAACAGATTGATTCCATCTGCATCAGTGATGTGTCACATGGGATGGTGGCACCTATACTGTGTGAAGTTAATGAAAGGGCATCCTGACATGTCCATATATCTGGTCCAGGCACCTATGTGTCCATGAACGGTGAAAATAATCTGATAAACTCCATCCCCTTGTCTGCTAAAAGTAGACTTTTAAAAACTCTGCAATATGCACTACATCATTATCACATACTGGGTCCTGGGCCCCTTCATTCACAAACAGCCCTGTAAGCTGGCATCCTGCTGTTGACCCTTCTGGTTATTCATTCTGGGGTCCTATGTCTAATATTCAATCAAGCCAGTTTGAGAGGCTAGGGCCCTTCTGTGATGGCCAACACCACCAGACACTGAACATAAGACATGGACACTCTGAAGTAAAAAAAATTGGGGGTAGGGAAAAGGCAACTAAGTGTGTGCATTGCATGGTCCAAAACGTTGGAAAACTGGGACCTGGAAGGCTGACTAGTCATTCTGAAATTTCAGGACAAACCTGGGCTCAGAAATATGCATTGTGTCTATTATGACCTATTTTCTGACCCTGAATATTAGAAACAGATACTTGTAGCTATATCTTAGCTTCTGGATTCAGGATGAAATCTCAACCTGGGTGAAGTTTGCCCCCAAATGCCCAATACAGACTGAGCCAAAACAAAGGGATCCTCAGGCAAGCAGAATCTCTTCTAGCCTGCACAATTCCACTCACCTATTTCCAACTGGAATGTGATTGGAACATGGTGGCAAGTACCTGAGGGGTCACCACAATTCAGTCAGGGACCTTGTCCCACCCACAGGAAGTCAATGAGTGGGTGTGTCCTCCTACTATGGCCAGGAGTAGCTCTGGGGAATCATGAGACTAGAAGGAGGGGTTGTGAGTGTCACCCACTTCCAGATCTTTTCTTCCAGAAAAGCCCTCCAGGAGGGGTTAATTAACTCTCCTGCCACTTGCCATTTACCTGGTCTGCTCTGAGAATTGTACTCCAAGCTCTGCTGTTCTTTTATTCTCTGGGGACAATCAGTGTTTTCCTTCCCATTGCCACCATCTGAATTAATATTGTGAAATACTCTGAGGTGAGTGTGTTCCTCTGTTCAGAATACAAAGCCAGCAGAAGGAAGAAAATGAAAAGATTAGAGTAGATTGGAGCAGAAATAAACAAAACCAATGAAAGTCAAAAGAAGGTATTAAGAGAGGAAAGGGGGGAGAAGATGCAAGACATACAGATAATAATTCACAAAATAGCAATAGCAAGTCCTTCCCCATTGTAATTATTTTAAATGTAAATGGATTCAACTCCTCAATAAATAGACATAGATTGACTAAATGGGGAAAAAACAACAAGGATCCAAGTACATGCTATCTATAAGAGATTCACTTTAGATCTATGAGCATACAAAGACTGAAAGTGAAAGAAAGGAAAAACATGTCCATGCAAAATGTAACCAAAAGGTAGCAGGGGTAGCTATACTAATAGTAGATAAAATAGAATTTAAGTAAAAAACTGATACAATAGACAAAGAGGACATTATATAGTGATAAAAGAAAATATAACTAATATTTGTACATCAAATGTCAGAACTCTAAATATAAGAAGCAAATATTTCCAGAATGGGAGAATTTGAGAGAAATAAAACAAGAGAAAGAGATTTTAATACCCCACTTTCCATAATAAATGAACAATCAGAATGAATATTAATAAGGACAGAGAGGACTTTAATAACACTACAAATCAATTGGAAGTCACCGACATGTACAGAACATTCCACTGAACAAGAGCCTAATATACATCCCTCTCAAGTGCACATGGAATGTCCTCCAGGATAGGACACATGGCAGGCAGCAAGACAAGTCTTAAGATGTTTGGAAAGATTGTAATTATAGAAAGTACCTTTTCTGATTACAATTGAATGAAATTACAAATCAATAGCTGAAGAACAGGAAAATCAAAAATATGTGGAAATTAAACAACACACTCTCAAATAACCAATATATGAAAGAAGAAATCACAGGGGAAGTTAAGTAGTACCTTGAGATAAGTAAAAACAAAAACACAACATACCAAAGATTATGGATACAGAAAGCAGTGCTCTAATACTCCTACACCTATTTAATTAATTTAACATTTAGCTCTATTTGCCTTACATTGAGCATCAAAGAAAAAATATTTCTTTAACTTTTTTTAAAAGATAACGTTTTTGAGCATGAGAGATCTTGTGGCTGGTTCCTTGGAAAAGAAGACATAGAGGGCAGGCAGGCTGGGGTAATTTCCATGGATGTTTCTTTCTGTTTCTGTCTTTAGTTATTCCCCCCCCGAAGATCACCACTAAGCCCTCTAGGATGCAAATCCATATGCATCAGAGAGTGAATCTCACGTGCCATGTGAGCCACTTTTCTTTGGTTTTTTCCAGTGTTTTCAACAGTCTTTATTAGTATTATGGTTTGTATTTTATTTTATTTTTAAAATTTTATTGGAATATAGTTGATTTACAATGTTGTGTTAGTTTCAGGTGTACAGCAAAGTGATTCAGTTATACATATACATATATTCATTCTTTTTCAGATTCTTTTCTCATATAGGTTATCATAGAATATTGAGTAGAGTTCCCTGTGTTATATAATAAACCCCTGTTGATTTTCTATCTTACATATAGTAGTGCATGTATGTTAATCCCAAACTCCTGATTTATCCCTCCCCCCTCCCACATTTCCCCCTTAGTAACCATAAGTTTGTTTTTGATATCTGTAAGTCTGTTTCTGTTCTGTAAATAAGTTCATTTGTATTGTTTTTAAAATTAGATCCCACATATGAGTGATATCCTATGATATTTGTCTTCCTCTGTCTGACTTACTTCACTTAGTATGTTAACCTCTAGGTCCATCCATGATGCTGCAAATGGCATTATTTCGTTCTTTTTTATGGCTGACTAGTAGTCCATTGTATATATGTACCACATCTTTATCCATTCATCCAATGATGGACACTTAGGTTGTTTCCATCTCCTGGCTATTGTAAATAGAGCTGCAATGAACATTTTGGTACATGACTCTTTTTGAATTATGGTTTTCTCTGGGTATATGCCCAGTAGTGGGATTGCTAGGTCATATGGTAGTTCTATTTGTAGTTTTTAAGGAACCTCCATACTGTTCTCCATAGTGGCTGTACCAATTCACATTCCCACCAGCAGTGCAAGAGTGTTCCCTTTTCTCCACACCCTCTCCAGCATTTATTGTTTGTAGATTTTTTGATGATGGCCATTCTGACTGGTGTGAGATGATATCTCATTGTAGTTTTGATTTGCATTTCTCTAATGATTAATGATATTGAGCATTCTTTCATGTGTTTGTTGGTAGTCTGTATATCTTCTTTGGAGAAATGTCTATTTAGGTCTGCCCATTTTTGGATTGGGTTGTTTGCTTTTTTGTTATTGAGCTGCATGAGCTGCTTGTAAATTTTGGAGATTAATCCTTTGTCAGTTGCTTCATTTGCAAATATTTTCTCCCATTCTGAGGTGCTGTCTTTTGGTCTTGTTTATGGTTTCCTTTGCTGTGCAAAAGCTTTGAAGTTTCATTAGGTCCCATTTGTTTATTTTTGTTTTTATTTCCATTTCTCTAGGAGGTGGGTCAAAAAGGATCTTGCTGTGGTTTATGTCATAGAGTGTTCTGCCTATGTTTTCCTCTAAGAGTTTGATAGTTTCCGGCCTTACATTTAGGTCTTTAATCCATTTTGAGCTTATTTTTGTGTATGGTGTTAGGGAGTGATCTAATCTCATACTTTTACATGTACCTGCCCAGTTTTCCCAGCACCACTTATTGAAGAGGCTGTCCTTTCTCCTCTGTACATTCCTGCCTCCTTTATCAAAGATAAGGTGACCATATGTGCATGGGTTTATCTCTGGGCTTTCTATCCCATTCCATTGATCTATATTTCTGTTTTTGTGCCAGTATCATACTCTCTTGATTACTGTAGCTTTGTAGCATAGTCTGAAGTCAGGGAGCCTGATTCCTCCAGCTCCATTTTTCTTTCTCAAGATTGCTTTGGCTATTTGGGGTCTTTTGTGTTTCCATACAAATTGTGAAATTTTTTGTTCTAGTTCTGTGAAAAATGCCAGTGGTAGGTTGATAGGGATTGCATTGAATCTATAGATTGCTTTGGGTAGTAGAGTCATTTTCACAATGTTGATTCTTCCAATCCAAGAACATGGCATATCTCTCCACCTATGTGTATCATATTTAATTTCTTTCATCGGTGTCTTATAATTTTCTGCATACAGGCCTTTTGTCTCCTTAGATAGGTTTATTCCTAGATATTTTATTCTTTTTGTTGCAATGGTAAATGGGAGTGTTTTCTTAATTTCCATTTCAGATTTTTCATCATTAGTGTATAGAAATGCAAGAGATTTCTGTGCATTAATTTTGAATCCTGCTACTTTATCAAATTCATTGATTAGCTCTAGTAGTTTTCTCGTAGCATCTTCAGGATTCTCTATGTATAGTATCATGTCATCTGCAAACAGTGAGAGCTTTACTTCTTCTTTTCTGATTTGGATTCCTTTTATTTCTTTTTCTTCTCTGACTGCTGTGGCTAAAACTTCCAAAACTATGTTGAATAATAGTGGTGAGAGTGGGCAACCTTGTCTTGTTCCTGATCTTAGTGGAAATGGTTTTAGTTTTTCACCATTGAGGACGATGTTGGCTGTGGGTTTGTCATATATGGCCTTTATTATGTTGAGGAAATTTCCCTCTATGCCTACTTTCTGCAGGGTTTTTATCATAAATGGGTATTGAATTATGTCAAAAGCATTCTCTGCATCGGTTGAGATGATCATATGGTCTTTCTCCTTCAATTTGCTAATATGGTGTATCACGTTGATTGATTTGCATATATTGAAGAATCCTTGCATACCTGGGATAAACCCCCCTTGATCATAGTGTATGATCCTTTTAATGTATTGTTGGATTCTGTTTGCTAGTATTTTGTTGAGAATCTTTACATCTATGTTCATCAGTGATATTGGTCTGTAGTTTTCTTTCTTTGTGATATCTTTTTCTGGTTTTGGTATCAGAGTGATGTTGGCCTCGTAGAATGAGCTTGGGAGTGGTCCTCCCTCTGCTATATTTTGGAAGAGTTTGAGAAGGATAGGTGTTAGCTCTTCTCTAAATGTTTGATAGAATTCACCTGTGAAGCCATCTGGTCCTGGGCTTTTGTTTCTTGGAAGATTTTTAATCACAGTTTCAATTTCAGTGCTTGTGGTTGGTCTGTTCATATTTTCTATTTCTTCCTGATTCAGTCTCAGAACGTTGTGCATTTCTAAGAATTTGTCCAGTTCTTCGAGGTTGTCTATTTTATTGGCATAGAGTTGCTTGTAGTAATCTCTCATGATCCTTTGTAGTTCTGCAGTGTCAGTCGTTACTTCTCCTTTTTCATTTCTAATCCTACTGATTTGAGTCTTCTCCCTTTTTTTCTTGATAAGCCTGGCTAATGGTTTATGAATTTTGTTTATCTTCTCAAAGAACCAGCTTTTAGTTTTATTGATCTTTGCTATCATTTCTTTCATTTCTTTTTCATTTATTTCTGGTCTGATCTTTATGCTTTCTTTCCTTTGGTAACTTTGGCTTTTTTTTTTCTTTCTTCTTTCTCTAATTGCTTTATGTGTAAGGTTAGGTTGTTTATTTGAGATATTTCTTGTTTCTTGAGGTTAGATTGTATTGCTATAAACTTCGCTCTTAGAACTGCTTTTGCTGCATCCCATAGATTTGGGTCATCGTGTTTTCATTGTCATTTGTTTCTAGGTATTTTTTGATTTCCTTTTTGATTTCTTCAATGATTTCTTGGTTATTTAGTAATGTACTGTTTAGTGTCCATGTGTTTGTATTTTTTACAGATTTTTTTCCTGTAATTGATATCTAGTCTCATAGCGTTGTGGTCGGAAAAGATACTTGATATGATTTCAATTTTTTTAAATTTACTGAGGCTTGATTTGTGATGCAAGATATGGTGTATCCTGGAGAATGTTCCATGAGCACCTAAGAAGAAAGTGTATTCTATTGTTTTTGGATGGAATGTCCTATAAATATCAATTAAGTCCATCTTGTTTAATGTATCACTTAAAGCTTGTGTTTCCTTATTTATTTTCATTTTGGATGATCTGTCCACTGGTGAAAGTGGGGTGTTAAAATCCCCTACTATTTTGTGTTACTGTCACTTTCCCGTTTTATGGCTGTTAACATTTGCCTTACATATTGAGGTGCTCCTATGTTGGGTGCATAAATATTTACAATGTTTTATCTTATTCTTAGATTGATTCCTTGATCATTATGTGGTGTCCTTTGTTTTATCTTGTAATATTCTTTATTTTAAACTCTATTTTGCCTGATATGAGTATTGCTACTCCAGCTTTATTTGCATGCAATATCTTTTCCCGTCCCCTCACTTTCAGTCTGTGTGTGTCCCTAGGTCTGAAGTGGGTCTCTTGCAGACAGCATATATACACATCTTGTTTTTATGTCCATTCAGCCAGTCTACGTCTTTTGGTTGGAGCATTTAATCCATTTACACTTAAGGTAGTTATCGATATATATGTTCCTATTACCATTTTCTTAATTGCTTTGGGTTTGTTACTGGAGGTCTTTCCTTTCTCTTGTGTTTCCTGCCTAGAGAAGTTCCTTTAGCATTTGTTGTAAAGCTGGTTAGGTGGTGCTGACGTCTCTTAGCTTATGCTTGTCTGTTAAAGTTTTAATTTCTCTGTCGAATCAGAATGAGATCCTTGCTGTGTACAGTAATGTTGGTTGTAGGTTTTCCCCTTTCATCACTTTAAATATATCTTGCCACACCTTTCTGGTTTGCAGAGCGTCTGTTGAAAGATCAGCTGTTAACCTTACGGTGATTCCCTTATATGTTATTTGTTGCTTTTCCCTTTCTGCTTTTAATATTTTTTCTTTGTATTTAATTTTTGATAGTTTGACTTGGCGTGTTTCTCCTTGGATTTATCCTGTATGGGACTCTCTGCACTTCCTGGACTTGATTGACTATTTCCTTTCCCATATTAGGGAAGTTTTCATCTATAAGCTCCTCAATTATTTTCTCTATCCCTTCCTTTTTCTCTTCTTCTTCTGTGACCCCTATAATTTGAATGCGGGTGCATTTAATGTTGTCCCAGAGGTCTCTGAGACTGTCCTCAATTATTTTCCTTCTCTTTTCTTTATTCTGCTCTGTGGTCATTATTTCCACTCTTTTATCTTCCAGGTCACTTATCCATTCTTCTGCCTCAGCAATTCTGCTATTGATTCCTTCTAGAGAATTTTTACTTTCATTTACTGTGTTGTTCATCATTGTTTGTTTGCTCTTTAGTTCTTCTAGGACCTTGTTAAATGTTTCTTGTATTTTCTCCATTCTATTTCCAAGATTTTGGATCATCTTTACTATCATTACTCTGAATTCTTTTTCAGGTAGACTGTCTGTTTCCTCTTCATTTGTTAGGTCTTTTGGGTTTTTACCTTGCTCCTTCATCAGCTGTGTGTTTCACTGTGTTCTCATTTTGGTTAACTGACTGTGTTTGGGGTCTCCTTCTTGCAGGCTGCAGGTTTGTTAGTTCCCATTGTGCATGGTGTCTGCCCCCAGTGGGTAAGTTTGTTTCAGTGGGTTGTGTAGGCTTCCTGGTGGAGGGGACTGGTGACTGTTTTCTGATGTGTGAGCCTGGATCTTGTCTTTATGGTGGGCAGGACCACGTCCAGTGGTGTGTTTTGAGGTGTCTGTCAACTTATGATTTTAGGCAGCCTCTGTGCTAATGGGTGGGGTTGTGTTCCTGTCTTGCTAGTTGTTTGGCATGTGGTGTCCCACACTGGAGTTTGCTTGTCATTGAGTGGAGCTGGGTCTTGGTGTTGAGATGGAGATCTATGGGAGAGCTTTCACCGATTGATATTACAAGGGGCCAGAAGTCTCTGGTGGACCAATGTTCTGAATTCCACTCTCCAACCTCAGAGGCTCAGGCCTGACACCTGGCCAGAGCAGCAAGACACTGTCACCCACACAGCTCAGAAGAAAAGGCAGAAACTAAAATAAATTAAATAATTAACTAATTAATTAAAATAAAGTTATAAAAATTTTTTAATATTATTAAAAAAAAATTTTAAGTAATTTTTTTAAAAAGATGAGAACAACCAAGCCAATAAACAAATCCACCAATGATAACAATCACTAAAATCTATATTAAAAAAAAAAACGGGGGGCTTCCCTGGTGGCGCAGTGGTTGAGAGTCCGCCTGCCAATGCAGGGGACATGGGTTCGTGCCCCAGTCCAGGAAGATCCCACATGCCGCAGAACAGCTGGGCTCATAAGCCATGGCCGCTGAGCCTGCGCGTCCAGAGCCTGTGCTCCGCAATGGGAGAGGCCACAACAGTGAGAGGCCCACATTCTGGAAAAAAAACAAACAAACAAAAAAATGAGGGGGAGCAGAGCTTCAAGATGGTGGAAGAGTAAGACGTGGAGATCACCTTCCTCCCTACAAATGCATCAGAAATACATCTACATGTGGAACAACTCCTACAGAACACCTACTGAACGCTGGCAGAAGACCTCAGACCTCCCAAAAGGCAAAAAACTCCCCACGTAACTGGGTAGGGCAAAAGAAAAACAGAGACAAAAGAATAAGGATGCAACCTGCACCAATGGAAGGGAGCTGTGAAGGAGGAAAGGTTTCCACACACTAGGAAGCCCCTTCACGGGCGGAGACTGCAGGTGGCTGAGGGGGGAAGCTTCAGAGCCACAGAGGAGAGCGCAGCAATAGGGGTGCGGGGGGCAAAGCAGAGAGATTTCTGCCAAGAGGATCGGTGCCGACCAGCACTCAGCATCCCGAGAGGCTTGTCTGCTCACCCGCCAGGGCAGGCAGGGCCTAGGAGCTGCTCCGGCTTCAGTGGATCCCAGGGAGACGACTGGGGCTGGATGCAGAAACAGAGCCAGAAGGGGGCTAGTGTGCCACAGCTAGCCAGAGGGAGTCTGGGCAAAAGTTTGGAACAGCCTAAGACTCAGGAGACCATTGCTTCAGGGTGCACGAGGAGAGGGAATTCAGAACACCGCCTAAACAAGCTCCAGAGACAGGCGCGTGCTGCGGCTATCAGCACAGACACCAGAGACAGGCATGAAATGCTAAGGCTGCTGCTGCAGCCACCAAGAAACCTGTGTACAAGCATAGGTCACTATCCACACCCCCTCTCCTGGGAGGCTGTGCAGCCCACCACTGCCAGGGTCCCGTGATTCAGTGACAACTTCCCCGGGAGAAAACACAGTGAACCTCAGGCTGGTGCAATGTCACGCCGGCCTCTGCCACCACAGGCTCGGCCCAAACTCCAATCCCCTCCCTCCTCACAGCCTGAGTGAGCCAGAGCCCCTCAATCAGCTGCTCCTTTAACCCCGTCTTGTCTACGCGAAGAACAGATGCCCTCAGGCGACCTACACGCAGAGGCAGGGCCAAATCCAAAGCTGAACCCCAGGAGCTGTGCGAACAAAGCAGAACAAGGGAAATCTCTCCCAGCAGCCTCAGGAGCAGTGGATTAAATCTCCACAATCAACTTGATGTACCCTGCATCTCTGGAATATCTGAATAGACAATGAATCATCCCAAATTGAGGAGGTGGACTTTGGGAGCAATGGTATATATTTTTTTCCCTTTTTCTTTTTTTGTGAGTGTGTATGTGTATGCTTCTGTGTGTGACTTTGTCTGTATAACTTTGTTCTTACCATTTGTCCTAGGGTTCTGTCTGTCTGTTTTTTTGTTGTTGCTGTTTTCTAGTATAGTTTTTAGTGCTTGTTATCATTGGTGGATTTGTTTTTTGGTGTGGTTGCTCTCTTCTTTCTTTTTTTTTAACTACTTTAAAAAAATTTAATAATTATTTTTTATTTTAATAACTTTATTTTATTTTATCTTCTTCGTTCTTTCTTTCATTCTTTCTTTTTCTCCCTTTTATTCTGAGCCATGTGGATGGCAGGCTCTTGGTGCTCCAGCCAGGCATCAGGGCTGTGCCTCTGAGGTGGGAGAGCCAACTTCAGGATATGGCTCCACAAGACACCTCCCAGCTCCACGTAATATCAAACAGTGAAAATCTCCCAGAGATCTCCATCTCAACACCAACACCCAGCTCCACCCAATGACCAGCAAGCTCCAGTGCAGGACACCCTACACCAAACAACTAGCAAGACAGGAACACAACCCCACCAATTAGCACAGAGCCTGCCTAAAATCATAATAAGGCCACAGGCACCCCAAAACACACCACCAGACGTGGACCTGCCTGCCAGAAAGACAAGATCCAGCCTCATCCACCAGAACACAGGCACTAGTCCCCTCCACCAGGAAGCCTACAAAACCCACTGAACCACCTTAGCCACTGGGGGCAGACACCAAAAAAACAATGGGAACTACGAACTTGCAGCCTGTGAAAAGAAGACCCCAAACACAGTAAGTTAAGCAAAATGAGAACACAGAGAAACACACAGCAGATGAAGGAGCAAGGTAGAAACCCAAAAGACCTAACAAATGAAGAGGAAATAGGCAGTCTACCTGATAAAGAATCCAGAGTAATGATAGTGAAGATCATTACTTTGCTATCCAAGATATTTGATATTTGATCCAAGATATTTCCAAAATCTTGGAAATAGAATGGAGAAAATACAAGAAACGTTTAACAAGGACCTAGAAGAACTAAAAAGGAAACAAACAATGATGAACAACACAATAAATGAAATTTAAAATTCCCTAGAAGGGATCAATAGCAGAATAACTGGGGCAGAAGAATGGATAAGTGAGCTGGAAGATAAAATAATGGAAAAAACTACAGCAGAGCAAAATAAAGAAAAAGAAATGAAAGAATTAAGGACAGTCTCAGAGACCTCTGGGACAACATTAAATGCATGAACATATGAATTATAGGGGTCCCAGAAGAAGAAGAAAAAAAGAAAGGGACTGAGAAAATGTTTGAGGAACTTATAGTTGAAAACTTCCCTAATGTGGGAAAGGAGATAGTTAATCAAGTCCAAGAAGCACAGAGAGTCCCATACCAGATAAATCCAAGGAGAAACACATCAAGACACATATTAATCAAACTATCAAATATTAAATACAAAGAAAAAATATTAAAAGCAGCAAGGGAAAAACAACAAATAACATACAAGGGAATCCCCATAAGGTTAACAGCGGATCTTTCAGCAGAAACTCTCCAAGCCAGAAGGGAGTAGCAGGACACATTTAAAGCGATGAAGGGGGAAAAACTACAACCAAGATTACTCTACCCAGCAAGGATCTCATTCAGATTTGATGGAGAAATTAAAACCTTTACAGACAAGCAGAACCTAAGGGAATTCAGACCACCAAACCAGCTTTACAACAAATTCTAAAGGAACTTCTCTAGGCAGGAAACACAAGATAAGGAAAAGACTTACAATAATAAACACTGAACAACTAAGAAACTGGTAATAGGAACATACATATCGATAATTACCTTAAATGTAAATGGATTAAATGCTCCAACCAAAGATATAGACTGGCTGAATGGATACAAAAAGAAGTCGTGTATATATGCTGTCTACAAGAGACCCACTTCAGACCTAGGGACACATACAGACTGAACGTGAGGGGATAGAAAATGATATTCCATGCAAATGGAAATCAAAAGAAAGCTGGAGTAGCAATTCTCATATCAGACAAAATAGACTTTAAAACAAAGACTATTACAAGATACAAAGGATACTACATGATGATCAAGGGATCAATCCAAGAAGAAGATATAACAATTGTAAATATTTATGCACCCAACATAGGAGCAACTCAATACATAAGGCGAATACTAAGAGCCATAATATGGGAAATCGACAGTAACACAATCATAGTAGGAGACTTTAACACCCCACTTTCACCAATGGACAGATCATCCAAAATGAAAATAAATAAGGAAACACAAGCTTTAAATGATACATTAAACAAGATAGACTTAATTGATATTTATAGGACATTCCATCCAAAAACAACAAAATACAATTTCTTCTCAAGTGCTCATGGAACATTCTCCAGGATAGATCATATCTTGGGTCACAAATCAAGCCTTGGTAAATTTAAGAAACTTGAAGTTGTATCAAGTTTCTTTTCCGACCACAATGCTATTAGACTAGATATCAATTACAGGAAACAATCTGTAAAAAATAACAAACACATGTAGGTTAAACAATACGTTACTAAATAAGCAAGAGATCACTGAAGAAATCAAAGAGGAAATCAAAAAATACCTAGAAACAAATGACAATGAAAACACGATGACCCAAAACCTATGGGATGCAGCAAAAGCAGTTCTAAGAGCGAAGTTTATAGCAATACAATCCTACATTAAGAAACATCTCAAATAAACAACCTAACCTTACACCTAAAGCAATTAGAGAAAGAAGGACAAAAAAAACTCCAAAGTTAGCAGAAGGAAAGAAATCATAAAGATCAGATCAGAAATAAATGAAAAAGCAGTGAAGGAAACTATAGCAAAGATCAATAAAAGTAAAAGCTGGTTCTTTGAGAAGATAAACAAAATTGATAAACCATTTGCCAGACTGATCAAGAAAAAAAGGAGAAGACCCAAATCAATAGAATTAGAAATGAAAAAGGAGAAGTAACAACTGACACTGCAGAAATACAAAGGATCATGAGAGATTATTATAAGCAACTCTGTGCCAATAAAATGAACAACCTGTAAGAAAAGGACAAATGCTTAGAAATGCACAACTTTCTGAGACTGAACCAGGAAGAAATAGAAAATATAAACAGATCAGTCACAAGCATTAAAATTGAAACTATGATTAAAAATCTTCCAACAAACAAAAGCACAGGGCCAGATGGCTTCACAAGGGAATTCTATCAAACATTTAGAGAAGAGCTAACACCTATCCATCTCAAACTCTTCCAAAATAAAGCAGAGGGAGGAACACTCCCAAACTCATTCTATGAGGAGACCCTTACACTGATACCAAAACCAAAGATGTCACAAAGAAAGAAAACAACAGGCCAACATCACTGATGAACATAGATGCAAAAATCTTCAACAAAATATTGCCAAAGAGAATGCAACAGCACATTAAAAGTATCATGCACCATGATCAAGTGGGGTTTATTCCAGGAATGCAAGGATTCTTCAATATATGCAAATCAAACAATGTGATACACTATGTTAATAAACTGAAGGAGAAAAACCATATGATCATCTCAATAGATGCAGAAAAAGCTTTTGACAAAATTCAATAACCATTTATGATAAAAACCCTCCAGAAAGTAGACATAGAAGGAATTTACCTCAACATAATAAAGGCCATATATGACAAACACACAACCATCATTTTCCTCAGTGGTGAAAAACTGAAACCAATTCCACTAAGATTCGGAGGAAGACAAGGTTGCCCACTCTCACCACTATTTTTCAACATAGTTTTGGAAGTTTTAGCCACAGCAATTGGAGAAGAAAAAGAATTAAAAGGAATCCAAATCAGAAAAGAAGAAGTAAAGATGTCACTATTTGCAGATGACATGATACTATACATAGAGAATCCTAAAGATGTTACCAGGAAACTACTAGAGCTAATCAATGAATTTGGTAAAGTAGCAGGATACAAAATTAATGCACAGAAATCTCTGGCATTCCTATACACTAATGATGAAAATCTGAAAGTGAAATTAAGAAAACACTCCCATTTACCATTGCAACAAAAAGAATAAAATATCTAGGAATAAATCTACCTAAAGAGACAAAAGACCTGTATGCAGAAAATTATAAGACACTGATGAAAGAAATTAAAGATGATACAAATAGATGGAGAGATATGCCATGTTCTTGGATTGGAAGAATCAACATTGTGAAAATGACTCTACTACCCAAAGCAATCTACAGATTCAATGCAATCCCTAACAAACTATCAGTGGCATTCTTCACAGAACTAGAACAAAAAAATCTCACAATTTGTATGGAAACACAAATGACTTCAAATAGCCAAAGCAATCTTGAGAAAGAAAGACAGAGGTGGAGGAATCAGGCTCCCTGACTTCAGACTGTACTACAAAGCTACAGTAATCAAGTCAGTATGGTACTGGCACAAAAACAGAAATATATATCAGTGGAGCAGGATAGAAAGCCCAGAGATGAACCCACACACATATGGTCACCTAATTTATGATAAAGGAGGCAAGAACATACAATGGAGAAAAGACAGCCCCTTCAGTAAGTGGTGCTGGGAAAACTGAACAGCTACATGTAAAAGAATTAAATTAGAACACTCCCTAACACCATACACAAAAATAAACTCAAAATAGATTAAAGACCTAAATGTAAGGCTAGACACTATTAAACTCTTAGAGGGAAACATAGGCAGAACACTCCATGACATAAATCACAGCAAGATCCTTTTTGACCTACTTCCTAGAGAAATGGAAATAAAAATAAAGAAATGGGACCTAATGAAACTTAAAAGCTTTTGCACAGCAAAAGAAACCATAAACTAGACGAAAAGACAACCCTCATAATGGCAGAAAATATTTGCAAATGAAGCAACTGACAAAGGATTAATCTCCAAAATTTACAAGCAGCTCATGCTGCTCAATTTCAAAAAACAACAAACAACCCAATCCAAAAGTGGGCAGAAGACCTAAATAGAGATTTCTCCAAAGAAGATATACAGAGTGCCAACAAACACATGAAAGAATGCTCAACATCATTAATCATTAGAGAAATGCAAATCAAAACTACAATGAGATATCATCTCACACCAGTCAGAATGGCCATCATCAAAAAATCTACAAACAACAAATGCTGGAGAGGGTGTGGAGAAAAGGGAACCCTCTTGCACTGCTGGTAGGAATGTGAATTGGTACAGCCACTATGGGGAACAGTATGGAGGTTCCTTAAAAAACTACAAATAGAACTACCATATGACCTAGCAATCCCACTACTGGGCATATACCCAGAGAAAACCATAATTCAAAAAGAGTCATGTACCAAAATGTTCATTGCAGCTCTATTTACAATAGCCAGGAGATGGAAACAACCTAAGTGTCCATCATCAGATGAATGGATAAAGAAGATGTGGCACATATATACAATGCAATATTACTCAGCCATAAAAAGAAATGAAATTGAGCTATTTGTAATGAGGTGGATGGACCTAGAGTCTGTTATACAGAGTGAAGTAAGTCAGAAAGAGAAAGACAAATACTGTATGCTAACACATATATATGGAATTTAAGGAAAAGAATATGTCATGAAGAACCTAGGGGTAAGACAGGAATAAAGACACAGACCTATTAGAGAATGGACTTGAGGATATGGGGAAGGGGAAGGGGAAGCTGTGACAATGTGAGAAAGTGGCATGGACATATATATCCACTACCAAACGTAAAATAGATAGTAAGAAGCAGCCGCATAGCACAGGGAGATCAGCTTGGTGCTTTGTGACCACCTAGAGGGGTGGGATAGGGAGGGTGAGAGGGAGGGAGATGCAAGAGGGAAGAGATATGGGAACATATGTATATGTATAACTGATTCACTTTGTTATAAAGCAGAAACTAACACACCATTGTAAAGCAATTATATTCCAATAAAGATGTTTAAAAAAAAAACAGACAGACAATGCTAGGAGAAATGGTAAAAGCAAACCTATACAGACAAAATCACACAAAGAAGCATACACACTCACAAAAAGAGAAAAAGGAAATATATATATATATATATATATATAAAGGAAGAGAGAGCAACCAAATCAATAAACAAATCTAGCAATGATAATAAGCTCTAGATACTAAAATAATATAAACATAAAACTGAAAACAAATTAGATGAAGAAAGAAAACCTCAAGTCTACAGTTGCTCCCAAAGTCCACCGCCTCAGTTTTGGGATGATTCATTGTCTATTCAGGTATTCCACAGATGCAGGGTACATCAAGTTGCTTGTGGTGATTTAATCCGCTGCTCCTGAGGCTGCTGGGAGAAATTTCCCTTTCTCTTCTTTGTTTGCACAGCTCCTGGGGTTCAGCTTTGGATTTGGCTCTGCCTCTGCATGTAGGTCGCCCTCTGGCGTCTGATCTTCACCCAGACAGGAAGGGATTAAAGGAGCAGCTGATTGGGGGTTCTGGTTCACTCAGGCTGCGGGGAGAGAGGGCTACGGAACGCGCGGCGAGCCGGCAGAGGCCGGCGTGACGTTGCAACAGCCTGAGGCACGCTGTGTGTTCTCCCGGGGAAATTGTCCTTGGATCACGGGACGCTGGCAGTGGCGGGCTGCACAGGCTCCCAGGAGAGGGGGTGTGGACAGTGACCTGGGCTTGCACACAGGTTTCTTGGTGGCTGCAGCAGCAGCCTTAGCATTTCATGCCGGTCTCTGGTGTCCGCGCTGATAGCCATGGCTCTTCCCTGTCTCTTGAGCTTGTTTAGGCGGTGTTCTGAATCCCCTCTCCTCGAGCAACCCTGAAGCAATGGTCTCCTGGCTCTTAGGCTGTTCCAAACTTTTGCCCAGACTCCATCCTGGCTAGCTGTGGAGCTCTAGACCCCTTCCGGCTGTGTTCGTGCAGCCAACCCCAGTCCTCTCCCTGGCATTTGACCTCCGAAGTCCGAGCCTTAGCTCCCAGTCCCCACCTGCCCCCACAGGTGAGCAGACAAGCCTCTTGGGCTGCTGAGAGCTGGTTGGAGTGATCCTCTGTGCAGGAATCTCTCTTTGCCCTCTGCACCCTTGTTGCTGCGCTCTCCTCTGTGGCTCCGAAGCTCCACCCCCCATACCGCTCTGCCCACCCTCCCCACCCCACCCCCGTCTCCTCCAGTGAAGGGTTTTCCTAGTGTGTAGAAACTTTTCCTTCTTCACAGCTCCCTCCCAGAGGTGCAGGTTCCGTCCCTATTCTTTTGTCTCTGTTTTTCCTTTTTTCTTTTGCCCTACCCAGGTATGTGGGGAGTTTCTTGCCTTTTGGGAAATCTGAGGTCTTCTGCAACGTTCAGTAGGTGTTCTGTAGGAGTTGTTCCACATGTAGATGTATTTTTGATGTATTTGTGGGGAGGAAGGTGATCTCCACGTCTTACTCCTCAGCCATCTTGAAGCCCACTCTAAACTGGGATTTTTCCCAGCACCACTTAATGAAGAGACTGTCCTTTCTCCACTGTACATTCCTACCTCCTTTATCAAAGATAAGGTGACCATATGTGTGTGGGTTTATCTCTGGGCTTTCTATCCTGTTCCATTGATCTATCTTTCTGTTTTTGTGCCAGTACCATACTGTCTTGATTACTGTAGCTTTGCAGTAAAGTCTGAAGTCAGGGAACTTGATTCCTCCAGCTCCGTTTTTCGTTCTCAAGATTGCTTTGGCTACTCGGGGTCTTTTGTGTTTCCATACAAATTGTGAAATTTTTTGTTCTAGTTCTGTGAAAAATGCCAGTGGTAGTTTGATAAGGATTGCATTGAATCTGTAGATTGCTTTGGGTAGTAGAGTCATTTTCACAATGTTGATTCTTCCAATCCAAGAACATGGCATATCTCTCCATCTATTTGTATCATCTTTAATTTCTTTCATCAGTGTCTTATAATTTTCTGCATACAGGTCTTTTGTCTCCTTAGGTAGGTTTATTCCTAGATATTTTATTCTTTTTGTTGCAGTGGTAAATGGAAGTGTTTTCTTGATTTCACTTTCAGATTTTTCATCATTAGTGTATAGGAATGCCAGAGATTTCTGTGCATTAATTTTGTAAGTGGTGCTGGGAAAACTGGACAGGTACATGTAAAAGTATGAAATTACATCACTCCCTAGCACCATACACAAAAATAAGCTCAAAATGGATTAAAGACCTAAATGTAAGGCCAGACACTATCAAACTCTTAGAGGGAAACATAGGCAGAACACTCCATGACATAAATCACAGCAAGATCCTTTCTGACCCACCTCCTAGAGTAATGGAAATAAAAACAAAAATAAACAAATGGGACCTAATGAAACTTCAAAGCTTTTGCACAGCAAAGGAAAACATAAACAAGACGAAAAGACAACCCTCATAATGGCAGAAAATATTTGCAAATGAAGCAACTGACAAAGGATTAATCTCCAAAATTTACAAGCAGCTCATGCTGCTCAATTTCAAAAAACAACAAACAACCCAATCCAAAAGTGGGCAGAAGACCTAAATAGAGATTTCTCCAAAGAAGATATACAGAGTGCCAACAAACACATGAAAGAATGCTCAACATCATTAATCATTAGAGAAATGCAAATCAAAACTACAATGAGATATCATCTCACACCAGTCAGATGGTCATCATCAAAAAATCTACAAACAATAAATGCTGGAGAGGGTGTGGAGAAAAGGGAACCCTCTTGCACTGCTGGTAGGAATGTGAATTGGTACAGCCACTATGGGGAACAGTATGGAGGTTCCTTAAAAAACTACAAATAGAACTACCATATGACCTAGCAATCCCACTACTGGGCATATACCCAGAGAAAACCATAATTCAAAAAGAGTCATGTACCAAAATGTTCATTGCAGCTCTATTTACAATAGCCAGGAGATGGAAACAACCTAAGTGTCCATCATCAGATGAATGGATAAAGAAGATGTGGCACATATATACAATGCAATATTACTCAGCCATAAAAAGAAACGAAATTGAGCTATTTGTAATGAGGTGGATGGACCTAGAGTCTGTTATACAGAGTGAAGTAAGTCAGAAAGAGAAAGACAAATACTGTATGCTAACACATATATATGGAATTTAAGAAAAAAAAATGTCATGAAGAACCTAGGGGTAAGACAGGAATAAAGACACAGACCTATTAGAGAATGGACTTGAGGATATGGGGAAGAGGAAGGGGAAGCTGTGACAATGTGAGAAAGTGGCATGGACATATATATCCACTACCAAACGTAAAATAGATAGTAAGAAGCAGCCGCATAGCACAGGGAGATCAGCTTGGTGCTTTGTGACCACCTAGAGGGGTGGGATAGGGAGGGTGAGAGGGAGGGAGATGCAAGAGGGAAGAGATATGGGAACATATGTATATGTATAACTGATTCACTTTGTTATAAAGCAGAAACTAACACACCATTGTAAAGCAATTATACTCCAATAAAGATGTAAAAATAAAATTAAAAAAAATAAACTGGGTTTTTAAAATTCTATAATATTGCTTTTCGTTGTTGTTGTTAAAACAAACAAACAAACAGTATTTACTCTTGTAGCTAAATTGCACATCTAATACCATAGAAAACCTTCTAATGGAATAACTTGTAAAATCTCTACCCCAACTAATTAATTCAGTGTCTAGGGAGCACCCTATTGAAAAATAGTGGATTAAGTCCTACAGTGTCTGTAATTGAGTTTTAATAATTGGTGCGTTGCTATACTGAATACAAAAATGTGAAAGAAAGGAGTCAGGCCTTGTAAATGGCTGGATAAACAAGTTACTTTTATAGCTAATTAATTCCATTAGACTTGCTAAGTAGTAGCATGATTCAAAATATTGATTGGCTTTAGTTATGGAAAAATAACAATTAAAGTACTAGTGAAGACACAAAAAAAATTCCTTTGAGATGGAGATTCATTCATGGACAAGTACATTTGTCTTCCGTTTCTCAATCACAATAGTCTGTGTGTCACTCCCTGGTGGTATATATTCAGGAGGTCTAGGATTGGATATTGTGTTCTGTACTTTCTAGTGTTAATAGTTGTCCTTCCACCACTGAAGGGTTGGTTATGAGATGAATATATTTCTTGTCTCAATTTCGAGAGTTCCTCTGACTGACACTTTATAAGGGAATCCTTGTCTTCCTGCAAGCTTGTCAGATCATGAATCTTGAATTAGAAGTCACTGAAACGTCCTTCTCTTCTTGAAACATCTTTTTGGTACTGATTTAATTGAGTCCTTAGTTTGAGGATCTCTCCATCTTTCTCCGTTCTTAAGTTTTTTACCATCTCCATGTAATGGTTGCCAATCTCATCCATTTTAGCCTGCAGCATTGGGCCTGTGCAAGTCTCAGAAACTTGCATTCTAAGATTTTTCTTCTCTTGCTCTAAATTATGCTTACAGTATTCCAGTTCTTTTAGTCTATATTCTATGTCTGATAACATACGCTGAAGAGAGAGATTGTTTTCTTCCAATGCTTGGCACTTTGCTTGGCATTTTGAGGTTGAGTCTTGAAGTCCTTGCTGCTGCTGGTGATTATTTGCTCTCACTGATGCCAAGAGTTCTTCATACTCTTTTATTTGAGTTTCTTTGAATGCCAAGTCTTTCTCAAGTCTTATCTTGTCATTTTCCAGGGATGTCAAGTCATTGTGAAGATGTCCTCACTCCTCCTGTATGTTGCTGAACGTGGACAGCACTAGCCGTAGTGATTTATCAGACATACCCCTCATCTGCAGCATACAGTGAATTTGCTGTTCTGTAAGTTCTTACAGTCTTTTTGGAATCACTGATTCAATGTCTTCTGACTCATCTGTAGACTCAAAGTCCTGTTTGCTTCCTCCAGTTCTCTGCATATGTTCTAATAAGGTCTGTATTTTTACAGCTTAGATCAGCAAGCAACTCTCCAAAATACTTGGGGGTCAATTTTTCACGGCCATCATCCTGAATTATCACCTGCTCATGTGCCTGGTTTCAGCCACCATGACACAGTTCAATTCCAGTGTTTGTAGAAATTGAATCACTTCCTGTGATGGTTTGGATTTGCTGGCTAGAATGTGATTGTTGACAGTGTGGAGAGTGGATGATCTGGGGCTGTTGGACAATGTGATGATGATTGAACCTGAGGATAGCATTCCTGATCCATATTTAGCTTTTCCACTTTTCTTATGGTTTTTTCATAAATAACATTATCTCCTGGAAAGAAATGGCCTCCTCTTAGGAATGGAGACAGTGGTTCCTGTTCAGGATTTTGCACTCTATATCACCTAAAAATGGTCTGTGGATATGCAGTGACTCTCACTGTTGGAGAATGGAGTTCCTGTTCAGTATTTGGGGTTGCACGTAGAGTGCTTGGGGCACAAGTAGATATTTTCAGAGTTGGAGAATGAAGTTCCTGGGAACAGTCACTCCAAACCAAGCTTTTGTAGGGGGAGGTAGTTTTGAGAGGGGAGAGCACTTCCCACGAGCTGATGGGGTCCAACTCCTGAACCACCTTGTTCATGGGCCCACTGTAAGTCCTCAGTCACTCATGCACAACATTTTTTCTGGAGGCTGCTGGGCTTGGCTTGACTGATGGTAGGAGTGGTAATTCTGGGGCTGGCACTGCAGCACCTCTGGGGACTGCTGAGTCCCACAGCTGCTGCTGCTCATCTCACTCCAATAGCTTGAGTTCATCATCTTCTCAGTGGTCAGCAAAGTTCTCCCCAGATGCTCTCCATGACAGCAGCAGAAGCAGGTCTGGCCAAAACTGGATCCCAAAAGACGTCTTGGGACAATTGGCAAAACTAGGAGGGGATCTGAAGATAAGATGATAGTAATATTTCAGTGTTCCTGATTTGGAAGGTATTGTGACAATGCAAGAGAATGTCCTTATTTGTAGGAAATACACACAAATATTTAGGGATGATAAGGCAAAGTGTCAACTATTTATTCACAGATATTTCTGAAAAAAATAGTTCTTTGTATTATACTTGCAGACTGTCTTTAATATTGAAATTATTTCCAATATTTTTAAAAAATAGTGACATTCTTTTGTAATGGAAAAACTCATATCTGTTATAAAACCAATAACCAGCTAACATGTACTGGGAGCTTATTGTGTGCCAGACTTTGTTTTGAATGCTTTACACGTATGAATTCTTTGTCTTCACAAAGAGCAGATGCAGTGTGGCCAATAACTATCTTCATTTCACAGCTGAGGGACACAAAGTTTCAGTAACTTGCCCTAGTTCACGTAAATGGTAAGTGACTGACTGGGATTTGAACCCAGGCAGTCTAGTTTAAACTCCCTCACTCTTAATGACCATATACTCTGATCCTCTTGTCTAGGTCAGTGACCTTAAATACCATGGATAACCCAAGAACTCCTAAAGTTATTCTTCCATCTGGGACCTCTGTCTTAAATATTATAACTAACTACCTACTCAGTAGCTCCACTTAGAAAGCAAATTTAATATTTCAAAACTGACCTTCTCATCCCCCTAAAAGCTGCTACACCCATAGGCTTCCCCATTTCAGTAATTGGGAACCCCCTTCGTCCAGGTGTTTGACCAAAAATCTAGGAATTTTGTTGATTCTACCTTAAAACACATCCAGAATCCAACCACGTCTCTCCATCTCCACTGCTTAGATTCACCCACCACCCTCTTTTCTAGATTGTTGCAATTAGCGCCTCACTGGTCTCCCTGCTTCTGTCCTTGCCTCATCCATTCTCAATAGAGCCAGCAGGGGACACTTTTAAACAAAAGCCTGATCCTGTCCCTCCT
Source organism: Pseudorca crassidens (assembly GCF_039906515.1). Classification (NCBI taxonomy): domain Eukaryota; kingdom Metazoa; phylum Chordata; class Mammalia; order Artiodactyla; family Delphinidae; genus Pseudorca; species Pseudorca crassidens. Next base: position 61,162,248 of record NC_090310.1, read on the forward strand.
CTGCTCAAAACCTTGCAATAGCTGCTCTCGTCACTGAGAGAAAACTACAAAGTCCTTACCTGGACCCCCATGGGCTCACCTCATCTCCTTTTCCTTTCTCTATGCTTTTTTCATAGGACTTATCACTTTCTAACACACTCCATCATTTACTTATCTGCTTTATTTATTATTTATTATGTATGGCTTGCCTTTCCCCCTACACCCTAAAATGTAAACTCCAAGAAGGCAGCGAGTTTTGTCTGTTTGGTCCACTGGTAATTCCTAAGCACCAAGAACCTGGTACATAGTGGGTGCTCAATACTTGTGGAGTGAATGAATGAATGACTACACTACAGTCTTTCATGCTGAATAGGTGAAAGAAGGAATGCAGGGAAGGGTAAAAAGAAGGCAGGAGACAGAATGGGAGGAAAAGAAGAGAGAATCCTCAGTCTAGGACTGCAGAGAAAGTTCCCTGGTCCTGCCAGCTCCTCCAGCTTATCCCATGATCTGTGACTAGAAGTTTCTAGGAAACCACAGTGTTTAGGAAAATCATTCTTTTGGGAAGACAGCGATGAGTACTTGACAGTAAGGAAGGTTTGACAATGAGATAGTTCTAGGCTCAAATCTAGGGCTCACCAACGTCTGTCATTTCCCTTGTGGCAGAAAGGCAATTTTCTTTTTTTTTTGCGGTACGCGGGCCTCTCACTGTTGTGGCCTCTCCCGTTGCGGAGCACAGGCTCCGGACACGCAGGCTTAGCGGCCATGGCTCATGGGCCCAGTCGCTCCACGGCATGTGGGATCTTCCCGGACCGGGGCACGAACCCGTGTCCCCTGCATCGGCAGGCGGACTCTCAACTACTGCACCACCAGGGAAGCCCAGAAAGGCAATTTTCTGACATGGGATATTGTCATGTGCCTTCACCTAGTTTCCGGGGGGGGGAAGGCTGGGAAGAAGCAGCCCTTTACTTCACCTCCTGTGAGGTGTAGGGCTGAAATCCTTTCCTGTCTAGTCTCTGGCCCCAGGCACTGTCCTGCCCTTGCTCCTTTCTCAGGGTAAATCTTCTGGTTATCAGAACATGGGATTCCAGGTACCATGGCTGGCCACATCCAGGCAACCCACATCACTGCCCCTGGTTGCCGCTACTGTGGACCCTACTCCCAGGATGGCCCTGTGAGTGGAATGAGGGACAGAACAGGAGTGTTGGGGAGCTAAACCCAGAGGTCTCTGACATTGCAGATCAAGACAAAGGTAGACAGGGAGAGTCTACACAAATGACTTTTCCCCACCTCTATCGAGAAACTCAGACTCCAGGGAAGATTCATCGGAATGAGGTCTCCCAGGGGTCCTCATCCTGGTACCAAGACCCAGCTCTACCCAACAGCCTATGAACTCCAGTGCTGGAAGCCCCAGGCCAAACAACCAGTAAGACAGGAACACAATCCCACCTATCAAAAAAAAAAAATGAGATGACAAAAAAATATATCATAGATGAAGGAGCCAGGTAAAAACCTACAAGACCAAATAAATGAAGAAATAGACAACCTACCTGAAAAAGAATTCAGACTAATGATTTTAAAGATGATCCAGAATCCCAGAAATAGAATGGAGGCACAGATCAAAAAAATACAAGAAATGTTTAACAAAGATCTAGAAGAATAAAGAACAAACAAACAGACATGAACAACACAATAACTGAAGTGAAAAATACACTAGAAGGAATCAATAACAGAATAACTAAAGTAGAAGAATGAATAAGTGAGCTGGAAGACAGGATGGTGGAAATAATGGCTGAGGAGTAGAATAAACAAAAAAGAATGAAAAGAATTGAAGACATTCTCAGACACTTCTGAGACAACACTAAACACACCAACATTCGAGTTATAGGGGTCTCAGAAGAAGAAGAGAAAAAGAAAAGGTCTGAGAAAATATTCAAAGAGATTATAGTGGGAAACATCCCTAACATGGGGAAGGAAATAGTCACCCAAGTCCAGGAAGCACAGAGAGTCCCATACAGGATAAACCCTAGGAGAAACACACCAAGACACATATTAATCAAACTAAGAAAAATTAAATTCAAAGAAAAATATTAAAAGCAGCAAGGGAAAAGCAAAAAATAACATAAATAGGAATTCCCATAAGGTTACCAGATGATTATTCAGAGAAACTCTTCAGGCCAGAAGGGAGTGGCAGGATATACTTAAAGTGATGAAAGAGAAAAACCTACAATCAAGATTACTCTACCCAGCAAGGATATCATTCAGATTCGACAAAGAAATCAAAAACTTTACAGACAAGCAAAAGCTAAGAGAATTCAGCATCACCAAACGAACTTTACAACAAGTGCTAAAGGAACTACTCCAGGCGGAAACAGAAGAAAAAGACCCACAAAAACAAACCCAAAACACCCATTTATGATAAAAACTCTCCAGAAAGTGAGCATAGAGGGAACTTACCTCAACATAATAAAGACTATATATGACAAACCCACAGCAAACATCACTCTCAATGGTGAAAAACTGAAAGCATTTGGATTAAAATCAAGAACAAGACAAGGATGTCCCCTATCAGCACTCTTATTCAACATAGTTTAGAAAGTCCTAACCATGACAATCAGAGAAGGAAAAAAAAATAAAAGGAATCCAAACTGGAAAAGAAAAGGAAAACTATCATTGTTTGCAGATGACATGATATTATACATAGAAAATCCTAAAGATGCCACCAGAAAACTACTAGAACTAATAATGAATCTGGTAAGGTTGCAGGATACAAAATTAATGCACAGAAATCTCTTGCATTCCTAAACACAAACAATGAAAAATCAGAAAGAGAAATTAAGGAAACAATCCCATTTACCATCACAACAAAAAGAATAAAATACCTAGGAATAAACCTACCTAAGGAGGCAAAAGACTTGTATTCAGAAAACTATAAAACACTGATGAAAGAAATCAAAGATGACATAAACAGATGGAAAAATATACCATGTTCTTGGATTGGAAGAATCAATATTGTGAAAATGACTATACTACCCAAAGCAATCTACAGATTCAACGCAATCCCTATCAAACTACCAATGGCATTCTTCACAGAATTAGAACAAAAAATTTTACAATTTGTATGGAAACACAAAAGACATTGAATAGAAAAAGCAATCTTGAGAAAGAAAAACAGAGCTGGAGGAATCAGACTCCCTGACTTCAGACTATAGTACAAATCTACAGTAATCAAGACAGTATGGTACTGGCACAAAAACAGAAATATAGATCAATGCAACAGGTTAGAAAGCCCAGAGATAAATCCATGCACATATGGTCACCTAACTTATGAAAAAGGAGGCAAGAACATACAACAGAGAAAAGACAGCCTCTTCAATAAGTAGTGTTTGGAAAACTGGACAGCTACATGTAAAAGAATGAAATTAGGGGCTTCCCTGGTGGCACAGGGGTTAAGAACCCGCTTGGCAATGCAGGGGACACGGGATCGAGCGCTGGTCCAGTAAGATCCCACATGCTGCGGATCAACTAAGCCCATGTGCCACAACTACTGAGCCTGTGTGCCACAACTACTGAAGCCTGCACACCTAGAGCCCATGCTCCACAGCAAGAGAAGCCACCACAATAAGAAGCCCACACACTGCAATGAAGAGTAGCCCCCACTTGCCACAACTAGAGGAAGCCCATGCACAGCAACAAAGACCCAATGCAGCCAATAATAAATAAATAAATAAGAATGAAATTAGAATACTACCTAATACCATAAACAAAAAAATAAACTCTAAATGTATTAAATGCCTAAATGTAAGGCTGGACACTATAAAATTCTTAGAGGAAAACATAGGCAGAACACTCTTTGACATAAATCACAGCAAAACCTTTTTTGATCCACCTCCAGGAGTAATGAAAATAAAAACAAAAATAAACGAATGGGACCTAATGAAACTTCAAAGCTTTTGCACAGCAAAGGAAACCATAAGTAAGACAAGAAGACAAGCCTCAGAAGGGGAGAAAATATTTGCAAACGGGGCAACAGACAAAGGATTAATCTCCAAAATATACAAACAGCTCATGGAGCTCAATATCAAAAAAAAAAAAAAAAAAAAAAGTCCTATTACAAAATGGGTGGAAGACCTAAATAGGCATTTCACCAAAGAAGACATACAGATGGCCAAGAGGCACATGAAATGATGCTCAACATCACTAATTATTAGAGAAATGCAAATCAAAACCACAATGAGGTATCACCTCACACCAGTCAGAATGGCCATCATCAAAAATTCTACAAACAATAAATGTTGGAGAGGGTGTGGAGAAAAGGGAACACTTTTGCACTGTTGGTGGCAATGTAAATTGATACAGTCACTATGGAGAACAGTATGGAGTTTCCTTAGAAAGCTAAAAATAGAACTACCATATGACCCAGCAATCCCACTACTGGGTATATACCCTGAGAAAACCATAATTCAAAAGAACACATGTACCCCAATGTTAATTGCAGCACTGTTTAGAATAGCCGGGACATGGAAACAACCTAAACGTCCAACGACAGATAAATGGATAAAGAAGATGTGGTACATATATACAATGGAATATTACTCAGCCGTAAAAAGGAATGAGGGCTTCCCTGGTGGTGCAGTGGTTAAGAATCCGCCTGACAATGTAGGGGACACGGGTTCAAGCCCTGGTCCGGGAAGATCCCATATGCTGCAGAGCAACTAAGCCTGTGCGCCACAGCTACTGAGCCTGTGCTCTAGAGCCCACAAGCCACAACTACTGAGCCTGAGTGCCACAACTACTGAAGCCCGCTCGCCTAGAGTCCGTGCTCCACAACAAGAGAAGCCACCGCAATGAGATGCCCACACACTGCGACAAAGAGTAGCCCCCACTCGCCACAATTAGAGAAAGCCTGCATGCAACAACGAAGATCCAACACAGCCATAAATAAATTAATTAATTATTTTTTTTAAAAAACCTCAATATCTTGAGGTGGTGATTACATGCGTGTATACAGAAATTTTAAAAATCTAAAATTTCAGTGAGCTACATTTTTGTTCCGTTACATACACTACTCTGTAAGTCATACCTCAACAAAAATTAAAGCAATACCAACAAACATGTCATGGGATTTGACATAAAATAAGAAAAAATAGACAGAAAAGGGGAATCAAGCCACAGGACAGGACAAGTTGCAAACAGCAGAGAGTCAGGTTCAAGGACCTAGAGGCTTCAGTATTAATGAGACACCAAATGCTCTTCTAAATAAAGAGAATGGGCTTCCCTGGCGGTCCAGTGGTTAAGACTCTGCTGTTCCAATGCAGGGGGCGTGGGTTCGATCCCTGATCAGGGAACTAAGATCCCACATGCAACGTGGCCCAGGCAAAAAATGAAAGAAAGAGAGACAGAGAGGGAGACAGAGAGGGAGAAAGAAAGAAAGAAGAAAGAAAGGAAGGAAGGAAGGAAGGAAGGAAGGAAGGAAGGAAGGAAGGAAGGAAGGAAGGAAGGAAGGAAGGAAGGAAGGAAGAAAAAGAAAATGGCTGAAATGATGCTAGATGAATTCAAGTTCAGGTCAAAAAAAGAAAAAAAGCCATGCAATCCTGCTTTATTCTCATGGAAACTGGGAGATTTGTTGCATACAGAACACTGGACATCCTCACTGCTTTAGCTCCCTAGTTTATTCCTAGTTTCGGAAGAACCAAGAATCTGCAATATTCATAGGAACCCACCACCAGTGGTCACAGCTGCCTGTGACTTACAAGTGATTTATGGAAGATTTATGGTGGGGGCCACTGCAAAACCTCACATTTGTCACCTTCTGATGCCCACACATCTTCCCCTCTCCATTTCTAGAGGGGCAATCATGCCTCTCCTTCTCTTTCACCTTCCAAATCTAATGCAAGCATCTCTCCTCAGTAGAACTGAATCTCAAGCAAACCTGGCAAGGAGTTCTGAAAAATGTGGTCCCCAGGGTTTAGCTCCTCTGATAAAGAGGAGAACAGAGAAAGGAATGGAGATAAATGTTGATTACAAAAACACCAGTGCTGTTTTTTAATTTTTTTTGTTTGTTTTTTGTTTGTTTTTGCTGATGAGGTTGAATATTTTCCCTAGATTTGCTTACTGGGTTTTCCATTTTGTGGTAAACAATGAAGAAGCTGTTGTTTTACAAAGTTCCGTTTTTGCAGAGAGAAAAAAGTCAATGTTAAGTGTGGACTTGTGATTTATATATACCTCAGTTGCCCCTTTTGAAAACAATTTAGACTAACTCCTCAAGCTAGTAATAGACACCACCATTCCTGCAACAACCAAGTACCAAGTCCACTAAACCAGGAGGAGAATCATTGCTCCTAGATACTGAGAAATTACTGGGAGCCAGTGCCCCACATGCTAATCATATGGCATCTTTTTATGGTGAAGGGACAAGTTTAATATTTTTTATATACTTCCTTGTGCATTTTTCCTCCTCACAGTAGTCCAGTCCTTCCTGTGCAGCTCTGTCCCTTATCAAAGATGGAGCCTAAGACTTGTTGCCTCAATGAGGGGGCCAAAGGGATTCCAGCCAAAACAAAGAAGACCATCTGCTCAGAAGACAGTTGAGGTTAGGAAAGTCCCTACAGAAAGAAAGAAGGGGGTGTCTTCCCTATGATTTGATGAGGGTGGCAAGTAAGGGGGAGGAAGAGCAGGAGTTGAGATGCTAGGGTCCTGGCAACCATACCCTGGGGTCAAAACTCTGGGGTGTGGTGAGAATGGCGTATACAAACCCCAAGTGTATTTAGAAATCCTAGGGAAGAAGGGATTTGACCTGGCTTCTTAGGGTGTCCAGGAACCTTCCTAGGGTGCCACAGACCACACAAGGGACCATGTTCAACCTGACATCTGAGCAACAGATCAGAAATAGTGAGGGAACTGAATGTCTCCAGAAACTTGCAACCATGGTTAACCCTAGGGAACGTAATATTAGGGAGCCCTATGAAGGAGACTTTAAATCGTGTGAATTTTGAACCCCATGGATGCCTGTGGTAAATTACAAAAATATATATAATTCTTTACCCCCTCCCTGTATCCATGCCCTTTGCGATCTGATTTTGCAGCTCCTCTTATTAAGAGGTGAAGTCTATTTTCCATCCCTTGAATCTGGTCTGGTCTTGTGACTTCCTTTGGCCAAAAGAATGTGGCAGAAGTGACACTGTACCTTAGAACTTCTGCTCTTTCTCAAAACTGTCCCTCTCAACTGCACAAGCCCAGACTAGCCTCCTGGAGAATGAGCGACCATATGGAGGAAAACTGAGGTGGCCCAGGCAACAGTCAGCCAACCCCAGTAGCAAAGCAGTTTAGCCAACCTGATGCAGATCTCGAATGCATGGCAATACCAGTCAAAAATCAGCAGAGATATGAAGAACAATGGAGCTGAGCCCAGATGAAATTATCAACCCACAGAATCACAAGTTAAATAAATGGTTATTGTTTTAAGTCACAACATTTTTGGTATGATTTGTTACTCAGCAGTAGCTAACCAATACAATGCCTTACCTATTAAAATAAATTAAACTAATTTTTAAAAAACTTGAGAATGAAAGAAATAGCTGAGAATGGAATTCACACAGATAAGTGGCTGATTCAAAAGTTCCCCTGTGAGGATGACATGGAGGTCCTGAGGGTCTGGTGGAATTTTCTAGGCCTGTGATCTGTTCAAAGAGGTTCCAATAGATGGGCCTCCTCAACAGGAGAACAAGTAGAGGAAGCAATGCAGTTTAGCAGTGGTGCCAATGAAAGGTCCCAAAGGCCATACAGGACCAGCCACACCTTGACAGACCCAGTGAAAAGTGCTCAGGGATGAAACTAGACCAACCTCCAAGACAGACCCAGACGCCAAGACAGTGTTCAAACCCAAGGCCCACTATTCTACCCCAGAAAGAAACTTCAGCTTCCTCTGCACCCAGGACCATCTGCATTAGGAAAGAAGAAGGGAAGAACTGAAAGCTTGACCTTCTTTTATTTTCTAGAAAAGACTGAGTTAACCTAAGAGAGAATGATGGCAGCATATACAGTGCTTACTCCACCCCATACTTGCAAGCATATTTTTATTTTTATTTTACGGATCAGTGATTGTCCTAGGGTCACACAGCCAGATCTGTGTAAAGCCAAGATTTGAATCCAAACAGTGCAGCTAAAGAGGCTGTCAGACCTGGAAAAGCCTGGAATTAATTAGCACACTTAATCTTTTCCTTCCTGATAGGTAGCATGATGGGGCGGGGGGGGGTCCCAAGGAAGTTTAGATCAATTACAGAAAATTAAGGTGCCACAAAACACAGATTTTTGCACAATCCGAGTGTGTTACATTTGGACCCCAGAAAATGGAGGTTTAGAAAGTTGCCCAAGATTACACAATTAGGAAGAGAGTGTGTGTCACCCTGCAATGTTAAAAGGAGACCTCTGGGAAGCTTGCTTTATAATAAATCCTTCTTAAGCAAATATCACCTCCTCTATTTCCTACATATTATGAATAATGATGGCTAATATGTTTAGCCTTTACATTATGCTAAGCCCTCACACACATGTATCATTCCTGCAACACCTTTCTTAGGAAGGGATTGTTACTGTCCCCATTTTGCAAATGAGGCAACAAAGGCTCAAAGATGACAAGTGACTTTGAAATGTCACACAGCCAGGAAGAGGCAGACCTGATTCTTGATCCAAAGTCAGGCTGACTTGAGGGCACACTATGACAGCCATGCTCATCTCCCTTCCAGGATGCCAAGGACAGGGTCTGGAAAAGGTCAAGTCTTTGACAGAGTGATTACAGGAACTACTGCTCAGACACAAAAGCCGGAAACTTCTTCACCCAGCTTCTTCCTCTTACACCAGCAGCCTTGTCTTGCTGTAGTGAAAATATTTCCCCAAGTAGCCTTGGCCATGAGAAGCAGAAAAAGCCTTGCCCAGAGATCTCACTTCAGACTCCAACACCGATCAGAGAACGGAATGGTGGCCAGTCTAGGAGACCACGGGAGGCACACTTTGCCCCCAGTGATGCCCACCCCTACCCGCCTGGCTCATTCATCTCCCCGCTCCTGGCTGCTGGCACTGCTCCTTGTCCTCTGGGGTGAGTAGGATCTGGGACAGAACAGGATCCACCCCTGGCTGATCCCACAGAGAGGTGCCAGGAGGGGCTTGACCCCACCAATGTGGAGGGGGAGGGGAGAACTGAGAACTTTCCTGATCCCAGCAGAGTGCAGACCAAGTGTTGAGAGAAGCAGAACTTCCTGGGCAGCACAGCGATGTTAAGCTCCCAGGCTCTGGGCTCATACCGCCGGGTTCTGGCTCAGACACTTGTATGCCTATCTACAAAGAACTGCTCTTTGGGGCCTTTCTCTAGGGGTACTGTATTAAATATAAAAATGGTGAGGCTCAGCCCAGGACCAGCTACATAATTTGCCCAGCCTTGTGAAAAATAAAAGTACAGGTCCTTTGTTCAAAAAGTATTAAGAGCTGCAATGAACGTTTTGGTACATGACTCTTTGAATTATGGTTTTCTCAAGATATATGATTCAGCCATAAAAAGAAACGAAATTGAGATATTTGTAGTGAGGTGGATGGACCTAGAGTCTGTCATACAGAGTGAAGTAAGTCAGAAAGAGAAAAACAAATACTGTATGCTAACACATATATATGGAATCTAAGGAAAAAAATAATTAAATAAAAAATTAAAATAAATAAATAAATAAAAGGGCATGAAGAACCTAGGGGTAAGATGGGAATAAAGACACAGACCTACTAGAGAATGGACTTGAGGACATGGGGAGGGGGAAGGGTAAGCTGTGACAATGTGAGAGAGTGGCATGGACATATATATCCACTACCAAACGTAAAATAGATAGCTAGTGGGAAGCAGCCGCATAGCACAGGGAGATCAGCTCGGTGCTTTGTGACCACTTAGAGGGGTGGGATAGGGAGGGTGGGAGGGAGGGAGATGCAAGAGGGAAGAGATATGGGAACATATGTATATGTATAACTGATTCACTTTGTTATAAAGCAGAAACTAACACACCATTGTAAAGCAATTATACTCCAATAAAGACGTTAAAAAAAAAGTATTAAGAATTTTAAGACAGCAGCAGTAGAGCATTAAGGCAAGCATGAGGCCTGTCTAAGCTCTGGGCCCTGTGCAACGATACAAATCAAACATCCATGAGCCAAAATGCAACTAATCCTGGGACCTACCTCTTTGTTTGGAGGATTCAATGAGATAATGCCTATAAATACCTGGCACGATGTAAAGATTTAATAACTGTTGGCTATTATTATCATACCCATGTCTCCTCTAAGTCAGGATCAGGCTGATTTAGCTGCTGAGTTTTGGGCCTTCTGGGTACAACTCACCCTCTGAGCCCAGAACCCTCTGATCCACCAGACAAGATGCATGGCTATCAGTGGGCTCATTCCACCACCTGCCCATGTGGGTCTCTGCCCCAAGCCCTACTGAGGTCCAGATTCTGTTCATCACACCTAGGGTCCTCCAGAATTGTCACCCCCAAGAGAGGCCCCAGTGGGACCCTGGTGTGGAGTCAGACCTGGATGCTCCCTCGTTCACTGGCTGTGACTTGGGGCACCACTTCTCTTCTTCCAGCTGGTTTTCTCGAGGAAAATGTGAATCGTAATTCTTATTAACTCGTTTCACAAAGACTTTTGAGTGTCCATTACATGTTAGGCACTAGGTTAGGAAATCATATATCTAAACTAACCGGGATAAAATATATTCAAAATATTTTTGAAAAATGTTGATTTCTATCATGCTTCCAAAAGGGAACCCCTCAATAGGAATCATGAAAAACAAGAGCATGCAGATGGAAAATGGGTGGAAAGAAATCCCAGAGCTGTGGGAAAGGGAATGATCCAGCGCCACAGCAAAGGTAGAGACAAAGCACCGAGGACAATTCCCAAAGTCCATGTGACAACACAGAAGGAGAATCAAGAAAGGGAGAGAGAGAGGGGTGTGGGGCACAGGGCCTTATTCCAGGCTCCAGTTTCCTCCCTGCTATTTCACTTTCCCAGACTCACCCCAACTGGGATAAGAATCATGAGACTTTCTGAGCCCTCATCTCCTCCCACTGCCTCTACTCCATTAGTTCTCCCTTTCTCATCACACACAGAAGCTTCATCTTTATAAATTTTTTAACAGCTTTATTGAGGTATAATTGACATACTATAAACTGTACATATTTAAGGTGTACAATTTGACAAGTTTTGTGGGCATTTCACACTTGTGAACTTATCACCAAGATAACCAAGATGAGGAATACCTCAAACACCCATAAAAGTTTCCTTGTGATTTACCCTTTCCACTCCTCCTCCTCCCCAGGCAACAGCTTATCTGCTTTCCATCACGATAGAGTAGTCTGCAATTTCTAGAACTTTATACAACAAACATCATACAGTATATACTCCTGTTTGCCTGGCTTCTTTTACTCATTGTAATTATTCTGAGATTCATTCATATTGTTGCACATATCAATAGTCATTTCTTTTCATTTCTAGCTACCTTATGGATAAACCAGTTTGTTTTTCCACTAACCTATTGACAGATATTTGGGTTATTCGCAGTTTGGGGCTATTACAAATAAAGCATCTTTGAACATTCATATAAAAGTCTTTGTGTGGACATATGCTTTCATTTCTCTTGGGAAAATACTTAAGAATAAAATGACTGGATCATATGGTAGGTGATTGTTTAACTTTTTAAGACACTGCCAAAGTGTTTTCCAAAGTGGTTGTACCACTTTACATTTTCATCATCAGTGTAGGAGGATAACATTTCCCCCACATCCTTTCCAACACTTGGTATAGTCAGCCTTTTCAATTTTAGTCATTCTAAAAGGTGTGTGGTAATATCTGTTTGTAGTTTTAATTTGCATTTCCCTAATGTGTAATGATGTTGAATATCTTTCACGTGCATTTTTTTTGATGAGGGTCCATTCAACGCCCATTTTTAAATTGTGTTTCTTATTATTGAGTTTTGAGAATTCTTTGTATATTCTGGTTACAAACCTTTTATCAGATTTATGCTTTGCAAAGATTTGTTCCTACTCTGTGGCTTATCTTTTCTTCTTTCACAAGTGTCTTTTGAACTCCTTTTAAGAGTTCTTAATTTTTATTTATCAACTTGTTCTTTTATCGATCAAGATTTTGGTGTTGTCTCTAAATATATGGTAGAATTCACCAGTGAAGCTATCTGGACTTGGAGTTTTCTTTGTGGGAAGGTTTTTAAAACAAATTAAATGTTTTAAATAGATAGAAACATCTATTTATCTCTTCTTGAGGTAGCTTTGGTAGTTTGTGATTTTCAAGAAATTTGTTTGTGTTGTTAAGTATATATAGCCATGAAACTTGTTAATAACAATGCCTAATTATCCTTTTAATATCTGTAAAAACTGTACTGGTGTCACCTCTCTCATTCCTGATACCTATCTATGGCTCTCACACTCTCTCTCTCTTTCTCTTTCTCTCGCTCTCCTTCTCTCCTTATTCAGAAGGGCTAGAGATGTATTAGTTTTAATGATCTTCTCAAAGATTTTATTCTTGTTGATTTTCTCTATTGTTTTTGGTTTTCTACTTTATTGATTTTCACTCAGATCCTTGTAGTTTCCTTTCTTTTATTTACTTTTGATTTAATTTGCTCCTTTTTTCTATTTTAAGATGAAACTACAGTCATTCATTTAAGTCTTTTCTTCTTTCCTAAATAAGCATTTAATGCTAAAATATCCACCAGCTTAAGCAACATGCCACAAAATGTAATGCTGTGTTTTCATTTTCATTCAGATCAAAATACTTCCTAATTACGCTTTTATTTTTTCTTTGACTCATGTATTAGTTTTCAAACATCTGAAGTTTTCGTGGCGTCTGTCTGTTACTGATTCTACTAATTTAATTCCATTGTGGTCAAAGTTCATGCTTTTCATGACTTGAATTCTTTTAAATTTATTGAGTCTTTTTTATGACTCAGAACATGCTCTATCTTTGTAAATGTTCCTTGTACAATTGAAAGTAACTGTATATCCTGCTATTTGGGGACATAATTTTCTGTAAATATCAATTAGACTAAGTTGTTGATAGTATTTTTAAATCTTCTGTATTCTTTCTGATTTTCTGCCTATTTGTTCTATCAACTATTGAAATAAGGATATTGAAATCTCAGACTGTAACTGTGGATTTGTCTGTTTCTCCCTGCAGTTCTGTTGGGTTTTGCTTCATATACTTTCAAGTTCTGTTATTAGGTGCATAAATGCTTGGGGGTTTTATGTCTTCTTGATTATTTTACCCCTTTATCATTGTCAAATGGCATTCTTTATTCCTGGAGATATTTTTTGCTCCAAAATCTACTTTATCTGATATTAATATAGTCACTCCAGCTTTTGATTAGTGTTACTATGATATATCTTTTTCCATCATTCTTCTTTTAACATATTTGCATCTTTATATTTACAGTGGAGTTCTTGTAGGCAACATGTAGTTGGATATTACTTTTTTGTCCAATCTGACAATCTCTAACTTTTACAGGGAATATTTAGACCATTTACATTTAAAGTAATCTTTGATATGATTAGGTCTAAATCTATTACTTTCCTATTTGTTCTACTTGTTCTTTGTTCCCTTTTTCCTCTTTTTCTGTTTTCATTTGGTAATTTAATATTTTTATAATGTTATTTTCTCTCCTTTATTGGCTTATTAGCTATAACTTTATTTTGAAGTTTAGTAGTTGTTTTAGGGTTTATAATATACCTCTGTAATTTATCAACATCTACCTTAAGTGATATCATACTATTTCACATATAGTGTAAGAACCTCATGATGGTATACTAACATTCTCCCCACACCAGCCTTTATTCTATTATTGCCTTAACTTTACCTACACATGCATTATAAGCCTCACAATAGAATGTTACTATATTTTATTATTTTGGGACCTTGCTTTCTAGATTTGCTAGGTGGGACCAGAGCACCTCTCTCTAGGTAGAGTACTCCCTTCTGTGTAGTCTACCCTTTGCCCTGTCGATCATGAGGTTTTCCAGTATTACAGGTGGGAGCAGGCATTATTCTCAGCCCTGTGCTGAGTGATGGGCACAGTTTAGCACATCCACGTGAGGAAACTACCTGAGGCCAGGGGAAGAATGACTAGAAAGAATTAGAGAGAACAAGGTCTGACTGACTCAAATAATGGTGTTTGGGGGTGGGTGTTTGCTGAACTTCCTGGAACTAAGGACAAACGAAATTCCTAGGATTGAATGTGGGGTGTCACTTGGTCACAGCTATGAGGCAGTTCTTAGTGGCTAATGGTGCATGCCTAGCTGAAGATGAGGGGAAATTAATTTAGAATTCCACAACCCTTCCCTAGATCCTGTTAGAAGGGAATGTTTGCTTCATTCTACTCCCCTACCTCACTCCCAACTGAGAAACACCACGATACAAACTTAAGTCTTGGAATGAGACCAAGTTATTCCCAAGGCCTGATGGAAGCACAGATGAAGGGAAACTCAAGGCACAAAGCTGATGACCTGTAGTGAGCAGAATCTTGAGGCAGTTGATCTGAGTCCAAATCCTGGCCATGACACCTACTGAATGCATGGTTCCCCTCAGGTTTCTGCACCTCCTTGAGTATTAGTTTTCTCTCAGAAGTGGAGAACCTCACAGAGCTCTTGGAGGGAGTATCTGAGTTGCTGTTCATAACCCAGGTGTAGAAGAACTTCCATTGGGAGGGCTTGGCCTTCCTTCTCTGTGCCCAGTCTCAAGCCAAACTCAATAGTTCAACCTATCTTCTTCTTATAAGGTCACCAGTCATATTTGGGTTAGGACCCACCTATGTGACCTAATTTTAACTTAATCACCTATTTAAAGACACTATCTCCAAATGGAATCTCATTCTGAGGTACTGGGAGTTAGGACTTCAGTATATGAATTTGTGGGGGAGAAAAATTCAGCCCAATTAGCAGTGATCCTGGGAAAGCTACCTAACTCTTTCTGGGTTCTCAATGTCTTCTATTGTAAGATGGGGATGATGCTGCCAACCTCTAAGGAGTGTTGGAGGAATAAATGAGATAATACATGCATTGCCTGGCACATGGTGAGCACTCAAGTGCCATCTATTACTCATAAGTAATCCATTTAATAGCCCTGCTCTCTCTCTCTCTCTCCAGCCAGCTGCCTCATGTCCTCTTTTACTTCCCTCTTCAACAACACCCCTCAAGTGTTCTAAGCAATTGTTCTTGACCAGCTGATGGCTGGTTTATGTTAAGTTTGCCTCTTAGGGCTCCAAGTCCCTCCAGCCCAGCACAAGGCCTTTCTTCCTCTGTTGCAGGAGCTTCTGAGCAGAGCAAGGGGGGTAAATGGCAGGTCCTGCAGCCTGAAGGCCCCATGCTGGTGGCAGAAGGTGAGACACTCCTGCTGAGGTGTACAGTAGTCGGCTCCTGCACTGATGGCATGATAAAATGGGTCAAGGTGAGCAACCAGGACCAGCAGGAAATTTATAACTTCAAACATGGCTTCTTCCCCGGGGTAATGCCCATGATCCAGAAGACACTGGAACCACTTAATTGCGACTATTCCATCTATATCCACAATGTCACCGCGAAACATGCTGGAAGCTACCACTGTGTGAGACTTGATGGCTTGAATGAGCACTCAGGAAAGAAGCTGGACGAGGGCACCTCCGTGCTTGTGAAGAGTGAGTATCAGGCCCTGCAGGTCATAGCATTCTGCTCTGATCTGTCTCCCTGCATCTGTCACCTTTATCCACAATCATGCTGCACACACAAAATCTCAGTGGCATATAACAATTAGTATGTCTCACTCACACATTTACAGGCAGCTGGGGTGGTTCTGTTCTACATGTCTCATTCCAGGGCCCAGAAGTTTGGCCAGAGTACATATTTCTCATGGAGATGGCAGAAGCACAAGAGGGCAAGTCCCAACACCCTAAGCACATTTCAAGCTTCTACTCATATAATATCTGCTAACAGCCCATTGGCTAAAGCAAGTCACATGGCTAAGGTCAAAGTTAAGAGACAAGGAAGTGTACCTGGCCACCATGAATCCACAGCAAGAGTATGGATGTGCCACACTATCAGAGGAGAGTCAAGAACTGGGGCTGATCATTTAATCCCCAAGTAACCAGTCATACTATCTATAAGTCCACCATTGGTGACCTGGACACCCAAATCCTGGGTCTGTCATTCAGTAGAAATGTGTTCTTAAATTAGTCACTTCAGCTCTCTCTCCTTCAAGTGCTTAACTTGCAAAACAGGCAACAAAATTCCTACTTCAAGGGATATTCAGGGATGAAATAGAAGAACTTATGTTTATGAAACCCCCGTAAACCGTTGACATGGAGGGTATCCATGTATGTGTGGTGGGGTGGGGAGGGGGGTTCATTTTAACTTAATGCAAGCATTTCAGGAAGTCTTCTCTGACTCCTTCCAAGCTTCTTAGTCCTGCAGTCCTCTGGGTTTCCAACCTCAGGGGGATTTTCTGGACCATCTCCACCCCCAGACTGAGAACTTCTCCAGGGCAGGACATTTGTAGGTCTTAGCAAGCTTCCTTTTCCCCAATCCTAGCATCAGCACATAGTAGGTACTGAGAATTCCTTTACTGAGTGAATCAATTAGTGAATAACAAGGGAATGCGGGAGGGAGTGACTGAGTGAAGAAAACAGGGGAAGCAAAGGGAGGGTAGATATGAAGGAGGAAATGATTGGACTACGGAGGGAGAGAGGGAACAACAAAGTCCTCTCTTTGGCTGCAGGAGCTGGGGACCCAGAGCCAGACCTCTGGATCATCCAACCCCAGGAGTTGGTGTTGGCAACCACTGGAGACACTGTCTTCCTGAACTGCACGGTGCTTGGAGATGGTCCCCCCGGACCCATCAGGTGGTTTCGGGGAGCTGGTCTGAGCCGGGAGGCCATTTACAACTTTAGAGGTATCTCCTACCCCAATGTGACAGCGGTCCGGGCTTCCAACAATGATTTCAGCATTCTTCTGCATGGCATCTCCACTGAGCATTCAGGCACTTATTACTGTGTAAAGTTTCAGAGGAAACCCAACAGGCAATACCTATCTGGACAGGGCACCAGGCTGAGAGTCAAAGGTGAGACAGGTGGTTTAGGAGATGTTGGGGGAGAGGGGGAGGTGGTCCACAAGGAAAATTTCATCATGTCCCAAACAAGCTAGCTCTTCTTAGCCTCAAGGTCTTTACATAAGCTATTCCCTCTGCCTGGAATGCTTTCTCCTTTTCTACGGAGAACTTCTACTCATCCTTCAAGGCCCAGCACAAATAGCCCCTCCTCTGTGAAACCTTCTCCTTCTCCCAGGTAGAGTTAATTTATCCCCATTCTGAGCTCCACAGAACATTTTATAGACTGTTAATGATTCAACAAACATCTATTGCATGCCTGTTGACTACTCTACACTGTACTAGGTGCTGCAGACACTGCAATGAAGCAAGCATTGTCCCTACCCCAGAGAGGCTCATGCAATTCTAACTACAGGGCTTGACTTCTAGCCCCCATCCCAGGCAGAAACTGGCAGACTCATCTCAGGGACCCCAGCTCCTAACACAGGGACTCAATAAGTGGAGTGATAGAAAGAAAGGGGAGTGTGAGACCACTTCTCTCCCTTGCAGCTAAGCACACTTCTCTCCAAGAGTCAGAATTCACCAATGAACGTGCAGCCAAGGTATTTCCATCAGGTGAGTGTACCTATCTCCAGTGGCGGTAACCAGGCTCCCACAGGTAAGTGGGGTCAGAGATGGCTTGGCCACGGGAAAGGTGCAGTCCCAGACTTCTAGGGCCCTTCTGCCACTAAGACAGTTCCCAGGACTCCATCTCAGCTGCAGAACCAGAACCCAGAGAACCACATTAAAGCTCAGTCAAAGGAAGGACTTTCTAACAGTCAGTGCTAACTGTTCAGTGGGCAGTCTTGCTTACGAGGTGGTGAGCTCCCCGTAATTCAGAGCAAGGCTGCACTATGAAGCTGTGCTTAACAGTGCTGAAGAACATGGCTTTGTAGCCAGGCTTCCTGGATTGAGCCCCTTTCTAGCTGTGAGATTATGGACAAGTTGCCTTACTCCTTGAATCTCTGGTGCCCTGCTCTGTGATCTAGGGGGAAGAAGGGAGATAAGAAACAGAGAACCTACCTCATGGGGTTATGTACAGATCTAATGGGGCCACATGTGTCAAGTGCCCAGAACTGTGCCTGTCACATCACCTCAAGGTATACTCAAGGGCACTTGATAACTGGGGCGAACTTGGAATAGAGGTGACCAGGTTAGCTTCCCTGATGCTCAACCCTGTTCCTGCCATTCTTGGGAGCCAAACCACTTGGTCCCATCACTACTTTGACACATGTAGACCTGAGAAAATCACTTCCCCACTCTGGATCTGTCTCCTTATCTATACAAGCTGGATTGCTATCCTACCTTGCAAGATTAGTTTGAGGATTATATAAGGCAATTAGGAAGTGCTTAGCTCAGGGCCTGGGACAGAGGAGCTGAGCAGTCTATAACGAAAGCAATTTTGTATTGTTATCAGAGGTCAGAGATGCTGTCAAGATGATTAAAGGTACAGGTAGGATATTGGGCAAAGGTTCTTTGAGCCTGGTACAGGGGGATGGGAGGTCTTTGATCTCTTCCAGGGTAAAAAGGATGAGGCCCCAGAGGTTATACAGAAGTTTGACCCAACTCCAGCATAGAGGCACTGAGGTGTGGGCTGTTGGGGGCTCAGCTGGGATCCTTCCTGAGCTTTCCTCTGTGTCCCCCAGGCCTCCTGTCTGTGCTCACTCTTGTGGTCCTGGGACTGAAAGCTGTAACCTTGGCTGCAGTCCTGCTGGCCCTGGCTGCCCACCGGAGGAACCCTTGACAAGAAGATGTCAAAAATTCAGGCCCAGCAGCTGTGCTCATCTTGGCATGGGGCATGGGGTATGGATGACTGGTCAGCCCTAGAGTGGGTTCTCTAAGAGAGGGCCAGGGACTCCCCAATCATTCCTCTGCCTCCAATTCCAGCCTCCAGTTGCCCTCAGGCCTCATGACGAACTCCAGATTCCCTACACCCGATTTCCTTTCACCTGGCGAAATTCCCCATTTGGCACTGGGCTCCCCTCTGATTTGCCTTCCTCTCTCTTCTCAGCCTGTTCAAGCCCTCCTTGTTCTTCAAGACCTTGCCCAGGTCTCTCCTTGAGGCCCTTGCTCCTGCTGTAGCCCCTTCTGGAGGGCTTGCCCCTTTGCTCCCCACTCCACATTTTCTCTTCCTTCAAGATGCAACTCAGAGTCTTTCCCAGAAGGTTTCCCTGAGTGTCTCTGAGCCCAACCAGACCACCTGTGCCCCTCCATCTACATCCTTCCTTCCTCCTTTCCTGCCTTCTTTCCTTCTCCACGGTGGCTGACTTGGGTGGCTGTAACAGTTAGAATGCAGGTTTGGCAACTTTAACAAAACTCTTAAATAACAGTGGCTCAAATCAGAAGAAAGTTGGTTTCTTTAGTAATATTCCAGTATAAGCCGGCCAGGCAATTCGGGACTCCCTGGTATTGAGACCCAGGATTCCTTGATCTTGTTGTTACCAGGTCCATATCCCAGGCAGAAAGACCAGGGAAAGAAGTAGTGAAGGGGAGAATGACACTTCCCTTCAAGGTCACAGCTGGGAATTTGTCCACATCACCTCAAATTGGCTGGAATGTGGTCACATGGTCACACCTAGCTGCAAGGAAGGCTAGGAAATGTAGTCTTTATTCTAGCAAGGTGCGCCCAGCTAAAATCTGTCACTAGAGAATCAGAGAGTAAACATCAGTAGATAACCAGTGATCTCCACCTCTGTGGCATAGAGACAGTTTCTTACTTGTTCCGTGGGACACCTGAATTCAATTCCCAGATGAAATGGCATCTCTTTATACCTCCACCTCCACTAGGGCAGCATAATGGAGGGCAGTAGTTCTCAAGAAGAGAATACTTTGCCCCTCCAGGGGGTATGTGGCAATGTCTAGAGACATTTTTGATTGTCACAGCTTGGGGGGTACCATTGTCATCTAGCGGGTAGAGGTCAGGGATGCCACTAATTATCCTATAATGCACAGGGCATACCCCACAACGGAGAGTTATCTGGCCCAATGTATCCGTAGTACCGAAGTTGAGGAACCCTGATGTAGGGGAAAGCATGCATTCCTTGGAGTCAGACATGCCCGATTTCTAATCCTGAAGCCCCCACTCCCTCCCTGACCACCATTAGTAACTAACTGCACCTCTTGGAACGTCGAGGACAATCACGTGGACTCTCTGCACTGTATAAGAAGCAATTCAATTCAACATCCACTGAGGGCTTACTATGTGCTATGTGCTCTGTGTACACTCAGTGCATGCAAACTCCCTTTCCTCTTTCCACACAAACATTTATTAGCACCTATTAGGTAGGGACGTGGATTAGTCTGGATGTTTTTCATCATAACAAACAGAAAAGCAGCTGGAATAATACTAAGTCTAAGGGGCCATTAATTTAGTCTGAGTGTTTTGTGCCAGTTTCAGCATATCGATAACCAGTGTTGTGGTTGGACTGGCCCTTGTGGTTGGTATTATGAGTGCAAGATGCCCTTCAGTGATACCCATCAGGGAACTTTGAAGAAACAGAGGCTTATTACTTTACAAGACCTGGAATTTACACAGCATTCCTGGGGCCACACAGTGAGGTCACAGGGAAGGAGAAAGAGAGAGAAAGAGAGAGAGAGACAGCACCTGGGGTTCTGTTTTATTGGGGTTGATGATTTTGTGGGCTCACTCTTTATTGGTAAATTTAAAACTTAAGAGTGGGAATTTAAAGCCCAGGAAGAAGAAAAAAAAAAACAACTGGTAGCTCAAATGATCAGTTACTGAAAACAAACAAGATCTCTAAAACAAAGGAAGCTCTATGGGGGAAGATGGCCTGACTCTATCTAGCTCTGTGGCTGGCAATGTTTTTATTCAACATAAACACATTGAAGGGGGTGCCTCTTTGAAATGGATGCCTCAACAATCAAAACTTAAATCAGATAATCGTGTTACAAAAAAGGAAAAAGAAACAAGTGTCAAGGTTTACACTGCACTGAGAATTGAATAAATCATTGAATTACCAGATATCAGAAGAAAGGGTAGATATAATAAATTGAATAATGTCTCCCACAAAAGATATCCAAGTCATAATCCTTGGAACCTGTTAATGTTACCTTATATGGCAAAAAGGACTTTGCAGATGTGATTAAAGATCTATAAATGGAACAGTGGTCCTGAATTATTCAGGTGGGCCCTAAATGCAATCACAAGTGTCCTGATGAGAGAGAGACAGAGGGAGATTCCACCCAGAGGAGGAGGAGAAAGCAACGTGACCACAAAGGCAGAGATGGGAGTGATGCGGCCACAAGCTAAACAATGCTGGCAGCCACAAGAAGCTGGAAGAAGCAAGGAGCAGATTCTCCCCAGTGTCTCTGGAGGGAGCATGGCCCCCTAACACCTTGATTTCAGCCCAGTGATACTGATTTCATACTCTGGCCTCCAGAAATAGGAGAGAATAAATTTCTGTTGTTTCATGACATCAGATTTGTGGTAATGTGTTACAGCAGCCATGGGAAACGAATAGCATGGAACTGGGCCTCTGAAATAACTGGAGGTGGTTGCCTTCTCTGCCCCTGAAAATCTCCTCACCTGACAGGGTCCTGCATAGTCTGCTCCCTGCAACACACACCCCCATCTTATCTCCCAACACCACCCTTTAAACTGACTCCACTCTGGCACCCACATGGGCCTTGGCCACACACATTCCCTAATTCAGCCAAGTCTCTACATAACTGTTTCCTTCAAGAAGCCTCCCGAGATCACCCCCTCCACCGCGACATCTTCCTCCTTCTCATTTCCCATTTGCACCTTAAGTTTTCTTCTCAGCACTTACTGCTACGTGTACGTGTGAGTGCGTGTGTATTTATTTCCTTGATGATTATTAGTTGTCCCCACTAGAATTTGAGCTCACTGAGGGCAGGAACCTAACTTTTCACTATTGCAGCCCCTTACATTCCGACATAAAAAGTAGTTGAAGGCTGACAACATGCCAGGCAGGTGATGGAAGGTGGAACTAGAGAGTGGGACCGGGGTAAGGCCAGGATGGGAACAAAGGTGTGGATGAAATTGGAGGGGACTGGGATGAAACTTGGGGAGGAAGTGAGCTTTGAAGGGTGGGGGAGCATGTAGTACTGGGAGTGGGGTTATGGGAGAAAGGGGTGGGGCTGGGTGGGTCAGGAGCAGGTGGTGGTGCATCTTCAAGTTTGGGGGGAGCCTGGAGCTGGTAGTGGTTGTGGGACTTGGGGGTGGAGGTGGGGCGGGGGGAGGTGGGTGGAGGGAGGGGCTAGAGGTAGGAAGGTGGCAGGGCCTTCAGCACCACCCCTCACCCAGTTTTGTTAAGGATATTTAGATAAATGTTATGAAAATGTAGTTTCAACTTCACACCCTCACATTCCCTTCTAATCAAATTGTGGCCCTAAATACCTCCAGTCAGATCATCTGGAGCTGCGTCCAGAAACCAGCCATGGAAGCACAGTCCTATAGGCCAAAGAGAGACAGGGGTGGTGTAGTGGTTGGGAACACAAGGCTCATATCTGAGATGCCTGGATTCAAACTCATTTAGGAATCTAGGGTTCCCCATTTATAAAATGGAAATGATAATAGAACTCACTTCATAGAGTTGTCATGAGGATGAGTAAGTTAGTGTATTTAAGTTTCTTTTAAGAGTGTCTGGGGGCTTCCCTGTGGCGCAGTGGTTGAGAGTCCGCCTGCCTATGCAGGGGACACGGGTTCGTGGCCCGGTCCAGGAAGATCCCACATGCCACAGAGCGGCTGGGCCCGTGAGCCATGGCCACTGAGCCTGTGCGTCCGGAGCCTGTGCTCCGCAACGAGAGAGGCCATGACAGTGAGAGGCCTGCGTACCACAAAAAAAAAAAAAAGTGTCTGGGACATAGTAAGTGTTCAATAAACATTAGCTATCAGGTAGTGTTACAGGGGAAGGATACCCAGAGGCCTCTGGAGGAGGGGCCAGGGACGCCCTGGCATAAGAAAGTGTTTTCCCAGGGGCACAAAAGTGAAGAGAGGTGACAGCTGGAACCAGGGACTCATATACTAGTTGAGGAGCTGGATCATGGGGAGCGGATCACCTTCAGACCTTTAAGCTGGGGCAAGTCATCAGTCAGTTTCCAGGGTGGAAAGACCTTGCTTTCCCCTGAGCATGAGCGTAGTGTAGAGTGAGCCCCCAGGCTCTTGGACTTTCTGGGAAGTTGGAGGGCATCTGGGGTGGACACAGCAATGAAGGGGGAAGGAACTGGGAACCAGGGCTGGTGCTGGATGCCCTGCAATGGAAAGGAGATAGTTGCACCGCAAAAAACGGTCATTCCTCCCACACATCCCACCAGGACCTAGTGCAGCTGAAAGCCTGCTCTTAATAAAGTGAACCTAGACCCTAATTCATTTAACATATAAACTTAAAAGTATTTTTTGCACGGTTTTGATATATACCAAATTTCCTAGGAATGCAACTGCTGTGTCCATCAAGGGAAGACTGAACTTTGTGTTGTTCATAATCTTACTGAGGCTTTTTTTTAAACCATTTTGAAAAATTACATCACCCACAGCAGCACACTAACAACATTTTTAATCAACCATAATACAGCCCTGTACGTAGAGGCCAGCATGTAACTGCTTCATTTTGCTTTGTACTGTTCTTATACCTGAGGATTGAAATACAGATCATTTTATCCCAATTACTATCCTTTCTTTTCTCCAGTTAGGGCCTGATATTGGTTTTCTCAGTGCACGTAGGTCAGTTTTATTATCTCTGGATTCCATTTAAGGCAGTAAAGGGGTGATACAAAATGTTTGTTATGAAAATGGGTCTGAGAAGGCTGTGAACACTGGGCTGGCCCACCTCTAACCTCCTACCTTGTATAATGTAGGCCCTGAGGCCCAGAGGCCCAGAGAGGGCAAGAGGCCTGCTCTCGTCACCCAGCTTGTCCAGCAAGAGCCCAGCCCACAACAATAGTGAACACTAAAGGCAGCGACTCTGTAGCCACGTCACTTCAAGACTGTATGTTTGTGGGTCTCTCATTTTTCCTAGCCACAAAGGCATCTGTTTTATGGAAAAGGAAAATTTTTATTTATTGAAATTAGGTCATATCCCACAGTCAGCTCAATACTCCTTGGGGGTCCAGGAACCTGCCCAGCATCCTTGTCCTCAGATTTTGATCCCTGCATTTCTCACCTGGATATGCAAACACACAAGGTTTCATTTATTCGCTCCTTTATTAATTCAGCAAAGAGTCAGTAAGTGATTGTTTAATGTCAGTGACTGCAGGTCACGGGAGATAAAATGACAGCTAACGTTT
Organism: Pseudorca crassidens; assembly: GCF_039906515.1. NCBI lineage: Eukaryota > Metazoa > Chordata > Mammalia > Artiodactyla > Delphinidae > Pseudorca > Pseudorca crassidens. Next base: position 61,186,638 of record NC_090310.1, read on the forward strand.
GCTGGGGCCTCACTAAGTATCAAACATTGCTCTCAGCAGTTCACATTGAATCCTCACACATCCCTCTGAAGTAGGAACTCCGAGGAGCTCCACTTTACACATCAGGGAATTGAATAATAGAGAGATAATCTGCCCAAGATCACACAAGCAGTAACAGCTGGGCTTCAACCCCAGGCTGAGTCCAGAGCATGTGCTCTTAAGCCATATTGTGCTGGAAACAGCCAGAAACCCTGCTGTTCACAGGGATCGTGGCCCTTGGGGAAGGCAGACATTTAACATGGCACCAGAGGGCATACACTGGGGACCGTCTGACAGAGCCTGGGTATGTAGAAAGGCCTCCTTGAGGAGGTGACACCTAAACTGAGACCAGAAGCATAAGCAAGAGCAGACCAGGGGAAGAAGAAGAGAAGAGCATTTCAGGCAGGGTGGTGAGAGGCAAGAGGGCAAAGAAGCTGAGGACCTCTAAGACGGGATTGTGTCTGAGAGACCTGAAGAAAGTGAGGGAGCACCTTGCCCACCGGAGAGTGAAAGGTGCTCCAGGCAAAGGGAGCACAAAGGCTCTGATGCAAATACGCATCTGGCACCTTCAAGGAACAGCAAGAAAGGAAGTGTGCCTGGAGCAGAGGAAATACTGAGAAGCCTAGGAGATGAGATGGAGAGCTGGCACATCTCACAGGGGTCTTGCAGGCCCTGAGACATTTTTAAAGCAGATTGAGGTGGGGAGCCACGGAAGGGTTGGGAGACACGAGTGACTTGTTCAAGGCTCTCTAATGTGAACAAGAAGGCAGGGACTCTGTTTTGCTCGCTGCTGATCCCCAGCCGTGGAAGAGCAACGGGCCCTTGATTCCACTCAGTAAATATTTGAACAAGTAAGTGAATGAACGAATGAATAAATTAATGAAATGAGGAAACGACTCAATGAATAATTGTGAAACTGACTCCTTTCGGGATCTTTCATCCCACAGGTACCCAGCGGAAGACCCGCCCCTCCTCTCATCCTCCCCGCGCTCCCACCCCCGCTGTTAGGTTGAGGGTCCACGCTACGGCCGCCAGAGGACGCGGAGCGGTGGAGTTCTCGCACGGAAGGTTTTGCGTGAGGCACCGCATGGGGCGGGGCCTGCGGGCGGTGGCCGCTCAGCTGGACAGGGCTGACCGGTGGGCGGAACGCGCCGGCGGGGCTGAGGCTGTGCGGCGGCGCCCGGGGCGGTTTGGGCGGCGCACGGAGCTAAGATGGCGGCGGAGCGACAGGACTCGCTGAGGGAGTTCGTGGCGGTGACGGGCGCCGAGGAGGACCGGGCCCGCTTCTTCCTGGAGTCGGCCGGCTGGGACCTTCAGGTAGCGCCGCGAGGCGGGCCGCGTAGGGCGGGCTGGGGACTGCGGGGCGCGGGCGCCTGGCGCGACAGGCCCGCGGTGGCCGAAGCGCACAGTCATCCCGCCGGGCCGCGGCCCGACCCAGGCCTCAGGGTCCTGGGGCCGCTTGCCACGCGTCGCCAGCTTGGCCTGGGCGTGGGGAAACGCGGGCTAGCTCCGGCCCCAACCTGCTGTACCCGGCCTCAGTTTCCCCTTCTGCCTGGCTTTCGGGTCAGCGAGATTTGGGGCACTGCCGCAGCCCGCGTGAAGAGGGAGAGCCTGGGGGCGTGGCTGCCGCGCCGAGTCTAGGCTGCAGGCCCGGCCCGACTGACCAACTCCCCGGTGGAGCGGCGCTGGGGACTAGGTGCTCGTTCATTTCCATTTCCGCAGCCCCGGCCTCAGGCCAGGGGAGAAGCCCAGCCTAGGACTTGGCCCACGCCCCCTCCTACCTAATTGCTGGGAGAAACTGGGTAGTGGAGCCTATTCATCTTTAATAAGTAACTCTTCTGTAAAATGGGAGTCTTCGTGGAGCTTATCGTCTAGTTCAGAGCATGTATTAAGTATACGTTAAATATTTATTAGTTAAGAAGACAGTAAGATAGGCTACACGAGGCAGGGATTTTTGTAAACTGTTGAATCCCCTGTGCCTGGAAAAACGCCTGACATGTAATAGGCACTCAGTAATTAATTGTAGGAAGAATTGCATACATGTTGTTCGCCAGCCTACGTCTCAGGTAGATGACGATGATGAATATTTATTGAGTGCCTGCCATGAGCCAAGTGCTGTTCTAACTGCTTTAGGTGTTTTAAGTCGTTTAACCTGTGCGTTTTGAAGCTGAGGTTTAGGGAGGTTAAGTAACTTGCACAAGGCCTCACCAGGTGCCAAGTGGAAGAGATGGCATTTGAACTCAGTTCTGTCTGATACCAGAGCCCAAGCTCTTAACCACCATGTGCCCTGGCACTTGACATGTGATGGTTCAGTTAATCCTAGCCACACTATGAGGTAAAGAAAACTTCCTCAGTTGTATAGATGAATTGGAAGCTCAGAGGTCAAGTGATAGGCCCAAGGTCACACACCCAGGGATTAGGATTTGAACTGTGTCTGCTGAGTTCAGCATTTATATGCTTCCGGAAAGTGTAAGAGTTAGATAAAGCATCACACCTGTACAGACACACTGTGTAAAGCTCCTGTGCTGGGCAGAAATACAAAATGCAGCTTCTGCCTGAAAGACCTAAAAGCTCACAGTGTTACAGGTGGCAGGTCATCAGCCCCAGTCTCCTCATGCTCTTAGTGGGGAAATGGGCTCATGCATGTGACATGACTTGCCCAGGACTTGAATGTAGACACCCCTCAATGCCAGTTCAGTGCATGTCCCACCACAGCATACTGCCTCCTGGCAGGCCTGCTAAAGCGTGTTCTGTAAAGGCACGCTGCTTCCAACAGGCTGGTTATGTCCCACAGCAGCTCACTGCCTCCTAAAAGGTGGTGACCTTGAGGACAAGAGCCATGTCTTTTTCACCTCTGTAGACCTCATTGCTCTCTTACTTCTTTGTGCAAAGTAAATGATAAGTAAATACCTGTGCATTGAGTCCATGCGAGAAACATCCAGTTACAAATGGCCAAAAGAGGCCCTTATTCCTTCTGTATCTACAGAGCTAAGACATGACTGCATAAATGTTAATGGATCCTCATCCATTTTGCAGGGTTGGTGAGATGGGTGTCCCCATTGCACAGATTAGGAAACAGCCTCAGAGAGAAAGTAAAAGTAGCAATCTGGACTGACCTCACAGTTCCCAACTCCTGGCTATCACCTAAATGCTGAGAGTAAGGGCCCGAGCAGACTGACTGGGATCGAGCCTGGCTCTACTCCTTACGAACTGTGTAACCTCAGACAGCTTTCTTAACGTCTCGGTGCTTCTCTATCAACTATAAAATGAGATGATAATAGCACTAACTACATAGGGTTCTTTAAGGATTAAATGAGTTAACACAGGTAGAGTTGTACTCAGAACAACATGGCTCATAAATAAGTGCTCAATAAATGTACACTGCTTTTACTAGATCACATTTCCTAATGAAAATGAGAATGAGGAGTGTCACCATCCCAACTTTCCTTCTTGCCTTCTTTTCCCCTTAGTAGGTGGAATTTTTTTCAGGTAATATGAAAACAAGTACTTGGGCCATTACCTTTTGGTCTTATTTTCTATGCCCCCCCCCCCAAATGCAGAGTGCCTTGTAAGTGTGGGCCATATTTTTGTGTCTTTGCTCCTTTGTGTTCAAAGGAGATGAAAGGAGATGTGTTAGATGAAGGCCTGTTTAAGGATCCCAAGTTACTACCTCTCTGTTTCAGATCGCCCTAGCAAGCTTTTATGAGGATGGAGGGGACGAAGACATTGTGACCATTTCGCAGGCAACCCCCAGTTCAGTATCCAGAGGCACAGCCCCCAGGTAAGGGCCAACTTCAGTTATTGCTACATTGGTGTGCTTCCAGCAGTGGGACAGAGGATTCAGGCCTGGGGATGTGGACCAGTGGGTTTGAGGGAGGAAGATAGACTGACTGGTGCGTAGTAGTTTCTTGCAAGACTTATTCCTTTCCTGTAGAGATTTGGGATTCTTAACTGAGTGTGGTATATGATCCAATCCTGGAGGAAACCACAGAACCAACTTTTAAGATGTTTGGTGGGGGGGGGGGGGTCTCTTATTTATGAAATATGAGGAGTGGCCTCTCCATTTATGGAAGTTTTTAAGTAGAAACCGAAGTACTTCCTTTCAGGGATGCTGTAGATGTAAAAGATTAGGCCAGGTGACTTTAAAAAGGCTCTCAATATTTTAGGATGCCCATTACCCTATTAAGAAGACTTAGAGAAAATAAACCTGTTTAACCCATCCTTTCCCAAATTGATTAGGGAGACCTTGTCTTATTCTGTGAAGCAGTGTTAACCTTTGCTATCCCATTTGCATCCCCTGTCCTGGCCACCCTGGCTCCAAGATTCTCACAGCCGATCACTGCTGTGATCTACAGAGTGAGATAATGCAGGTCTTCTGGGAGACAGGCAGGGCCTCTTCCTTTAAAGGTGTCTGAACTACAGCTCCCCTCTCTGCCGCAGCCTGATTTGTTTCTACTCTCTGGTGTATGTTCTCAATTTATTTGAGTTTGAATTCAACCCCAGAATACAGATATAGTGTTTCTTTGCTGGTGAAGTGATAAATTGTGTTTCTCTCTAAGGGCATCTGAGATTTAAATTACATTTCCTCCCTTTCTAGAAGGAACACTAACCCCAGTTCTCATTGCTTCCTTAACTTCTTCCCCTACCTACATTTCCAGAGGAAAGAGGTAATAGGCAGGACATCTTTTAGCTATTCATAGATGCCCACCTGTGAGGTGTCAGTGATGGCACATCAAGATGTTACTGCCTGGGACCTGGTTGATAAGGTAAGGGCTTTACTTGTAGCTGCTGATAGAGACAGCTGATTTCCTGGGGTGTGTCTTTCACAGGTACCCCAGATTACTGTTGGGGTGTTGGCACAAAAATACAGAGGAGGGGACTTCCCTGGTGGCGCAGTGGTTGGGAGTCTGCCTGCCGATGCAGGGTACGCAGGTTCGTGCCCCGGTCCGGGAGGATCCCACGTGCCGCGGAGTGGCTGGGCCTGTAAGCCATGGCCGCTGGGCCTGCGCGTCCGGAGCCTGTGCTCCGCAGCGGGAGGGGCCACGGCAGTGAGAGGCCCACGTACCGCAGGAAAGAAAAAAAAAATACAGAGGAGACGAAATTGAAACTTAGCCTCTGATGTCAGTCACATATTCACACCTGTCTTCTCTGGTAGACCAAAGTCCTGTCAAGACAGTGGTTTATGGGACTTCCCTGGCGGTCCAGTGGTTAAGGCTTCACCGTCCAATACAGGGGGTGCAGATGCAATCCCTGGTTGGGGAGCTAAAATCCCACATGCCTCGCAGCCAAAAAACCAAAACATAAAACAGAAGCAATATTGTAACAGATTCAATAGAGACTTAAAAAATGGTCCACCTCAAAAAAATCTTTAAAAAAAAAAAAAAAGACAATGGTTTATTAGAACCTGGGCTAGGAGCCTGACTGCTCACGTGCAAATCCCAGCACTGCCACTTTAGAGATTTGTGACCTTGGGCAGGTTACTTAACATCTCCAGTCCCTCAGTTTTCATCCTCTGTCAAATGGGAATGATGATAGTGCCTACCACATGCGAGATTAAATGAGTTAATACTTACATAGCACTTAGAACACAGAACGTGTTAACTGCTATTATTGTCATTTTATTATTACCATTATTAGCATCCATTCTCATCTTCCCCATTCTTATTTGTTCCCTGTCTCATTCCACAGCAAGTCTATATGTTAAAAAGTAGACTTAAAAGTAAAAAAAATCAAGGGAATAGAGTTTAACATTAAGACTGCGGGGAGTAAAAGACCAAGCACACATGCAGGCCTAAAGGTCTTACTTTTTTGCTTTGGTTAAGCCTCAGACTTGGTACTAGGCTTAGGTGAAGCCAAGGAAAAGGGAGAGGGAAGGTAGTGTTTGTTACATCGTTGTGCTTGTCCAGGTGGTAAATGCTGACTGCATTCTCAGGGAAAAGGCAGGCTTGTGCTAGCACCTCAGAGGAATCCTTTGTGGGGCCTGCCTTTCCCCTGTTTGACCTGACTGTTGCAGGACACTTAGCCTGCTGCTGAGCTCTCCCCGACCCCACTGTCATCTTCTCACATACCCTTTGATGTCATCACTGCCTCTGTGGCATAGCACTCAATTAGTGAGTTCCTCCTCTGACTCTAGAACAGGGGTTCTTCACGGGGAGGCCCTGAACCCCCTAGGAGGAATCTGTGGAATGGATGTCAGAAGGTCCATAAATTACCTGAAATTGTAGGTAAAAACTTACATATATGTAGTACCTTTTCTGGCAAGAAAATTCATAACTTTTATCAGATTCTCAAAGGACTGTGGGACATAAAAAGGTTAACCATAGCTATAGGAGAAAGTCTAAACTCCTCAATTATAACAGCTGTCATTTATTGAGCACTTAACCAGCTGCCAGGCACTGGGTTAAGCTTTTATTGATATATATACATCTTTTTAATCCTTACTACAACCCTGTGAGGTGGGTACTGTTATTCTTCCCATTTTACAGATGAAGACACTGAAGCTGGGCATCTTCCCAAGATCACACAGCTAGCAAAACAAGGATTTAAATGTAGATCTGTTTCTGCTTCCAGCATTCAGCTCTCAGCCAGAATGATGTACTGCCTCTCCCTGTGGACTTTCACTGTCCTCCAGAATTCGCTGTGAACCTGCCAACCTCATCTTATCCCCCTTTTCCTCCTTTCTTAAATCTTTATTTCAACCAAACTGATTTCTTTGGTGTCTCAATTCTGCCTTGTTTTTGGTTCTTCTGCTTTTGTTTGAGCCTCTCATCTGACTGGACATGCCCACTCTCTTGCTTCCTTTCCACCTGTGCAGATACTCTGTGTCCTTCCAGGTTTAGCTCCCTCCCCACCTTCTCTACTGAGCATGTTATCCCCCAACCCATAGGCAGCACATACTCCAGTCACAACCCATATCCACATACTACTGTATGACATCTTTCCTGTGTTGTCTTGAATTCTTCTCCTGATAATTACCTTAATATTTTTCTCCCTAAGTAAGTTGTAAGTTCCTGGAGGTGGGAGGGCTAGTATTCCAGGAGCACCCACCATCTGTCTGGCTCTGCCAGATATTCTCACATATGTTCTCTTCTTATACCTCTATAACCATGGAAGTAGGTCAGGTGCTCACCATTTCACAGGTCAGGGTGCTGAGTCTTAGGAAAGATGGAGTAACACATTTGCTGTTATAGTGGATTCAAACCCAAATTTGTCTAAATCCAAAGCTGCTGCTTCTGCCATGTGCTAGCTACTTCTCTGTGCAGTACCTCCCACCCCTGTACCGAGCACAGGGTCGAGCAAGAGGTAGGCTGTTTTTTCTTCTTCTTTCATTCAACCAAACTGTACTTTCTTAGAATTCTAGGGACCACCATTGTCTGATTCTCTAAAACTATACTGTCCAGTATGGTGGCTGCTAGCCTCATGTGGCTATTTAAACTAATTAAAATAAAACATTCAGTTATTCATTTGCACTTACCAAATTTTAAATGCTCAATAGCCACATGTGACTAGTGGCTTCATTATTGGACAGTGCAGGTACAGCATTCCTGTCACTGCAGAAAATGTGATCTGACAAAGCACTTTTGTGCCACTTCAGGATGCCTGGGAGATAGAGTTCTGATGCTGAAAAATTGAAATTTCTGAGACATTTTGCCAATTTGTGGAAGATACAAGACAGAGTATTCTGAAATTGGTAATGCCCCCAGGACATCCATACTTTTAAGGTAACTCTCAGAGCATTACTCCAGAGCAGTTGTTCTCAGACTTGAGCATGCATCAGAATTACTTGGAGGACTCCTTAAAACCAGATTGGTAGACACTCCTTTCAGGGTTTCTGATTGAGGAGGTCTAGGGTAGGGGCTGAGGATTTGCATCTTTCACAATTTTGAGGGTAATACTGATGCTCCTGGTCCAAGGACCAACACTTTGAGAACTGCTGCTCAAGAGTAGTACTTGAAATGTGCTACACCGTGCACCAGCACCCCGACTGTTCACAGCGCGCCCACGAGGTTGGTGCTGATTGTCTCCATTTTCACATGAGAAAATGAAGGCTTAGAGAATTTCATTAGCATGCCCAAGATCCCAGGGTTGGAGGCTAAGTTGGCATTGGAACCAAGTAAATGGACACCAGAGTCTGTGTTAGATACTGTCAGAGTCTAGATGTAAGAACTTTTGGGGAAGGGGTCAGACCTATAGCCAGAGCAAGTGGTTTGCTCAAGCAGGTATACACATGTGTATTTGAAGGTGTTTAACGACAGAGAGATAGAGGATTTTTTTTTTCCATGGATGCTAAGCTAAGCATCTGTGGAAAACTCCCCTGGGAAGAGTAATGAGTGGAATTAGCCTTTTAGGGCACTAGTATGGATCTTATTACTTGCATCCTTTTAAACCGTATTGTGTAGAGCATGAAGGAATGCCTAGGAGGTTGCTCTCAGCTCACTTAGGCAGGAATGTATTTGCTACATCGGTTGATCTTTGTCCTCTTTTTTCTAGTTGGTGGAGCCTCAGAGCCTATTCTGTCCTCTGATTGACTCCCTGAAATAACTCTTTCTTCAAGGCTGAGCTGGAGTAAACAACTTCTCTAGCCTCACTAAATCTCCATTACCCTCTCCCCCCATATTAAAGAGAAACAACTTTTTTTCCCCTAAGGAATACAGAAAATGGTGTGTCTCATGATCCTTGAAAAACTAAGATTATTCCTTAAGGACAAATCTAAACTAGGAAAAAAGTGGCAGTGTAAGACAGTGTCAGAGGAGGGAGTTAACCCTTGTCATACCATGTTTAGTGTGCCCTCTCTACCGCACCCCACACAACCCTGCTTTTTTCCTAAACACTAATAAATACTTGACTGACCTACAGCAGAAGCAGACAGAAGCCTTTTCACTCATATATTCATTTCATTTTTACTTCTTGATGATTTATCCTTCCTCTAATGTGTTACTTTCACTAGTCTCTGTGTATGTGCTGTAATGCCCTGTTGGTCTCCTTTCCCCACCAGCCCCACCATCCTTTATCCAATTGACTGATGGTCCCCTAGTTTGTCAGCACTCGGTCCAAATGTTGCATTTTTCTATGACGCTTTTCTTGATGTTCCCCAACCCCCACCTAGAACAGGAGACTGCTCTCACATCCCATGTGCTTCCCTCTGTCACAGCCCCTGTTGCACAGTATTTAATGGATGGTTTCCTGGCCAAAGAGCCACTAGCCTGTAAGCAACTAAAGTGTAAGAACTGTGCCTGATCATTTTATAGACCTAGCATCCAGTTCAGTGCCTGGCACACAGGCATTCCCCCAGTATTTAAAAATTATATGATGAAAATTGCTATCCAGTAGTACGTTTTTAAAGTAGTACAGACCCTATCCGGTTCCCTCCTCCCCCTCTAGGAGAGCTTAGATTGGATTTCATTTTACTTCTTGATACACTTTCTAATTTATTCTTAGTCCTGTGTGACCTTGAATAAATATCATTGTTTTGCATTATAAACTTGAGAGGTTAACCCTCTTCCCATAGACCCTCTTCCTGCCCCACCAAAAAACCTAACCTCAGTGTCCTCAACTGTTAGCAGCTGATGATGCAGATCGCCTTTCTTTAACTCCCCTTGAGATCATTTTGCTCCTTTCTGTGTCTCCAGCGATAATAGGGTGACATCCTTCAGAGACCTTATTCATGACCAAGACGAGGACGAGGAGGATGAGGAGGGTCAGAGGTGAGTCTTTATTGGGGGCACAGTCCACAGGAAAGTCCATGGTAATGTACAAATCACCTAGAACAGCCTAGAAGGATAAACATGCTCGGTTATCATTAGCCATTACTACTGTGGGCTAGTCATATGCATACTAGAAACAGTTTTCCACTCCCTGTGCTTAGAAGTGATCCCTGTCCTCTTACTATTTTCTTTTGGGGTATTCTGGATTTGTTTTTGTTCTGTTTCATTTTTAATTATTAAGATAATATGTATTTATTGAAGAATATTAGGGGAAGGGAAATAAATCTATAAGGAAAAAAGCCTTTCGTAATACAACCCAGAGGTAACCACGTATCAATAATATTTTTGGTGTATTTCCTTCCAGCTTTTCCTTAATTGAAAAAGCAATATATTACATAATAAAGAGAAAAAAAGGGCTTACAAATGTATATTCCTCCAATATACAGACACAGTACTGTTTTTTGTTGGTTTGTTTTTAACCTTTAGGAATGTTATAATAAAATTAGTGTCTGTTGTGGAAAATGTAGAATAGCGTAATGAAAAAAAATATAACACTCATCCACCCTGTGGTAACTACGGTTAATATTTTGGTATATTTCCACTAAGTGTTGGTTCTGTGTGTAAATATAGTTTGTTTATATTGTATTTTACATGGTGAAAGTCAGATGTTTGTTTCTTGCTTTTGTAGGATTAATGCTACATCTTGAATACTTCTCCAGGTCATTAAGATTCTTCATAACTGTTTTCAGTGACTATAATGGTCCATCATATGGAATGCTCGACATTTAAATCATTTCCAGTTTTTTGCCACCTTAAATATCAATGCTGTGAACATCTCTGTGTATTAATCTTTGACTACATTTCAGATTATTTTGGATAGTTTATAGAAATGAAAATACTGGGTTAAGGGCATGAATATTTTTAAGGCATTTGATCACAGATTCCTAGTTTGTAAGCCAGGGCTTTGAGATCCCTTAATAAGGATCTTACAGTCCACTGAACAGAACTTTGTCTACCTGGAATGAACAAGGATGAACTGGCTGCAGCCTCACTTCATGGGTTTTGGTTGTCCATGGAATCTGTCTTGGTCTGTCAAACATTCCTAAGGAACATTGTATAATAACCATTATGGAAATGCAGTTATCTCATCGTGGTCACTCTTTGGGAAGTGGGCTGAGAAATTATGTGTGTTCTGTTCTCTGTCTTCATCCACGTAGTGACCTTTACACTACCTCAGAGCCTTCTGTTTAGATACACTCAAAGTTCAGGAATAAATGTTAATTTCAGTGTTTTAATACTTGAATGAAAGGCAGTGTCATCAAGTAAGTGAATGCCCAACTCCTAAATGACCTCCTCCTACTTCTCCTGTCCTGTCACATCCTCCAGGCGGTGACCTTCTTTTACTTCACATCCCGGTTACATCTCTGGTCCCTCAGCATTTCAGACCTAATGACACTGGTGCTGTTGTCCATGCCAAGGCCTAGGGTTTTGCCTTGCATTCTCTGGGGAATGTCAGGAAATGGAAGGCTGAGGCTCAGTTTTATAGGTTCTCAGTTCTCCTCACTGAGATGTGCTATTGATTTAGCTGTGAATAGGAGTGATAAGGAGGCAGCTAGCCAAGGCTACATGACTGAAGATTTTCAGATGCAGCTAAAAAAAAAAGTGCTAACTTCATCTCAAGCCATGCTTGGCCTATTGCAAAGCAGGTATGGGTATCTTGGGGCTTGTATTTGAGCTTCCCTGACCTGCTCCAGTACCCACTCTTCTGCATCTGCCCAGTGTATGTCACAAGAATTGCAAGGTTAGGTGAGGCTTGGGAGCTCTCGGTGCTGTATCACACCTTACATGTGTGCATTACTCTGTGCTTGTTCTTTTGCATACTTCCGCTGATTTGAACCTGATGGCCCTGACTTAAGGAACAGGTAGGTAGGGCATGTGATCCTTCCCTTCCATTTCAAAGAAGGAAAGTGAGGTTAGCTCAGTGCATTGGCTTGCCTAGGTCACTCAGTGGCAGAGCCAACAGTGGAACCTAGCTGCTTGTACTAACCACACCACTGCCACCATTAATCCAGGGCTGCTAGTGGTAGCTGCTTCTAACTGACCATAGTGATCATCTGCTGGAAAGGTGCTGGCCGCCGGATGGTGAATTCCTAGAGCTAACATGCTGTCGTGCATGCCTGGAATACCCTTCCCTTGTCCTTTACCTGATAAACTCATCCTCAAGATTTAGCCCAGAAGACACCCTTCTAGGAACCCTTGACTGTACACCCCAGCTCTGTGTTCCTAGAGCACCCCTTACTCACTTCTACTGTGGCTCACACTGCAGTATGGCTGCCTGCCTCTTAAATCTGTCCCCACCTAGACAGTAAGTTCCTTAAAGATGGGCATTTGTACCCTTTGCCTCATTGTGCCCAGCTCCTAGCCCAGAGCCTGGCACATGCTCTGTTCATGTTTTCTAAGTATATTTGGTGTTAGATGTGTATTTTCTGCACAGGTTTTATGCCGGGGGCTCAGAGAGAAGTGGACAGCAGATTGTTGGCCCTCCCAGGAAGAAAAGTCCCAACGAGCTGGTGGACGATCTCTTTAAAGGTGCCAAAGAACATGGAGCCGTAGCTGTGGAGCGAGTGACCAAGAGCCCTGGAGAGACCAGTAAACCAAGAGTGAGCATAAGGGGTCGGGGTCGTTGTCTGTGTCCACAGGACTGAGGTTCCAGAGCAGAGGAAAGGAGGCCTTCCTCACCCCAGTAGTGACTGAATTTGTTTTTGTTTTGTTTTTCATTTGCTCACTTCCTCTCATATGCAGAAGAGCAGTGCAGTTTCTCTTACCTTTTAACATGAAATCAAGATTTGGGGCAAAGTTTTCAAACCTATGGCCTATGGTCTGGATCAGGTTCTGCAAACATGTTTTGTTTGGCCTAACCAACCTGACTTACTCCGTGTCTTGCTTTATTTTTGTTTTAATTGAATCGGTGGCCACCTGTTTTACATACAGTCAGGATTTCTGTTTTCTTTGTGAAAATCAAAAAGTCTTTAGTGTTATCATACACCTAGATTCTGAAATGGTCATGATTAACTAGAGCTTAGTAGCAGCCATTCCCTTTAACCAAGCAATACCCCCCCACCATTCCGGTTTTGACCCCAGTCTCTGAGTTTCCTACTCAGAGAAAGTGTACCTAGTAGTTAACAAGCTTGAGATAACATCATTGTATCTGAATAACCTGATAACTGTTGACCCACTTCTCCGGTCTTCATGAACTTGTCTTTTATAGCCATTTGCAGGAGGTGGCTACCGCCTTGGAGCAGCACCAGAGGAAGAGTCTGCCTACGTGGCTGGAGAAAGGAGGCGGCATTCCGGCCAAGATGTGAGTGTGCACCTACCTTCTCTAAGGAAGCTCGTGGACTGTTTTATCATTTTGGGGGAGAAATTAGTCCCATGTTACATGTGAATCAGCAGCCTCCAAAAGGGAAGAGGCAGCAGGTTTGCTGTATTCCATGAATGGAAAGGCTTACCTGAGAATCAAAGACAGCTCTCATCTGTCTGGGTGTGGGGGGAGGGGGGTGGCCCATGAGTGGGGACAGGCAGAGCGGATAGACAAATAATGGAGTTTTCTGAGCATTCCATGGATCTCAGGCAGAGGGATAGTGATTCCAGGGTTCTCTGGTGGTGTGAATGTGCCTGAAGAACTTGGTCTTTAGACACCCCCCCAAGGAGGCCTGAAACGTACTTTTTGAACTTTTTCCGTATTATATTCCAGTCCTTTTTTCCCTGTGCATAGGGATCCCCCCTCTCCAATAAGTATAATCATACTGTAGAGTCAGTTTTGAGGTTTATATCGTAAACGTTTTTTTAAATTTTATTGAAGTATAGTTGATTTACAATGTTGTATTAATTTCTTTTGTACAGCAAAGTGACTCAGCTATAAATATATATATACTTTTTCAGTGCCATAAACATTTTCATATGACCTTGTGACCATTAGTCTCCATAATTTATTTGTTTTTAATTATTTTGGGTTTTTTTCCAAAGTAAAGTAGTCAAGCAAGGAGGAAATAAAAATCCTATCCACCTGAGGTAGCAGCTGCTAATATGCTGGTCTTTAGTCCTCTAGACCCTTTTCTGTATATATATATATATAGGGAGTCATTAACAGAAATTGTAGATGTCATTTTTAATGGCTGCAAAATAGTCCACGGGAGATTTGCCATGCTACTTTAGTTGAACACAAGCTTTGTGCCAAGCACACTGGCAACCCTATAGATAAGGAAGCCACAGCTTCAGTTGAGTCATCTGCTCAGTGCCGCTTAGCTAGTGAGTGGCAAAATCAAGATGCAGACCCAGGTCTGCTTAAATCAAAGCCCATTCTCTTAACTTGTGCCATATCACTTTCTTATTTTAGGTTAATACTTATTTCATTGGTTGTTGATTGATCTCCTTGTGCATGAGTATATGTTTGTCTGTCTGGGTGTTTTAATAATGACACAGTAAAATAGTAAAAACTCGTTAATTTGCAAGTTCATGCTGGTGTGCTTGCCCGGTTCCTGACAATGTATGGACTGCTTACCTCCTGTTGTCACAGGTTCATGTAGTGTTGAAGCTCTGGAAGAGTGGATTCAGCCTGGATAATGGTGAACTCAGAAGCTACCAAGACCCATCCAATGCCCAGTTTCTGGAGTCTATCCGCAGAGGGTGAGCAGAAAAGCCCTCCTTCGGATTCCATATCAGTGAGTGAGGTGGCAGATGGGAAAGAAGAAGCTGATTCAATGTTTATTATTTAAGAAGTTTACATTTTTAAGCAGATTTAGCACAGTTGAGATACAGATTCACAGATCTGCTCCCAAAGCCCTGTGTATCTGCATTTCCCCTTTGGGCCTAGGACAGAGCCAAGTCACCAAATAAGATACAGGTCTCCACTCTTGACTCTGAGCAGGCATGAGAGAAGGGGGAGGCGGACAGGTAGCCACTGGAGCAGTCAACTCCCTGTGAAGCCCAGCTTCACAGTTGGAACTGAGAAGTTTCTCCTCCCTTTGTAGCATCACTGTCATTCCCATCCTGCTCTTTGTGGGCCCCAGAACTGCCTTTTCTCCCACAGAGAGGTGCCAGCAGAGCTGCGGAGGTTAGCGCATGGTGGGCAGGTGAACTTGGACATGGAGGACCATCGGGATGAGGACTTTGTGAAGCCCAAGGGAGCCTTTAGAGCCTTCACTGGTGAGGGTCAGAAACTAGGCAGGTAAGGAGCAGCACAGGTGGGAGTGGGACTGTGTGGGTCACTCCTGTCGGGCCCAACAGGCCCTGTGTAAGGCTCACTTTGTATAGCTCTTTACTGTTTATTACAGAGTACTTCAGATTTTATTTTTATGGGAGGAAGAGTATGGGGAACATAGGCTTTGGCATTAACAAACGTGAGTTTAAATGTATTCTTCACTTTCTAGCCATTTGACCTTGGACTATCCAGGCTCAGTTTGCTCAACTATAAAGTGGGACTAATAAGAATCCTTACCTCCTCGATTACTGCTGGGAGGAGCACGTAGAGCACTGCCCCACAGTGAGCAGTCAGTGTAATCAGTAAAGGTAACACATTGCTGCTTTGACTCGGTAATCTAGGTGTCCCGGGCAGGGATAACCTTCTGCATGGCTTAAAGGCTGAAACAGACAGATGTATTCAGGTCACTTGAAATGGGGATTCAGAGGAGAAAGGAATCCTGGACTCTTGCCGGCCAGCCTGCAGCGGCATCATTTAGGATCCAGGGAAGCTCAGAGACATTGTTGCCCCTTTGCAGCCTGCTGCTCCACTGTTATGGCAGCTCTTATCTCTATTTCTTTGGTCCTGCCTGAGACTCAGTTTGTCATTTCCTGTGAAATTTTTGCCACGTGTCCTCTGCCACTATCTCCATCTTGCATTCAAACCCCTAATAGGATCTGACTGGTTGATAGTCCCTATTACCTCTGATAGGCAGGGTTCTCACACCAGATCCTTGACCATCCCACAGACAGGCAGCCTTCTCTCAGGGACCCACTCAGCTTTGGCCATGCATGGGGTCACTTCGTCAGTATCCTTCAGAGAGATATTTGCACACGAGAGGCACTCAGCATGGTGACCCTCCCCTCCAGTACCATCCTTATTTTACAAAGGGAAAGCTGAGGCTCTTGGACTTTAAGGGATACCCTTAGGTGCTCCCTATGGTAGAGCCGGGACTGGAATCAGGCCTTCTGATTGGCATTTCTCCCCACACTCCTACACAGCAAGACACCGTTTCTGACCTAGCTCTGGCAGCTCTTGAATTAGGCACTGCCCTTGCTCACCTCACCACCATCTGCAGGAATCAGAGTGTGGTCTGCCAACAGCTGTGCTCTTTGAGCTTCTGGCTGGCCCTCTCCTAGAATCCCCTGCCTCCCTGCTGGCCATTCATGCCTCATCAGGAGCAAGAGTCATAGCTCAGGACATTAGAGACCAATAGATTGTGGTTTACCAGGACCAAAATAGTTAAGTCCACCCTGCTCATCATTTCATCTACCACATTGGGGCCTGTGGGTTAGTCCGGGACAGCTGTTCTCTGATCCATCTGTGACTTACCTGTCAGCTATGGTAAGCTTTGTAGAGCACCAGATAATTTTTTTCCGTATATTATTAAACTAAAATGTGTTTATCTTTAAAAAAAAAATAGAAAATACAGATAAAGAATAAAAACTGTCCCTAAACCTAACACCAGATATATCCAGTTAGTATCTGGGAAGTATCCTTCCAGTCTGTATACGTGTATGGTTGTGTGTGTGTGTGTGTGTGTGTGTAAAAATAAATGTTCTATCACCTGTTATTTTGCCTAATCAGTGTAGTATGGCTGTCATTCCAGATCAGTGGGTGTATTTCTACATTTTTTTTTTTTTTTTTTGGCGGTACGCGGGCCTCTCACTGTTGTGGCCTCTCCCGTTGCAGAGCACAGGCTCTGGACGCGCAGGCTCAGCGGCCATGGCTCACGGGCCCAGCCGCTCCACGGCATGTGGGATCTTCCTGGACCGGGGCACGAACCCGTGTCCCCTGCATCGGCAGGCGGACTCTCAACCACTGCGCCACCAGGGAAACCCTACAATATTATTTTAATGCTAACATAAGTTTCTATCTTATGTATGTGCCATAATTTAACCAGTCCCTGATGTTAAACATTTAGGTGGCTGCCAGTATTATGAACAACATTACAATGAATATCTCTAATTAAATCTTTATATACCCCTTAATGTTGTACTAGAAGTAAAATTGCTAGCTCAAACGATCTTCATATTTTTAAGATGTTGTCAAATTGCCCTCCAAAAAGGTTGTATCCGTCTTTCACCCACCAGTAGTTTTAAGGAAGGGTCCAGAGCACTGTGCAGTTTGGGTTTGTCTGGTTTCATGATACGAACAGAAAATGCTTCTACTATTGGAAAGTCTAACTCTATTATGTATGAAGACTCCACATCTCAAAAAATTAAGATGTTTTTAAGGAGTCTGTTTTAGCAGGATGGGAATACTTAGTGCAGGTGATGAATCAACAAGTCGAAACAGAGCTTGATAATCAGCTGTGATGCTTGTCAGCTAAATAAATGTTCATTGCCAGTACCAGTACCAGTACCAGTACTTTGATTTTATTTCAGTTCTAGCTTTTAATGAAAAGTGAGCTAAAAAAGTGTTTTATACAGCTAAGGGAGATGGAACATTAGCTTTTCAGTCTAAACTAGATGGACAGCTCTTTTAGTTTTTCCAAAAATTTTACTATGCTTTCCATTGTCTTCTTGTTAACTAAAATGATCAGGAAGCCAAAAGTTTAAGAATTTTTTCTCAGGTTTGCCTCAAAAATCAGTCAATGCTTGTTTTTTCTCCAATTACCTAGAAAAATAAAGTGAATAAATAGATTTTTCTCACTTCAGAAATCTGAAAAAGTTCGTTCAGTTGCATGAAACTTTTTTTATTTTAGGCTTTGCATTTGTTTGTTTGGATGGGAACTAATCTGAAGATTTGGGAAGCCTGCATTTACTTGATTTTGAGTACCAAACACCAAGAGTGCACTTGGGATGGGGGTGAAGGGTGACACTGCTGCCAGGATGAGCTTTGTCCCCTCACCATGCTTTCTGTAGTGGTCATCTTTGTAAAGCAGGTGGCAGGGTCTCAGGAGGTAGCATTGTGGCGACAAAGCACCTTAGTGCCCAATTTATTCCCACTACAAAGGAAATGAGCAGTCAGGTAATTCCGCTTCTCTCTCATTCAGGCCTTTCTGGCAGGCAGTAGCATCAGTGAGTACCCATCATGTACTTGGAATTGTTATAAACAGTTGAGGGACAGGCTGCCTAGAGTCTAATTAGAGAGTTGACCTAATGCCCTTAAAACTAATGAACAGAACAGAGTAGATCTTAGGCATTTACAGGTTCAACATTTAACTTTCCACTGTTTCCAAGCATCTCCTCAGGCCCGTGGTGGTGTAATTTATCTGTGTCTCAGCTCACATTTGAGTCCCACCTGCTGTGAGGCTGATCCATAGAAGCTCCTCTCATAGCCAATAAGTGTGGCCAGGTTTCTCTTCTGAGCTCCACTTTGTAATTCTCTAAGCCACTATTTTTCATGTTTACAGAAAAGAGTAAGTTCAGTTTTCAGTTCTTCCTTGCTAATTATTTGCCCTGGGGCAACATTTCACTGTGTTCGATGAAAGAATCTGCAGGGGGTTAACAAGCGTAACATGAAAGAAAGGACATGGTGATCAAATAAGTCTGCCTTAACCCCACGATCTCTCAAGGCCTTCTTTAATATGTTAGTGGCCTGTGATGCTGTTGGTATAATATGTGGCATTTCCAAAACCTTCCTGGAGATAACTCAAGGGACTAGGGTCCCGGGGAACACACTTAGGAAAGCACTTTCAGTTGGATTTCCTAAGAACCCTTTTTAGGTTGTAAGGATCAGAGGGAACGGTGAGGTGTATGAATTAATCTAACTAGAGGCTTTGGGCGGAAGCAAGGGAATTCTCGTCCAATGGCCTCTGTTCTCTGCATAGGTCTAGGCCAAGATATCTGCTAAGAGAAAGACTGAGAATGAGATACATAGATGGTTTACTGGAGAGAGATGAAGCCTCCAACGGTTATGGAGAATTGGGAATTCGTGTGCATTTTGTGTTTGTCAGCCACCCTGAGTGTAGCACCCCTTTAATCCTCACAAGAGTTCTTGTTAAAGAACCTTGTTACTACCCTTGTTGAAACTCAGGGAGCTTAGATAACTAGCCCAACACTACCATAGCTAGTGGGTAAATTCATACCCTGGTCAATCTCATTCCAAGATCTGAGCCCTCAACACTGCAGTAGGAACTGTGTCCTGTTCATATTGTATAATTAATCCCTGCAGTGCCGGGCACTTAGTTGGCTTTCCAGAAATCTCAACCACCTCCTGATAGTTGACACATGAGTATGAGATACTCACATGAGTGAGGTTGCACTGGGGCAGGCAGGCCTGAAAACTCCCATCAGAGGAAAAGAGTCTGGACTTGTCCCTTACATTCCAGCAGTCACCTGCCAAGCTGTGTCAGGCCTACCTCAGCTGCAGACTTGGAGTGCCCCCTCCCCATTCTGCCCTCAGCCTCTCACTGAGGCTAAAACTCATCCTGGTCTGTTGGATCCTCCAGCATCAGATCCCAGTTTCTCCTGGCCCAGGCTGTCGTGCATACTGCTTTCCTCCCTTCAAGCCCTTGTTCAGTTGTGGACACCAAGAAAGAAGGGGGTTGGTAACTTGCCCAACTCCAGGAGTGAGGGAGCTAGCAATAATTTGGGGGTTGAGGTGAATTCCGCTGGACCTCTAAGTTCCATCAGGACAGGGATTCTGTCTTGGACACTCCTTATATCAGTAGCAACAAACAGCACCAGACGTAACAAGTGCTCAGTAAAAATCTGAGACAGGATTCCCCTCTTGTGTGGGGCCTTGTTTCTGTTTGTGTCCTGACGCTATCCTCTCTCCTCAGCACTGCACCCCCGGTGTTGAATACCAGCTCTCCAGCCCAACAGGCAGAAAATGAGGCCAAAGCCAGCTCTTCCATCTCAGTCGATGAGTCGCAGCCTACCACAAACATCCAAATACGGCTTGCTGATGGCGGGAGGCTTGTGCAGAAATTTAACCACAGCCACAGGTACCTTGCATTATGTGGCCTGGCTTATTCTAAGAGGGTCCCAGAAACTCCCACGGACAGGTGAGAAGCAGGGAGCAGTTCTTCCCCCTAAACACCAGCAGGCGCTCCGTGCTTTCCCCAGAGGAGGCAGTGGGATAGGAAGGTATGGAAGTCTGAAGCCTTTGGTTTGGTCCCCTCTTCCATTAAGTGCGGCCAGTGACTTGCTCCCTCCCCTGTGTGGGTCTCTTTCCTCATCTCTAAAATTAGGGGATCGGATTCCTCAGAGGGGTTTTTTTAACCACCAAACAATTTGTTCAAAGGAAGTTTCATGCTAAAGCCCAAGTGTAGAACAGATAAAATTTGAACTGCTGTGGTTGATAGAGGGGAGAGGGGATGCAGTGCACCCTCCCACCCACCTGGCTTCCTCTACCTCCCTGCCCGCCAGCAGCCTCTGAAAACCACTAGGCTACTAAGGTCTCTTCTAGATCTGGACTTTGAGAATTCTAGAGTACCTGTTCCATCTCAGATCATCTGGGATCAAAGCAACTGTGCCTCTCCAATTTAAAGATGGGGAAACTGAGGCACAAAGTGATGAAGGGATTAGCAGGGAAGGACTGTTGCCAGTAAAGCTATTTGGCAACTCCTTTTTCTAGAATAGCAGTGTCTAAATTTCATCAATCATAGGCCACGTAAACCAGAACCCACATGTGGGGCCCAGGGGATGGCTTGCCAATCCTTGAGTGTTGACAGGCTTCACATGAGGTTAGTTGTGAAACAAGTTTGATTAGGATTACAGAAAAGGGGTCAGGCAGAGAAGCCTCTAGGAAGAGGGACCCAAATGTGGGCAGGGAGCACAGCATGATGAAGAACTGAAATGGGGAGGTAGGAGAACAGGGGGAAGGAGGGTGGTGTAAAATTAGGCAGGCCTCGGGACCACAGTCAGGAGATTGCTGTTTATACCAGGGAAAGGGGGAGCAGCTCTGAAGGGTTTTAGACAAAGGAGTGACATGAGCTCATGTGGTTCCAAATGAGAGCTTTGGACACTCTGTGGAGAAGGATTGGGCAGGGGAGGGGACCTGGGGATATGATACAGCTTCCTGAAGCGGGGGGTGGGGGCGGCAGAGAAGAACACTGCTCACCCACCTCCCCACTCCCCCCACTCCACCAGGATCAGCGACATCCGACTCTTCATCGTGGACGCCCGGCCGGCCATGGCTGCCACCAGCTTTGTCCTCATGACCACCTTCCCAAACAAAGAGCTGGCTGACGAGAGCCAGACCCTGAAGGAAGCCAACCTGCTCAATGCCGTCATCGTGCAGCGGTTAACATAACTGCCTGGCCCAGCCAGCAGCCTCATCTCCTTCCTGTGTCCCCGAAGGCCAGCTGCCCCGTGGAGACCACCCCTCCACCCCCTCCCGCACACCCTGCAGTCCAGTGCCACGTCTCCTCCATAGCTCTGCGTTCTTAGATCTCAGTTGGACATTTGTTTTCTCCTTAGTTGCATTTCCTGGGTTTTTGTGACGATCAATGGACTTTAAAGAAAAAAATAAAAACAACCAAAAAAATGGAAGGAATATCACCAGCATGTTATACAGAACCTCTCCCACTGAGGCAGGCTTTGATTATCTTAAAATCATATTTATGTCTAAGGTGTGTGGGGAGGAGTTTTCCATCCCCTCTGCGCAAAAATTGCATGTGGCACACAACACCCACCCACTAGTGTGTCCCCCCACTGCCCCCAGGATGACTAGTGGAGGATTTCCCCTGTGTAGGGAAGGGAGTGGGGGGACTTACAGAAAAAGGCTTTTGCAGCCACTCACTTCCACAAGAACAGATCTCTTGCCTGGATAAAACTGAGCAGCAACAAGAGTCCCCTGAAGCATGAGGTCAGATCCAGAGGCACACAGCCTCTGTGCTCCTTTCACTCAAACCCTGGGAGGTTTACACTCTCCAGGCCTTGGCCAGCTGAGATTCTAGCTACACCTCCTGCTTCAGCGCTTTCCTCCCTCATCATCCAGGCTGCTCTGTCATTGCTTTATTTACTCCACATGCAGAAATCTGTACCTAGGAGGTAGACAGGGTATCTTTTTACTGGGAAACAGCTTGTGCCAACCCAGATGAATTCAGAGTCAGGGTATCTTGGTCTGAAAGAGAAACAATTATAATACCACTGAGCACTGATGACGCATGGCAAATCACATACTGAAGAAGGGGTGGGTTCCCTGTGCTACGAGCTCCTTGTACTGTGGTAGCATTTGCAGAAGGCTTCTGCTGACTGAAGTTAGGGTGAGTAACAAAGATGGCTTTGGTGTGCAGGCTTCACCCCGCTCTTCTCTGCCCGCTGAGTTCTGACTTGCACCAACGTGGGCAGTAGTCCCAGCCAGGGCAAGACCTTCCCCCTATAAGTGTGCAAGGTTGAGAGAGGAGGATCACTGGGGTCTTGGATGGAAGCCTTTCCACCCCCTATTAAGTGAGTCACAGACTTAGAATCAACGCTGACTCAGAATTTTCTGGCTTTGAATCATAACGTGCCTCAGTACTCTTTCCAAGCAGTCATCACCAATCACTTTCTCTTTTCTGTTTTACCCCCTGCAATGAGCCAAGAGCCAACACTACTTCTACCCAGAGTCAGGGAGGCCTTGGGGATCCAACCTGAGAAAGGGACTTGGCTTGGTGCTTCTGATCCCAAAGTGACAGGGGGCTGCTGGGGCTGCAGCATCTGCCACAGTTGGAGGTAAATATGAAACTAAATGCTGGTCTGGAGAAACTAGATTATTGTCACCTTGACCATTAAAAACCAGAATGAGGACAATGGCGTTTTGTACTTTCTAGTGGGTTGCTTTGAAGAAGTTGTGTAATGACAGCAACCATTGTAAGTACTTCAGTGCCTCACAATGGTTCCATTGTACAGTGCCAAACCCTGAAGCCCAGGTCACACAGCTGGTAAGTGGTAAG